>NC_064419.1:15022500-15768125 GCF_023375975.1 Astyanax mexicanus
GTGGTTAATAGAAAATAGGAATGGACCTCAGTGACCTCTTTAAACCCAATGACCACTTTGTGTGTGTGTGTGTGTGTGTGTGTGTGAGTGTGCACGTGTGAATGTGAGAGACACAGCTCTTCCTAAGCCCTCCATCGTCCGATCAGCCGTGTTTCTACAGTGACCGACTCTGAAAACACGTATAAACACGGGGCTTTTTTTGAATCCTGTGTTGAAAACAATATGAGGAGTGCTCACTTCCTGTCTTCTCCCTCCATAGAGTCACCCACGCTTGCTTTCACAACACTACTGACTGCTGACGCACACACACACACACACACACACACACACACACACACACACACACAGTAATAGGCCTTAAGCGAGGGGTTAGCCAAAAACTCACAATTTCCCCTTTTCACCCACACACTGTCAATCAGCCAAAACATATCAAACGTTTGCTTAAGTGAACTTAAGTGGACTGATTGTTTCTTCTGAAATCAGAGGTGTTAAATATCTCTACTCTCCTAGAAAGACTTTGGAGTTGATTGCATTCAGCAACTTAAAAGAGCATAACTGAGGTCAGGACACTGGGAGACCACCACCCCACCTCATCCCCAACTCCCGTCCAAAAGTACTGAATGGAGCTCCATCTTTCCAGAGAACGCAGTTCCTCTGCTCCACAGCTCAGAACTCGGGGGTTATACCTGGCATTAGGCAGAAGCCAAAAGCTTCATGGTAAAAGCTGATCTGCTCCAGCTGGCAGTTCTTCTCCACAGGAACTAGACGAGCTGTGTGTGTATTATTTATGCAAACAGCTTACACTATTTTACCACACTTATCCTCAGATTCCTCCTAAACAGGATGTTATGAGCATCAACTTTTTCAATTCTAAATCAGGTGCAATAAACACTTCCTCAATCTTATTCAATGTTTTTCCCGAGTGAAAATAAAGGTTGATTGATTGATTGATATTCTCTTACAAAAATAATGCATTTTATTAACTGGTGCTTTCCATTAAATAGATAAATAAGATGTAGTAGTAGCCTATCTTGAGGACATGATTTTATACATACCAGAATTCAATCAATCAATCAGTCATTAAATAAATCTTTAATTTTTCTCTGTAATACATTAAGGTTACCCCTCATTTTTCAATGCAACTGAGGATTTACAACATAAAGGGACTGAAAAAATAATTAATTAAATTAAAATCAAGTATTTATTCAGGTTAGGCTTCAATAAGGAACTTAAAAACATAAAAAATAAAAAAAATAAATGGTGAAAGCATTAGACAAAAAGCAAAAAATATAAGATTTAATTAGAAAATAGATAAAATAAGCTTCCACATGTGACACAGTCCACACTTAAGTCTGCTTAAAGGCCCCCCCAATCACATGAAGATATTGTTAAGAAGTATTGCAATACTATATATGTGCCATATCATCCACACCTATTTGTTTTATACCAGGTTAACTGTTGTTAACCCCCCGGGGGAGCTGATACTACGTTTGCACACACCCCAAAAAGTATGTAGTTGCGCCCCTGAATGTGTGTGTGTGTGTGTGTTTTATGACCAGTATAGCTTGTCTTTTTGGCTTGTTCAGCAGTTTAATACAGCAGTAATGTTCAGTGAGTTCAGTCACAGTGATTGATTGTTGATTGACAGTAATTCACTGTTTCAGTCAGTAATCAGGTGCATTAATAGAATTTAGCTACTTAAGAACATGGAGCCAAAACAGCTTTCTGAACGATCAATGACCAAAGAGCAGTGTTGGCAGTTGTTTCGTTTGACTGCACACTGTGTGTATAAGTGTATATACGTGTCTCACATCACACACACTCAGCACACATGGTATAGACATTAGACATTCTTATTTTAGCTGGACGATTTCACTGAGTGTGATACACACACACAGGGAAAGGGATGAGGAGGAGGATGTATTAGAAAAGATTTGAAAAACTCTGGCAAGATTTCAACACACACACACACACACACACACACACACTTCCATTCCATTGGTTTTACAGTCGCATTAACTTTATATTTGTTTTTCTCCTTTTTCTTCCTCTGCATCGGGCAAACCACAAGTTTCCACATAATGTATATTGTGTGTGTATGTATATATGTGTTTGTGTGTGTGTGTGTGTGTGTGTGTGTGTGTGAAAGTGTGTTGTCATTCATTCCCGTTTAATTACATCAGTCGAAAGTGCTCTGGACTTTTTTTTCACAATAAAAAGGCTATAAATTTATAGACAAGCAGCTGACAAGGCAAATAAACTACAAACACAAGCTACTAAAACATTAACATAAATCAGTGTTATGGGCAAATGAATTAGCCTTCATACTGAGAGCTGTGTGACTGGAGTAGATAAACAGTCTGGGAGGTGGAGCTGGGTGAAGTTCTGCTGGTCGGGGGAAATGGACCAGGTTCAAATGTAGCATTTCTGGAATATTACATCTGTACTGTTAAAGAAAAAGCTCAGTTAGTCTCTTAGTGCACTATAAGACGTGCGTTTAGCTGGTGTTACACATGTTTATTAGTCTGTATGAATGTACTGTATAAACGTATGATTAGATCAGTTTCAATGCAGTGTGTGTGTGTGTTTGGTTTGTAGGGTTTGCAGAGCTGCAGACAGATATGACTGACCTGACGAAAGAGCTGAATCGCAGTCAGGGCATCCCCTTCCTCGAGTACAAACAGTTTGTTACTCGAACCTTTTTCCCAAAGGTAAGAACAACACAAACAGTTTATATGTGTATGTACACTGATGTGCCAAAAGTCATGGGATAGCAGTATGTTCATTGTTAATTGTAAATTAATCTTGACGTGTTATCTCGGAACGGCTTGGCTTTATAAATGAGATTGAGAACACTGGCTAGCGTGCTCATGGCAAGGCGTTTTTAATGATCTGTTAATGATCAGAGTCTTGATTGAATAAGTGTCAGATAAGTCGGACATTCCATTGCCAAACTTAAATCAGATGGCATGATTTAAGATTGGTTTTGCGGAGTTCAGAACATGATACAAGGTGAAGAAGAGGAGAAAGAACTCAGTGCAGGACCCATTCATCCGATGAGTGGAGTCAGGAAGGAGGGATGGGGTGGTGGAACATGATAAGGTAGAAAGACATATAGCGTAATTATAGATCTTTTTTATAATTATTTTAAAGCCTATTTGATTAATACTGCTGACCACACCCATTCCTTCTGGCCACCAGTTATTGCCTTTGATAATGCACCATAGCACAAAACAGAAATCTGACCTCTGCTTTATTCTATGATGCATCATTATAAAAACTGTTTATTATAAGAATGCCAATGAGGTCAGTGTTCTTTGGGGGCCGTCCCAGTCCCGGTCCCCGGATCTGAAACCAATAGAACACCTTTACAGTGTGGTAGAACGAGAGACTGACAGCATGAAAGTGCTCCTAATAAAATTCCTCTAAAAGCCATACTAATAAATAGCAGGTTGAGTGTGTATGCAGTGCTAGTTTAGTAATAAAATCTTGTATAAGCTTTAAAGCATGCACTACACACAGATCAGTTTCCTGAAGTTTTATGGAAAGAAAAAAAAAAGTTTGTGTGTGTGTGTGTTTGTGTGTGTGTGTGTGTGTGTCCCAGACCGTCTGTTTTTACCGTGTTTTAGCCTGAAGGTACATGTTGTGTTTGTGTTTCTCTGTGCTGAAAGACACAAGCATTAAAATTTCCATCTGCACTGTCTGAACAATAGTGGGCACCTAGACAAGAAAACCTAAGATACACCCAAAACACACACACACACACACACACACTGACCCAGGCAGTCTGGCTGTAAGCATGTAAGTAGGGCAAAGCATGTAGTGGCGAATGTTTTGTAGTGATACGGAAAGACGTTGTGTGTGAGTGTGTGTTTATGTAGTTACGTATGTGTGTGTGAGTGTGTGTGTTATTGTGTGTATGTCTATAACGAGTGCTGAAAAGTAGCTGAATAGAAACATAAATACTTGTATTGTGACTCAGCTCTCATTTCTCTGACTCTTTTGGGATATTAAACTCCCTGCAACACAATCCTCCAGCACAGCTCTCCTCCACTCCCACTCCCCCTCGTTCCATCCTTTTCCCTTCTTTCTCCCCCTCCCCTGCTTTCCTTTTCACTCCCTCTGCTTCTTCACTCATTTTTTATTGTTCTTTGACTCTTGGCCTACTCTCACATTGCAAAACCCCCCAAATCAAAGCTGTGCAGTCAGAACCTCCTAACTGAACACTGTGTGAACATGAGTGTTTATTAAAGCAGCTCAGTTATTTATTTAAAGCACATACTTTAAGAATCTCAGCCATTCTGTGTCTTATTTTATACACCTTTTATAAGTATTAATAAGAGTATATCTTGCATTTGTTGGAGTAACTGTCTCTTCTGTCCAGGGTTTGCTTGTTTTTAGAACATTGTGGGAATTTCACTGCATTCAGCAAAAGAATGTTAGTGAGGGGAATGAGATGATGAGCGCTGATCATCCAGCAGCTTTACATCTCCCCACTCATCCCACAAATACTGGATTAAGCACCATTATTCCAGAGAACAGAGTTCCACTGCTCCACAATCACACTACTGCATCTACTGATGCAACTTAAAGTAGCTGAATGTATTCAATTTTAACATCATTTTTAATTGTTTCCACATTGATGCAGGGTTATTTTTGTTTTTTAGTTGATGAGGATGATTATGACTGACTCAGTTGACCTGTGCTGGGTAATTAATATGAGGAGTGTAGTGGGTTGTGGAAATCCTCTAGTGTGAACATAAGTGAGGCTACACAGAAATCTAAATATGGTGTTGAAATAAACAGATTTTGCCTTCATAAGGAAAAAGAATTGCAGGTCTGCAGCGGGTGACCCGCATGACTGTCTAAATCCCTACTGGCTCCCTACTCCCTACTCCCTCACTGTGTGCTACATACAGCGCATAATATATTTCACACAGAAACAGGGTTCAGTTACGTGTGCGCAATTCCCTACTGGACATACAGTGACTGCATATAGCAGTGCAGCTTTTTAAAGACTCACTCCCTCACAGTGCTCTGTATATAGTGAGGAGATTACTGTTTGAGATTTAGCACAGTTAGCGCAAACGTACCCTGTGTTTTCTGTGGAAGGTTATATGTTGGAGTGTTTGAGGGAGGATCATTCCTAAATAGTAATAGTGAAAAAAAGACTACAAGGAAATTTCACCCCTGCAAAAAAAGTTTTATTCCAGTTTGAAAATAGAAGTTTGAAAACAGTAATCATAATCAGATGCAAATCAAAACAGGAGTTGTTCTCACGTCTCAGTTCTGTCCCAAATTAACTCTAGAGCTGTTAGTTCGTGGTGAGAATATTATTTAACCTCAATCTAGCAAAACTGTCAAGTTTAAGATAAATAGAGCTTTGATACAGCTATGAACAAATGCCTGAGAATATTGAAAATAACCTTCTTCCTGTATTTACTTTCTTGCCCCTGCCCCAGAAAGATCTGACCAATAAGAATATGTTTTCTTGGTTTTGTTGTGATTTATTTTGTATACTTAGATTTTTATCCATGTGTGAAAACAAACCAAATTTAGGGGAAAACAATTAAAATTTGAAGTACGTGTGAAAATGCATTGAGTGTATCACCAGTTTTCACAGGGGTGGCAGTTGTAATGCTAAACAGCTCTAGAACATGGATCAGCATCCACATAATGGATTAATAATTTAGTATTAAAATCTAGACATTTTATTCTCCTGAAATGTTTGTGCTCTTTTCTGAAAAAGACGTCTGACTCTGTGTAGTAAAGGCATGTGTTTACAACAGGCCTCGTGAATTACCTAATGCACCTAAACTTAACTGTGCAATAAATGTACTTAATGTACGACAGACACCAGTAGTGTTATTAGTGGTGTTTAGTGTTAACTATTTTTTTTCCTAATATTGAACTTTGTAATTGAGAGCAACTCATTGTTTTTAATTTATTTTGTTACACATGTGATCAGTTAATTAATTCATGTGGATTATTTTGATATAAAATACTGTAAATCTTCTACAAAGACCCACCAGATCCATTCTGTTCCCATATCTGTACCTTAGATACTGGAAAGTAAGTCTACAGTAGGTGATTGATCATCCCAGGAGTTTTTGATGGCATAATGGGTTTAATGCCTCGCTATATTAAGCTCCTCTAAGTGATCAATAAACCTATAGAATGAAATAAAAGGTACAGAATTGAACGCACTGCATTCAATAAAACATTGACTTCTGTTTCACAATAGTAAATAGTTTTCTTTTGTTTGTTGTTGTGATGTTGAGGCTTTTTAGAATTCTTTTAGAATGCTACTTTCATTTCCTATGAAGCCGTGTTTATTATGCATCATTAATACATTTACATTTACCTTTAGGGTATTTAGCAGACGCCCTTATCCAGAGCGACTTACTACAGTGCTTCGATGTTACTTCAAAAATCCAAAGCTAGTTTTTAGACTAGGATCAAGAGATACACAGAGCTTGATCACGTTTAGAACCCAAGTAACGTTTTTTTATTTATTTATTTTTTATTGTAATGCATTATTATAATAAACTAAATTATGTAATTATATAATAAATTATAATTATTATATTATTATTATTATGCATTTATAATGCATTATTGGACATATATAATAGCTTCATAATAATGGTGTACACTTTATATTTAATAATAAAGAAGTATTAATAGTGATACATAACATTTTATTTTAACCCTCCTGTTATGTTCATTTGTCAGGAGTTCCCGGGTCCTAACAAGCAGTTTAAATATTTCATTACGAACTCCATCACTAATTATTCTATCAATATTTAGTGCAAATAAATGGTTCTAAATGGTGTTCCTTACCAATTAGGATAATTCACTCGTTTTTCATAAAAATATATGTTCAGACTTTTTTTTAATGTTTTACTACTTTATTACATTTAAAAGTCCAAGATATAAAACACAATCATTTTACATAACAATAAAATATAACATTGCAATGTTTTAGTTTTAGTTTTTGCAGGGGGTGGTTGCAAATATGTGAGTTGAAGCATTTTCATATTATATGTTGATTACAGTAATTAAGGCAAGCAGAAGAAGTTTCATACTGAAAAAATACTTTTAACTATTATTTCTAGATCTTCAAACTTTAAAAATAAATAATTGATTGATGAATGAATCTATGCAGCCTGATTAAAATCTTACCAATGAATGTATTTGATGTGTGCAGATGTGCTCAGACTATGAGAGGAGTCTGGTTCAGCCGGTGTATGAAAATAACCCTCAGGGTCCGAGAGCTTTGCCTGAAACCCACCCTCTACTGCAGGACTGGCAGGTAAGATACACACACAGATCTCACACACACAGATCTCACACACACACACACACACACACACACACAGACATATTCACACATCACATGAATGTAATGCTGCTCTGTTTGTAGGTTCAGCAGTTTTCCCTGAGCTGCAGCAAAAGGGGAATTCTAGTGCAAAGTTAACTTTTAGAGATAATGAAGTGTTGGAGAAACGGCTGTCATGTGACACAGTACCCCATTATGCCATGATTAATGTGTGCCTCTACCCGCAGCCTGTGTGTGTGTGTATCCATGCATGCATGCACGTGTGTGTGTGTGTGTTACGCACAGATTTCAGGTCAGGAGACAGGGGGGATCATCTTTAACAGTGATGAAGTGTTTTTACGCACAGATCGCTTTTAAAGGAAGAAGATCCTTTTTTAAAATTCCCAGCCCAGAACATAAATCTTCACTCGCTCATCCGTCTCAGTTCCCCAGTGCTCCGGTTCTGTCACCTCATGAACATATGGGAAGGGTCCACAGGGACCACTTAATTACATCTCCACTAAACTCTCACGTTCTTCTCAACCTCAGTTCCGTTCTCCAGGTTAAACGGAGCGAAAGGAATTAAAGCCATTAAGGCGATAAAAGTAATAAATCTTTTCATGAATCAGTCTGATGCTCTGTGTTTCTCTGAGTACAGATTGGTCATCTAATGATAACAATATTCACTAATGTGATAGAAGTTATGGGACTGAAGTATGTAACTTCATGATCATGACGCATTACCTCAACAGACAACAGCTTGGGAACTCCCACATCTGTATAATTTGTGAGGTGCTACCTTGTGATTGAGATTAAACTCACTCTGAAATCTGATTCTAAAGTTGTGCAGCTATACACTGCTATACAGTGTTCAGTTTAATTGGAAAAGCTCAGAGAAGGCATTACCATCCACAGTGGACAGTGCGCTGCACGGTAATGATTGATGGTGATGTAGGTTGATAATGATCGTGACCGGCGACATTTGGCTAAAACCGTCCATGTGAACAGACAAGCAACGAGAGAGACTTTGCTAAAAATCTTAAAACACAGAAGAACCTACACACCCACACAGGTCAGCACAGTGTTCTGTAGATTCTATGGGTTATGGCAAAATCATGGGACACGAGACAAAACTGAAGAAATGCCAGAAACATTGTATTATCTCTATTTCCTGTGTTCTAATCCTGTTTACATGTTTCATGATGTTTCAATTTATTTCAGGATTTTGTTGCAGCTGAAGAGGTAGCCTGTGAATTTATACTTTGTGGAGATGCTTTGGCCACTAATGCTGGTTGCCTGTGGTCAGATGTTAGTGTGTTTAACCCTCTATGGTGGGGTGTTTTACTTATTTATCTTAATAATATAATGTTACATGGCATATCTCCATCCAGTAGAATGAGGCGTAATAAATAAAAGTATGTACAGTATGTAACAAGAATATGTAAAAAAAGTATATTTTAATGTTCATATTCTTACAAAAACAGTGTTTTTTATTTATTCATAGGCTTGTCCACTTTATTTAGATTATTCAGTGCTTCTCATCTCTTTTGAGATTCTCATTTTATCTGGACTGATTATTGCTAATTAGGATACAGCCTTATGCTACTACTGTCCTTACTGCTTTAAATACTCAATATGTTTTAAAGCAGAAAGCTCAGCTTTATTTACTGAACTCACTGAGCCAAAGATTAACGAGTGTGGTCTGTGCTGTGGTTGGATCACAGCGTCACTCTGAGGGTGAAGAGTCATTGTTTTTGTTGCTTCATTTGCCTTAATATGATTCAAAGATGATGTTGCAAAATGCTGGAAGTTTTTAGAAGACTCAGCCCTTTTATAAAGCGCTTACCCAACTCTGGTTCTGAACTGGTGATTTAACAATCCATTGTCCTTTCTTTCACTCTCTCTCTCTCTCTCTCTCTCTCTCTCTCTCTCTCTCTCTCTCTCTCTCAGCCTTCTAACACTGCCAGGCCCAACATGGAGGAAGGAATCACTCTGTTTTCCACACTCCTCAACAACAAGCACTTCCTTATCACTTTTGTTCACGCGCTGGAACAACAGAAGGACTTTGCAGTTCGAGACAGGTAACAAAAATCCCAGACATCACTACCATCTGTACCAATCAAATGTTTTTTACACACCTTCTCATTCAGTGTTCTTCTTTATTTAATGTATTTTCTACATTGTACATCAATATTAAAGACATAAAAATAATTAAGGGAGACATGAAATTAAGAAGAAAAAAGTGTTTGTACAGTTTTAATATAGACTTCAATATTAAATTTACAATGTAAATAGCTCATAAAAAGAAAGAGAACACACTGAATGAGAAGGGGTGTGTCCAAACTTTTGACCGATACTGTATATAAATGGTGCCCCACAGACAGAGACCCTTATTCACCCTCAACACCAGGAGGGTGAATAACACTCTATTACACCACATGAACACACTATAAACACAAACACATACATATAACCATATATATATATACAACATAAACCAAAAGTAAAAAATATTTTGTCTTTGTAATGATTTCAGTTGAATATAGGTTGAAAAGGATTTGTAAATAATTGTATTCTGTTTTTATTATGTTTTACACATTGTCCCGACTTTACTGAAATTGGGGTTTGTAAATTATCATGAAAGCTCTGGATTTATTTGCCTTTCATTGTTTTTTAATAAGCAATGCACACGTTATAGAAAACCAAATTATTGCAGATTTATATAAGATATGATATTCAATATTGACCAAAATTCATCAATATGGATACTCAGCAATACTCTAGTTTTGGAATATACTTTACATTTAAAGTGCAGAAAACTTTCGATATATCCCAAATGTATGCTTGTAAGTGTAGCTGAAAGGGAAGCCAGCAGATTGTTGTGCCACTCTGGTACAGACTAGAGTAAGTGCAGACATTACAGACAGAAGATTGATTACAAAAAGTAATAATGTTAATGTGTTATATTCTGTTGATGTGGTTTAGTTAGGAAAACCTCATCCTTTAAGAGTTAATATCCATCATTAAAAACACAAGAATGAAAATAGGCTTGGATCCAGAAGGGCTTGGCATGATTGACAAGTATTGGAGTATTTTACTGATTGGTTTGATTAGCCACAGGTTCTTCCCACATTCTGTCGTCTGACTCTGAACAATTATATCAAAGTTAGAATGGAGAGAGTAATTTCCTGAAGCGGTGGGAGGAGTCTGATACGCATCAGAGAACTCACAGCACATCTATTCAAATGTAATAAGGATGACTGGAATCATCTCAAAGAGTCTCAGTCCCCAGACTCAACCACACACACACACACACACACACACACACATACAATTACACATTAGAAAGAAGCATTGTACTGAAACAATCCCCAAAGTCTTCAGCGCCTACACACTCCAGAGCTCAGACCTCATACTGTCAGTGGAACAACCTCAGCCATGTTCTCCTGTACTGCTGGATCTACAGGGAGATGTTGCTGCTTTATGACCATATTTTGTTGATTAACATGATTTTCTTCTTTTTTCCTTCTTTCCTTCTTCCCCCTCTGCTATCGTTTGATGTGTGTGTGTGTGTGTGTGTGTGTGTGTGTGTGTGTGTGTTTGTGTGTGTGTGTGTGTGTGTTCCTTTCTGTCTGTCCAGATGTAATCTGGCCTCACTGCTCACCATTGCCCTCCATGGTAAACTGGAGTACTACACCAGCATCATGAAGGAGCTGCTAGTGGACTTGATCGATGCTTCAGCCTCCAAGAACCCTAAGCTGATGCTGAGGAGAACTGAGTCTGTGGTTGAGAAGATGCTGACCAACTGGATGTCCATCTGCATGTACAGTTACCTCAAGGTGAGAGAGAGAGAGAGAGAGAGAGAGAGAGTTAGAAAATAAAAAGGTGAATAGTCAAAGTCAAAGTACAAGCGAATGTAAAACCAGAGATAAGCCTAACCAAAACATCTGAGCCAAAAACACAGTGCAAAAGGGATAATTAGGTAAGCAAAAAATAAGGGTAAAAAAACTGTCAAGATAAAAATCAGAGGCAAAAGCCCAAAAATAGGTCACTCATTGAAATCAACAAACAAATAAATAACACTCATCTGCAGCTGAAACAACAGGGCAATAGTTCAGTACAATGGAAAACAGATGAATGAAATCAAAACTCAGGTGAGGCTGATCCACCAGTGAGCTGCTGATTGGCTGGCTGAGACATGTGGCTGAGAAGTGCAGAATTGTAAGGTGTGACAGTTTGTACAACCATATTATTTTAGATGCCATCCAAGCATAGCCCATTGCTTTCATTGACAAAAATAAATAAATAAATAAAACAAATAATGCATCACAATGAGTTGTTGAAATTGAAAGAAACTTTAAATATGTTAATTTAATGGTAATATATGTATGTAATTACAATATTAGAGTGAAAAGATACGTTTATACAGGTTCCATATGGCATCCTGCAGCCAATTTGCGAAGTTGGTCCCATATAAATGTTCAATTGGTGGTAAATCTGGTGGCTGAGTCGGGCAATAGTGCTACAGTCTGGCTGAGACACTCTTTGAAATCCTTTGCTGTGTGTGTGTGTGTGTGTGAGTGTGAGCATTATCCTGCTGAAAAATACCAGCTGTCAAGCAGTTAACAGTTAGTAGTCTCTCACCAGGAGGTACACTCCCCAAACATAGCTTCTTTTATGGGGCAGTAAGGGGGAAGCACTTTTACACTCTTGTGGTAAGACCTAGTGTCTGATGAGATCACACCTGCAGTAATTTATCTGACTGTCAATGTGTGCATGTGGGCTATTCTTGTTCTGTTTCTTTGCATTAATGTTAGCATCATCTTATATCGTTTTTCTCTCAGGAGACAGTCGGGGAGCCTTTCTTCCTCCTGCTGTGTGCCATCAAACAACAAATCAACAAGGGCTCCATAGATGCCATCACAGGGAAGGCGCGGTATACCCTGAACGAGGAGTGGCTCCTGAGAGAGAACATCGAGGCCAAACCTGTGGTGAGTTTCTTAGTGATGATCACTGATGTCCTGCCCAACAAAATGCCCGCTTGATCCCGTTTGATCCTGCTAACACTTATGGCTTATATATATCAGACTAATGGAGGAAAACAGATGGAAGAGTGGGTTTAATTTATCTGTCTGGTTGCATCTGCCTTATGTCATCAGTCAGCGTGTCAGGTCATCAAATGATGCCTTCTGGAAGTTAGTTAATGGGATTTTTTAGTTCATGTGATCTGTATGGTGACACTGTAAGGATTTTGAAAGTACAGTTGTGTAATTACTTAAATATAGCAGAACTTGATGCTAGCATACTGACTAATAATCCATCACATGCCAGCTCATCTAGCCCTGTCTGATCATGTCGTAAATTGGCATCATAGGTCACGTCAGAGATTTTCATGAAAGAGTTTCTGAAATTAAAGTTCTCTGTGATAAACCTTATTAAATATAATACAGAAAGTAAGTAAATATTTTTGGTGTGTATTATGGTCAATCTTTTCAAACTCACTGTCCTTAATAATGTCAAATGTAAACAAGTCAGTTTTATTTTTTGACATAACAAAAAACAAACCAAAAACTGAGACAAAGAAAATAAACACTAACACTTAAAGACTATAAAACAAAAGATAAACTAGGTCTTTAGAAGCAAAGAAAAAAACACTATAAAGACAACAAACCAGAACTGTAGACCAAAACAGCAAACACACGGGACGGGGTCAAACAAAAAGCACGACAGGCAACAAAGGGAGCACATGGGGTATATATACTCAGGCACACATTTGTGCAGACACAGGCACAGGCACAGACACAGGCAGACACAGGCTAAGGTGTAACATTTATTAAAGGGGTCATCGGTGAGAAATGAGAGTGAGCGTGTGAAATAGCTAAAACACTAAAGAGAGGGATTTGTTTTAAATCAATAAAAATGCAGGTCCTTAGTATGATAACCTAGTGGTTGTGATAAATTACCTGTCTAAAGTAGTTAGCTAACCTGACCAGGGGTAAAGTAGCAGCTCAGTGTCTGTCTTGTAGTCCTTCTGGGGTCAAGGTCTTTTCCATCTTTGGATTCACTGCCGATATTTATGAATTATTTATGAATTATTTATAAAATAACGATATTTTAAAAGGCTTTTTAGGCTGTGTTTGCTAGCTTTCATGGCAGCACTGCTGTTGTGTTTTTAAACCTGGAAACCTCAGGGGTGAAGTTAGTGTTGGGAAATGAGCAGCAGGCAGAGTCAACCACACAGATTTTCAAAAATACTGTCTTCAGCTCTGCTGACAACAGCTTGGCTTTACATGTTTTCTTGATATTATCATTTATTACTGAAAATATAATCCCGAGTGGTCCTTCAAAAGTGTATCGACACATTGTTTTGGTGTTTTACAGAACATAAACGTATCGTTTCAAGGCTTTGGTATGGACTCAGTCAGTGTGCGTGTGATGAACACAGACACCATCTGTCAGGTGAAGGAGAAGATCCTGGAAGCTTTCTATAAGAACCTGCCATTCTCCCAGTGGCCTCACGAGGAGGACGTGGATCTAGGTGAGCAGACAATTAATCACAGGACTTCTTGGCACTGCCTGATTAAGCCCTAAGACTAACCAGTTGGTCAATCAGAGACACTCATTGTTGACTCATGTTAGATGTACATTCATGCCCTGTTAGAACAGTTTACTGAGGAGGTGTAGTATAGATGCATTCCTGGTCTCAAGTTCTTAAAATACTATGTGTCTTAAAGTTTGTAGACACTATTTCTTCTGTGTTTCTTCCGAAATGAGGGCTATTATCAGTACTCTACAGATAACGCTTTTCCACTAGATGTTGAATCATAGCTGTGAGCATATGATTGCATTTAGCACAAAAGCTAAATAGGTCATCTCAATAAATACTTTGTTATGTTACTTAAGTAGAAATGTTTGTTATCTATACTTTACAGGAGTAATTGTTTTTACATTTCCACACAGTTATCTGTACATTCCTTAAATTAAAAAAAAACCCTCATTACTCCTATTTAAGTTCATCTTGTTTCATTGCAGCTTCTCATCGTTCAGTAAAACCCCTATCCAGATAAATCTCTCCATCCAGATAGAGTGAATCTGACTGTGATTGTATGAGAAGTATAAACATATACCATTCAGACACCCTATTGGTTTATACTGTGATCCATCACACCTGCACTCTAAATGTGCCCTCTAAACCTATGACTTGGTTGTGTCACCCTCGGTGACAACAACTACAATCAAGCTTCACAAATAACTGACTGAGTCTTTCACATCTCTGTGGAGGAATTTTGTTCCTCTCTTCTTTACAGAATTGTTTTAATTCAGACACATTGAGGATTTTTCAGGATGAACATCATGTTTAATATCATCAACAGCATCACAATCAGACATTTATTTAGTTTTTTGTTGTTTGAGTGATTCAGAGACAGACCTGCTGTTGAGAATTATCACCTCCAACAAAAGCAGGATAAACTCTTTTTTAATTCACTTGATTTTAGAAGAAACAATAAACAAGCAAGCGCCCTAGTACTTTTGTCCATATAATGAAACTTTATATAAAGAAGTTGTAAATGTTAGAGTGTCTGTACCCCTGTGAGACTTACAAACAGACCCGTAACTTCAGATAAGAAAGTTTATTGATGAGAGAGTTTATTGTGCTTGTTGCAGGAACTAAGTGTGAGCTTCTCCTTTGTGAGGAGATTTAAAGGTGATAACAAAAGACGTTTTTTTCTGTGGAGGCTTTGACGGCCAATCCGGAGTTTTACGGTGTGTTTGAAAGCCATTGTAATTTTCTCATTTCCCCCCCAGAGTGGTTTCCTGGAGGCGGCTGCAGCAGCAGAATTCTTCAGGATCTGGATAACACCTCAATAATGGAGGACGGCAGGAAGAAGCTCAACACTGTGTTTCACTACAAGGTAGGTGTGTGAGTGTGTGTGTGTGCTACAATAAATGTCAGTTTTCAGATTTAAGCCCTCTCAGATCTCCTCCCAGCGTGAGGCTCGAGACGATCAGAGACAGAGGGAGGAGGAGACTGAAGGGAATGTGGGTAAACAGTCGTGACCCTCGACTCTTAGCAGTGTGACTGTTTAGCTTGTGAGGTGCCACAGGGAACGAGCTGTGAAGTGTGTGTGTGTGTGTGTGTGTGTGTGTGTGTAGTTCTGGTTGGGTGAAGAAGCTGTGTAACTCATTAGTCGGTGTGTAAACCTGTAGGACGTAATGAGAACTTTCTCACTCAAGTGGAGCTCAGTGTGACTCTCACCCTGCTGAACTTTCACCTTTTGACTCTCCTCCCCTCCTGTACAGATCCCAGAGGGGGCGTCGCTCGCCATGAGCATGAAAGACAAGCGGGAGAACACACTGGGCAGAGGTAAAGACGCTCGGTGTGTGGGTCACACCCGGCACGGTGAACACGCTCTCCTACTTCCACTTCACCTGCCACTGCATTGCACACGTGCACACGAGGGCAGTGTACTTGTGAATGGTGATACAATACGATACATATCAAGGGGTTACAGTTCTGTGTGTGTGTGTGTGTGTGTGTGTGTGTGTGTGTGTATGTGAGTGTGTGAGGGAGAGAGAGATGAGGAGTGAGTGGTAAAAAGAGCGAGAGTTAGTTATGAGAATGAATCCACATTTCAGCATAAAAAGTAAATGAAAAGTAACCTGCCTGACCTAAAAATCTGTAAAAAACTTTGGGCAGAAGCTGATGACAAATTTGATAAAATGATTAATTTGTAGTAAAAGAAATACATATGCAATGTATTTATGCAATCAGTACACTGTTGCAAACCAAAATATCGCAATACTTCGATGTATTGATATTTTCTCATACCCCCCAGTGCACACACTGATCTATATCACCCTTCCCAGCTTTAAATCAATCTCCAAGTCTAAACAAAGGAAGCAGCAAGTCTTTAAAATGCCACACACACACACACACACACCTCTTAATGAGGACACGTTGAGAAAATCTGCTCTTGTTTGGCTGTGTTTGTAAACCAGAGAAAGTCAATGTCTGCTGTAATCACGGTGAGGTACTAACGCTCATTAGACTGGCTCCACCACCAATCAGTGCGTCTCCTCTCTTGACCTTGCTAACGCTTGCTCACACACACACACACACACACACTGTACACCTCCACACATGAATACATACTCCCTCTCTGTCTTTCTCTCGTTAATCTCAGCCTGATTTCAGCGTTTGTCTTTTCTCTTTTTAATTATCCTCTTTATACTCGTTTTTATCTTTGTCTCCGGGTCTTAAGTCTGGCTTACTGAGCAATTGTTCTTCTCTGGTTGCAGCTAAAGACTTGGACACAGAGAAGTACGTTCATCTGGTAAGTGTTTCTCTCACACACACACATTCTGTTCTACAGGTCTGTGCTTCATTACTCAGGTTTTCCACAATGTTGTGAGGTATAGCTGCATTCTTACAGTCTTCACAGCGATGACAAGAGAGAGAGAGAGAGAGAGAGAGAGAGAGAGAGAGAGAGAGAGAGAGAGAGAGAGAGTAGAAGAGAAACAGCAGAATAGAGAGAGAGAGATGAGAAGAGAAAAAGCAGATTTTATATATATATATATAGAGAGAGAAGAAGGCAGAAGAGAGAGAGAGAGAGAGAGAGAGAGAGATGGGCTAAGACAGACTTAATAGGGCATGCTTTGTATAATATAACAATAGTTTGTAAGGTTTAGTTCACTTTATTCTGACATCATGAATTTTCTTCAGACAAAAAAGCTCAGTCTAGAACGGCTAGAACAGAACACAGTCTTTTATTCTTTTTTCCCCATTTCAATTTATTATTACTTTTCACTAACCAGCTACACTGATATTGCACTAAATTAGTGTGTTCCCTCAGCAAACAGACCTCTTCGTTTGGTCGGACCAAATTTAGTTCCTTTGTCTCGGACAGTTCTGTTTACTCCATAACTTTAAACTTATAGATCTGGACAACTGCAACTGTAACTGTAGATTAATCCTTATTTATAAAGAGAAATAAAATAAATATAAGGAAAATCCACTGGTACACCAAATTCTGGCAGGGAGGCAGAATTCAGCACAATAATTGTAAACACAACTCGTCTGATTGGCAACATGCTGACATCTGATCCAGACCTTACTTTTACAGACCAATCAGTGTCCGCTACACCGTGTAGGTGATGATCACCAGTCACAGCACAGTTTCTCTAGTGTGCTCACTAAACTTCAGTGTGAACCCAATTCCCTTTAGGACCCAGGACCCAGGTCACACCAGGGTGGTTCAATGATAACTGCGATGAATAATAAATGTGTAATTTGCATATCGTCATTAATCACTGCTATTTACTCACTGGTCTTCTTTACTCTCATGTGACTTATAGGTTCCACCACACGATGAACTGATAGAACCCAAGAAGTCTCATAGGCACAGTCACAGGAAGAAGGTGTTACCTGAGATCTACCTGACACGCCTGCTCTCCACAAAGGTAAGAATCAGTACTTAGTACTTAGTTCCAAACACATTAAGTCATATGACAATATCAATATTAATATTTTAAAGATTATTATTTGTTTTATCATTCATTTAATTAACCTTTAAATTTTGTTACGCAGTGTTGCATAATCATCTCTGCAAGAATAGGCAGAGAAAAAGGCATTTACATTATACATATTCACACGCCAATCAGCTTAAGCTAAGGTTCCTAGGTGGAATGTGTGCTTAAAAATGTGATTCTGCATTCCGTTTATCAATCTTCTCACTTAATCCAGACCCTTTGTATTATTCAACTGCAGATCACTACAAGCATGTTTCAAAAACACTATAGAGTACACTACCATAATATTATTACCACTAAAACAAATAATTATCTTCATCTAGAATTGCATCCGCAAAGGCTGAGATCTTCATGTTAGGCAGCAAGTGAACGGTCGTTTCTAAAAGAAAAAAAATGAACAACTGAGTCAGATCATCTCCAGAACATCATGCAGGTCTAGTGGTGTTTTTCTCGTATACAGTGGTCAGAACCTACCGGGACACCTACAACCTACATTGATGCAATCTATGGAGGCCCCAACTCACAATTACAGAACTTCTACAGGACTACAATCAGCTTCTTGGTTCCGGATACCACAAGATGCTTTTAGAGGTCTTGTGGACTCAAAGACAGGTCTGCTCAATACTAGGCTCTAATGTTCTGGCTGATCTTTGTATTTTCAAAAGTGTCTAGAAAAAATTGTTTAAGGCACACCCATTACGGACAGCGTCATTACACAGTTGTGTACACAGTTGTGTCATCTCCATAGAAATAAACTGCCAGTAAAACAGATGCTCTGGAGCAGCTGTACCATCACCGTGCCCAATAGCTCTGAGTGGAATGGTGTAAACCCTCCTGCCCTTGGACTGCGGATCTGTTGAAACATGTTCTCCAGTGTGATGATGCACCTTGAAACAGATTTGGAATAAACTGGAGCACCGTTTTGCAAGCAGGCCTAGCCAAGGTTATGATCTCAGCTATTCTTTTGTTGCTTTAATGGAGTCAATTCTGAGCAGCAGCATTACAACATCTAATGGCAGCACTGACCTGAAAACTAGATGATGTTGTTGCAACAAAGTGGGGCCAACTCTCTAAAACTGCCCCTGAGTCCAGAAGAAATGTCCACAGCTCCACTGTCACAGCTCAATCCAAACAACAATGATGAAATACCCATTTGAATCCCACTTCTAAATCCAGTTTCTCACTGTTGCATCCCTACAGGGGACGCTTCAGAAGTTCCTGGACGATCTCTTCCAAGCCATCCTCAGCATCCCACAGGAAAAGCCACCCCTGGCTGTGAAGTACTTTTTTGATTTTCTAGAGGAGCAGGCAGACAAACGAGGGATCACTGACCCAGATACTCTGCACATCTGGAAGACCAACAGGTATGGACCGTTGCATTCTGTCACAAAGAGTAAACATTAAATGCGTTGTTGCTGTGATAGAAAAGGCCTAAATAGTCTGTAACAATTATATTAAATAAAGCATACATTTAAGGGTCCGTTTCCCAGACAGTGGTTAAGCCTAGTCTTGGACTACACTGCATGATGAACTGAGATTGTTCATTGAAAGTAAAATGTAATCTACAACTAGGCTTAATCTCTGTCCAGGAAACCAACCCTAAGAGATTCAGATTTGGAATTAGATAAAGTACCAGAGTCTACCGGGTGTAAGCACCAGTGTACCAGAGCTTTAGGATTAGCAGAGGTTCTTAAGAATCAGATTTCAGAATTAGGGGAATTTCATACAGACATTGGCTTTGTTAGGATTCCTGAGATCCAGTCTTAGGCTTTTGTAGGGTTTCAAAAAATCTTGGAAGGAAGTTTGTTTGATAAAATTCAGTTGGTTTCAAAAAGTCAGGCATAGAGTTTGTAGAAATAGAAATTCCGTCTTAGGTTTAAAAGCATTTCAGAAGTTTAGGTATAGGTTTTGGCAAACTTATGATTTGATAGGCTTAGTATTATTCTGGCTTATATAATAGGTGCAAGAACAAAAATAAATAAGTTAAGCATCCCAAAAAATTACAATAGAAAAATTGTTGAATTTTTGGTTTGGTAGAGCTCCAAATTGAGATTCAGAAAGGGTTCTAATCAGATAAAGAGAGTTTAAAATTGTTTGTAAGACAAAAGAGAAAGAGGAATGTGTTTCTAACACAGTGTATATTTATTTTGTGGTCAGGTGATCACAGTTAGGGAGGTTTGATGTCCACTAATGGTTTTCCTCTCTGTCTGTAGTTTGCCTCTACGCTTCTGGGTGAACATCCTGAAGAACCCCCAGTTTGTGTTTGACATTGATAAGACGGATCATATGGACGCCTGCCTTTCTGTCATAGCTCAGGCTTTTATTGACGCATGCTCCATCTCTGACCTACAGCTGGGAAAGGTAAAGACACACACACACACACACCAAACGCAATACTGCTGTAAACCTTGCCTCATCTGGAATCCATTCTCAAACTGTTGTCAACATACGCATGATGTCGGATCCTGCACCTGGGCAAAGTTAGTATTAGATATCTGTGTTAACATCTATCCTCAAATCTGTCAGTAGCTCTAGTGTTGTAATTGTGTGTGTGTGTGTGTGTGTGTGTGTGTGTGTGTGTGTGTTTAAAGGAGCTTATAAGAGAGCCTCTAACCCCTCATACTTTAAATAACCTCACCACTCCTTCACCCCCGAAACAAGCTCCTCACCTGCACTTCTCCACAACCTCATCCCTCAGTGTGCTGTTAGCTTCTTATACAAACACATGGACTTCACACACACACACACACACGCACACACACACACACGCACACGCACACACACACATACGCACACACACACACACACACACACACACACACACACACACACACACACACACACGCACGCACGCGCACACACGCACGCACACACACACAGCAGCACTCCACACACACATACACACAGCAGCACTCCACACACAGCAGCATGCACACACAAGCACACACCTAAGTCGTATCTTTGATGTCTGTTGGTCAAGGTCACCAACATGAAGATTCTCATGTTCACACTCCTCTCTCTCCTCCTAAATCAGCTTGTCTCTCTGTGTGTCACACTCACACACACTGACACACACACACACACACACACACACACACACACTGACCTTCAGCTTCTGATTCCCTGTCTGCCAGTCCAGTTTCCCTTCTCTAGAGCTGAGTACTTTTCTCAAACAAAGATCTGCACTGAAAATAACAATATTGACATATCACACAATATTTCTACATAACCACAGTTTTTTTACGCAGTCCTCAATTTTACCCATTACATTTACCTACCAATTACCTAGTAATTGAAAGTCAAATTCTCTTTAAAAGGTTGTATTTGTTTATTATATTGGATATATTATATTGGCATGAATACAGAACCAGTCAACATTTAGGCATGCATTCTCATTAATATTTGTTTATTTGTATTATTTACCACACTGTAGACTTGAAGACTATAAAGGAACATGTGCAGTTGATCTTCACAAACACCTGATATAAACACTCAGCTAAGATGGTTTGGGAGGAAGTGGAGGAAAAGCAGTTAACAGGAAATCAGCTTCTCTAGAACTCCTTTAAGACTGGAGAACTGTTGTACTTCACTGAAAGAATGAATAACAAGTGTACCAAGAGTACCAATACTTTTTATGCACTTCATAATAGCATATTCATTCCTTCATAGTTTTGATATTTTAATATTAATCTAGTCAGTGCAGAAAATAGTAAGAAAAAAGAAAAACACAAATATTTTGACTGGTACTGTATATCTTTGGCATATTGTCTTTAATATTATTATAATTTTATAATAATAAATTAATATAATTTACCACAATCCATAAAATTACCTACCTTACACTTTACACACCTCCTCAGACACACACACACACTCACACTCACACACACATCATATACTGACTTATTTTCTGTCTTAATGATTGGTTCAGTAGTAGTACGGTATGTGGACAAGTTAAATTAGTGTGTGTATATGTGTGTGTGTGTGTGTGTGTGTGTGTGTGTAGACAGGAGAAAGGAAAGAGGGAGGGGTCGGGTCATAGGTTAGAGGCCAGCAGACAGATGGAGTCCGCACAGGAAGTCGACTAAAGGAGAGAGAGAGAGACACAACAAAGAAAGAGAGACAGAGAGGGAGGGAGGGGGAAGGGTAGAGAAAGAGAGAAATAGAGACATAAAGAGAGAATGAGAGACTGAAAAACAGAAGAGAGACGGGGGGTGTACAGAAAGAAAAAGATAGATAGATAAATAGAGGGAGAGAGAGAGAGAGAAATACACTAAAAAACTAACTTCCAACATTTGAATTTCACTTGAAATTCTCAAAACTATATGTTCAAAACTCCCACACAGTGCATATATTAACCACATTCCTAAATGTACTGTATGTAAATGTATCGGTTGTTCTTTTTTAATATATATATATATATATATATATATATATATATATATATATATATATATATATCATAAAAAAAAGAAAGATCATAAATATATATATATGTATATATACATATACATATATATACACATATATATATATATATATATATATATATATATATATATATATATATATATATATTTATGATCTTTCTTTATTGTTATGAGTTAGACTATTATTATGAATTATTGTTGATTTTTTAATGTTTGAAATGTTCAGGACTCTCCCACCAACAAGCTGCTGTACGCTAAAGAGATTCCGGAGTATAAGAAGAGAGTGCAGTGCTTTTACAAACAGATCCAAGAGATGGCACCACTCAGCGAGCAGGAAATGAACGCCCACCTCGCTGAGGAGTCACGGGTGAGTGACAGCACGTACGGTTCACAGCCCCACGCAGCCAAAGACGCTAATAATGCTAATGTGAATAACAGCTAGTGGGTCTCCAGCTCCAGGCTTGTAATTGATCTGAAACAGTTATATATATTATATTACATCACATGCGAGAATTAGCAGCACTGACTCCAGACCAGGGTTCTCCCGTGAGTATGTTTAACCTGTTCCACCAGAAAGTTTCAAGAAAATCCATCCCCTCTCTTAATGAGAAAACATTATTATCTCTGTCTCTCAAAAATCTTATACACCTTTACAAAAAACATCATTTTATTCCATTTTCCAGTCATTTTGGAGAATTCTGTTTCTCCTTTGTCATCAAATCTTTACACAATGATTTATACAAGGTTTTGTTCTAAAAGTAGCATTAGCTTTGTATATTATACTGAATCTTGGTTCCTCCTAAGGTTTATATGAGAGTTTATTCTGTCACTGTTGGCTCTGTTATCATTGTGGTGTTACTCATTAGAGGCTGGAATCTCTTAACATTTGTTGTAAAAAGGGCTATATAAATAAAATTGAATTTAATTTAAATACAAAATTAAACTGGTTTATTTATTATTATTTTTTGCATGTAAGAGTAATCAATATAGATAACTGAGAATAGCTGTGTTTGTGTTTAATGTTTTTTTATGGTGTTTTTAACAGAAATACCGGAATGAGTTCAACACCAACTTAGCCCTTACAGAAATCTACAAATACGCCAAGAGATACCGCACTCAGGTAAAACCCTGTTACAACCTGCACTCTGCACAATAGAGGAGTCACAGAGTTTATCATTCACACACTACAATATTATAAAGCCCTCAACTACTGCACACACACACACACACACACACACGCCTCCTCCTGCATATCTGATAACTGTGCCCACTTTCCATCTCACCTGCAGTAACACATTTTGGCTAGAGTTGTGTTTGTGTATGTATGTGTGTATATATGTGTATGTGTGTGTGTGTGTGCGTGTGTGTCCTGGCACCCTGATGCTAATCCCCGGGCTGTTTTAATGCTCATTCTGCGGGCGCAGCAGGGCCGAGCGCTGGTGAAACAGGCCTGATTGCGAGAGCGTGTGATTGGGCTGGTGCTCTGAGGGATCAGTGTGAGTGAATGGGCTCTGTGGGATGTGAAAAGGAGATGCATGGGGGTTTGGAAAACAGCAGCTTGGCTGGAGCTGGTGCTCATTGTGCGGGTGAGCGGCGTGCGGGGCGGTGTGCGGCGCGGTGTGCGGCGCGGCGGGTACGCCTGTGTGTAAAGTGGCCAAACTGTTGGCGGTTTCTCTCTTCTCTTGCCACATAGCCAGATGGCGAGGTAGCGTCGTGGTAGCTAGGTGAAGGTCAGGAATGCTTGAATGCGTCCGGAACCGAGCGTTCGTCTTGCATTACGCTGTGTTTAAGGCTGTCATTATGAGGACAGTTACCAGTTATACAGTATGAGTATTACAGAGCGATCTAACAATTATTTTATAATTAATTAAACATTTTTAAAAAGGAAAAGACATGTACAAATGTACAGGATGTTACACATATAGAATGAACTGCATTAATTCCCTGGAGATGATTAAGTAGGAGGACTACAGTTTTCTCATCTAGCAGATGGTCTTATCCAGAGCAATTTACAGTCTACAGTGTTAGTACTCTTAATTATATAGAATAATTGTATTTTCTAAATGAAAGCAGTTGAATTTCTGAGTTGGGAGGAGGACAGAATATTCTAATATACTGATATTAGTGTTCTGGTACAGTCATCCCTGCAATGTTTAATATATGGCAATAAATTCATTCTAAAAACAGAGTGGGCAGGTAAAGTAGTTTTTTGTATGTAACAGAACATATAAAATAAAAACTGATATGGGAGTAGTTTATAATGCATGTGTAACCTGACAGGCCAGACGTCTCCACCGAGACAACAGCAGAATGGCAGCAGGTCATCTTGGTGGAGATGGCCAATGAATCCGTGTATGGCGGCACCATGTTACATTAGTGGCCCTACCTTTTCTGATTGCACACATTGGTGCTCTATTCTAACAGGACCATGCTCGTCCACACACTGCTGCCTCAAAAACTAACGCAAAGGTTTGAGTTCATAAGAGCTATTATAAACAGAGCTATTGTTTTTGGATGATACAGAATTCTTTGAAAAACTGAAAGCAAGTGATGATATAATAAAAATAAATAACAGGAGGTTATTTTTAGTTAACTAAATGGACTGGAAATACATAATTAATGGAGAAAGAGGGAAATATTATCAAATAAATCTATGATTAAACCTTAATTTCTTCAAACAGAAGCTTGTATTTTTTTAGATTTTTGAGATTATTCATCTCAATCATATTTCCTTTCTCTTCCTCGCAGGTGGTAAACGCTTTGGACTCCAACCCCACGGCCCGGCGCACTCAGCTGCAGCACAGGTTTGAGCAGGTCATCGCCCTGGTGGAGGACAACATCTACGAGTGCTGCAGTGAAGCCTGAACACCAGCCAATCCAAACTAGGCCTCCACAGGCCGGAGCCAATCACAACCCGAGCATAAGGGGTCCCGAGCCAATGAAAACAGCAACTGAACATTCCAGTAGTCGAACATTAAGCAAAGGGAGGAAAGTTCCACTATAAATGTAACAGAAATAATCTTTCGTTGCTGATAAACATCAGCCCTTCTTCTTCTCGCTCTGGCCGGCTTGTGAGTGTTTAATTCGTATGCAATCCAAATACACATAAACGCCTGTTCACACAAGACGGGGGACTGATTTCACTTTATGTCACTTCGTGGTGGGAGGCTATTTAAAGTGGACTTATGGGACCAGGGGTTCCTGCCTTTATTTTTACGCACTGACCCCACTCTGGGGAAGAGCCAATGATGCACTGGACTGTATAGTAAAGAATTTCCATAGCAATATTTATAGCTTTGTGTATGATTTTTATAGCTTAAGGTTAATGTGAAAGGAAAAATATGGAAAAGTCCTCCTAGCCTGCATTGCTCAGAGGGTATCCGCCAGATAGTACTGGTCTGGTCAGATCTTTTTTTTTGTTTGTTTTTATGTTTATGTTTTTTTTTTTCTTTTATTCTTTGCGTCGAGGGAAAACTCAGAAGAAAGAAAAGAACAAAAATCAGATCTGGAGGCTCTGTACAAAACCCTGGCAGCAGGCAGAGAAGGAGTTTGAACATTGAAGCGTAAAACTATAAATCAGTGATTATAAGTAATTACATGATTATGCAGGTCATGGCCATGAAGAGGAGGAAGGACTGTTTTAAAGGTTGTAGAATGTTGACTGGTTTTGACTGACTTGTCTGAACTAAACAGAGCTATTATAGGTTATTGTGTTGGATGATGTAAGTTTATTGCATTGCTTTCATGGAGAAAGAGGGAAATTTTATCAAATAAACCTATGAACCTTCCTTACTCAGTGTGTGTCCATTCAGCCACAGCTCATATTCATCAGCCAAAGAGCTTCTTTCATTTGATTGCGGGTCATCTACAATGACGAGTCGAGCTTTTTGTTGGTGGAAATGACTACTGAACCCGTGTGTGGAGTCTCTGTGGTCAGCACCAAGATAAAAGTTTTGTTGTTGGCGAAACACGTCTAGAGGGCGTCATAGTGTGGAGTGCAATTTCGTAGGATGTAAGATCACCCATGGTCTTCACTGAAGGCACTTTTACAGCCTAATGTTACGTTAATGAGGTCCTACAACCAGTGGCCCTACCTATACTGACTGGTGCTCACACACTCTGGTGCTTCATTCCAACAGGACAATGCTCGTCCACACACTGCTGCTGCCATCTCAAGAGCTTTCATAAGTTCATAAGAGCTTTTATAAACATAGCTACTGTTTAGATGATCCGCTGATACAGTTGTCAGTTTATTGCTTTGCTTTAGTGGAGAAAGACATAAATATTATGACATAAATCTATGATTAAACCTTCATTACCCAACATGTGTCTGTTTACTGACAGCTCATATTTATTATTTTAGCCAAATCGCTAATAGAAAAATCGGAAAAGGTCTTGTCTGACTCGCTTGGCTCTCAGCACAGCACATTTTCATTGTTCTAAAGCCCCATCTTCAGCTCATTACCAGGCCTTTCATGAGCTGAGTCAGGTGTGTTGCAGCAGAGAAGGCATTAAAATATGCCGAGCATGGACTCCTCATGGCAAGGACTGAGAACCACTGCTTTCATGAGCTTTCTTTATGCACAAAATCTGAGCGTCGACACATTGTTAGCTTTTTCTTCATTTTATTTACTTTGCAAGACAATGTACATTTACACTTACAGAGGACATCTTCCATCTTCCGCTTCAATACCTCCACTGACGATGATCCTATCCTGTTTCACACGCATAAAAAACTAAACACTTCCCTCAGGGCCTTCCTGACGACTGAACATGACACTCGTGAACATGAACATGTGACTCCAGATGTTTCTCATGATTCCATTTCCATCTGCATGTTCTCACATCTGCCGGCCTTCCTGCTAGCAGCTTCCCACCATTATCTGTCTTTAACACTATCGCTCTTATCACAACCGGGAGCTGGGATGGGTATATGGGACACTAGGCTGAGGAGCACGGCCTCAATCTTCACTCTACAAAAGCCTGAACCTGAACGATTTCACTACCAATCCACTCAATGCACTGCAGGAGGAGGAGAAGGAGGAGGAGGAGGAGGAGGAGACGATGTGAAGAGGCTACTGACTGGTTGCAGCTTGAATTCTTGAGAGGTTTACTGACGCAGTGAAGATGGAACATGCTTAGTTGGACGACCTCTTGTTGGTGATTCTGCATAATAGCCAACTCAACATGTTCCCTTGAGCTCCTTTACAAATGACTTGAGAAAGAAATCATGCCATGTTTGTAGATATGAGTATATGACAGTCACACATTATAAAGATTCACAGTAACTCAACGGTATACAAGCAGCCAGCCAAAAGGAGACTAACAACACATGCTAACAAACAAGAATAAAAAGGTGATTGGCCAGTCGAGACTGAATAGTTTGTACTGTACAGGTGTACCCAGGTGTGCTGGGTGTGGGTGGAAGAAGGTGCTTTGCTCTGATGGAGGTCATGCATTAGGAGATGCTCAGGCAGGAGCCACCTGGCTGGAGGAGACCACTGAAGACTGAGTCTTGGAGGAGACGGTGGAGCTGGTCTCCTCCTCACCGAACGGATTCTTGCCACAGCACACAGTGGTCAGCATGCAGTTCCTGAACTACAAAACACAGAACCAGGTATTAGAACAAGAGCACCAAAAACAACAAGAAACAACATATTTTCCACTGCAAGGCTGAACGGTCCTGAGCACAGAGGGTAACCATTCCAGTGGCTTTTCCACACAGACACAGTTCATCACAGAATACTTTAGGTATATATGTGGTTGTTTTGGTCTGCACCCGAGTGTGATTACTGTTTTCACAACTGCTCAAACAAACTGGACCAAGACTACAAACCAACCAGAGTCTGTATTAATAGGAACAAATATAGTGCTGGTATGAAAGTCCCTTAGACGGAGGGATCTGGGCCATTGATAAAGCTGCAGTAGCCATGTTAGACCAGAGTGGTAGCGGTTTGGGACAAGGCCAGGAGCCGATGCGCTAACACTGTAGTAGTGATGAGGCCTTGTCCTGATTTAAAACACAGCAAATGGAAAAAGAAACCACACCCCGGCTAACAGTAAATTACGGCCTTAGTAACGAACCTGCAAAACAAAATCTTAGCTAGTGAAATGATCTCATTTAAAGGCAATACATTTTAATTATTCTCTGATAATAGTTTTTGTCCTACTAAACACTGTACGTTTATTTCTATTAATTAAAACTCTAAACAAGCACACAACAAGTCACCAGTTAAGTAATTCTGTATGTCCAAATCCAAGCAAGCCAAACAATCAGTGATTATTGCTTGATTTAAGTCTTATTTCACTTTTTATGGGCTTATTTTAAGAAATCTCAGTAAGAGGCACTTGCTCACCCCTTTGCTTAAGATAAGCACATATGTCTTAGTTTTTGCCAAGTGGAAAGGAGGGCAGTGATTTCCGCTCTACCTGTCTGTTGAGGAGGATGTAGATGACCGGGTTGTAGAGGGCAGCACTCTTAGCGAAGAAGGCGGGAACTGTCATGAACACTGGACCAAACTCAGTACCTTGATTGGCAAATATGTACCAGGCTACAGTGGCATACGGAACCCAGCACACCAAGAATGCAATCACCATCACCACCACCATACGGGTCACCTCCTTCTCCGCCCTCTGAGTGCTCTCAGACTCCTGCTGCTGAGCTGCAGCCTGAAAAACAAGAAACAACAGACCTGTTTCTACACACACTGTACATCTTACCACCTCCACTGAACATATAGTTCACTCTGTTTCTCTATTTACTTTATTATTCTCCACCTTTCACCCTGTTCTTTAACACTCAGGACCCCACAGAATAGAAAACCACAGAGCTGCTGTTATTATTTGGGTGGTGGGTCATTATTCTCAGCACTGCAGTGATTAGCACTGATTATCATGGTGGTGGTGTATGAGGTGTTAGTGTGTGTTGAGCTGGTACAGTTAGTGGATCAGATACAGCAGTGATTAGCACTGATTAGCATGGTGGTGGTGTATGAGGTGTTAGTGTGTGTTGAGCTGGTACAGTGTGTGGATCAGATACAGCAGTGATTAGCACTGATCAGCATGGTGGTGGTGTATGAGGTGTTAGTGTGTGTTCCAGCTCAACACACACTAACACCTCATACACCACCACCATGATAATCAGTGCTAATCACTGCTGTATCTGATCCACTAACTGTACCAGCTCAACACACACTAACACCTTATACACCACCACCATGATAATCAGTGCTAATCACTGCTGTATCTGATCCACTAACTGTACCAGCTCAACACACACTAACACCTTATACACCACCACCATGATAATCAGTGTTAATCACTGCTGTATCTGATCCACTCACTGTACCAGCTCAACACACACTAACACCTTATACACCACCACCATGATAATCAGTGTTAATCACTGCTGTATGTGATCCACTCACTGTATCAGCTCAACACACACTAACACCTCATACACCA
The DNA here is from genome assembly GCF_023375975.1 of Astyanax mexicanus. NCBI lineage: Eukaryota > Metazoa > Chordata > Actinopteri > Characiformes > Acestrorhamphidae > Astyanax > Astyanax mexicanus. The sequence goes on from NC_064419.1 coordinate 15,052,246, forward strand.
CCACCATGCTGATCAGTGTTAATCACTGCTGTATCTGATCCACTAACTGTACCAGCACAACACACACTAACACCTCATACACCACCTAATCACTGCAGTGCTGAGAATCAAATAACCAACACCAAAATAATAATAATAATAATAATAATAATAATAATAATAATAATAATAATAATAACTGCTCTGTGGCGGTTTTCCCTCCTGTGGAGTTTTGAAGAACAGGGTGAAAGAATGAGAATAATAAAGTATGTAGAAAAACAGATAAAGGACTACTTATCATCAATGATTTCAGCAGTGATATTAATATCCCCAATGAGGCAACCTTAGACTACTCGTAAAGACCAGGAATAACATGTCATTGTCTCCAATAAAACCAGGCAAATTCCAAAGATCTGGACACCCCCTGGTTCCCACATGAATATTCTTTGATAATCTTTTGTTTTTGATACATTAAAATCATTTATTTGGTGGTGAACTCCCTTGGTGTGCTTCACGTACCACAGTTTGAGAACCACTGCCTTGGAGTACAGTATATTTTACTTCAAAGAACCAAGTGCATTTTTTTCAAATATAAATTGAAATCATTATAAATGAGCATGTGCGTGTGTGTGTATGGGTGCGTGTGTGTGTATGGGTGCGTGTGTGCATCTCACCGCCCGGACAGTGCAGAGGAGGCGACTGTAACAGAAGAAGATGATGAAGAGGGGAATGCTGAAGTGGAGGATGAACATGTAGATGACGAATGAGGTGTTGTTGATTTCAGGCTTTGGGGTATAATAATCAATTCCACAAGAGCACTGCATCCCCTCTGGAATATACCTGCAAACACAAAAACAACAATCAGCATTGCTGACAGACTAAATGATTTGATCGATTCTTCCTTAAAAAAACACAGAACTATCACAGAACACACAAATAAAAACATCTACAGGGAGATAAGTGTTGAGTGTAAAATGGATATGGGGTGTTGTGAAACTTGATAACAGGAACGAGTACTAACTTTTGTTAAAAAAAGTCTACCTCTGTTCACCCCCAGCATTCCAAAATACAGTGCTTTAGCCAATGCTCCCAACAGGCTTACAATGCTAGTGGCATTCAACTATTATTATTATTATTACTATTATTCAACTAGTATTAGCTGTCATATTTCACTAAATACCCCACATCAATTTCACACCGGATTTCTCCTTTAAATTATGCATTAAGTAAGTTCTCTGAGGTTCAGTCAAAGAACGCCCTTTAAACATTACATGGTGCTTTAAGGTTAGAGAAGCTGACTTAATACTGGAAGGTTGCCCTGGACCAGCAGGGAATCAGTAGGCGGATAGGAAATTGAGGAACATTGCCTTTTTTACCCCCTCCAAAATTCAATGAAACCTGGTGCGGGTTCAATTCTGTTGAACTGCTGTACAATGGCTTTAAGGGATGATTTTAATGTAGAAGCCTTCATGCTGAGAGTGGATAAGTGGTTCTTCTACACTGAAGGAGACAGTTATGGTGGTCCTACAGACCCAAATGGGTCAAACTACTGTCAGCACTATATAGAACCCCAGAACAAAATATGGGACACATGCATGCAACTAATGAATGAATAATTGGGTTTTTGTTGTGGTGAGCAGTTTTTATTGCATCTGTGGGTTGCAAGTTTTAGCATGCTTACCTAGACCACCCAAGGAGTGGTGGGACAGCACAGGTGAGGGCCATAACCCAGGTAAAACCGACCCCTACGATGGCGTGCTTCTCTCCAAATCTGAACGTTGTCATGGGCTTGCAGACCACAACATAGCGCTCGATAGCCAAGACCACCAGAGACCACAGAGCGATCTCTCCTAAAAGAGGAGGGAGGAGACTTTACTCCATCTGCATGTTGCAGTGCTGTAGCTTGGGTTATTGTCTCATTTAAACTTATTCTGTATAAACTTATCATGTTATGATAATTAAAAAAATGCATTAAAAATGAATTAAATAAAGAATGAGCATAGATTGAACCATACTGCACAGACTCATATGGACTGAAGACTGAACCCTGTGGTACACCATCTGATCCTTGTTGATAAATTAAATTTAAAAGTATGTTTAAATGAAATTATCTGTCCTAATTTAAACTACATACAGCCCAATGACTGAACCCTCTGGTACAATTATTTGGCCCATACTGGAACTTTGCTACTCACCTCCCATGGTGGCAAAAAAGCCCTCGATATTGCAGCCCGTCACACCCAGGACGAAATAGCCGTGCAGAGCGGTGTAGAGCGTAACTGTGAAGCCCCCGATCACCATGAACAAGTCCGCCACAGCCAGGTTCAGCAGGATGTAGTTGAGGGGTGTGCGGAGCTTCTTGTGCTGCACAGTTACGTACAAGGTGAGGAAGTTGATAGGAAATGAGGTGACCATGAGGAAAAGCATGTAGGCGGCCAGCAGAGAGTACTTCCACGGCTCAGCCAGGTAATACTGCGGCTCCTCGAACGGGCTGCGGACCAAGCCCGACCTGTTGGACATCGGCACGTAGAAGTTTGGACCCTCTGTCCCGTTCATGATGACTGTGGTCTTACAAACGTTCAAACACAAGAGCAGAAACAGAAGCAGAAGAGACAGAACACTAGATGAAAAATCCTTAGATGCTAAGAGTGCAGGAACATAAAAAAAATAAAAAGCCCCAAACAGAACAACAGGAGAAAATGAGGATGAAATGGAGAAAGGAGCGTTCCCTGAGAACAAGTGTGGAAATGAGCAGAGTGATCAACACCCCAGGACATCCAGCAGCTCTCTTATAAGCCCCCCTCCTGGCGGGATTACCTACACGGGAAAGTGTGTGGGAGATTAAGGTGAAGTAGTGTAATTTGGGGGAATGAGGAGCAAGACAGATTGAGGTCAGAGAGACAGCGAGCCTCGGTAATCCTCAAGAGATGCTCAAGGACAGAGGACATCACAGCGTGAGCGTCAGCTTTCCCAAACACAATCATCTGTGTAGAATATCACCTGCACTGGCATGGAGTGTCTCTTAAAAAAAAGTCTTTTGATTGATGCCATAAAGAAAGTTTGTAGGAGCTATATTTTATGTTCATCATAAAAAGTAGTTAATCACATTTATAAATAGCTGCAGCTATGTAGTTTTGTGTCCACAAACTGTGCTCTGTGTAAATAATGTCTAATATCCACCAGCTCAGTGATGTCGTCATGGACAAATGGAAAAGCATTTCAGTGGCAACCTGTGAAGCTCTGGTAAACTCCATGGCCAGGAGAGTTAAGTCAGTTCTGGAAAATAATGATGGCAACACACCATTTTGACACTTCAGTTACTTTCACAGAGGTGTACTCTCTTTTGTTGACAGTGGTTTAGACATTAATGGCAGTATATTGAGAATGGAAGAATAAATTTACACTGTTATATAAGCTGCTTTCTCCTTTCATTGTTTATTAATATAATGTGATATAAAACTATTAAATGATAATGTGATATAAAACTATTAAATGTGGCAAAATAACATACACTCCTCCTCCATATGTTTAACACATTATACTTTAGCTTAAAATAGTTCACTGGACTAAGAAGAAGTGAAGAAGTGTGCACAAACATCTGGACATACAAAGTCATGCCAAAAGTCACAGGACAGCAGTATGTACTGTAAATTAACGTAGCATGAAATGTTACTTCAGGAGACAGCATGGAAATGCACAGGCCTGTATAAGTTGTGAGGTGTTATCATGTGAGTGAGTTTGATCATTGGTCACAGTGCTCATGGCAAGCGATGTGAAAAACTGAGTGTGAGTGAGGTCTGATGGTTAGAGCCAGAGGGGTGATTATACATCCATTTCTGAAGATGTGCAGGCTTTTAACATTCCTCGATCCACAGTATTGTGTCTACCTGTGTACTGTAATGATCATGAACGGTAATGATTTGGGAGAAACAATCCACATTGCAATAGAACTGTGTTTATACGAAAAACATTTTATTGAAAATTATTAAATAAATTACAAAAAAATATATACTAGATATCAAAGAACCGTTAAGCTTGTTACGAATTCATTTCATACATATATATATGACCTTAAATAGCTGGAATGTAATTCTGTTTCACATACAAAACTTGAAAACTATAAAACTTGAAACTTGAAATATGTGTCAGATTTAATTATTTAATTATTTGCATAAAACAACCAAATAAAGGGTTTATGCTCTTATCTTTCATGTTCTGAAAACCGAGCCTGCGTTTAAGACTCAGAGAGAAGGTCTGTATTAAGGAGTCTTGGTGTAGGATCTTGCACGCTCCAGTGCTTTTCAAACGCTGTAATCTCCTTTAGCTGAGTATTCTGATCCCTTTAATCCTATCAGAGTGATCGGCTGAGGTGGCGCTTTTCTTACGGCTTGAGAATCATCACCACCTTAACCCTATCATCTCACACACATACACACACACACACCCCGACTCACTGACCATACACAGGTCTACTAAAGCTCCATACACATTCACCCTGGTCTAATCCACAGATCCTATAAATACGCAGTCTGTGCTGCAGCTTCATGAGTCCATGGTGTTTGGTTAGTTGGGTTCGTCGAAGGGTCTGCGACAGTAAGGACAGCAGTTGTGCTGAAGAACCAGAAGCTCATAGTCCTCACTGTGGAACATCTTAGAGGGAAACAGAGAGGAAGAACATATTTAGAACAATATTTAGAAAATTAAGCAGCACAAGTAAGTGACAAATTCAAACCTAAAACACTGAAAACCAAAGCCATTATAACTGATGAGACTGTCTACACCAGCTGCATGCGGAGCAAAGTTTCTGATGCCCCATTTCTGTGTTTGAATGATGGTCCAACTCTATAAAAATACTGCAGTAACTCTGCACCTTTAATCAAAACTCAGTGGAAATAGTAAAAATGGTTTGGGAGAAACTTCACACCAAAAAAAACCCAAAAAACGCAGCATCCAGCCAATAGGGGAAGAGTAGGGTGCTACATCACATATATACAAGCCCTAGATTCAGCATTAGATTGGCGATTTTTAATTAATATCTATATTAGTGGTGTCAATCAATAAATTAAAAACATGAATGAAAATCAGTATCTGAATGCATTGATTAGAAAGGGTGTCCAGCAACAGGGCTATAATATCACAGCAGAATTTATTCCATACACGTGTATATGTGTGTGTCTGTGTGTGTGTCTGTGTGTGTGTAGGTGTATCTACCTGAAAACAGGATGGACACATGGTAATGCTGACATCAGGCAGTAGAGAGCGGTAGTACTGCCAGCTGAGCGGCTTTGGCCAGCGCTTTATTAGAACATCTCTTCTAGACATGGACCTCAACACTGCACGACTGACCAGCACTGGAACAAACTCACTACCCCCCTGCTGTAAAACACACACACACACACACACACACACACACAATCAATAGTCAACCAATCCATCAAAGCTATTGTTTTAAGCTTCGTATACTTTTCTTCCAACCCCTTCACTGCTCTCTATCTGTCCATCCATCCATCTCTCACCTCGAAACTCAGTTTAGCAGTAAATGGGTCCATCTCAGGTCTTTCCACATCATCCTCATCCAGCTTCAGTGACTGAGACTCTGAACACACACTGTTAAGGAGAGCTACAAAAATACACACACACACACAAACCTCTTTTTCTAGCCATCTGTTACCTTTTCCTTCAAAAGCTTAACACCCAAACACTCAAGTCTTTCACACTGTGCCTCCCTTCCTTTACTTCACACTCCTTTATATACTCGCCTCCATCCTACCATATTTAAACTGAACAGATGTATTCAGTTACAGTACATTTACATGTTTTTCTTCTTTTGTCTGACTTCATAATAAAAGTCATAATGAAATAGCCATTTTAAAAATAGCATGGAAATCATGCATTAATGCAATAATTAACTGTAGTTTTTTTTTCAACTTATTTAAAGGGCAACCAAATGTATTCTTATTTTAATGCTCTAAAATGTATTTTTGTGTTTAATGAGTATTCTGTGAAAATGCACACCAGCTACGTGCTGCACTGACCCTCACACACCTGATTATATGGCTGGGTTTAAGTGCTTGATGAAGCGCAGTGTCCTTCACACACGTAAACTGATTAATGAGAATGAGTAAGCTGAGCTAATCCAACACTGAGAACCTTAATACACTTACACTCACACAACTACACTCACACACACACACACACACACACTCTTACATGCAACCAACTACATGAATTAAACACTACAAGTGTTGACGTTACAACCAGTGGTGTGAAAGGACTGCTATTAAAAAAAAATTATGTGCAAATTTTTCGGTCATCCCAGCTGAGGCTAGCTTTTAGCATCCTGGCTAACATGCTTTAACCCATTTGAGGGTGGCTGCTGACATCCTGGTTAACCTGCTTTATCCCTGCTACGCCTGGATGTTATCCTGAATATGTGGATGATAGGTGAATGTTTTGTCCTGCACTCTGTCACGATGCAGCTGATTATCTATGCATGACAAAGCTGCAAGTACATCTCCAGCCATGGCCTTTCATTCTTAATGAAACATAGTAGAAGGGTGAGGGAATTTTAGGACAATTCCCCAGTCTACACCTGCTAGTTTGGTCACATATCTGCTGCTGCTTAATGGTACTGCTAATAGAATTACATTACTGAACAGGTAAACATGCTTGCAAAAATACACTAACTGTATTAAAGAAACATATACTGGTTAATGACAGAAAGAGCCAGTGGTGCATTTTTAGACTTTTAGACTGTGCCATGACAATTCCTAGAAATTGTGGTAAACTCCAAACAATTTGGCCAACGATCTTGTTGAATCACAACAGCAATCTTCTGGCAATAACAGTGAACAATTTGACGAGTTCCTGATGGTACGGCCAAAGATCTCTCAACAATTATCTTCTGTCGATAGGGCACAAAACCTTTTGACAATAGATCCAATAATAATAAATAATAAAGTCAGCAACCTTCTGTCAACAGACAAAAGGCCAAAAACACCCTGATTTAGTTTTAACATCTTCTGGTAATAGTCCAACAACTTCCTTATAATACAGGGAAGAATCTTTTGGCAAAAGGCCACAATTCTCCTGATAGATAGGATATTTTGTGCTCATGAAAGACCAACAACCTCTTAGTGCTCTTCATTATCTGGCGAGAGAGACATTGATCCCCTTACGATATGATCACCTAGCAAAAGGGGCATTGGTTTCCTGGCGATTGAGCCAATGATCTGGAAAAAAGAGCCAATGATCTCCTGCCAATAGAAACAAAGACCTCCTGACTTCCATCATGGGAAGCTGTGATTGGATACTGCCAATTGTCATTTGATTTGAATAGGTTTGCTAAACTATCATTGCATTTACAACAGTGTATAGCAATTAGTATGTTCTGTCAGTTCTAGACAGAAGTTAATTATTAGCTGATTGACGTTGTTGTTGAAGATGAAACTATATGTATCATCATATAATAGTGATGATAATAATCATTTACACAAATGAAGCTTTTGTCAACTGCTAGAAAGTTATTGAATTTCAACATTATATGATTACATGACCTTTGTTATGATTGGTCAATGAAAATCAAATACTATGTATACTATGCTACTATTACTATGCAAATACTATGAACTGCTGCTGTGCTGTGTTTAGGGGAGAGAATGATCTTCCTTAAGAATTGTTCTGTGCACCAGCTCTTTTTCTCAAAGATTAAAAAATCAAAAATGTATTTTATTTTAAGAGAGTGTAGTTCTGCAGTGCAAGTGTATGTTTTGGTAAAAGGATACCCCCGCTGCTCATCTCCTGCCAGCGGGAGGTCTTCCTGTCTACCCGGGGAACTTCCAGGTCAATCAGAGACACGGCCTCCTCGTCAGTGATCCCCTCCTCTAGATAAAACTCAACCAAGGGAAGAACCTCTAAACACACAGAGACACAGTTCAAGTCACTATGATGCAAATACATAAAAATAAGATGTTCCCTTTTTATATGACTTAAAATGGTGTTTTCCACTTGCCATAGGAAGAGGCGGAGAATATGAATGGCTGTCTGCAGTTCACACAGGCGTTCCCCTGATTGTTCAGCAGAGGGTTGTTGGTGGAACATCGATAACACATTGGAATCAATTCCTAAAGAGAAATAACACATAACACATAAACAAACAAACCAGAAGCCACTTGTGCATAAACAGAAACATGCAGTCCACACACATATAGCTATACACACCTCATTGTCATGGTAGGGTTTAGAGCGGACGGTGAGGCAGCTGAGCTCCATGCTCTCCTGAAATCTGGCAGGAATCTTCAAGCCCTGGAGCTTTTCGAAGGCATGCCGGGCAACCTTATAGGCCCCCAGAGCTTTACTCTGTTTAGCCAGGGCATATAGAGTGTACCTGAGCTGTGAGTCAAAGATCAAACCACCAATCACACCATTTCACACCTGTTTAAACAATTAACAACAGTCTCACTATATACACATTCCTGACTGCGCCACTTCTTATATAGCCGCCTTCTGACCACAAAATGCAGTCATTCATCCAAGAATTTACTTACTGAATTAACATTATATCCTGAAGTATACTCCATTCCATTTATACAGGAGCATTAACACTGCTGTAGCAACCAATGTATGCTGCTATTTTTTAATCAACATATATGATACAATATATGGACAAAAGTCTTGGGACACCTTTGTTTCTTGCTGAGAAGATTCCAGACACACACACACACACACATATACACTCACACACACACACACACACACACTCAAACACACACACAAACTCAAATACACACACATTGTATGGTCTTTGTAGATTCTGTTGTGCAGATAAACATGCCTAAAGCCATATGTATGCTAGAGCGGTATAAACCCCCAGTATTTAGCTGTGGAACAGTAGAGCTGTGCTCTCTGGAATTATGGTGCCTCACTACATACTTTTGAGATGAGGTGGTGAGTTATGGGTGGGGTGGGGTGATGACCATTTGACACATTCACTGAATGCAAACAAATTCACATAGCAATGCTCCAAATCATACTACACACTATTCATATTCCTAAACCCCTATCTTACTTTTATCTCCCCCCTAAATGTCCTGAGATGCCTTCTGCTGTCTGTTGAAGCTAGAGCCTATTCGCTGTAGGGTGCTGGTGCCTGACTACCTCTGGATCAGGCTTTTCTGGCTTTTTGAAGCAGTGTTTGCCACAACCTTCCCCCAGCAAAATTCCTTTTTCTTTCCTTCTGTTTTTTCTTCCTCTTTTCCTGCTCCTATTGTTACATTCAGGTTGGCTCTTCACTACCTACTGCTTGCTGAGACGGATCCTCACACAGATCCATGTGTGCATAAACATGCATACATATAGTGTATATAGAGAAGTTAATCAGGTCAGACGGACAGAACAAACCTACCTATATTTAAAATATGGAATCACTCATCATAATTCTACTGTTTGCCTTCTTCTTGCTTTAATCTGGTTTAGTTAACTTTTAAGTAAAGGTGCAACAAAAAGTTCTATAAACAATGCATCAGAAGTACCACTTTTGGTTCTCTAATAAACATTCTCACAACAAAAGTGGGACCAAATGTGTCTCTCTAAGCATCGCTTAGGGAACCATTTATAGCACCTTTAGTGTAGTCTCTCTATCTTGCTCTGTATCAGTCTTTTTCTCCACCTCGTTTCCCCTCAAGCTCCACATGTCAAACAGGCAGCAGGTGCCATACATTTAGTCACGAACATCTGGTACCTCACGAGAAGCAGGAGCTGCAAGATGACAATGAGTGATGTGATGGTGAAAGTGAGAAAGTGAAGTTAAGAGAACGATGGAGAACCAAACAGACGAGACGAAGAAGTTACACACAAGACAGCCCAAAGCCAGACAAATTAAGGTGGGATGGAGATGCTGCAGATGTTAATTCATCCTTTGCTTTCACACCAGCACACTTTCTAGCACATTTTACTTTCTCTCCCTTTCCCTCCCTTCCTCTCTTTCTGTCTCTCTCTCTCGAGTGTTTCATCACTTACATCACTTCAGCTGACTTAATTCTAAAGGTGATGCGAGACGAGTTAATATGCATTCAGTTCACGGCTCAATTCTGAGCTCTACCCAACACACGCACACACACACAGTAATAAGAGTGCATTTAACTATGCTAATACTTGATTCAAGTAAGCGCTCATTAAAAAGATGCTAGAGACCCTCCACACATCAAGGGTTATTAGTGCTGTACATGTGTGTATGAAAGTACAAGTGTGTTTTGAAGGATAGATGGAGGGATAGAGAGGGATGGAGAGGAAAAGAGAAAGAGAGAGTGTGTGTGTGTGTGCTGATGAAGGATACACTTTGGAGATGCCCAGTGGAATGTCTTTGGTTAAGTTGTGGAAGAGAAATCTTGAGAGGTTGAAGAGGGTCTCAGGCATGTTTGAACTGAAGGGCTCAACCTGAGAGAGAGAGAGAGAGAGAGAGAGAGAGAGGGAGAGAGAGGGAGAGAAATATTTTGGTTTAAAACTTTTGGCACAAAATTAGCTCCATATATTTGAGCTAAAAATCCAATATCTGCCCCTGCACTGTACCAGTACAGTGCAGTCTAGTGTTACACTGGCAAAATTTACATATCAGAATGAGGTGATTTCGCTGTAGAAACTTGACAAAAGTCAATAATAAGCATACCATAAAATTAACCTTTAAATTATACTATTTTTTTACGTATTCAGAGACTAGATCTGGAATGCACAAACATGCATTTGGAAATCCCGAACCGCAACTAAATTAAATATTTGTGAGGTCACAGACTCATCATAACGTATAAAACATAAGTAATTTTCAAAAGCAATATCTTCAGCTTACTCGATTGCATTGATTATATCAGGGGATGAGGATTTAGAACTGGAGAAAACAAGGCCATTCACACACATTTTTGAGCACTGCCTGAATACCAACATAAAAACAACAAATGGAGGCTTAGAACAAAGAAACATAGTTCAAAAAACAAAAGCACTGGAGGAAATGCCCACATAGTTCACAAGGTCAACATCAATGGCTGTGCTGCTGCCATTGGGAGGAGAGATCAAACCTGCAGCAGAGTGTAAACAATTCCATCAAAATCAGCACAGCTTCTACAGTTCAAGTCATTCCTATGCTTGTGGAAGAGTGGGTACTCTGCAAAATGACAAATACATAATTTTTTTATTGCCTTTTTAAAAACAGAGTAATAAAATAATTTAAAAACTAGTAAAACATGTTTTTATAGCTTTAATGTAAATTTGAGCAAACATTTTTCAGGCACTACAATACAAATGCCAATTTAAATCAAAATTTACTGTGCAAAACAAAAAAAGGTATTTGGGATGGAACATCACACAGTGAAACCATGTACTGAGGTCAGACAGATCACTAGTCCAGATGGAAGACATGGACCTGGGAGATCCAGATCAAAGAGGAAAATGACCATCCAGCATGTTATCGGCAACAAGTTCAAATGGCAGAGTCTGTCATGGTCTGGGATTGTGTCAGTACTTTTCATCTGCTGCCTTTGAGACAAAATTGGGCAACAAACCAGTGCACGATATTTGAAAAAACTAAAATTGCAGTATTTTGTTGTCCTACAATATATTTTTATATTTCTAACAGATGTTTCAAGATGTCAATGATTTAACATGTGATGGGGTTAATCATCCTCTCTGTGTATTGAAGATTAATCAAATATAGTCTGCCTTAGTCAAAATATGCGTTCAGATTTGTCATGAAAAATTTAAAAGGTGCTAATATTTGATTTGCATTAATTATTTTTCAATTTTCAAAAAGTCTCTAGTATGAGCAATTAGTTTTTTTGGTAAGAAAGTGTTTTAGTTCTCCTGTTTCAGGCTGTTTTAGTTTTTAGCTGTTTTAGTGAATATTCATTAAAACATGCAATGTGACACTGCCTCTATGCCTCTGCGGTGGGCGGTGGCAAGACGAGGTGGGTGGGGCCATAAATCCTATTTTACGGGTTAAGGTCTTTGGAGCTTTGGAGAGCAGTTTGTTGACTGATTGGTTTCTCCTTGTTTCCATCTTGTAACTCAGCTAACACATGCTAATGTTGCTTGAATAATACTGTTACAGACACAGCAGGTGCTAATGGTGTTTGAATATTTTGCAAAATTCTCACCTGCCTTACTGGCGCTTACCACAGCAGAACATAATGCTAATCACCTCAACCCTTTCTCTCACACAGATTCAAAGTCTCGTCTTCAGAAATAAAATATTCTGTACATTACCATCTGCGCTTCACTGCCAATTAGTTTACAATCCAAAACAGATACCATATTTTTCGCACTATAAGGTGCACTTTCTATAAACATCTTTTTTCTGGTCTTTTTCACCTTTAAAAGAGGGTGATATTAGCTAGCTTGTTTTAACACTGTAAACGCACAGACTACAGTCTGATATACTAACCTTTGAATGGCAAAAGAGCTAGAGTTAGCGAGGTTAGCAACTAATGCTTAAGCTGCTGATGTTCAGGATTATTGTGAATTTAAATATCTGAAGCGAAGCTGACATCTCTTTTGGACTGGATCAATTATCAGCCAAGACTCGATGTGTCCGATTTCATATGAAAAATAAAAAACTAGGTATAATCCTATCTCTAAATCGAGGACTTACCATGTAGCGATGGATGGAGTGATAGACATGATACAGTTCAGCCAAGTGCTGAAAACAGTGGAACTTCTTCAACATCTCCTCCTTCTTCTCCTCATTATCTATTAAGGAAACACAAACAGTAAAGGTAAATGAGGCCATTATATGCCTGCACACGGCACACAGGAGATAAAGAGACAGACAGTCTGAAAGCAAAACCTACACTTCCCATTAAAAAATCTGGTGACACTTAAGTATGAAAATGCTTTTCTTTGCAGTGGATGTAAACAGACTTAAACAGGGTCATACACGCACCTCGTGCTATGTCCAGACACTGCATGGAGAGCATCCAGTAGTAGTATGAGGCATCATTAAATCTACTTTCCACAACAGCGTTGTGAGTGAGCTGCTCCAGAACCTTTACCGCCTCTGCCTGACGCCCAGCCTTGTGGAAAGCTGTGAAAAAAACCCCCCACAAAAAACACATATGAAACTACCGAACATGGGATACACAACAGGGGATTAAAAAAACATTGGGAAAATATCTAAAACATGTTGAAAGTTGTGTCACGACTAGTCCCTAAATCTTTGCTATGATTGCTTTATTAAAGGGCCATTAAGGATTTGTTTTCAGCAGAAAATGATACAATTATCAGGGTGTGTCAACAGATTTTAAGGAATCAAGCAAAGTTCAAGCAGAGCTTTAGACAGTATTTTCTAACTAGAGCTGTGAATTAGGCCATGGAAATATGTGTGGGTGTGACCTTTGACTCCTTACTCCAGGTTGAGGTTACCAGGTTGTAAAACACAACAGCAGTGCTGAAACCATAGAAGCTAGAAACCAAATCTTGACTGCTACACACCTGAATAATAACCTTAACATTCATTTAAAGTTCAATGATCAAAGAGAGTAAATATCGAAAGTGAGTTAACAGATGGAGAAGACTTTGAGCCCAAAAGGAATACAACCTACTTTATTCAGGCAATTTATCACAAATACTAGATTATCTTACCAGGGACAGGCATTTTAATTAAATTATAAACTAGAGTGTTAGCATTCAAATCAGTGGTCTGTATGCAGCTTGACAAATCTCCATTGTTTTGAAATTAAACGACTGTAGCCATTCCACACACTCACACTCATTTCCCACAGATTACTTCTTTAAACTTGATTATTTGTTAACAAAAAACAGCACAACTGTATATAACTGTCATTATTTAATTTCTGCTAACTGTTAATCACAGACTTAAGAGTCTAATCTCAGCAAAAGGAGAAGAGAACAGAAAGCAGGACGCTGAGCTGAGGAAGCAGATGTGCACCTGGACATGGAGCACATACAGTAGCTGTGCTAACTGTGCTGCTGACGACTGCTGGCATGAGCAGAACAGTAAGTGCTGCAGTTGCATATTGATTTTTATAGACTGAGTCTTTATTGTGCAATTGCCATGCCTAAATAATAAAGCCTTATTATGATAAAATTATATTTACATGGGGTCCTAGGCTAATTTCCTCTTTGAGAGAAGCTGCTCTATGATTTTATTTCTGGCGATTTCACTTTGTCCCTCCTCCTCTGAGAAAATTACAGAGATGATCTGCTAATTATAGTTTGTATTTTTTAGGCAGATGTTGGCTTGCTTTGAAAAACAAGATAACTTTGGCCTTATCATCTATGTGATAAACAAATCCAATCAGACCATGTTTATTTTAAACTTAACTATTCAGTTTATTGGTTTAATGGACAGGGGTTAAGCTTATATTTTTATGGAAAATCTATTTAATATACTGCTCAGACCAAGACTAAGACTAGGCTTAATCCCAATTTGAGAAACTTATGAATTTATGATTTACCCACTAAAAACTATGAATTGTTCAGTAATTGTTTAGTCAATTCAGTTTTCTGCATTAATTATCCTATAACTTTAATCAATATTTAAGTAACCATTATGAAATGTTCGTTTATTCACTATAAACAATTCAGTATCTAGTATGATTTACTCACTGTCCACCATGAATTATTTAGTAACTACTATGATTTGTCCAGCAATTAAAATAAACTATTTAGTATCCACTATAAATGATTTGAAGTTGAGGGTTTAAAAAGGGCATACATGCCTTTAGGGTGTAAAGGATTAATAGAAGTATAATAGGGTGGTGTTTTAGCTGTGATTGCTCTTGGTTGTAGAATACATACTGTGGAAACACTGCATTACTCATTATATCAACCCTCCATCGTTTATAACAATACTGAGCTAATTACTCAAATCTGCTCTGATCCACAGCTGAAAGAAACGTTGACGTTCACGTGGTTCAGTTTAAAATGATTACCTTCATCTGAGTAACCTGATCTGAAAACACGTTTAGAGACCCTGAATCCAGAGATCATTAGTTTTATGGAGCTTCAGCTCGTCAGCTCTGTCATTAGTTAACTTCCTGCATGCCATTTCTTTCATTAAATCACTCCAGACTGGGATTTAGTCATCTGCACAGCTCCACAGCTTGCATGCTGTGCCAAGATCTTCGGGCGAGTTTGGCCGTGAGAGAAAGGAAAATCCCTCGTTTCCGTTTCGCTCTTCCAGCTGCCAGCCGTTACTGCCTCACACAGAGAATCCGGCCAGAGCTCACTACCTCACCCAAACACCAAAGCCAATCTGTACTTAATGTACACAAGTCTTCCAAACCTTCTCATCCCTGTCTAATCTCCTGATGTAACTCAGTTCAGACAGAGAGAGAGAGCGAGAGCAGACGAGAGAATGATGAGAGAGCTATTAGTGAATGTCAAATAGAGTTGCACTTAGAAACCAGAGCAGGATTGAGCACCAGACCTTCAGACCTAATGAAACTCAGCTGAGGTAGCCCCCGCACTGACCCTGGGCAGGAAGCCCTTTTTTGGGGCGAGGCCTCCGTTAGCTGAGGCCGTTTCTGGGCTGAGGTGTTTCGACTGGCACATTTATCAGAGGGTTTTGACACTGGCTGGTGTGCAGCTCAGCTGCAGCAGTTTAGTGGTGGAATTGAAATAAAACATGGTGTGTGTTCTGTGTTATGGTAAATATCACACTGTACTGATGATGCTATAACATTATTATTTCTAGTGCTGTAAACATTAACACTTAACACAAGAGATTAATCTCTAGGGGTGGAAATCTCTAAGAACGATTAGATTCGACTGTGATTATGAAACGGCTTTTAAGCATCTTCATGCATCGTATTCTTCTATACAGGATTTTTTTTTCTTTCATTGTCTACTTGGTACTTTTAAAGTAAAGTATCTGTAATAATCCAAAATGAATCCAGTTATTTAATAGGCTCTTTGACACAATAACTTCCTACGATAGGTAGCTAGCTGGATTAGCCTTCGTGCTAACCATCCCATTGTTACGATAGCAAAGACACCCTGATACGCCCTAAATCAAGCTGCACAGTGCACGATTGACAGCTCACCTATAGATAATTAAAATAGAGCCCTGAGAGTTTACTGTTTGCTCAACCATTCCATAATCATGTTAGTGCGAAGGTGCTATTTCAAAAATGTATTATTGTACTGAATAATCCACTGTTTGCCTATGTTACAGCCCTGCTGTCTATTATATTCTACAACTGTGTAAACAATTCCTTTATTCACAACATCAGGATGAATTCCTTCATTTACCATAGTCGTGTGTATCTGTGTGTGTGTGTGTGTGTTAAGTCTCAAGGCATCTTTGCCTCATCGGTAAGCAGGCATGCTAAGCTTCTTCCGGTGCCAATTATAATCAGCAAGAAACACAATAGTGGATTATGGCCAATGAGACAATCAGTTTTGCATGGAACAATTTGTGTTTCTCCTGCTCCAACAATACAGCAGAAAAGAGTTAGATGTTCCCACACACCACTGTCCTGATTGTAATGTGCATGTGTAATTAGAATCCACTGTGCTCGCTGAAAAGACTGCAAAATGGTGTGTACTGCTGTCTCCAGCTAACTTCTGAGTGTGTGTGTGTGTGGGCTGTGTGTATAGCTGACTCACCTTTCTGGGCTTCCTCGAAGCGGTCGTTTTCAGCCAGCCACTGTGCATACGGAACATAAACATCATCCTTGTATTGAGGATGCTTCTCCACCAGAGAGAACGCCTGGGGGAGGAAGTATGCTCTTTACTGGTGATTAATGATATGTAGGGATTGACACAAATCCAAATTTTCTTTCCCAATAGTTGATGTCACTACTGATACTGATATACACTCAAATGCCAAAAGTCATGGGATAACAGAAAATAAATTGATCGGGAAGTGTTACCTCATGAGAGGGCTTAGAAATGCCCACACCCAGGGCGTGAATTATGGGAAGGGGCCGGGGGGTCTGACCCCCTAATTAAGACTTGAACCCAAAAAAAGTATAAACAAATCAAAATACTCTGTTTAGGATTTAGATGCTCTTATATGGGGAACTGTTAACTTGCAGGTTCTGAGGCTGGTAACTCTGTTCTTATCCTGTGCAACAGAGATAACTCTTGCTCTTCCTTTACTGGGGCGGTCCTGATTAGTACCACTTTCATCATTATAATGTTTTTAAAGGTATTTTTTCCCACTGCACTTGAAGACATTTTCTTAAAAGTTCTTCAATTTTTTTTCAGATTGACTGACCTTTTTTTCTTAAAGTAATCTTTACTTAGTTAAGTAGCTTTTGTCATAATATAGATTAGAACATTACTAAAATAGTGCTATTCACTGTATACCAAATCTACCTCAACTTTACAACTGATGCTCTCAAACACATTAAGAGACAAGAAATTCAAGTAATTAACTCTTGATGGGTACAGCACAGCTGTTAACAGCTGTTGAAAGCCATTCCAGATGACGTGTGATCTCATGAGGCTGACTGAGAAAATGCAGGGATACATAAAGCACTATTTTGTTTACTAAAAATTGTTTTCCCTTATAGTTTGGATGAGTTTAGCATTAATCTACAATGCAGGACATTTTAAAATGATGAAAAAACACTGACTGGTAATGTACATTAAAAATACTTTAGCAAACACTTGATTAACTTGCCAAAAAATATTTCAGTATATAATATCTACTAATGTCTAATTTATGTAATATTAGATTTGTGTGCATTGCTAACCACAATAATTCTGCAGGCAATATTCACTAAATTTACATTATCATACATGCATGAGCACTAAATCTTTGTGCAACTCTACCTGCATTTTTTAAACCTGTGTTTGTCAGACAAAATTTATAACACTGAACTGAACTGTGAGCCGAAGCAAAACTGGGAATTCTAACTACATGCTAGAAAATACTGAGAGAGACTGGAAATAAACCATTTATTAGTCTACCTGTCAACCCCCCCCACACACACACACCTCATCCCAGTGCCTGGCCTGTACGTGCAGCTGCACTAAAGCTTTTAGGTCACCCATCTTAGAGTAGGTCTCGGCTGCGTAACCATGGTGATTCAACTTCTGGAAGAATTCGGCACACCTGGACAACGGCTCACGCTCCGCTTTATCCAGCTTACGAGCCAAATCTATCAACCTAGAGAGAGAGAGAGAGAAATCGAGTGTGAGAGCGGGGGAGAGAGAGAGATGGAGAGAAAGAGGAAGAGAGAGGGAGAGAAATCGAGTGTGAGAGAGAGAGAGAGATGGAGAGAGGGAGAGAAAGAGGGAGAGAGAGAGAGGGGGAGAGAGAGATGGAGAGAGAGGGAGAGAAAGAGGGTGAGAGAGAGATGGAGAGAGAGGGAGAGAAAGGAGGGAGAGAGTTTTATTTTTAATCGAGATGAATTTCGCTTATCTGATATACACACAGAAACTGTAATAGTGGAGCCGCTCAAACAATGGAGGTTCATTATGTCTGTTTTTCATGATATGTACGGCCAATGATCCATGAAATTACTTCCATTTTATTGTTTTGCTCTTTTCTTGCGGGTGGTTTAATTATATGTTGCTCTCTACATTGTTATTATCTGTTTCATGTGAGGGTACAGTCTTTGGTATTCTGTACAGCTTTCACAAGAGCAGAGGCTGAAAACAGGACAATGGAAAACATTAAGGGGAGATGGAGGGAGCAAGAAAGAATGGAAAGAGAAAGAGAGAAGAGAAACATGAATTAAAGTAAGGCAGGATTGTTTGTTTGATGGTGTTATACATGCTGAAGTGCATAAACACTGCTTTTACCTCTCACAGTGGAACGTTATAATGGAATTTAAAAGTTCTCACAAGGAGACCAGGCCACTATAACAACAGGCTCAGATTACATTGCTGGTTTTGTAACAGACAATTCTTAATGAGTGAGGTTGCAAAAAGTCCTGTGTGCTCCTGCCAAGATGATTGACTGACTGACTGGGTGACTGACTGGGTGACTGACTGGGTGACTGACTGGGTGAATGATTGAGTGACTGACTGGGTGAC
This sequence comes from Astyanax mexicanus, assembly GCF_023375975.1. NCBI lineage: Eukaryota > Metazoa > Chordata > Actinopteri > Characiformes > Acestrorhamphidae > Astyanax > Astyanax mexicanus. Next base: position 15,071,221 of record NC_064419.1, read on the forward strand.
TGACTGGGTGACTGACTGGGTGACTGACTGGGTGACTGACTGGGTGACTGATTGAGTGAATGATTGAGTGACTGACTGACTGACTGACTGACTGACTGACTGACTGGGTGACTGACTGGGTGACTGACTGAGTGAATGATTGAGTGACTGACTGACTGACTGACTGACTGACTGACTGACTGGGTGACTGACTGGGTGACTGACTGGGTGACTGACTGGGTGACTGATTGAGTGAATGATTGAGTGACTGACTGACTGACTGACTGACTGACTGACTGACTGGGTGACTGACTGGGTGACTGATTGAGTGAATGATTGAGTGACTGACTGACTGACTGACTGACTGACTGACTGGGTGACTGACTGGGTGACTGACTGAGTGAATGATTGAGTGACTGACTGACTGACTGACTGACTGACTGACTGGGTGACTGACTGGGTGACTGACTGAGTGAATGATTGAGTGAATGATTGAGTGACTGATTGAGTGACTGATTGAGTGACTGACTGATGCTTATTTTTTTACTATAATCAATAACTTTACTGTAATTAATACTAATCAAGTTAATAAAGTAAAATCAAATGCATTATGAATAAAAGTGTGATAAGACGGTAGGCAACATGGCTTGACATAAAACTTGCCCCACTGACCTAGAGGTCAGCTAAAGGGAAGGTTGTTGACATGTTATGAGCACTCAACACTGCTGACTGAATGACAACCAGCTGACTGAATGATTGGGTGACTGACTGACTAGCCGACTGAGTGAGTGACTGAGTGAGTGGCTAACAGATTGACCAGCTGACTGACTGCACTGTAGCTTCGATGCTAATGGATGTAATCAGTAATAAACAGGTAAAGCTAAATGTAAGCATAGTTTATACTACACAGGCCCCTCGAACTCAAATAATTAGCAAATAATTAAGAAACCACAAACTGATTCATTCTTTCTTTAGGATGTCACAACTGTAAGTGCATGCTGTGATGATTCAGGCATGCAGTTTGCATGCTAATTGGTGCTAATTAAGTAATAGCAGACACACACTCCCAAACACATACACATAGTGAAGAAGCCCTTTATGCGACAGCGACACTACCACTAATGATTAAAGCCATTAACACACAAAAACACACTATGCCATTATCCTTACAGCTACAGTGCAAAATTACAGAAGTAGTTTAAACATTAGGCTTGAACTCTTCCTGTAAGTGATCATTACGTTCTGATGTGTTTGCTTGTTCTGTGTGTTAGTGTGTGTGTGGGGCTCACATGTCCACCCATCCGTGCTCTCCGATGATCTCGATGGCCTTCATGTTCTCTCCTGCGGTCAGATACATATCAGCCGCAGCCCGGGGCTCCTTACTGTTCTTAGCCCAGTCTGCCTGCTTTTTCATCAGCAGCTTTGTGTCCTTTGGGTCAGCCGAGGCCAGGAAGTCCTGTACACACAGAAATAAACACAGGCGAATTCTTTAACTTCCACTGAATAGAAAAAGAGGAAAAGTCCAACGCTGCCAACTTTACACAGATTAAACATGGGCCATTTCCAACGTTTAGGAAAACTTCTTGTGGTTAGAAACTAACAGAGCTGTGTTGATCCTAGTATTATCATAAATATGAAATAAACTGCAACATTTACACGAGAATAATTTGTTATTTTAAGATATACTTTAATATACAGTGAATGTATATGTATGTATATATATACAGTACCATTCAAAAGTTTGGACAAGTTTGGACAGACCTTAAATTAAGTACTTTTACATTATTGTAGACTAATAGTAAGCTCATTCAAACTACAAAGAAAGTAAACAAACCAGAGTATGTTTTATATTTTATATTTTCAAAGTAGGACCACTTGCTTAGATGACAGCTTTGCACATCTCGGCATTTTCTTAGTCAGTTTTTCAGGTAGTGTTTGTGGGTGATTTGATGTCTATGTTACCTTCTGGCTGTTATAGTCAAATCTGCTGGGGTCACTAGTCACATTACGTTAATGTTCACATTGGCTGTGCTTGATCCATAAATTACTTTTTCTGAGTTAATAACTGTTTGATCATTTTTTTAAATAATTTATAACTGGCAGCTGACAAGAGGAGGATAGGTTCATCATCTTCAAATAACGCTTTATGTAAAGGTTCTTTAATAACTAACTCTTTATCACAAATGTGGTTCATTATAGAACTAAAAGTTGTACATCTATGGCATCACTCAAAGAACCTTTGAATCTTTATTTTTAATAGAGTATAAGAAACAGAAGCAACATAAATCAGTCCAGCATGTCTCTGCCTTCCTGTTTTTTAACTCTCTCACCCAAAATGATCGTAAAGAAAAACATTAATAAGGTCTTACACAGGACTTTACAGTTGTCCAAAACTCTTTGGTAATTGACTCCTGTTGGGATAAGACCCTTGATATCCTTTTATAACTCTGAGTAGAGCTGGTGTAGCTTTACGAGTGCTGCCCTTAAGTGAAGTGCTCCACTTGAAGCGCTCTTAATTACACTTATTACATCTAGAGCTCCAGTCTCTGGTGAAGTTGAGGAGAATGGAAAGGGCAGAGGTGGCAGTGGCCTGTCGTCTCTCTCACACTACCAGTACATCAGCCACGTCGGGCCCACACACACACACACACACACACACAAAAATATACAGCTGTCAGAACACGGTAACACACACAAAGACACACAAACACTGCAAGAAGCATAACAAATCTACTGCATGAACAACAGCACACACACACTCACACACACACATACACAGAGAAGAGAGGTCATGTGACAGCAACACTATAACTAATGATTAAAGGCAGAAGAAGCACATGCAAGAAGCGTAAAACAACAGATTATAAAATACACACACACTCCCACTCTCTCACAAACACATACACACACACACACTCCCACTCTCTCACAAACAGACACACACACACACACACACACACAGAAAATAGAATGTGATGCCTCATGTGACAGCTACATGGCCATTAATTACAGACACATTTAAATATACAATAAAGTCTTAAACAATTAAAAGAATAGAAATAATATTTTTTTTTTTTTTTCTGATTTCTTTTTTTTTTTGGAGGGGGATTTTACATTTTTCCTGGTTTTCTTTTTCCAATTATGGGTGCGTAGACTTTGTTTTAGAACTACATCTATGTGTTTAAAAAAGCATAATAATGATGTCCACCTTCATGTTTACAGTGTTCAAATGTTTAATAGTGAAGTAAAGGATCACAAATCCAAACTTTTGTAGAATTATAACTGTTTGGTTGTGGATCGGATAATTTCTCAGCAAAAATGAAACAGTGTGAAGATAATTTTAGCTTTTTTGTATTAGTGACTTTTAATTTGACAACAGCCTGTTCTTTTGTGTTAGTGTTATTTTTTATTTTGAGTGTGCTCGGTCAGTGTGTCGCTTCCAGGCTCTTGTGATGGGCAGCTGCTCAGTCTGTATGTTTTAGCAGCAGTATGAACCGGCTTCATAAATCAGCTCTGGATTCGCTGAGCGTTAAGTTAGTAGCAAGTTTCACTTCCTGTTTGCTGGAGTGAAACACTGTGTGTAGCTATATCAGGTACTATAAACAAACAAATGTAGTTTTTGGCTAATAGACACTGTTTTCACTCTAATTTTGTGCATTTCTTTTATTCTATCTGAAATCTGTTTGTATGCATCAATTCCATGATTCTGTCTGTATTCTCCACATTACAGACTGTAAAAACACACTACACACGTACCTTGGCGTACTCAAACATTCGCAGGTCAGTGTACATGGTGAGTGCTCTGTTGTCGTAGCCACTTCTCTTGTAGAGTTTGGCAGCCTCGTGGAACTTGCCTTGGTAAGCGTAGACATCAGCTAGAAAAAGCTCACTGTTGTTTTCACCTCTCTTCTTCCTTTCCTGTGCAAGAGACAGAAAACACACAGACATTAATAAAAACAGCAGAAGCTTTAAAAAACATAGTACTAAAATAACGCAAATCAAGCCAGAGTGTTTCAGTAACTGATTCATCTAATCTAACCCATCCATTCATTCATGCAACACATTTGTACTGTAGCTAATGGCAGATCTTCCAACTGACATCCTTCAGCAGGATCATGCTCACCCACACACAGCAAGGGTTACCCAGAAACATCTACAACATTGTAGCACTTCCATGTCCTGTTCTGTCTCCAGATTTATCACCAATCCAACATAAAGGGGAGGAGCTAGGATAGTTTAGTGTTTTGTCTGATTCTCTGTCCTGAATACCACATTTCTGTAAATCTGCTTTGCCACAACATTAGGTGCATGCGTGTGTGTGTGTGTGTGTGTGTGTGTGTGTACTCGTAGAGTGTATTAATAGTTTAAGCTACAAATGTACTCTGATTGTGCTTATTTTTGGAAGCCACGTACACCAATTGGCAATTAGAGGCCTGCAGATCCTTGGCTTCTCAAAGACTAGAGCCAAACAGTTAACTAGATATTGTTCTATATCTGCAATAATTGGAAGTCGACATATTTGGAGAAAGAGATGTTTTGTGTGTCCATAAATGTATATGTAAATCACAGGGGAAAAAAAACTATTTGTACCTGTTTATTATGAACTGATGCTGGCATGGTCATGTATTGCTGTTGGATGATGTATGCATTTAAAAAGATTTGGGTCTTTTAATTTTGTATTTTAAATTGTAGGCCTAAATAAATGTGTTAAATGTGTGTATATAAGACCAGACATTGGACTTTTATGGTGTAAAGGTATGTAAACTTTTAAAAAACGTATGTAAGGTATGTAAACGTAAAAATCTGAAGGATTTTTAAAGAAGTAAATTAGATAATTCCATTTCAATAAACACTTACATACAATAAATACAAAATTAAACATGAAATAGCTGAAGCACACAATGCCAGTTATCAGGCATCTGTAATGTGGTTTATATTAGTCCATAGTGGCTAGTGCATATGGCACCCTTTATCTTGCCTAGGTACACATACAGTACACATACAGTACAATATTTCTACACACAAACGCACTTACACACACACACTCGTACACACACACAAGCACCGACTTTTACGAAAAACGTCCATTCAACGATCCACTAAAACTCAATGATCCATTCTTTCCATTTAGTTTTCCTGACATCAAAAGCGTTTCTGAGAGACAAAGGCCTCTGTTTTCCAGAGCCGCTACCCAGCCTTATCAGATTCACACAGAAAACCACACAAACACACAGCAATGCATTTAGACTTCCAGTGTTCTGCTCTCCAAAGTCTGTCTCTCACGACATACCCTCAAACCTCTCGGCTTACTGAGCTTTAGATTCTGTTTATGTGTGAGCGTGTGTGTGTGTTTAAGTGTGCATTTGTTCTCTTTAGGCGGTGGATTTGTGTATTGCTAGTAAATGGGTGGTGTGTGGTTTATTTCCGGCAGTATCAGAGTTCAAAACAGCTTGAATTCTAGGTCTATTGGCCCTATTTGTTGCTCTGGATGATCAGATTATATTACTTATATATCAAAATATAATATAATATTAAAACCCTTTACATTAGATTAAAACTACATTGTCTAACAGCTAATCAGTAATATAATAATCTCAGGAAAACATTTTTAAAGTAATCTATCCAATTGCAACAGTATCCCTTATCTCAGTAAAGACCAGACAGGAGAGATGTGGATGCCCTTGTGAATTGATTGTCTCTCTTCTGGACACTGTGGGTAGAAACTTACTACTGCTGACAAGAAGCAATCCATCAGCTTTGTTATTTCAGAGATGCTCTCACCTGACCAAAACATTCTAAAAATAAATCGTTAGGTCTAGACGGACTATCTAATCAAAACCAACCATCCAGATCTTCAGGATAATTTAGCAGTATCTGAAGTGTCTGGTGGTGCACTGTTCTACACCTACACAAAAATAAACTTCATTAAAAGAGTCAGGCAAGAAATCTCTCTGTTTCAGTAATGTAAATCAGCTGAACTCACTCACAGTGTAAACTGTATATCAATAAACACACAATACCATTAATAGCATTCTGAAACAAAGGTCTGAAAAGTATCTTCATTTATTACTCAGGCAGAAGTATAGATACTTCTAATTTTGTCAACTCAAGCTTTTTACTCATGTAAAAGTGTGAAAGTACTGGTTTTAACTTAAAAATATAAAAGTAATGTAAGTGGAAAAAATGCCATTAAGTACAAAAGCCATAATGACTATAATGTTATATTAAAACATTAATGTTGATAAATTTGTTATGCACTAGGCTCCCTGTTTCAGCTGCATATATGCCCATTGTAAATGAATGTATTTTAGTAGAATGTAAATATATTAAAGAAGCTTAGTTGGACTGGAGTTTGTCTGGAGTTCTCTTGAGTCTCTGCACGGATCATCTTCATACTTGGCTACATACGTCTGCTATGTTCTTGCAGGAGTGTGGGGGGGGCGTGACATGTGCAGGTGTGATGGATAGCATATAAACCAATAGGGTGTTGGAATGATGTATGTTTGTACTTCTCATCCAACTACAATCCGATTCACTTTATCTGGATGGGGAGATTTATCTGGATTAGGTTTTTTGAAAGATGAGAAGTCAGAATGAAAACAAGCTGAAATGAAATAACAAATGGAATACCAGAATTTTTTAAATGTAAGGAGTAGAAGCTGAAAATAATTACTGCAGTAAAGTATAGATAAACAGCAAGTAAGGTAGTTAAAAAAGTATTTGTATACTGTCACACCTGCCCACAGACAGCTTACAACGATAATGAAGAGTGCTATTTAATTGTCTAAACATAGCTAACACATTAGCTAACAACACTGTGAACAAGTACTCTACGTAAACGTGTTATCTTATGTAGTGTAATCAACTGTGTCACATCTAATATCATTGGGGTGGCATGGACTGGTCAATGGAGAACTGTTTTAGCTTGACTGAACATCTGAGAGGAAAATTGACCATAAAACAAGTGTGAAAGATCTTACCTCAATGCTGTTGATGAGCTCAAGATAGCGCAAGTCTCGAACCCTGATGAAAGCCTAAAAAAAGAGAAAAAGAAGAAGAGAGAGAAACAAATCTAGACATGTCTTTCACTTGCATATTTTACAACTGGAAACAGCAACTACATTCTACTTTTCCTTTTTAGAAAAATCAGAGATACTTCAGTCCCAAAAAGCATCAATTACTACCATCTGCTGCTATCACATGGTAATGCAATGATAGTATTGACGAACCTTTTTGGCTGTGTCGAAGTCCAGTCCCTCCAAAGCCTCCGTAGCCAGATCCCTCCAATCACTGTCAGTCACTCCCAGACAGGCAATCTGATAGGCCTCTTTAAACATCCGCCTCTCCAGATACTGATACATTGGAGCTGACTATGGAGACGTAGGAGGGAGTTATCAGTAAACTGATAACCTGACACTGAAGAGCTAAATATAACAAATGAAGAGTGTAGCTGACTCGCTCATTAACGCACATTCCACTGTCACTGTTATCAACATCCTTAAGAAAATATACACACTTCCTGATAAACATTTCAGGGGGAGGAACGGGTATTTTGTCTATTTTTGGCATTCACAATTTGCATTTGTAAACAACTGATACTCAAATATCCATATAAAAACATATTTTTGTTGCTGTCTGAACTGGGATGTCTATTTTTTTTATTTTGCTGTCTTTTTTTCACTTTTTCTACAATATATAAATTTAGCAGCTGCTCAAAGTTTCATCAAGAATGGCCAATATAAATGCTTTAAAAACCTTTAGAAATTGTTTAAAAAAGTAATTATATTCCTTTAAAAGCTGTTATTTTGGAAATTTGTGTAGTTTTTGCATTACATTAACATTGTATTGTTATACCATGATTCAAGAACACAGGTACAGTTGCAAAAAAAGTTTGTGAACCTTTTGGGATTTCTTGGATTTCTCCATTAATTGGTCATTAAATGTGTTCTGATCTTCACCTAAATCACAACAATAGACGAACACAGTCTGATAAACTAATATCACACAAAAATGATATGTTTGCATGGTTTTATTGAACACAACATGTTAACATTCACAGTGCAGGGAGGAGAAAAGTATGTGAACCTTTGGATTTAATAACTGGTTGATCCTCCCTTGGCAGCAAAAAACCTCAACCAAACGTTTCCTGTAGTTGCAGAAAGAATTTTGGATCATTCCACTTCACTAAACTGTTTCAGTTCAGCAATATTTTTGAAATATCTGGTGTGAAGTAGCAACAGTGCTGAACTTTCTCCACTTGTAGAGCGTCTGTCTTACTGTGGACACATGAACATCAAGGCTTTTAGAGATATTTTGTAACCCTTTCCAGCTAAGTCAACAATTATTGAATGTAGGTCTTCTGAGAGCTCTTTTGTGTGAGCCATGATTCACATCAAGCAGTGCTTCTTAAGAACAACAGACTTAAACTTATAGGGCAGGGCAGCGTTAACCAACCAATCCAATCTCATCACATCCTGGCTCCAATTAGCTCTTAGAAAAATAATTAGCTTAGGGGTTCACATACTTTCCCCCTCACTATGTTGGCGTGTTTAATAAAACCATGCAAACATATCATTTTTGTGTGGTATTAGTTTAAGCAGACAGTGTTTGTCTATTGTTGTGACTTAGATAAAGATCAGAACTCATTTAATGATCTTGATGCAGAAATCCCAAAGGATTCACATACTTTTTTTTGCAACTGTTTAATCTTTACCATATTCAGTATTTCCACAAAAATAAAATGTTTGATCTGAAATGAAATTTTTATTCATGCCCTGAACTACATAAAGTGATCCAATTTAAACATAAAAAGCAAAAAGTATTATAGCTTTCACATTCATAATTGCAGTATATTGACAAACTTTATCCATATATTTATTAAAAAAAAGGTAATGGGTGTTCACTTCACATTAATACCAACAAAGAGTTTCTGGTAACTGGATTTCTTTTTGCGAAAGTGTCTTTGCGTAACTGTATAAAACTAAATTTTTGTCCTTCTATCCAATGAATGTTGATTAATCTTAAAGGTCTAACGGTCTACTTTGTCCTGCTTTAACCATTTCTTTCCAGTTTTTTTTTTTCTTTTAGGGTCATTGTCTTGCTGCATGGTTAAGCTTCATTTCATAACCTGTGAAGCTGAAATTCTTCAATGTTTATATATATCACCTTTTTACAAAAAATGAATAGAAGCCAAACTCTATAGAAATGTTTTTTTTTTTATCTTTTTCCACCCTGATAAGCATCAATAACTCCAAGCTGACGGCTCTTTTTTATATTCACCTTATTGTTTATGTGAATTCAATGCTGAAGAATGTATTCTTCAAGGAACTTGTTATCAGACTGAATAAATAATTTTGGAGATTTTATAGGTTATTATGCAGCTCATGCCTGCCTCTCTAGCTGAATAGGCTAAAAGTGTGACAAGAACAGGCTTGGTACTGGCATAAACCACTAGAGAAAGCTCCAGAGGACAAATTAATGTAGCTTCTTAAGTACTGCTTTTAGAATCCCAGTTACTCGAATCCACGCTCATGAACTGCAATCAGATGAAGAATTATAAGCAGAAAATCACTAATTGCTGCTAATTGACTCTTTAATGGTTTATTTTCTCTTCAAAGGGATATGTTCTTCATAATATGTTCCCTCATAAGACAAGACTAAACATGAGACTACCACACAGTGTCATAAATTAAGGCTGTGTAAGAACCTGCAATACAAAAGTAAAAAAAAAAAATTGGAAGTAGTTTTTTGGAAAAAAAAACTAACACATAATTTCTGAACAAACATGGTGGTGGTAATTTGATAGTCTGGAGCTGCTTTGCTGCTTCAAGGCCTGGACAACTTGCTGTAATTGATGGAACCGTGAATTCTGCTCTCTACCAGAAAACCCTGAAAGAGAATGTTCATGTCCATGGCCATCAGTTTGTGACCTTAAGCTCAGGTGTACTTGTTATCGGTAAAGCTTAATTGCAGTTGTTGCTGCCAAGGGTGTCACAACCAAGTTATTAGATTTAGGGGGAAATGCTTTTTTTAACCAAGGGCCAGTTAGGGTTAGGATGGATTTTTCCCTTAATAGATACTTTTTTTAAAACTGCTTTTTATATTTGAAACATATGTATTATAATAAAAAATAAAAAATAAAATAAAATAAATCTATAGGAGGCAAATACTGTATATCATGTTTGTCAGTTACTATGAACCTGAGTTATGAAATACCAGCATGTACATCATGTTTTTAAGTGTATCAATATTTTCCTACACCCCTATCTTAAATGTGTGATTGATTTATATGTGAATGAATGTGAATGTTACGTACAGTGCAGGCAGTAGGACACACAGACAACAGTGCAGACACACATATGACGTACCTGAGGCACCTCCACTGCAGCCATTGAGTAGACATGAAGGCAGAAGATTTTGGAGCCGTTGTAGCCCACCACAAACCCTTGCAGCTTCTGCTGATGAACGGGGAAATTACTCGCCTTGATGTTCAGATAGCCGCTGCCAGAGAAACACAGCATGTCCTCACACTGCGTATTCCAGGCCACACTGTTCGCGTTGGGCTCCTAGAACACACAAACAATGGGAAGCGGCTGGATTTTGACTGTGACCTGAATCTGAAAGAGCAATTTTGTAATGTGACTGTGGTACACAGCAATTTGCCTACACTGTAATCTCTTCAGAGAACAGGGAAAAGTGGAATGGAAAACGGCCACAGCAGCAGATTCCAACAGGCAATTCTGTTTACGTCAAATATATGTAAATGGTTCTTCTCTACCACAGCCAGCTCAGCTTAGGAAAGACTATTATCTATGATTTATGCCCCACCCCCTTTTAACTTCTGGAATAAGGCCAGATAAGTCTTACATAACACTGGATCTCCCATAAACCCTATGCATTAAAAACAGAACACAGTGTTAGGCTTTCAAAGTAAACACTACACTACTGAGCTGAACTATTGCACAGACATAGGCCTGGACAATAATTCGATATCGGTATTTATCGCGATAAGAAATGTTTCAATAACGGTGATATCACTTTTGTGGTATATCGATATGTATTATGTACAGAATCTGTCACGGACAGGCGTTTTTTACTGGCGTCAGCTCGCCGCAGAGCCAAACACATTCAGCCCCCATAGCTGTGCTACCTCAGTGCGTGATGACGCAATCACACAGGCACGTAGCCAGATAGGCTAGGCTAGGCTAGGTTAAAATGGCTAGGCTAGGCTAGGCTAGGTTAGGTTCAGGTCCGCTCCGCTACGCATCTAAAATGTCTCGAAACGGAGCCGGGACGAGCGGATCCAAGGCTAGGGTAGACTCGGTTCGGTCAGCCGCTGTTTCGCTCGCTCATCCGCGGCTCCGCTGGCCCAGCCGCGGGTCCGCTCGCTCATCCGCGCCTCCGCTCGCTCATCCGCGGCTCCGCTCGCCCAGCCGCGGGTCCGCTCGCTCAGCCGCGCCTCCGCTCGCCCAGCCGCGGGTCCGCTCGCTTGCCGCTTTGCTGCAAATTGTGCCGGTGAGTGGAGCCGACAAGCAGCGTAACGTTAATACATCTAATCTGTTCCACCACCTCAAGCATCTTCACTACATACAATATTTTCCTTATACTGACTGAAGCACTTTAATAGATTATGTTGAAACTAAGTTATTTAAAGTTTATGAATCCTTTAGGTTTGTTTATTTGACGTTGATATCATGTTGAATACCTCTTGTATTCTGGCTGGTGCACTTTAATAGATTATGTTGTCACTAAGTTATTTATAGTTGAAAAATCCTATAGGTTTGTTTATTTGACGGGAAAATCTTGTTGCTTTTATGTATATAAAGGCTTCTTGTATTATATATCCTAGTTAAAACACTTTTGTTTTAATCTGTTAAATTTGTTTACAATGAATAAGAAGCTCTGCCTCTGTTGTCATTTAAAGTTATTTTTATTTGTAATAGTTATATAGGCTTATGTTTGACAGGGATGTCATGTTATTATTTTTGCTATATGCAAATAAAATTGAGCATTGATTTATTTTGACTACTTTTATTTCTAAAGTATTAAAGTTTTTGTGAAAGGAGGTTTCAAAGACTTAAAAAACATTTTCATACAGTAGTAGGTACAGATTTCCATTAGATAGATTGATACAAAAAGTGCAAATACACAGTTAAATAATAATTTAAATTTGCAGTGCAAGCTGCAGAGATTGCAGGGATTCTTTTTCTGAGGCCTTCAAAGTATTTATCGATATCGAAATTATATCGTATCGACCGAAATTTAAGGAATATATCGTGATATAAATTTTGGCCATATCGTCCAGCACTACACAGACAACTGAAAATCGAGATCCATTCAGAAGCCAGGAGAAGGCTCTGCAGCATCACCCCTGAGAGAAAATCTGAGAACAATGGAAAACAACATCATGCTTTGGTCCCAAAGACTGCAGATTGCAGATGACATTTATAGACAGTAAGTTCAGTTCTGAAGCTTCCATAGCTCTGCTGCTTGTAATTTATTGTCCAGGTCTTGGAACAGCACATTTCCTATTATTCTGAGATCTTTTCAAATCCTTTCCAAAGCTTTTATTTCATGCTATGCCCAAAACTCACCCTTGATTAATTAAGAGAAATAGTATGTGCCTTTTGCGTGTTTTGAGCCACAAGGTGTACTTCTCCCGTCGTTACGATAGCCAAGACTCACTGACATGCCCTAAATCAAGCGGCACAGTAAACGGGTAATGGCTCACCTATAGGTCACTAAAATAGGGGCAAAAAACTGGCAACCCGAGACCCAATAACCAATAGCAGCGGCTCTTAAGGGGAACAGGTAATGAAAGGATATGATAAAGCAGTGTCTGACCTGGAAGAGCAACTCTTTGGTGTGGATGTCGTAGACCAGGCAAGTGTTGTGCTCGTCCACCACGGCCAGCTTGCTGCGTGAGGTGCTCATGTCCAGGCAGCGCACTGACGTGTTCTGCTTCAGAAGTGTAATGGGAAACGGGTTGTCCACAAAAATCTTTAGAATCTAGAGAGAAACAATACAGCTTTAGATGGACAAGAACAAACATTCTGTTTAGATGTACATTTTGTGGTATATAGTAAAAATGGGATGGACAAAATTCACATGCATGAATGTGTGTCTAATTTACAATAAAAAAAAAATATTGTATATTTTGCTGTATATGAAATAGCTAGTGCTGTCAACATAAACACACAGAATTAATGAGGTCTAATGACGTATTGTCAGTTTTATTTAGCTATGTAAACAAAAGTTCAGAATGTCAATTACCTTAAACTCTAACTCAGTTACTCCTGCCTCTTCTCCAAAGTTTTCAAAGTTAAACAAATATTTCATTAAACAAACATATCTAAATAAAAATAAAATATTACAAAAAATATCTTTTTACACTTAAAGGTCAATTATTCAAAGTTAATCGCTATTAACTGCGCTATTAATAGCAAACTGTGTAATTAATTTGTTATTTATATTAATTAGGGGATTATTGAATGGTACATTGGGTATAGGCTGGATGAAGTCACCTGGGGGGCTATAATGCTGTCTGTTTGTTAAAATTAAATAAAACGAAACCTGGGTTAGTTTTATGTTTTTTTTAGTTTTTTTTTCACTGCATCCACTATACCGTACTCATACTGAACCAAAACTGCAGTGTGAACTGAACTATGACTTCTGTGTACAGTTTTACTGCTATTAACAATGTGAGTTACTTACACTTTTCAAAGGTAATGTTTTTGCAAAAGTAAAGCATCTTTTTAAATGTTACTGTACATTTACTGTACCACTGTGCCAGAATTAATAAGGAAAGCTTGTTATTAATTTTCTAGCAATGAAAAATAAAACAGTTTACGCTCCAAAAATGAGAAAATGAAAAGAACTTCAAAGATCTTACTTCATATTATTTAGGTACCCACCATCCCATAAGTAATACATCTTGGTATAGGGGGCATGAATACTTTTGCATGTCACACTTTTCATATTTTTTTTATTTGATTAAAATACTGAAAATAGTGTATCATTTTTGTATACTTTCACAATTACTTTTTTTACTTTGTGTTGGTCTATCACTTAAAATCTCAATAAAATACATTTAAGTTTGTGGTTGTAAGATGACGAAATATAAGAAGGTTTAAGGAGTAAGAATATTTTGAAAGCTGAGTGCATTGTGCAATGTTGACTGAAGGTTGAAACTCACTGCTCCATTTTTCAGGCCCACCAGAAGCCCCTCCCTCCCCGGTGGGCCGCCAATCACTTTGATGTAGCGAATCAGAGACTCCATGATCCATTCCTTCTCCTTCACGCTGGTAAATGACAAACACTGCAGTCTCTTCTCCTACACACGTGAAACACACACACGTGAGACACACACCCAAGCGGAACATTTTTACATTGTTTTTCCAATCCGACATAAAACACATCACAGTAACTAGGGGTGGGGATATTTTTGATTCTTAAATGCATCTCGATTTAGATGTGGATTCAGACCTGCCTACATGCAGTTACGCATTTTGCGTAACAGATACACATTCTAGCTTCCTAGTCCTTGTCTCTCTCTCTCTCTCTGTCTTTCTCTCTCTCTCTCTGTCTGTCTATGTATTTCTGTCTCTCTTTGTCTCTCTCTGTATCTCTCTGTGTGTGTTTCTCTCTCTCTCTGTCTTTCTCTCTCTCTCTCTCTCTCTCTCTGTCTGTCTCTCTTTGTCTCTCTCTGTATCTCTCTGTGAGTGTTTCTCTCTCTATCTCTCTCTCTCTCTCATTACACCTGTCAACCATAATATTTTAATCACTTTCTTGTTTTTGCTTATTTTCTTGTAGCTGGTTTTAATATTACCCTTACAACATTAATCCTGGTAATTCTTGTATTAAATAATTTATTGAAACAACTGTTTTCTCAAGTAAATAGAAATTGTGTCAAAGAGACTATTAATTATCAGGATTGATAATAGACACAGATAGTTTACTTTAACAGTACTGAGTACTCTTGCAATGAGGATGAATCAAGGTGAATCGATAATCAATAATCATTTTTAAACACATCACAGACTCTGAATCATAAACGAAATGAATCAAATTGTAAGGTGCAGTAAGATTCACCCCCACTAACGTTTACACATTTAAAAGCCCTTTCTGAGAACCGAACTTCAGCACAATGCCACTGCAATTACAGGCTGGTCAGAATGAGACAAAACAGCAAGTCAGGATCAGGCTCCAACCACCACAAGCCTGGACTTTGACATAAAGCAGAAATAAAGGAGGCAGAAGCACTTTAAGCAGAAGAAAACACCTTTTGTCTCTTGGGGAGGAGATTTAAAAGATCTAACATGCTGTTAAAAAGGCTTACGGGGAGAAATCTGAGTGTGAATCATTCTCTCTGTCTGTATCACTAATACACACAAAAACCGCAGACTGAACACAGAGGGGCTGAGGTAATTAAACCAGACAGCGGTCAAGACCTTTGTCTCAATAACCCCCACTGTCTGAATGCAGAGCGCGCGCGCACACACACACACACACACACACACACACACACAGCTGTAAACTGTTACATTTGCCATGTGGTGACTGTATGGCTACAGTAAGAGTGCCCTGTGGCTTCAGATAAAACTTCTTAAAGGTAATTTAATCTCTTTACGTGTTTTATGCTTTACAGACATGACTCAATGTAGTATAAACCTTCATACTCAGCACACGTATAAATAGAAGTCATGTGCTATTTTCAGAATTATACAACATCACACATATAAATTCCTTTTACTCTTCTTATACTGTTCTTACACATTACTGCTGTGCTGATTACCTGACAGAGAATGATGTGTTGAGAGCAGACGACAAGCAGGTTACACTCAAAGCGCCGGCAGATTTTCTCCTTGACGCGGTAGTGCATGTCAGAGGAGTCGTCTGAATACAGTTCATAAATTAGGATCTTCTCAGGCAGCTGGATGGCGAGCCGACTTCGGTAGATGGCGATCTTTTTCACCAGCTCACGACACTTTATGCGCACTTGATGGATGAGAGAGGAAACAAGAGCAAGAGAATGATAAAGAACAATGTCACTTTGTAATGGGGTGGGGAGCAGTAGCTCTCCAGCCCAGAAGGTTGTAGGACCCAAGTGCAGAGCAGCAGATCTCAAAGCAGGTAAACCCAAGAAGAAAAAAAAAAGAAAAATTGTAATAATAAATAACAAGTAGTATATATATATATATATATATATATATATATATATATATATAAATATATATATATATATTAACAGGATCTATAATAATACTATATATATATCTATATGTATATATCTATATATATATATCTATATATATATTTTTGTCTTCATATATATAAATATATATGTATAATTTTTATAATTCAACCCCACCCTACGTGGGGATCGAACCTGGGCTGTCGCGGTCATGGCCCAATGCTCTAACCGCTGCACCAGCGAGCGGATTGGGACGCGGCCGCTTTAATCACCTTTAGAACAGCCGCCGAAAGGGGCGGAGCAACAAAAACGGGCGGAGAATAAAAACGAGCGTAAAACAAAACCCGGAAACGGGCGTAAAACAAAACAAACCCGAAAACGGGCGGGCAAACACAAAATGGCGCCGAGCGCGAGTGAGGGAGAAACCGAGGATCGCCTGGGAAGCGAGGCTGCCCCTTATTTTCGGGGAGATAAAAGGAACAACTTCCCAACTAAAACAAAGGTAGGACAATTGGTGCTTGTGGGGGAACTGCGGTTCCACCAGGGGGGAGGAAGGGGGAACCCGAGGAGCCAAACAAAGAGGGCGGCCACTTCAGCGCGCTGTCGCTGCTACACACACACACACACACAGACTCGAGAGGAGAACGGTGGAGCTCACTGCTCTACACAGCCACACCAAACTCGAAAGAAAAAGGGACAGAAGAAAATACTTTGGTGGGAGAGGCACGCCAGCGATGCTGAACAATGCTCTCTCCAAAGGGAAAGGCAGGAAACCGGCTGTTGCCGTAGATAGAGCAGGGAGGAAAAGAAAGAGCCGAGGCTCACTCGAGAAACCGGCATAGATTCGCTCTGATAGCATCAAAGATCCAGCGCCGAGTGGCTGGTTGGCATTGCTTTTAAGGTGTTGATAGCAGGTGTTGGTAATTAGCCTAATTAACCCTCGGCGCTGGTCTGGCGCGCCCTCCGATGCCCCGGAGGACGCCTCGGTTGGCCACCAGCCCTTACACACTTATATATTGGGCCCCATCCTATACCCTGCCCAAGGTGTGTTGAGATGCTCATTGTTATCTTACACCCCACCAACATTCTATTTTCACACCTTCCACAGGCATTGTTTAAGTTGCAAAGATGCTTAAGAATATATCCACGCTGAAGGGTGTGGTGGTCTGGAAATGAGGTGTATTCACAACTGTGCGTTTTTGTGTGAAAGAGCCTTAAGATTACATTCAGAACAGATATCATGTGCTTGATTAGGTGGGACTGGCTGTTTACACTGTTGAGGTGTATTGAGAAGATTTATGAGAGTACCTTTCTGCTCGGTGATGAGGTGCTGGACGATGACATCGGTCATGCTGTCTCTGTAGGCGTAGCGGTCTTTATAAAGGCCATGCACTGTGCTGAAGATCAACTGAAAGAAAGCTATAGTGCCATCCTGACAACCCACCACCTGCAACAGCATCAGAGAGAGGGGGAAACGTGACCACAAAATAATAACAATACAGCCACGAGCAGCAATCATACGGGCACAAGCAATTTTCAGAAGCAGGCCATACCTTTAAAATTACTATCATAGTGTGTCATATTGATCTATACTCTACTCTCTTAAAACTGTTTCAGTAAGTGAACTATGTGATTAAAGCGGCTCAATAGCAAGCCACATTAAAAATCTGGTAAACAGACAGTGATACAGTTATAGCTGTACCCAAACACACTGAACCAATCATAATTTAACAACTAAAATCATCACCATCGCATGAATGCTAAATGCAGGTGTGAGATGTTTCTGGATTTAGAAGCAGGCTCAATTTTCACCACCTCATCATCTCTTTAAATTATTCACAGTTCACCACTCTCACATATCATAAATTAACACTATTTACACGTTGGTCTTTTCATCACATTTTCTCTTTCTCACTTACATGTTCTAAAAAGATCCGGATATACAGTATAATATATGTATATACACAGTCTTATATCGGAGTCGGAGCATCCTTGGTCAATTTGGTCATATTTACTTTATTGTTCTTTAACTGAATAGTAAACACATTTTTTGGCTAATCAAAACGTAGAGCCCACAATATTTCAGACAATCTTTGTACACAGTTACTACAACTGGTCTTTCATAACATAAAAGAATTCAAAAGAAAAATCAACAGTGTAGTTTTTTGTGCCAAAGTTAGCCAAGACATGGTCTCAGGCCTAACGCAGCTGCATCAAGCTTTATAAAATAGCTCTGTCATGCTTTCTCAATGGCAATTTAAACTTTGTAAAAACACTCATCAAACATCTAGTCAACTGTCTAAAGATCTGAAAAGGCACAGTATGGCACAGTAGATTTCTACAGTGTGGAAAGAAATAGCAGTTCAGGGGAACTGTGGAGGTCAAAATCTGTAAGACCAAAACAACTTTTGGAGTGAACTGCTCATGTGCTGATAAAAAGAAAAATCAAAACTCCCGTTAGACCTTCAAGAACATGCATAAATGTTAGGCTAAGATGGTGAAAATAAAAAGAGAGTGGTGCACCGTTCCATTTTGCACAAGCATCTTCATAGAAGAGTCAGAAATCGTACTGTTCTTTTACAGTGGGCTACAGAACATCCAGACAAGACAGATGAAGTGCTGTGGAATGATTAATTTAATTAATAGATCTGTTTGGCCACAATTAGCAAAACTATGTTTGAAAAGAACAAAGGAACGTAACAACAGTGAATGAAGCATAAGGATAGATCTATCATGTTTTGAGGGAATGCTTCTGCCAGTGGCATTGGTAATATTTAACGGGTGGAGGGGTCTTACCACATAGTTGGAGTCTGGTTTGACCCGACAGGTCCAGACCCAGGAGTTCTGTTCCCCAATGGTCCCGAGCCGGACTCCGTCTTTAGTGTAGAGGGATGCTTGCTTATCAGAGCCGCCTATTACTATGTACTCACCCTTGGAGAAATAGCTCACACAGCAGGGGTCAAAGTTCAACTGCCTGTCCTTCCCTATCTGTAAAGATGAAAACAAAATCAAATCCTGAGTAAGAATACTAAAAACAATTGCTGGGCAGTATAGCAGTTAATCCAGTAAACAGGTTTTAAAGGAGAACTCCAGTGTGAAATGGACTGGGTGTAGCTAAACATAATAACGAGTACAAATGTTTGTAGAATAGCCCACCTCCTTTCTCCCTTAGCATTTCCAAATACAGCGCTTTTAGGGTGAGCAGTTCACTCAAAGAGCGCACCTGGCTCTTAAAGGGAATGGTAAGTGACATACTGATTGGTTTATTTTACGTTACACCCAAAACACTCCCATGATTGATTAAAAGAAATAGTACATGCTTTTTGTGCCTTTGGTGCCTCGCAAAGTGTACTTTTCATCGTTGCATCGTTGCGGCGAAGAAACACAAGCTGTGTCTCAATTCAGGGGCTGTATCCTTCGAAGGACTCATTTGAAGGCCAATTACGTCACCACGGTGCGACTGTCCCATTTTGAAGACTCCTTCGAATGCGGCCGACGAATGCAGCCTTCTTTTCCTCGGAAACGAAGGATGCACCGGGTGTATCCTTCACAGACTACAGTATCCCAAGATACTTTCGTGCTTATTTCAGCACGAAAACGGTGGAGTCGGCAGAGGAATCGGCTGTATTATGTAGTATATGTAGTATTATGTAGTTAATTGCACAGTTAATTAACCTGGACTTAATTAGGTTTGTATCGCTAAAATTGTTTAGATCGCTAAAATAGTGTACTGTGTATCCGCAGGTAATATAACAGGGCAGTTAATGAGGATAAAGCTCAATAACTTTTAGTTGTATGCAAATTTTAGACACCATTGAACAAATGATAGGACTTAATTTACTCACTTTCATTTGTTTAAATATTTTTGGAATGCATATGGAAGGCTTTACCTTTACAGCTTCAAGTAGGAAACACTAACACTTTCTTTTATGTTTAAAATTTGTGTTTGCTGCAGAAACATGACACATAATTACTATTTCTGTTTTTGTAGGTCAATAAATTAAGCAAATTATTACAAATTATACCACATTAGTTAGTTCTTAGTTAGTAATAAACTTAATAATAAACTTGATTCAGTTTTTTTTTTGGATATGCTTAAGGAGTATGCTTCTTATCTTATCACTGCAGGATCACCTTCTATGTTCATGTTTTGCAGCCCTAAATCCTAGCAACAAAAAAAAAAAAAAATACATGAATAATTTCTCCTTAAACGTTATATAAGAAAATCTTAAAAAATGTGAGGCTATTTTGGCTAACAACAAAACTGATGACAGGTGCTGATAATTTGCTTTTGTGGATAAATAGCTTGTTTTTATCTTTATTTATTGACGTATTATTTAAGACATTATAAGATTCTATTATGTTTTAGACATAATAGGAAATTTAACGACTGAGAAGTGTCAATCATACCTGACAATCAACAGCAGATGAATGACAATCCTGTCAGTCAGTAAAGCACTGCTTTATTTATATAACTATAGAAAACTGCAGCAAAATGCTGGATCACAAGGAACTGAAAATTAGAGAGAGGCATCACAATCTTTCATTCAAAAAGTTTCACCACCATGAGGAGGTAAACAAACTCAGTCATAAGTTATCTGCACAGACTGCACAAACTGCCTCATCAAAATCAAGTCCATGGGCAAGAAAGTAAACATGCATTAGTACCTCGTTCATCATCCAGCCCCCCATACATTCTCTACTGGAGACAATCGTCTCTCACAGCCATGGCTTTGTAATGTGTGCAGCATGAGGATTTGCATTGTCTTGTTGTAAAAAGAAATGCATAGACGTCCTTAATTAGAGCACAGACTCGTTTCTGAATATTAATACCAAATTCCAAATTAAATCTGATAAAATTCAGTGAACAACTTATTTATGTTTTTTCTTATTGTGGGAACATAATCATATATATTCTGAGGCCAAAAAAACAGATGACAATAACAATTTTAACAACAACAAAAACTTGAGAGAGAGAGAGAGAGAGTGAGATAGAGAGCGAGAGAGAGAGAGAGAGCGAGAGAGAAACAGAGAGCAAAAGAGAGACAGAGTGAGATAGTGAGAGAGCGAGATAGAGAGAGATAGCGAGAGACAGAGAGAGCACGATAGAGAGTGAGCAAGATAGAGAGAGAGATAGCGAGAAACAGAGAGAGCAAGATAGAGAGAGAGCAAGATAGAGAGAGAGCAAGACAGAGACAGAGAGAGTGAGATATAGAGAGAGAGATAGCAAGAGTCAGAGAGAGCAAGATAGAGAGAGAGCAAGACAAAGAGAGAGCAAAAGAGAGACAGAGAGAGCGAGATAGAGAGAGAGATAGCGAGAGAGAGCAAGATAGAGAGAGAGCAAGATAGAGAGAGAGATCAAGAGAGAGAGATAGTAAAAACTTCTAATAAAGCATTTAAAAATGTTAAAAGTTAGAACCTAAAATACACTTTTAAAAGTAGCTACTCCACTACTAACCCTAAAGCACTCCTACATTCTGTATAAATAAGGTCAGAAGAATGAAAACAGATTTACACACTGTGCTGTAGTGATGCTCTCAGGATATTTAGTATATGTCGCATAGGAACTTTATTTAGGAGTTAAAATGAAGGACAGAGTTCTGTAAGGAACTTTACATAGCCTCACACGCTGGTCAGACAGCTTCTAATACACCTTGCATGGCTCAATACGTGAAAAAGGCATGTACTAATTCTCTAAATTAATCATCGTGTGTTTTGGCTGTAACAAGAAATAAACCAATCAGCATGTCACTTGCCATTTCCTTTAAGAGCCAGGTGTGATCTGAATTTGCCAGATTTTAACTGCTATTTTAATATGTCCAGTGCTTCTTTACAGAGAAAACGCTGTGAAGGTGCTACAGCAGCTCTTTTATGGGACCAGCAATGTTATATAATTTCATGTTTTTATTCTGTTTGATGTTGATTTAAAAGTTGGGTTTGTGCAGTGTTTGTAGCTAAGGTCCCGTCCACACGAAGCCAGATATTTTTTGTTTTAAAACAGAGGTTTTTCTCTCCGTTTTGGCCTTCTGTCCCCACGAAAACGCCTTCCAAGGTGGAGATTTTTGAAAACTCCGCTCCAGCGGAGCCGTGTGGATGGGGAAAACGGAGGTTTCAGAAAACGCTGACGTCACACAGCGAGTCTGCACATGTCTGCTTTTTGTTTAGCATTAGCTTAGAGATTGGGAGGGGACTCTTTTTGGCGCAACAACAGCTAACTCCGGCCGTATGTTTACAGAATATAATATACAGCTGATCTAACTAATGAACTAACTGCCCACTCTGACCAAACAGCACAGAATTACCAAGAACCAGCTTTAAACGCTGCAACACGTTTTACCAGTGTAGCTGAGACCAGTGATAGCAGCGTGTTTGACTGTTCTACATGCTACTCTATCCAGAATCCAGTGGGTTACAGTGATTTGTTTATAGATTCTGATTTATCGTATTATGCAGTGGAAAAAAATAAGATGTTTGGTGTTTGTGGCTCGTCGTTTTAGTACATTAAGCCACGTTAAGATTCGTCCTTTTAACAGGCTTCAGTGGAAAGAAACCCTACATTAAGCATTTTTAAGTTACGTGTTTTAGACTCTGTGATTCTTCAGTTAGCTGGGTTAGCTCTGTGGTTCTTCAGATAGCTGTGTTAGCTCTGTGGTTTTCTTTAGTAAGCTGGGTTAGCTCTGTGGTTCTTCAGTTAGCTGGGTTAGCTCTGTGGTTCTTCAGATAGCTGTGTTAGCTCTGTGGTTTTCTTTAGTAAGCTGGGGTAGCTCTGTGGTTCTTCAGTTAGCTGGGTTAGCTCTGTGGTTTTCTTTAGTTAGCTGGGTTAGCTCTGTGGTTCTTCAGTTAGCTAGGTTAGCTCTGTGGTTCTTCAGCTAGCTGGGTTAGAGCTCTGTGGTTCTTCAGTTAGCTGGGTTAGCGCTGTGGTTCTTCAGTTAGCTGGGTTAGCGCTGTGGTTCTTCAGTTAGCTGGGCTAGCTCTGTGGTTCTTCAGTTAGCTGGGTTAGCTCTGTGGTTCTTCAGTTAGCTGGGTTAGCTCTGTGGTTCTTCAGTTAACTGGGTTAGCTCTGTGGTTCTTCAGTTAGCTGGGTTAGCGCTGTGATTCTTCAGTTAGCTGGGTTAGCTATGTGGTTCTTCAGTTAGCTGGGTTAGCTCTGTGGTTCTTCAGTTAGCTGGGGTAGCACTGTGGTTCTTCAGTTAGCTGGGTTAGCTCTGTGGTTCTTCAGTTAGCTGGGGTAGCGCTGTGGTTCTTCAGTTAGCTGGGCTAGCACTGTGGTTCTTCAGTTAGCTGGGTTAGCTCTGTGGTTCTTCAGTTAGCTGGGGTAGCGCTGTGGTTCTTCAGTTAGCTGGGTTAGCTCTGTGGTTCTTCAGCTAGCTGGGGTAGCGCTGTGGTTCTTCAGTTAGCTGGGTTAGCTCTGTGGTTCTTCAGTTAGCTGGGGTAGCGCTGTGGTTCTTCAGTTAGCTGGGCTAGCTCTGTGGTTCTTCAGTTAGCTAGGTTAGCTCTGTGGTTCTTCAGTTAGCTAGGTTAGCTCTGTGGTTCTTCAGCTAGCTGGGTTAGAGCTCTGTGGTTCTTCAGTTAGCTGGGTTAGCTCTGTGGTTCTTCAGTTAGCTGGGTTAGCTCTGTGGTTCTTCAGTTAGCTGGGTTAGCTCTGTGGTTCTTCAGCTAGCTGGGTTAGCTCTGTGGTTCTTCAGTTAGCTGGGTTAGCTCTGTGGTTCTTCAGCTAGCTGGGTTAGCTCTGTGGTTCTTCAGTAAGCTGGGTTAGCTATGTGGTTCTTCAGTTAGCTGGGTTAGCTCTGTGGTATTCTACAGTTTTTAGTTTTTCAGGTGACTGTTGTCAACACAAACCCATCAGCTGTTGGGGTGTAAGACAGCAATGTGCATCGCAACACACCTTGCACAGGGTGTAAGATATGACCTGGTAACTTGAAGGCAGCATAAATACATTTTTATGTTCTTTTCTGCATTAATGCTGCATAACAAATGTGTACTATTCTAACACCATACCATGGTGGATTGGGTGCATTAGGATTTGCTGCTGATTAACAACTAGATGTTTCTTTGTATTTGATCTGGAACCTATTCCTTCCAAAAAGATCTGGAATATGGATTCCTCTGGCCACAATACAGGTTTCTCATCCAGATGCCTTTAAACCCAGTACAGTAAGTGGACACCACTTCTGGACAAGGTTAACACAAAAATTCACTATGAAAAACAGAAGCCTTATGTGGCATTTGTGAATGTGACTCCATATTGTAGATCTTTATACATTTTCAGCAAATAATCTTTTTTACATAGGGTTATGTCAGACAGCAACTGTACTGACTGGTGACTGTGAGGATTTGGTGCTGTTTGAGGGACTGTTTCTTTTTTTTCCAATGTTAAATTTAGAAAATAAACAAAAATGTGCTCTAAAATGAGTAAAATACAATGTGTGTGTATTTTCATTTATATTTAAATGAACAAAAGTTATTTACATTTAAATTAACAAAATATGTCATTTGAACAGGGGCCTCTACAGCTGTATACCAGTCTCAGAGGCACATTAACACGCAATGTCCGTTTAATTCAATTGGGTAAAAAGAGGTGGAAAAATCATGCAAGCCATGCAAAAATGAATTATGACGGATCTTGAAACATGTGCCCACCAAAAATAATAAGTGGGTCTCAGGGGAAAAATGTCAGATATAAGCAATTGCTGCGATCACCCTATTACAGAAATAGTGCACTAGATATTGTGTCAGCAAATTTGTAATGCTGTTCAAAATCTCAAAGGTACTTTCACTCCCTATATAGTTTACTGTAAAATACATATAATGCATAGTAAAATACAGCGTGCAGAAGATGTGCACAAGGCAATGCTTTATAATACCAATGAAAAATGTGTTGCACTCTGTCAATCATATTCCAGAGTAGAGGGAATACACTGATGGCCTAATATGGTAGTTAAATATAGAAATGTATATGTATATGTAGTATATGTCTTTTTTATTTATAAAAGAACAATGCTTACAACCTATTAACCTTCATACACTCCTATATTAACATAACAAATGCCTACAAATGGTAATAGAATAAAAAGAGGTAATGTAAAATGAATTATTACTGCTTTTACAGCCATAACCCACACAAAAATAATAATAGATCTCAAGCAAACATAATGTAGTACGTAAATAATATTAATGTATTTAAAACTATCTATTAAAAACAAAAACTACGAATATGGTTGAACCCTACAGCCATGACACATTTCTTCTTTCTTTACTCTCCCTCAATCACAATGACAATAAGCAGATGTTTATCTATTTATTAGGCAACAAATGGCGCTGTGAACACATCTAGCACTGCTCACTGAAAGCACTATTATTGAGTTGCATGGTCTGTTTGCAGTGATTTAGGAGCACTTACCCTATAATCTCACAACCCTGTAACACTCTGCCAGTGACTGAATATGATGTGTTGTACTGACAGAAAGGACAATGCGATTTACAGCAGATCCAGCCAATCCCATCCCATCTCCTCCTTTTCCCAGATTAAGAGACAGGCCCATGTTTTACACGCGATGCGGTGAAAAAGAGGACGGTGTTGCCATTGGAGACCTCAGAGAATATCATAAATCACAGCGATTCCACTGAGCAGCGCGTCGCGACAATGTAGAAATACACAGCGGAGATTCTGCAAACTGCACACTCAGCTCCCCGAGCGCTTCCACACACACATTCTTCAGCCAGACAGCTCAATGTGCTCTCACTAACAGCAGGTGTGTGTATAGCGCTTTAACCCTATCAGGTCTGCAGTTCTTATTGCTGCTCTGGTGTACATTTGATTTACATTACATAAATTTTAAGATTTTGATGTAGATAAAATACAGTGGGAAAAAAAATTTAATACTCTGCTGATTTGCAAGTTTTTTCAACTACAAAAAATAGAGAGGCCTGTAATATTTATCGTAGGTACACTTTAACTGTAAAAAAAAATCTAGAAAATCACATTATATGATTTTTAAATAGTTAACTTTCTTGCATGAAAATTGTATTGCATGAAATAAGTATTTGAACCAGCAGGAATTCTGTTTTTCTCATCAACCTACCCGCTGTAAGCTGTTAACCAATGAACTGTTTGCAACCCCCCCCCCCACCCCTTTTTTAAACAATATATCATTTTTCCATTTATTT
This sequence comes from Astyanax mexicanus, assembly GCF_023375975.1. Classification (NCBI taxonomy): domain Eukaryota; kingdom Metazoa; phylum Chordata; class Actinopteri; order Characiformes; family Acestrorhamphidae; genus Astyanax; species Astyanax mexicanus. Next base: position 15,097,559 of record NC_064419.1, read on the forward strand.
TTAAATATATTTTTACAATATACTATTTTTCTCATATGCATGCATTGAACTGCTTCTACGTACATTAGTAAAAGAACAGGTTGCCCTCAGGAGCACAGTGAACTTCAGCGTGGTTCCGAGATGCAGCACCTGGGCAACAAGTCCACTCGTGAAATTTCCTCACTACGAAATATTCCACAGCCAACTGTCAGTGATATTATAACACAGTGGAAGAAACGACAGACACTCGTTCTGTCAGTGTAAAATAGAGTCAATCACTACAGATCTCCAAACTTCATGTAGCTTCAGATTAGACCAAGAACAGTAGAGAGAACATAGACAGACTGGAATTTGAGAGTTTACATGGCTGAGCAGCTTCTTCCAATCATTACCTCACTAAACACAATGCAGTTGAGCAAAATATTTTTTTGCAATTTAGTGTATCTGCAATAAAACCTGAGATCTGTAGCGTTAAATGCATGAGTCACACAATGAGTCACCTTTAAGCTAGCGCACACACAAGCTAAAATATGAATAATGATACATCAGTACAGTAGTGTGGCATACATCCATCCTGGTGGGAAAACAAGGAGCATTTTCTTGTGAAGCTGGGCAGACAACCTCACTTGAGTTAATGGGGGCAATGATTCACTGAACTGGTGATTAACTGAGCATGGCTAACACACACACACACACACAAAATGCAGCCAGGTCACTAAACATTATAGGCTTACATGCCAAACCAGCACATTGCATAATACACATGCATGAATATGTGCACAAGGAGAGTGCCGGCTAAGAATATCAAACAATAGTTAATAAAAACTTAATGTGGTTTCCCACAGCTCCCTATTGTTTGCATAAACAACCCCCCCCCCCCCCCCCCCCCAGTACACTTACCAAATTTTGACCCAAACTCACATATTTGTAAAATGTGTAAGACTAACGCATCTTATGGAAGTAAGAGAATTTTTTTTTTGTCCATAAAGTTCATAATATTAGCAAAACAACAGAGCCGAGCTAACAAACAGCGCTATCCACAAAAAACAATAAAAAAAAAAAAAACTCTGCAGACCACATTTTATCAGCAGAAAATGTACAATAGAAACAGCCGGAAAGTTTCTAGTGCTAGATAAACAGCACTTTTCAGTTGTTTAACACACTGAGCTCCACAGCGCAGTTCTATGTGATAACTGGTGCTGCCACAGTGTAATAAGTAAATAAGGTTGATTCAAAAAGGAAATAATATTTAATCTTGATTTACAATAAATACATAGTATAAAAATGATCAATTAAACAGTTATATATATTTTGTATATATATATTTATAGAGTTTGTCGGGGTAATGTGGCATCTAGCCCCACCCTTGATCTGCATCAGTGATTGAATTTGAAACAGAAATTGGTCCATCTGTAAGAAGAATGATTTTCCTTCTTTAAATAAAGACTGAACAATGTTCTGATAGAACCATTTCATTTTTAGAATGATCCTGCAGGAGTTTACTCTGCTCCAATCGAAAAGCGTCATCATTTTTGTTCTTGTCCTGAACACAAATGTCTAAAAAACACAATCAAAATGTTTATCCTAAATCTGCTTTAGCCTGCACAGTCCTGCAGAGGCTGACAGAACTAATGGAACTGTTATCCAGTATTTGCTTCGTATATTCATAAATACATGATTTTCTGCTAAAATAATAATGTGCAATGATCATCGGGTCTGTTAACTTTCATTGTGAAGTCATTACTCCGCAGACTGTTTATTTAAATAAGCTCAAAGCAAGAAGGAACCACAGTACGTTTATTTTTGTTTGACTATGCCTAGCTGTGTGACTGAATCTCCACCATCTCTGAAGCCCAAGTCGGTTCCCCCAAACCACACTCACTTAGACATACAGCGCCCTCCACAATTATTAGCAACCCTAGTTAAAATGTGTTAAAAGCCTTAAAATACATTTTATTTTTTATAGCAGAAGCATACTCTCACTCTGAAAAAAATGAAAAAAAGCAACCTTCAACTCAAGTGAATAAAAAAACAATTATATTTCATAAAATGACCTGTTCCACATTTATTGGTACCCTTAACAATTTCTTGGAAATAAATGCATTTTACCATTTATCTCATTTCTACTGCAGTTTATAAAGTGGATCAAAATATCTAGAAACCTTTAATTATTAATTCATCACTTCCTGTTTCCCTGGGGTATAAATAGGCCGTTACACAGAGGCCTATTTCTCTCACTCACTTTTAAACATGGGAAAGAGAAGAGAACAGAATCTAGTGGCTTCTTCCCGAAAGCTAAAGATGGGTCGTCACTGGGTCTTTCAACAAGATAATGACCTGAAACATGTAACCAAATCTACTCAAAAATGGTTCAAAAGACACAAAATCAAGCTCCTCTCATGACCACCTCTGTCCCCAGACCTTAACCCATACAAAAAAAGCTGAGGTGAGCTGAAGAGGAGAGTGCATAGGAGAAGATCCAGGACTCTGGAGGATTTAGAGAGGTTGTGCAAAGATATATGGTCAAGGATCCCTCTTTTTGTATTCTCCTATCTTATGAAGAGTTATAGGAGAAGATTAAGTGCTGTTTTGTTGGTAAAAGGAGGATGTACAAAGTACATCCAATAATAGTGGCACAAATGATTTAATTTAAAAGATTTATTCTTATGTGTGATTTTTTTTCCCCACAGAATAAAGAGACTTGAATTAAAGCTTAGATGTTTCTCTTTTTTTGTTTGTATTATATTTTAGAAAAAAGTAATAATTATGGAGGGCACTGTAAAAGACTAATATTGATGCATAGTGGAGGGCTGGGCAATACGGCCCTAAATTAATACCACAAGATTTAAGGATTTTTTTTGTAATAACAATATGCTTGACATATTTGCACATTTTTAAAATAAATCTCAAGAATATACTACTGTTTATTACTGTTTGTATACGTTTACAAAAATAAACAAAAAATAAATAATGTAATAAACCATGAAAATCTAAAAACAAACATAAAATGCAGTTAGTGCATATATATATATATATATATATATATATATATATATATATATATATATATATATAAAAAATAGACTGCTTTAAATAATATCACAATATCATGATATGGAGCTTGTTATTGTTATAGTGTCAGAATATTTGGTGGTATTATTGAGTATGACTATTGATGCACAATTTATTTATTTATTTTTTTTTACATTTTTGCAGTGTGTATTTTGTTTTCTTGATGGGTTGCTTTTCATTCTTCTCAATTCCTACTTAAAACAACAATTAATTAATGTCCTTATACATTTATAATAAGTTCTTTACATTGTATGATTGTCATCATGTTCATCAGTTGTTGTGGGGGGTCTTAATGTGTATCGTCAGGCCGGTTAACTGCCTGCTCCTGCACACAATGATAAAAAATCACAGACACAGACACAAACACAGACACCTGTAGTGTTTAGTGTTTTCTAGATTGTGCACTTTAAAGCAGAGCTACACGTGAGAAACAATTAAATGAAATTTAAGGAGAGGCGTTTAAAAGAGCGCATTGGTCAGGGTTAAGTGCTAGAAAACAACGTGGCTAAAGGCGGGTGGGAGACACTTTCTCACACTGATTTAGTGATAAAAACATGAAGCATATAAAAGAGAGAAGCTCATGTTTCATAATTCTCTATGATATGGTGCCTGGATCCTGTCTCCCCACTCAGTCTTTCACATCAAAGCCACAAACAGCCCATTTAGTTTAGTCTTGACAGCAGCCGACCAGGACACCAGCACTGGCCCCCGTCATTTTTCTCAATGAACCCTATTGGTGCTGGTATGAGAGGTTACTGTTGTTGTATATATATATAAATATATTATATATATATATATATATATATATTAGAGAGAGAGCCATGAAAAAGCATTTGCCCCTTACAGATTTTTTTGTTTTGTTTTTGGATTAAAAACAAACTTTAACACCAGAACACACAAACCTGCGTAAATACAAAATCCGTTTATAAATGATGATTTGTGAAGGGAATAGTTATTTACATTCACATTTACATTTTCGGTATTTAGCAGACGCCCTTATCCAGAGCGACTTACAACAGTGCTTCAAAGTTACTTAAGATATCCAAAGCTAGTTTGTAGACTATGATCAAGAGATACATAGAACTTAATCATGTTAAGAACCCTAGGAAGCTTTTTTTTTTTTTTTTTTTTTTTTTTTTTTTAGTTTAGGAACTCTTTAAAAAGATGTGTCTTCAGTCGACGTTTGAAGACAGCGAGTGACTCTGCTGTTCTGACATCCAGTGGAAGTTCATTCCACCACCTTGGTGCCAGCACAGAGAAGAGTCTGGGTGTCTGTTTTCTGTGTGTTTTGAGGGATGGAGGTTTGATTCGAGCCGTACTGGAAGCTCTAAGAGCTCTTGGTGCAGATCTGGCTTTGACCATCGCCATCAAGTATGAAGGAGCTGGTCCGTTTTTTGCCTTGTAGGCCAGCGTCAGGGTTTTGAATCGGATGCGGGCGGCAACAGGAAGCCAGTGGAGGGAACGCAGCAAAGGAGTCACATGACTGAACTTCGGAAGATTAAAGACGAGTCGTGCTGCAGCATTCTGAATTAATTGTAGTGGTTTGGTGGCTCTCAGTGGAAGACCAGCCAGTAGAGAGTTGCAGTAGTCAAGTCTTGAGATGGCAAGAGACTGCACAAGCACCTGAGTGGCTTATATATATATACTGCAGAGAATAATCAACATTCGGGACTTCCTGGCTGGGGCAGGTGAGGTGTCACGTGATCGGCAGTGTGTGTGATGTCAGTGGGTGGTGCATTCTGGTTATCAAAGCACTGTATGAATAAATATACATGATATTCCATTCTTAATCCATAGGGTTTAACATAGTATTTTTTGACCCTGATTTGTCATGTTGGAATATAAAATGGCCACTAAACTCATCAAGCACTCGTTTGTGTAGGTGTCCTAAGTCTGGCAACCCAAGTGAGCTTGGCATCTGTGAGTAGTGGGTGTGTCTGTGGAGGGGTGGGCAGGACTGTGAAGGGGTGTGTGGGGCTGTAAAGGAGTGGCTTTAGAAAACAACTGTCCAGTGTTTTGAAATTGGACTGCTGCATCAATGTCACACACTCCGACTGATTGCACCTATATGATTGTTTATTTATAGTAAGTGTGTCACGTCTGGTGTTGTAGGCGCTCCCTGTCCTTCCACACTTAGCCGATCACGTGACACCTCACCTGCCCCAGCCAGGAAGTCCCGAATGTTGATTATTCTCTGCAGTATATAAGGACTGCTCACACACACACCTGCGCCGCGTATTGCCTGGTTTCGCCCACATTACAAAGTGCTTATTTCTGTGATTGTTTTCTCGTGTATGACCTTGCCTCTTGTTTTTCGACTTTGATTTTTGCCTTGCCTACTCTGTGGATTTTGTGTATTACCTGGACTGTTTATCGTTTCTGTTTTGGATCACCTCTGATACTGCCTGCCTCGTGTATGACCACCCCTGGACTGTGTATCTTTTCTGTTTGTGGATTACCTCTGATACTGCCTGCCTCGTGTATGACCATTGGACTACCTCACTATCCTGTAATGGTCTTTGCCTCCAGGTATCGGTTTACCGGTGTTATTTACTCTCTGCTAGTGTTTCTGTTTATACCCTGTGGGTTTTCAATAAAATCCTTAACTGGTTCCGCGAGTGTCTGTATTCTGTACCCCACCATGACAAAGTGCTGGAAACAAAGATTACATTTTCATGTGTAAACAGCCTGTGTTCAAATAGTATTAATCGTGGTCAAACACTTTTTTTTTTTTTTTATAAAAATGATGCAGTTAAAAAAACGTCTATACTTCAGGCATGTAATGCAGACACACACACACACATCTGTTTCCCCTCAGAGTGAACCCCTGGCCCACTGTAGAGGCTGGCCTCCATTCCAATTCCCTGAAATACCCCCTCGGACAACAGGCCTTTTTTATTTGCCTCTATTAATAGCGGTGTAACACAAACAGCATGCGTTCAGAGAGCGGCGAGAACCAAGTCTGGAGAGTTCCCTTCCAGGCTTATGTTTTATGGCACTGTAACAAGCAGCCAGCAAATATGTGCCCTTAATTACTACACTTCCCATGAGTATCTGGGGGGGAGGGAGGCTTACAGGTTGTAATTAGAAAGAGCTACAGGAGTGGTGGAAGAGGGACGTGTGGTTTCCATCGTTCCTCACAGGGCAAGCGCCGCAGGGAGTTGGAGATGTAGTACTGGGTCATCATTACAAATAGCATTTGAAGTCTCTCCCGCTCTAAATAGCTGCCGTTCTGTTTTTCCCTGCTGCTACAAAAGCAGGAAGAAGCTGATGGTCCACAGATCCAGCAGAGCAGAGCTTGTTCTGTGCTAGCCTGGGGATTTGAATGCGTATCTGCTGGTCGTAAGTCAAGACTCTAATCAGTCCTGAGCATCGAGTTCCTTTTACTTTTTGTTTGCTTTTCATACACCAACCTCTCCACCACCTCCACCACCCCCCTAACTCATTTCCTAAGTGCAGCAACTGTACAGAGGTACTGTACTGGAACCGATCAGTGTTGTAGATCATTCCACAGTCCATAGAACTTTCAGACAGGTCTCATGTTACATAAAGGGGGATGGAGACTAGTGCAGTTTCGTATTTAGCCTTTAAAATGAGCAAACAATGTGTGTCTACAAAGTGCTGGGACACAAACATGCAATGAGTGTCTTTACATGCACTTAAAAAAAAAAGTCAACTAAATAAACAGATTGTCGTCATTATTCTTATAAATCTAATTATTCAAGTAGTCGTACTCTAATTTCCTAGATCTAATATTCTCGAATTACTCAGTCTGTGCACTAGCAAAAACAGACCAGGGTACCCTATGAAATCTGTTTAATTTTTTGGCAAATTTTATTTTTTTATTTTTTCAGTTTTAACAGTTTAAAATAAATAAATAAATGCAATTTAAGAAAAATGTACACAATTATAAACATTATACAAAAACATTTTAAAATTATAAATATAAATCATTTTAGTAATGCTCTTAAATCCTTATTCAATGCAACTGTACAGCTTTAGTTTAGTTTACTATTTTCTGCAAAAGGGGGTGGAACTAGCACTTAGTTTGCTTTAGGGCTTCAGGGCGTACCATTCACAATAAAGAATTAAAATACATTGGTACATTGGTACAATTACTTACATATACCACATGGATTCTGCTGTGATCTGAATTTTGCAGTCTTTAGACATTTTCACACCAGCTAGCCAGCTATATGCACATATACCGTGATAAACATGCAGCTTTGTGCACAAAAAAAAGAAGCATAATGGATTTGTAGTAAGTACAGATACTAAACGAACAGATTCAAAGTGTCTGGACAGCATATTTTAAATACAAATGTATCATATTGGTCATCAAATTCTTTGAAACTGTCACCCATAAAAAATAATTCATGATATATATGAATATTCTGATATTTGATTTTGTTTCGATTGTATCATATCGTACCGATTCGCAGATACCGATAAGCAATATTTTTAATTAAAAACATATATGCTATAAGCTCCCTAGGACTAAAGTTACTGCTTTATTACTCCACATGGTGGCACTATAATCAAATGAATAGGGTTAATAAACCTGCCGTGAAGAATATTGGTAGCTAAATTGTTTAAAACTGACTGGTTAATCCATAATTCCTGGTTTTTAATTATTTAGTGTGTCGTAGAATCGTAGAATAAAATGGTATTTTGAGATACCCTGTGATTCTTACGCTTAATGTTTATGTCACACCTCATTCTAAAAAGTGTTTCATTTGAAATCTAGACTTTTTTTTTGGGTTATCTTGTTTTTTCTGGGTGTAACTGTCAATACTGTCCAGTAAAACTTTGCATTTGATTGCTTTCAGCAACCAGAGCCAAAAGCATTAGTGAGGTCAGAATATTGGATATTCACCAACATGCTTTAATCCCACTTCACCTACACTATATGTCCAAATTTTTTATCACCTACCCTGCTAATGTGTGATTAAGCAGCTTTAGGATGCACCGATTGCTAACACTCAGCTTTTATAATCACCACAAAAACAAATGAAGAAAAAGATCACAGCCAATAACATTGAGGTTTTAGAACAGCTGCACATGAGTCTAAGGTCAGAATGCTTAATGCCAAGCATTGTCTAGAGGCGTATAAATCCCTTCCCAAAACAACTTGGCAGTGGATCAATGTAACTGTGCTCTCTGAAGAGATAGAGCTCCAGCCATTCCTGGCCTCACTGATGTTCTTATAAACAAATGCAATCAAATCCTTACAGCAATGTTCCAAAATCTAGAGGAAACCCTTCCCAGAACAGCAGACACTGTCATTGCAGCATTAGAAAAATAAACTTCTTTGATTCAATGGGAATGCGGATGAACCACTAGACTATAGGCACCATAAGTAATAATATATACAGGACCAGTTAAAAGTAATTTAATAGAAACACCTTAGACTCATTTCCATTATCTTGAAATGTGCAGCAGTGTAGATTAATAAAATATGATGAAAAACAAATGATTTAGTAAACAAAAAATGTTAAACAAACCAGAATATATTACTTATACTTTACATTGTCCAAAGTTGCACCTTTTGCTTAGATGACAGCTTTCCACATCTCTGCATTTATGAGGTAAAATCATCTGAAATGGCATCCATTTAACAGCTGTGCTGAACTCTTCAAGAGTTAATTAGTTTAATTTCTTGCCTCCTAATGTGTTTGAGAGCATCAGCCACAAGAGGTAGAGTTGTTATACAATGAATAGACCTATTTGAATAATGTTCTAATCCTTATTATGGCAAGAACTACTAAACTGGTAATTAAAAAATATATAGAACATAATGTAGTTATCATGACAGTCTGGTAAATTAAAAGTCATTTACAGCAGGTAAAATAAAATAGATTTGTACCTGTTTACCACTGAGCTGGTAAAAGGACAGCCTTTGTCCCCAGTCAGCCACCGCTAAGATATCATGGTGTTCATCCCTGAAACACATACATACACATGCATTAAACTGTAACTTTCTGCTGCAGCTTACACATACAGACTAATGATCAAAATAATATTCAAAGATTTATGAAGGGTTCAAAACCTCAGGTCACACAAAGTATTAGTAATAAGAAAGATTTAGATGTATCTTCTGAACATACTGAAAATAAAGATTATCTCCTATAATGTTGAAGCAATACCTTCTCTGGTAGTTTTAGGCAATATGTTCTCAAATCAATATCACAAACCATTGAACATTTTATACGGGTTCATTGTGATTAATTAAATATTATTTTAATGAGCAATTGTTAGATATTTTTTGGGAAGCTGTTCACAATACAGTTTATACTTCACAAACTATGATTAATTACAATTTTGTTGTCTTTAAAAGGGTATAATTGCATGTTATGCTATTCTATTATCTTTATATCGGTGGCATTTAAATGCTCATAAATAGACAATAAAATAATGGTGTGCAATATTGCCTGGGACAATATATCGTCCACAAATATTGTTATCCTGACAGGCCTTGTCATGTTTATCTGCTCCAGACAGTTCTATTCTAATAGCAGTACTTCTCTACAGGGACAAGACAAGCTGTGTGTGCCTTTGTACTAGAACTGTGTATTGGCAAGATGCTGGCGATACAATATGCATTTTTACTTATATTTTAAAATTGTCAATTGTCATAGAATAAACCCACAGTGATAAGTATGACATGCACAATTAATTGCACAATGTCACAATATATGGCCTCAATAATTCTGTATTAGCAGTGAATGAAATGGTCCTAAAATGATAGTATAATAATAATATAATAATATAATTTCTCGCAACAATTTCTGTAACATTTATGTCCTCCAGACAGGCCTATTTGCATGTAAGCTTTTAATTAAAATTAATATTGTGTTTTTAAGAATCAATAAAGTATTGCAAAACACAATATTGCAATACTTTGACACATCAATGTTTTGTTACCCCCTTATTTTGCACATCTGCAGTGTCAGCAGTGCAGTAAGGTGTATACATTCATTACAAGTGGTGTCCACAAGCATTTGGAAATATAGTATAATATTATATAGCTGCATGGAACAGCGACATGTAATTTTTCACTTCCCTACTTAATAACTCTCGTCCTCATAGCGAGACTCAATCCCACATGCACTTTGGCCCGGGGAATGTAACAGTAATTAATAACGGGATGGGGTTAGGAATAACCATGAAAACGTGGTGGAAATTCTGCTAAAGTTGATGCAGCAATTTATCTAAGAGTCTGGAACAATTGCTGGGTCATTACAGGATGGTTCATGTGGGAAAAGACAGTGATACATTACAGAGAAATACAGTGAAGCCTGAGCTTTACAGTAAAGCTAAGTTTCAGAGTGAGAAAAAGGCTTCAAATTTGAGAAGAAACAAACTGAAAAATCTGGCCTGAAAACAAACAAAATGAAACATTTGACCAAATGGCAACATTTTTAATATCCCGGCAGAGAAACCAAACAAAGCACAATACATTTACCTTAGCCATGTAATTCTAAGGAATGTATTTCAGCAGTGCAAGTCACATAGGTAGCAATGTCATTCTACCTTAGCAGTTCAAATGTAGTCATAAATTGATTTCAGACGTGCTATACTATTTATACATTTTGCTAGCCATGTATCTTCCATAGCAGTGCTATACTTGTATTAAATGTACCTCAGCAGTTTTAGGGAACTAAAATCACATGTAGCTAGCTAGCCAGCTACTTTAGCAATGCCATTCTAATAATAATTGTAGCTAACTACCTTAGTAATAATTGTAAAAACCTGAAATTTGTCATAAAGTTAGCTCAGTAACTAGCTTACTTTTTTCAAATCCTAAATTGACTTCAGACATGCTATTCTCGTCACACATTTAGCTAGCCACCTAGCTACCTCAGCAGTGCTATATTTGTGATAAAATTACCTTAGCAGTGCCATTTTTATCACCTTATCAAATTAACTTAAGTAGTGCAATTTTATTCATACATGTACCTCAGCAGTTATACTCATGTCACACGTAGCTAGCTAGCTAGTTCCTGAGGAAAATTAGTTGGTTCTTGAAGGCTCTATTAGAATCTGACTGTTACTCACTTTCCTGTACCTGAACCGATGATGACATTGTGGTCAGCGAGGGTTTCTTCAGCTCCATCTCCACACACTCCCCCTGACGGCTCTACCTGAGCACTGCATTTCCAAGTGGGTACAGAAAATCCTCATCTGCCAAACTCTGCAATTCCTCCATGATCCCATCATTTAACTCTTCAGTTCTGCTGGGGACCATGTCCACAACTATCTTACAGTAGTGGTTCTCAAGCCATTTGTCAGATCTCCTATATCAGTGGTTCTCCAACTTTTAAAGCAATGTAGCACCCATGATTAAACCAAAACATTTAAATACCACCTACTGATGCTACTGTGTGAGCCTTACCCACTTCACACCTTACGTAACCTGCAAATGACTGATTATTGATTATGCATGTATTGCCTACTGAGACGTGAAAAATATTGAGACAGAGGGAAATAACAGTAGTGTGGGAGAATAGTGGACTACAGTGTCTACATATTTTACTATTAATACTAATACAGTAACTATTGTTATTGTGTATTGTGGCCTTTTACTGGGTTCAACTGTTGGACCTATGAAAATGTAAAGAACTAAAGTGTAAAACCTAAACTTATAGACATGATCTACCAGGTTAAACACTAAACACCAACAAACCTGATGCTGTGAAAATTAGAGGTAAAAACATTTTAGATTTTTGCTCTTTTTTTCTGGCGCACCACCCTGAAATGCTTTGCATGAACCACAGTTTGAGAACCACTGTTCTAGATGGCTGGATTTATTTTTGTTTGTTTGTTTGTTTGCTTGTTTTTTTTGTGAGAACCACTGACTTGCGTTAGCCCCTTTAACTTGCTGATCCTGGATCAGTACAGCTACAGCTTTCACAATACATAACTGTCCCGCTCCAATTTAGAGAAAACAGTCCGGACACAACCATTAAATACTGTGTGTTAACCAGCGAATTGAAGTGACATAGCTCCCCCTGGTGGATAATGTAACATAGTAAAATATACCACTGGTACTCCTGCTCAAGCTCCTGCATTTACCCTCACATCTGATACTAATATACACTATATGGACAAAATTCTATTATATAATTCTAAGTTTTTGAACTTTTATTTCTTTCTGCAGTAATATATTTTACATCACCATTACCTATTGTCTATGTTTGTATCTTAATGAACATTCACTTGCCCTGATTTATTTATGAAGTGAACTGTGACACATTTAAACTGCAGTCTTACTTTGAGGGGTTCCAGACGATAGACCAGATGGGGGAGGACGAGCCCCCCGGCCTTTCAATCTTCACCTTCTCCTCTCCGTTCTTGTTCCTTATGCTCACCACCCCACTCATCATCCCCAGGGCCAAGTACTGGCCATCGTTCGTCCAGCTAAAGTAACAGACAGACAAACAGACAAACATCAGAGAGAACCTAGTGTTTCATGTTGTCATATGTGATACACTGATGTTACTTGTCATCACTCACCCACAACATGTGATCTTGCTGCTGACTTTATGCTTTGAAACAGATTTCTGTTCAGGAGACCAAAGACCTTCAAAACCAATTGAAATACATATAGTTAGCCTCAGACGAATGACAAATGGTTTAAAACAGTTTATCTAAAAAAATTAACATTACATTAACAGGGAAAAAATATTTTAAAATATTAGATATTATATTAGACATTATCTGTTCAAGTTTGATGCAGTGTGGAAAGGGGGGGGGGGGCTCATTTTTTCCTCTACCTTATTCTTCTCGTTTCTCTCTTTTTTTTATGTTTTTATATTTTAATTTCTCATTTTTCTCATATTTGACCTTTGATTAAAAAAAAAGAAAAGTAGCTGAGAACAAAAGTTTGGTTCTGTCGTGCTCCTTGATAACCTGAGCTTTTGAACTAATTTGCAATGACTTGAAGAATCAATTATTAACCAAACCAGTACCGGATAGCCTAAAAATTACAAATAACATCTTTAGGCATCTTTAGGTAGAAAAGTTTAAAAATGCTTTATTTAACTTACACTGGCATATACCATACTGTAAAAGTGACAAAAGTCATGGGACGTCATTCTGAAGTCCTCTGTATGCTTATACTTGGTGTTCCGTGTCTAAGATGAATTTTTTAATGGGCAGAATAAATTGCCTTTTCAAATGATCCCCTTTTTCACCCTAAACATTTTATTCTGTGTACATTTTCTCATAAACATCACTGAATCCTCTGAATTATGATATTATTTAACAGTTGTAATTATGTATTAATATTCTAAAAGCTAATGCTACAGCACTGCACTGAACAGCCTTCACTGGACAGCAGGACGCTTTGTAAGCTAGCAGGTACAGCCGGCTACTGCGGTTGTTTAAACTGGCAGTCAAGCTCGAGTAGTATCCCGTTTTGGATTATTACACTTCTTCACAAAAGATAATTACAGTATGATAAGAGGTGAAAACCAATTTATTTTTGAGCAGTGCTGCCTGTGTTAAATTTTAGAGAAAGTAAGCATTAGCTGCTCAGTGGTTCTCAATCCTGGTTTTGGACAAGTGCTTCCCCACAAGTTTTACTGTTTATACTAATTACAGCACACCTGATCCAACTGTGGTAATGTACTAACTGACACACCTTTACATTGCATCTCTTTCCACATAAACTGCCTTTCTTTAGTGAAAGGGGTCAATCAGCTTGCTGGTGAGCTGTGAGTGGATAAGGGTTGAGGTGTTAGTGCACCTTGTTGTTTAGATCAGCTTAATCACAGTAAAAAAAAAGCTAAAAATTTGAGCCAAAAGCTACAAACTACTGAAAGGTTTAATTCGATTTTAACAGTGATTTAAAAAATGTAGCATGCAAACACACTCACCAAAGTCCCCCGAGGAGCAAGAGGCAAGCTGGTGTGTGACAGGGTTGTAAGATACACACTGGATGGAGTCATTATGGCTGTAAGAGACAAGTTATCATTTACATATTCTGTAATATGGCATTGTTTTTTCCCATTTCTATACATTATAACTGTCAAAACAGTGTCAAAAGACTCAAAACTCATATATATGAGTGAAGTGGATTGTTGTATATCGCAATGTTATGTTTTGCAATACTGTATCGATTCCGAAAAACACAGTTTTAATTTGTTCCATTTGGAACCAAATTTACTGCTAAATCTCTCTTCAGATCCTGCTGTTTTCATTGGATAAAAAGGAAACAATTTTTATTTCATGAAGATTTTATTCAAATGTATTATTATTGTGTGTTTTTATACTTTGCATTAGCAATTTATCATTTTGCCAGCAGTACTACAATACATCACAAATTAATTGTAAGCCCTGTATCATGATAAGCATTGCCTTGCTCATTGCTAATACATTGCTGTAGTCAATCAATCAATACATTGAGGGTAACCCTCATTTTCAATGTAGCCGAGCTTACATAAAATTAAAGGGATTGAAACTTACATTTAAATTATAAAATCAAGCAAACAATGTAAGATTTAATTAAGACAACAATAAAATAATTCAAAATAAAAGGATATGCAAATAGGCTAAAATGTAGAGCAATAAAACAAAGAGATAAATACGTAGAATAATAAAATATAAACACAGTTAATATAAATGTAAATATATATAAAATTATAAAAATGTAAATGATGGAACTAAAATAAATAAATAAATAATAATAATAATAATAATAATAATAATAATAATAATAATAAGTACAAAATATATTAAAATAAAAGGAAGAAAATACATGAAATAAAAATGTAAAAGGCCAAAAGTAAAGGCAGTAACAAAACAAATAAAAGGATGAAATGAATAAAATAAATAAAATAAAAGTGCTTACTTGTAAAACATAAAATTAGATAAATAAAAAGACAAAATAATTTTAAATAAGTTACAGGCTGTCTGAGGATGGTTAGATATTAAAAGTTTAAAATGATTTAGTGACACCAGCGAGCTGGGTTTTAGGGTTTCCTGTAATGAATTCCAGCTCGCTGATGCACTGTAGCTAAAAACAGAAAAAATAGTTGGGTAGGTTGTTGCTATGTGTTGGTTTTCCAGGTGGTTTCTATGGTGTTTTTAGATGTAAGATGGTTGCCCTAAAGCATTCCAGGTGGTTGCTTTGGTGTTGCTCTGGTGATTATAAGTGGTAAGTACAACACCATTAATAGTGTAAAGTGAGAAATAAAGCAGCAATTGTGGTTATGATAGCAATCCCCATAACCATAAATCACATTAAAGTAGCACAAACTCACGTGTATTTGAGAATGCCCTCCAGTTTTGAGGTCCAGATAATGATGCTTTTGTCTGCAGAGCCAGATGCAAAACGCTTTCCTGACCAAAGAGAAGAAAAGTTCTGAGAAGTTATATCAAGAATAAAAAATACTGACAGTGGCATCATACGCTGCACATATATAGAGATATGTCTCTCAAAATCCAGATCAATACTAATGTCAAAGAGAGCATCACACTAAATACTTTTTCTGTCAGTTAAGTAGACAAAGCATTTGAGAAACCGAGCCCAAAATAGTATTAATAAGTATTATTAAGTATTAATAAACTTACCATCCTTAGCGTAAGCCACACAGTACACAGTGTCTTTATGGCCTTTAAGTGGCTGGATAAGGGTCCCATCAGCTGTATCGTAAACCTGCAGCAGATTTGTTTTATGTTTTAACATTTTAACTAAACTCAGAACAAAATCCACCAATAATATTGTAAATTTAATATTGAAGACTATATTAAAGCTATACAAGAAGACATGCAGAATTATTTAGTAAACAAAAAGTATTAAATAAACCAGTATGTAGAAAACAAACTAAAGAAAAACACTGAATTAGACAGTGTCCCTGGTACTGTAATTTCTGTACTTTTGTCAAAATATACAGAATTTCTTTTACTGTTTTTTTTTTTTTCCTTACAGAATAACTTGCCATGTTTTTCAATATTTTGTTTGTTTGATTTTGTTGACTTACCTTAATAAATATAACAAAACATTTATCTATTTATATTGACCAAGTTGAGGGTGGGCTATATGGCATGTTTTTGATTCAGAACACATTTATTTCTATAATTATACCCTAGATTTTTTTTTTTAAAGTTGGATGAGATGTTTACAGACATTTGTACAATGTAGCTTAAATAAATTAGCTTAGAATTTATAAACAACTAAAAATCCTTTCATAAAAGAAGCACCACATACCAGCACTCTGTTTCCAGCTGCCACTATGAGCTGACTGCCATCTGGTTTGAACGCCAGGTCATAAATGCTGCCACACAGAGGAAGACAAAGCAATACATCAAAGAGATTCCGTTTTTAATTCAGATCAGTTTATGTTGGCTTGTTTATTCAGATTAGTTTATGTTGGCTTGTTGCAGTTTAGTTTATGACAAATTTACAGAATCACACAACCACAGAATAGACAGACTGGCCTGCAAGCTAACCTAGCTAGTTAACTACTAGAGTTGCCACCTATCAGAAATAAACAACAAACAAACATGGCTCCTCAACTTCTGTGTGGCATGGTGCCAGCAGCAGTGGTATGTTTTATATACATACACTTTATTTTAATTTCAATTTATTATTTTTATTATTATTATTATTATTTTACAATTTGTTATGCGGTAGAATATTTTTGTGCATAGTTACACCACTGTAATAATATAACTTATGTAATAATCACTGAAGACTGTATTCCCCAAAAATACAAACATTTTGATACAAAATACAGAGAAAGCTCTACAATAAAGGTTTTCTCTCAAATGAAGTTAATTTATGTATTTGTTTATTTATTTATTTAACTGTTAATCCATTAGTATGATTTGTTCTTTATATGACCATATATAATACTTATTTTGGCTAATACTGCTGTATATTAAATGAATGAATCATTAATTTGACTTTGTAACAGAACCTGTGTGTTAGACATGTGTTTTGGACATTTATGGAAATAACGTTACCGAACAAACCACATTTAATTAACAACATTTAATTGCCAAATAAAGGACGATTCTGTGTTTTACGGGACGAGTGGCAAACCTATGAGCTACACATTATTTCTCATACACCTACAGCTATGCCCTGCTTTGTTTAAAATGCTTAATTCAGACGCGTAAATATGTTTTTGGTTTGTCAGTAAACATTAACGTTACCGACACTGCTTTGGTAATCTAGCTAAGTTACTTTTACATGAACTAGTTAAAATGAAAGGCTAGCTTAAGCTAGGTTAAACCGTTAGGGTTGTTAACGCTGGTTAGCTAAGCTAAATAAGCTAGGTTGTGTTTTATCCAGTATTGCAACTTAACAACAGCAGAAACCAGAGAAAATACCCTGCTGCTGCACCGCCAGGCTGCTAAATACTACACAAACGACATATTTCGCTTTACAAATTTATGTAGATATCGTTAGCTTAGCCACATAGCCAATATAAGCTAGTAAGCTAATATTGACAAACCCCTCCAGTGGTTTACATAGTAACCGCCGTTGCTAACCACATCCACTGATCAAAATTCACACAAACAAAGCCAGCAGTTTATAAACCAGCGAGTCTCACCACTGCTCAACCTTATCCCGGTCGTGTACTTTATCTATCCATGTGGGAACAGCTCGCATCGTTGTTTTTAATGCTAAATATTTCGTTAAAATTCGCTTTGTGGCGATATCAACAGGTCTCCGGTGTAATACGGACGGAGCTCTGCCGTCACCCCGTCAAAATAAAAGTTCTGAGGACCCGCTACCCATGTTTAGAAAATTTGCTGAGCACACTTAAAATATTCCTTCATGTTTCTGGAGAGAGATTACTTATAAAATATTATTAACTTAAAATGTATTATATATATATATATATATACTTTAACAATGTGGCGATATAAATGATTCTATGTTTTTTTTCTTTTATGTTGTGATAAAAATTGTACACAGTCTGTACTCGATGCTATAAAAAAGTTTTGGTACTTTCAGGAAAATAAATGACTTAATTCATAAATGTAGAGTTACACTGTTAAAATCCCAGATTTTTTTATGGACATGTAGTTACCTTGCAAAACAAAAACCCTGTATGTAATTTTATTATCTTAAATTCTATCTACAATTGTAGCTAACATAGCTAGCTAACAAGCTATAGGTCTCTGCTTAAGATAATTTATGTTTTTGTACTCCACTTTCTGCTCTTTCTTTACATTACAGACTGTATCAAATCATTTAAAATTGACGTAATCACTTAGATATATGTGATACATGTATGTCTTCTTTGAAAACAACAATTTGTTGTCTTATTTGTATTTGAATAATCAAAAGAAATAATAATAAGGAAATGTATTAATTACTAACTAACTAACTAATATTTTTGTTATATTTTTGTATGAAATTTATTAGCATAATAGGCATATTTTTTAAATTATATATTTATTAACTTTTACAGATAGAAACATTTTAACTATAAGTAATGAAAAATAAAATAGGGATATGGTACAAAAGGAAAAATCACAGATTGTTTAGTGTTTTCATTGATTTTTTAATGTTTGTTTTGAATTAAATAAAGTGAGTTCTACAATGAAAAAAATGGTTTGATACAGTATTCATTGTTTTATCGTTGTACTTTTGCATGTGCAAAATGGCAGCTAATTCATTAAAATTATGTTTGAGTCACCATGTTTTTTAAAGGGTTGTTTTTTTATTGTTTATTTTTGAGGTTGTTTATTTATAAAAGTAGCTGAGCTAGCTACAGAAGATCCAGTTCACTCTGAAATTTTAATCTGATAAAGGTCCTCGGAGAAGCTCCACAGTACAGTAGGTGGCAGTAGTAAGGTAGGTGCTGAAATCAGGTTTTACAAGAAGAAGAATTATAAACACACCAAAGCTTCAGTGAGACAGAAATATAAACAAACTAGGAAAAGTTTAAAACGGCAGAAATCTACGGGACATAGTGGCGCTCATGTCATGTGAGGAATATCAAAACTATTTTTATACTTAACAATGACAGTTCAAAATATTTTATTTAATAAAAAAACTCTGCTTATGTCTGTTGGAAAGAGGTGGGATGTACGTTAATGAAGTACAAATACTTTGTTAACCAGGCAAACCTACATTACTTAAGTATTAATGTTGATTACGTATACTTTACTAGAGTAATTATTTTTACATTTTCAAACAATTATCTAAATGTACTGCTCCTTACATTTTAAAAATAGTTTCGTTACTCCTATTTAATTTCAGCTTGTTTTTATGACGGCTTCTCATCCTTCAGTAAAACCCCTAATAAGATAAATCTCTCCATCAGGATAGAGTGAATCTGATTGTGATTGGAAGAGAAAAGTATAAACATATACCATTCCGACACCATATTGGTTTATACCATCCATCACACCTGCACACCTTTATATATGCAGCTAAAACAGGGAGCCTAGTGCATCCAAATGTATAAAGATTAACATTTTAATATAACATATAGTCTTTATGGCTTTTAGAAAAATGTGTTTTGGGGAAGGAGGTGGGGGATGTAGTGCACTATAGTACTCTGAGGCATAGCTGTCAAGTCTCCCGTTTTGGCCGGGAAACTACCGTATTTTACTCGTCTTTCCCGCCGTCCTCCCGTATTAGTATTTTCCCGTAAATTTCCCGTATTATATTAAAATAAAAAAATATATATTATTGAGGAGACATGGCACTGACCGCTCTGTGTCTCTTAACCAATCGTGGAGCCGGTTCAAGGAGAAAGTCCCGCCTTTCAGGAGAAACAGCCAATCAGCTTGCAAAGGAGGGTCAGTGTGGGGAAGCCCCCCGTCGCAGTTGGAGCTGCTGATGTTAAAACAGATCTGGATATACAAGCGATTTTTCTGATAGCTGCTTTAAAATACTCGTCTCCGAAATAAAACACACAGATTAAACCTTTTAAAATAAACTAATTTACAGCTTGTGACTCAGTTTAACTAGAAATTTGGAGAGGACCGAAATTAACTGAACTGATCAGGGGTGGAGTGATCAAAAGAAAGAAGTATTAATTAAAAATTATTGTGTAGGCCCCTTAGGACAAATATTTACTGATGAAACATATCTGGTCCATGTCCTTTTAGTAAAAGCTCATGATACTATGTTTAGGTCACCAACAGTCATTTTGCAGAATTTGTGCACCCTTTGTTCAATTTTAAATCCATTAAATAAATAAAAAATATATCATATAAAAGAGTGCATTTATTACAAAAAAGACATGAAATCTTAATTTTTTAAAAAAAGAAAACGATTTTTAATTTGGCTGTATTAAAAGAATGACATATGTAGGAATGTCCACAACATTTCAGATTCTTATAATCTGATTGTAGTGTGTAAGTGGTTCACTTGTGGTTATTTTAGATTTTTTGTAAACCTGTCTTAAAATGTAAGGGATACTGAACCTTCGTTGGGCTGGTGGGACGGCTTTAAGCGTACAGAGGAAAATATCCCTTATTTTTAAATCTAAAACTTGACAGGTATGCTCTGAGGCACGGCCTAAGCTTTTGTAAGTAGTGACTTTTACATTACTTTTACATTACTTTTACTTTTATACTTTAAGTTGTTTTGAAACCAGTACTTTTACACTTTTACTTAAAGGGTAAAAAGCTTGAGTTGATACTTCAACTTCTACAGAAGTGTTTTAAACCCTATTATCTATACCTCTACCTGAGTAATAAATGGAGATACTTATCACGCCTTTGGTTGGAAACCTTGCACAGAAATGCTAAAAAACATGCAGTGAAATTGGTGGCTCATTAGTTGTAACTCAAATGTACAGGTAAAGCAATATGTCTATGTTAGTTATTCAATACATAATATCATTATATTCTGATTTATCTGAATGTTGTGGAAAATCTTGTTTCTGTTGCTTCAGTTGGATTTGGCTAGATTCTGTGTGTTGCACTAAAAGAATGACCACACAGGGTCTCCCTTCTGGCTGGACCAGAGAGACAAGGCAGAGGAAACGGGGGAAGACAGCAGGAAAAGTGGACACCTACATCATCAGGTGGGTGTTTATTAGAAGGATGTCTACAAAAACAAATTTTTGGGACATTATCAGAATTCTACGCCTTATGGCTTTTTATTACTTTGATGACTTAAAGCAGCACTAGGTAGGATTTCCTTGATTTTTGATATTTTTAAAGAAGTAAAATTACAGTTTGAAACTCACTGCAGCGCTAGGAATAGGAAGAATAGCGGTGCTCTCGTGTCTGTGCCGTAGCTCCTCCGACCTGCTTTCCGACCTTTAGTTCTAACAGTTCAGACCGAATATGTCTGTGAAAGACAGAAAACGAGAAAGAGAAACTAATCCGCCTAAAACATTTATTACACTCTACGACTGTAGGGCGAGCCCACGAGCACAAAATCTCAATCCTACCTAGTGGAGCTTTAAGACACCTTTTAACTATTTTTCAAACGTATCAGATTGTTTTATTTTATTGTAAGTAAAGTGTTATATGTGTCCACTCTGTCATGGTAATCTGCACACCAGGGTGGACTTCAATTGATGAAAATGTGGTTAAGCTAGAGTTGCATAAGTTATATTTTTATGATGAACTTCTTCTGTATCAAATATTCTTTTTCATTTTTTTTTATTAATTCAGTTATTTTGAATGTTTACAGTGACAGGGTAAACATTAGTATGGAGACAATATGAAACAATATAAGTGAAATATTAAATATTAAATATTAAAATATAAATATTCACTTAATTAATATTAAGTGAAGTTGTTCCTTAAGTAAAAGTGCTCAGTCCCTTAAAAGTAAAACAGTGTGAGGGTTGTGATGTCCCTGGTTGCTTTCTTAAAGGGGGCAAAGTAATCCCAAGTACCTTTATACAACCTCTAAACAAACTTTATACCTTATTTTATTTATTTAACCTTTTATTTTATTTTAACCTTTAAAGGGCTTAACATTTTACTTTATATAATTTGTAAAAATCCCTTTATTCAGAGTAAATCTTAACAAAAATGTGTTGTTATTAGTCTAAACAACATTTAAACAACAATGCAACGAACATAAAAGGCAAGTTGTATAACTCAGGTGCAGGAATTACAGTCTTACTGTATTATGTTATTCTTCTCAGTCATAATGCTATAATATAAGTGAAAATAAGCAGTATTCTGTTTTTCATCTTGATATATTTAACGTAAATGTGCTTCACTGTCAGTCCTGAAGGCAGACGCTTTCGATCCAAGTCGCAGCTCCAGAACTACCTGCAGTCAGATGAATGTGCTGATTCTCACCTAGAGCTGGAGATGTTTGACTTTACTTCACCCAAACACTACAGTGAAGCAGCTCAGCAGCAGGAAAGTAAAGCAGGAAGGCAGAGAAGTTTAAAACAGAAAAAGAAACCTGTGGATAGCCCTAATCCAGAACCGCAGGATGGAGTAGTGACAGAAAATGGAAGAATCAAAACGGAAAAGAAAAGGAGGAACCAGACAAAACGGCATGAAGAAAACGGACTCGGAGAGGAAACGGAAAACAGAAATATTAAAACGGAGGATGAGTTACCCAGCGTGTCTTCAGCACCAGCACTAACAGTACAGCCTGCCTCAGAGAGTGAAGGAGAGAATGTAGAAGAGCTGGAGAGAAAGGAGAGAGATGCAGTAAAAGAAGAACAGATGAGTAACGAGGCCACAGGGGGGAGCTACTCGCCTGCCAGAAACACAAACAGCGGTGAGTTTCCCCCTCAGCACTGCCTGCCTCAAAAACTATGGACAATAGGCCTGGGCAATAAGGCAAAAATATATATCAAAATATGTTTCTTAATTTCGGTCAATAAGATGTAATTCTGATATTAATATATACAGTATAAAAGCACTGCCAGTGCTGTACTTGACAACATACCGACAGAGACTGTTGTAGTAAACCTATTATATAGCGACATTAAAACAATCACAGTAATTTGACGTTTTGGTTTAAAAAAGGCATATTGCTGAAATGATTTAAAATGTATCACAATATGATAAAATATCATCATATTAAATCAAACGGAGAAAAACAACTGGGTTTGATAGATCCAAATTTGTGGGGAAATCTTTGTAGAGTTGGCGACACGTCTATCACAAACTCAGGATGTAGAGAGAATTAAATTTAATTTTCTTACACCCACTTTATTATACTCCAGATAAGCTGCATAATTTTCATTGAAATTTGGATGTGATGTTGTTGTTGTTGATGTTACTTTTGTACAACTGTACATGATCATGCCCTAAATTTGATATTCTTGGTATATTTTTTCCCAATAGTTCCAAAATTCAGCCTATTGGATTATTTTACCAACAGTGACCTTAAAAATAGTTCACTAAAATCCTTTTGATAGCAGCTAAAATTTGTGTTGCTCGTACCTGGAAACTCGAGACCAATATTCCTTTCCAAATGTGTATTTCTAAATTTAACCAGCATATACTCCTAGAAAGAATCTCCTACTGTCTAAGAAACAAATTGAACATGTTTTTAAGGTGTGGCAGCCCTTCTTTTACTATATTGAAAATAGACTTAGGCTGATACTGATCTTTAAAATACATAATTTTATCTTTGACTATAATTGTTAGTTACACATTAGGTTCATCCAATTTGTATTATTTATATTTATACTATATGTATAATTATATTATACTGTATGTCATATTAGAACAATTTCTTAAAAGTTAATTTATTTACAGATTTCCATGTTTTCTATTTTTGTATTTATTACATTACATTATTGACTTGTTTGTGTTTAATGTTTATGATTCAAAAAGCAAACTAAATAAAATACACCCATCCGAACCCTAATTACATTGCACCAAAATAAAATCCTCATAACTAAAGTAGTAGATAGTGAACACGTTTAAAATATGATAAATCAGTCTCATTCTTCAGTATTCTTCATTATTCTTCTGTACCATAGTGATTTATGTTGTTGCACAATAGCATTTATTTCACCTCTTTGTTATAGGGACAAAGTTGTTGGCAGAGAAGAGGAGAACCAGTCCTTACTTTACTAGAAAGAGTGATGGTAGGTTCCCCTGAATCCTGTAATTTTAATATGTAAATCTTTTACTGTAAAGATTATGGCCTTCTTTCTCTCTCTTCCCGAGGTCTCAGTCCTCCAAGACGCAAAGCATTAAGAAAGTGGACTCCACCACGTTCCCCTTTCAATCTGGTCCAAGAAACCCTGTTTCATGATCCCTGGAAGCTTTTAGTCGCCACCATCTTCCTCAACAAGACCAGTGGTAAATATCAGCCAGAAATACACTTCTCACAATGATCCCACATGCAGTTTTACAGAGATATTCACAAAACTCTACATATACAAAAATGAGATATAAGAATTAGTGGTGTCAACCCATTACAAATAAAGAATCAGATTAATCACAATTAATCACACATTTTCCTCTTCTTAAGACTAAGCTTTTAACAATAAAGAAAATGTAAAAAAATGAATCAATGTAAGATTGGCTAAATAAAAATATATATTAATATACAGTACCAGTCAAAAAGTATACCTTCTGATTCAACTTTTTTTTCCCTACATAGTAAATGAATAGTAAAGTGATTCAGACTATAAAGGAACACATAAGGAATCATGTGGTAATTTAAAAGTATTAAACAAACCAAAATACTCTGTAGGTGCTCTTATCTTGGTTTCTGTTAACTTGCGGTTTCTGATGCTGGTAACTGCTGATGAACCTATACTGTGCAACAGAGGAAACTCTTTCCTTCCTTTCCTGGGTTGGTCCTGATGAGAGCCAGTTTCATCAGTATCAGTATCTCATTCTGTATCTGCACTTTACTCATAATTACTCTGATACCTACTGGACTAACTTCGCACTTCCACACACATACTCTAAATATTTGCACATGTATGTAGCATTGTATTATCTGTATATTCAGTTATATTTTACCTTATATCCACAGGGCAATACCATTTGTCTATAATGTTAATGAGTTATTGTATATTTAGGTAAATTGTTTGTTCTGTTCATTTTTTTTACTCTACTCTATATTGTAAATATGTTGTTATCTGCATACTGTGAGAACTTGCACAGGTTTTTCACTCACCTGTATACCTGTACTCTGTGATGTGACAGTAAATCTGATTTAATTAGATTTTTTATTTTATGTGATTTATCTTGTTTGTATGAGTAGGAAAGGCAGCAATTCCAATACTGTGGCAGTTTTTGGAGCGTTACCCATCTGCTGAAGTTACCAGAGCCAGTGAATGGGAACCGATTGCTGAGTTACTGCAGCCTCTCGGTTTAAACACTCTTCGAGCCAAAGCACTCATACGCTTCTCTGGTGAGTGATCATTACAGGAACAGGTTACTGACAACGAAACGCAAGATTTTACAGGATCAGCTAAGATGTTTTGGGTTTATTTTTTCAGTGAAGCTACATCATTAACTTATCTACTGAATAATGCAGGTCCGTTACTGTATACTATATTTGTCTTGTAGATCCAGTGTGAAAATACAAGAAAACACAGTGCACCGGATTATAAGGCACACTATCAATAATCTGGTCTATTTTCATACATAAGGTGCATTTGATTATGGTGTTGCCATGTTTTCCTTCTAAATCAGCAGGTAGACCTGTAACAAAACTGTAATTCTTTAAAAAAATTAATAATAATAATTTTAAGTCAAACGAGCGCTGGATGTTAATCTACACAGATTCCAATCCTGAAAACGTGTAAGCTTAGATTTCCAGATTTCCACTAGTGCTAGCTATATTTAAGAATGCCACATATTACTGCGAGGATCAGCTGATCTTCATCTAGTAATTGCTGGAGGGAATGTGAAAGAAAGAACCTCAAATTTTGTTCATATATTTTGGTCCTGTGTAAAACAAAAAAGTATTGGGAGGATATCTATGATGCCCTTCAGTCAGTTTTTGATGTTCCTGTTCCGAAAGAGCCGTTGGTATCACTGTTGAGAGCTGTCCCTCAGGGGTTTGACAATAGAAACCAGATCTGGTTTTATTTGCAGCAAAAAAATTGGGGAATAACTGTGAACTGGTTCAAAACCACTGTCCCATTGTATGAATCTTGGGTAGTGTCTATGGGTGAAAATGTGCTAAGAAGTTTTAATAAGGCTTTAAAAATGTCCGGCAATGTTAATAATGCTTTGAGACCAACTGTAATTGTGTAATCTAAATGGAGTGTATATGACTGTCAATGAAAATAATTATATGAAAACCATCATAAGGCCTGAATGTAAAATGACTGTAAAATGGTGAATAATACTTGATCTTAATAAGTTCAATAAGTTAAAAAAAAGAGTACCTGTAGGAGAAACTATAAGAGTAATTGTACAAATATGAGTACCTACAGTTGCATGAAAAAGTATGTGAACCCTTTGGGATTACTTGGATTTCTGCATAAAATAATCATTAAATGTGTTCTGATCTTCATCTAAACCGCAAAAGCCCAAGGAATAACATTTTGAGTAGACATAAATGATGATGGATTTATTTAACAATAGACACACACAGTCTGATTAAACCAATACCACACAAAAAATTATATGCATACTTCTATTGAACACATGTTAACATTTACAGTAAGAGGGGAAAAAGTATGTGAACCTTTGGATTTAAGAACTGGTTGATTTCTCTTTTGGCAGCAAAAACCTCAACTAAACGTTTCCTGTAGTTGCAGATCAGACCTGCACAACAATCATTTCTCTTCACTAAACTTCAGTTTCAGTTCAGCTATAATATTCTCGGGATATCTGGTGTGAATCGCTCTCTTGAGGTCATGATGCCACAGCATCTCAATTGGGTTGAGAAGGTCAGGACTCTCTAGAACATACCTGTCAAGTTTTAGATTTAAAAATAAGGGATATTTTCCTCTGTCCGCTTAAAGCCGTCCCACCAGCCCAACGAAGGTTCAGTATCTCTTACATTTTAAAACAGGTTTACAAAAAATCTAAAATAACCACATGTGAACCACTTACACACTACAATTAGATTATCAGAATCTGAACATGTTGTGGACATTCCTACATATGTCATTCTTTTAATACAGCCAAATTAAAAACCCTTTTCTATATCTTTTTTTTTTATTATTTAAGATTTCATGTCTTTTTTTGTAATAAATGCACTCTTTTATATGATATATTTTTTATTTATTTAATGGATTTAAAATTGAACAAAGAGTGCACAAATTCTGCAAAATGACTGTTGGTGACCTAAAAATGGTATTATGAGCTTTTACTAAAAGGACATGGACCAGATATGTTCCATCAGTAAAAATTAGTCCTAAGGGGCCTACACAATAATTTTTAATTAATACTTCTTTCTTTTGATCACTCCACCCCTGATCAGTTCAGTTAATTTCGGTCCTCTCCACATTTCTAGTTAAACTGAGTCACAAGCTGTAATTTTTTTTTATTTTAAAAGGTTTAATCTGTGTGTTTTATTTCGGAGTATTTTTAAGCAGCTGTCAGAAAAATCTCATCACAGTTTCCATGATTAGACTACCGTTACCTTTCTTTTAGAAAAATCGCTGCATGTATGTTTTAACATCAGCAGCTCCAACTAGCTGCGGGGCTTCCCCACACTGACCCTCCTTGCAAGCTGATTGGCTGTTTCTCCTGAAAGGCGGGACTTTCTCCTTGAACCGGCTCCACGATTGGTTAAGAGACACAGAGCGGTCAGTGCCCTGTATCCTCAATAATATATATTTTTTAATTTTAATAAAATACGGGAAATTTACGGGAAAATACTACTACGGGAGGACGGCAGGAAAGAGGAGTAAAATACGGTAGTTTCCCGGCCAAAACGGGAGACTTGACAGGTATGCTCTAGAAGGCGTATTTTCTTCTGTTGAAGCCGTTCGGTTTTTGATTTACTTCTATGTTTTGGGCCGTAGTACTGTTGCATCATCCATCCTCTATTGAGCTTCAGTTGGCGGACAGATGGTCTTCAGATGGTTTTCCTGCAAAATGTCTCAGTTAACTAAGGAATTCATTTTTGCGTTGAAGACAGCAATCTGTCCAGACCCTGAGGCAGCAAAGCAGCCCCAAACCATGATGCTCCCTCCACTATATTTCACAGTTGGGATGAGGTTTTGATGATGGAGTGCTGTGCCTTTTTTTCTCCACACATAATTTTTATAGTGTTTATATAGGGCAGGGCAGCTTTAACCTCACCTTTAATCTCATCACATTGATTGGACGTCAGGTTGGCTGACTCCTGGCTTCAATTAAGTCTTAGAAAATTCATTATTCAATAAAACCATGCAAATATATATTTGTTTGTCTGGTATTAGTTTAATCAGACTGTGTTTTTCTATTGTTGTGACTTGTTAAAGATACACATTTAATGACCAATATATGCAGAAATCCAAGTAATCCCAAAGGCTTCACATACTTTTCCTAGCAACTATATATGAGTGTATGAGCAACTGTACATATAAAGTACCAATAGGAATGGAGTACCTGTACAAATAGAGTACCTGTACAGAGTACCTGTAAGGGCAATTGTATCAGTAAGGACGGTATAAATAAACTGTACAGAGAGCCTGTATAAGTACCTGTATTAAAAGATTACCTGCAGATATACCTGTAGGAAAAAAGTAAATGTATCTGAAGGTCTCATGTGTTTATTTGTTTTACCTGTAGATGAGTTTCTCACTAAATCATGGAGATATCCCATTGAGTTGCATGGAATTGGAAAATATGGTAATGACTCCTACCGGATATTTTGTTTGGGAGAATGGAGAGAGGTGAGAGGGTTATTAACGTACAGTTTCAAACCCCAAAAGCACAAGGAATAACATTTTTAAGTAAAAATAAATGATGATGGATTCATTTCTCCAATGTGAATTCTCTCATCTGTGTTTGTTAGGTCACTCCTGAAGACCACAAGCTGAACGACTATCACACCTGGCTCTGGAAGAACCACCAGCAGTTAGGACTCTGACTTCAACTTCAACACTGAGACCCGACTGTTTCCTCTTTTTACACGTTTTAGCTTCTGATCACAGTTCTTTGGTGAAGAAGACCTCATTTCCTCTTCCATTATGGATAATAAAAGGAAAGGTAAATGCATTCAAAGGAAAATGAATGATGTCGGCTTTTTTGTTCTCTGCTGCAGTTGATGGCTACAGGTTTTCTGGAGGGTCCTGGGCCTCACAGGAGACGATTATAACTGTGGTTCCTGAGGTACAGTTCACCAATGAAATGAAAATAGTGAAAAGTGAAATTCTGGAAATTGGGGGAATGTTTTCTTAATAGAAAATATTATTTATTTTGTTTTTCAAAGCTCTATATTTAGGCTTAAATTTTTATTTTTCCTGCAGCTTCTGTTTGTTCATTTTGTCCATATATGTGTCTTTGCAAGCTTACGGATACAACTAAAAGCAAGCAGTTCCACTTGAATTGTGGGGGCAGTAAAGCCAGAGTTATCTGACTAATGAAGTTGATAATGATAGTCTAATAAAATTATACATAAAATAATGCTAATTCATCTTCAACCAAGACCCAGGAATTACTCATTAATATATTCTGTTTATAGAATTGTATTTAGAAAAAAAATAGCCATATAAATACTACGCACTTCAAAATGAAAAGAATCTCTAAACCTGTTTTTTATTCAGATAAGCATTAAAAATCGTGTCAAACTGATGTTTATACTTTTTATGTAGAGTGTTCTGCTTGTTATTAGTGTACATATTTCATATATATTTTGTGTTCTTGTCAGTGTGAAATTCATATTAATTGCTCAGTGTTTTGAGTCTTGGTGCTATAGTTCATTTTATGTCATTTTAATGCTTTTCTTTAGGATGGGAATACAAATCATGTTGTTTAGCTGATGTTTACATGTCTGTTTAATAAAAAGAAAATATATTTTTATATTTCATGTAAATAAATTGGCCTGTTTTATAAGAGAACGTTTCCCTGAGTGATTTATGACTATTCTGTACAATTTAAATCATTCCATAACAAGACTACATACACACACACACACACACACACAAATAGGTATAAGTGCTGTCAACGTTAACTTGTTTACACTCGCGACTAATCTGGAAACCTTTTTAACATTTTATGTGTTTTTTGCGCAAATTAGTAATTTTACTAAGTAAATTTGTTACATTTGGACACAACTTCTACAAGCTTGGTGACGTATTTTTTTTTAGTTTTATTTAGCAATGCAAAAACTGTGTCACTACTGTTGAGTTCAGAAAGTAGGTTACTTTTCATTTGTGTTGAACTATAGATTAAATCTCATAACTCACTATCAGTCTTACACCTCTCACACACAGACAGAGCAGATGATGTTTCCACCGTTTCACGTTGTTGTGATATTCACATGGTAATGTTTCTGTGTATGAGCTTCATTCTGTTGGATGCTAACACTCTGCATGAAACCTTACTTTACCTTTACTTAGCAGATTAAGATATTTTGGTTTAAAAATCATCCAAATTACACCCAGCTTGTATTATGCGTAATAGACTTTTTATTCTTTTTCTCCCTCCCAAAAAAACAAGTACAAAAGTACAACCATTTTAAATTGTAATTATTTATAAATATTCACAGCATATGGTTGTAAATAACAGTATTCATTTTTTTTTTATTGATCGACACTAAAACGTCACCATCTTGGATTCAACTACACGTAACTTCATTTAAGTACATGCAGCATTTACATGCTTTTAAGATTTTAAGTTGCATCTGTTGCTGACAAATGCACACACAGCTTATGTAGTACCTACTGAGAAGAACTGCCAGTATAATAGGATGGTAAAGAGAAGAGCTGTAGAATTGTGTTCTCTGAAAATATGTGGTGTGGTAGTAATCTTTTAACATCCAGACCTTATTAATCCTCTTGTTGCTAAATGCAATCAAATCCTTTCAGCAATGTAGGAAGCCAACATCTAGAAAAAAATACTTTTCTGGACAGTAGATTATTCCAAGAAAGAAAGCAGGATTAACTCTTTTTAATAGCCTTGATTTTTAGAAGAAGCAGTAAATGATGGACTTTTGTCTATTTGAAATGGACACATGTACAAAAAAAGACAGTGGTGTCACTTAAATAAGCTTTATTTTAATCTTCATCTTTCCACTGCTTGTTCACAGAGCAGCAGATCAATCAGTACAGTCTTATCAGTATTTTATAGTGGCAGGACTGAGAAATCAACGCTCAGAAGTGAGTGTAGAACGCAGAACATGAGAGGTAAAGTATGAAGCTGGAGTTGTAGGTGGGTAATCTATTTGTTCATTTTACTTTATTAGATGATGATATGTACTAAATATGGACAAGAAGCTCATGCAGTTTATCATAATCATCATCATCATCATGATCGTAAAATTAAACACACATGATTCTGTTTCAGGTTCTGAACCTGTGTATAACAGCAAGTTTTACTGTGAAAAAGCCTTGTTTGCACATAACTGTAGAACATGACGTCAACAGTCAGACGTTTATTGCGTAATAGCAGTGAATTGTTAACAGCTGTGTTGAGTCTCAACACTACTTGGTAAAGTGAAGAAGGTTTGAGCAATTTGTATTTATTTTAAAAGTGTCTTGGGTGAATTTAAATGTGTATTTTCTGTGGCATGGCCTTCTCCAGATACAATAGAATCCTGTGCCTGGTTGCATAAGACACCTCAAGATACATAAGGGAATTGCTTATATGTAATGCATAAAATCCTTCAGATGAGTCACTTAACTTGATCTATACTGTCACTCTATTTTAAGAAAACGTGCGTAAAAGTCCCACTGTAATCACAACAAAAAAACAAACTACTCACCAGCAGTAACAACCATTCAGTTATTACCCAGTGTAGCTAATTTGCAAAATTGCTAGCATTTTTGTTGCTAGATTTAGCAACTTTTCAGACCCATATAACTCATTATATTTTCATTTGGGAATACTCTCACTAACAGCCCCCCCCCCCCCCCCCCCCCCCCCCCATTCACTCCTATAAGAACATGTGTGAACAGTGATGTTTGTGTCTACTTAATGTTTAGTAAAGTTCCCTGTTTCTTAACTTCTGAATTGAATATATTGGGCACTTGAATTAAAAATGTGATACTTAAACGAACATTTAAGAATCAATGACAACCCCCCTTAAGACAACCCCCCTCCAAAAAATGGCATTATCTTTAAGGGAATATTAGGGGCCATTTTAAGGAACAAAAATAAAATAAGATGTTTTATGAAACCAGGCCCTGATTCCTAAAATGTCTGCACTTTCAAAGCTCTCAGTGCCTTGTTTTGCATAGTGAACGCTATGCCCCCCATCACTAACATTTTGGCCTGTTGAGAGCATGGGCTTAAAGCGCTGCATTTTGTTTGGAATGCTGAGGGAGAACCGAGGTGGGCTTTCAAACAAATGTCTGTACTCGTGTACTCATGTGTCACCAAATACCCCACGTCCTTTTTACACCAGATTTTACCTTTAATGTGCAAACAAAATGTTACAAAAGTATTGTATAACTAATTCATACGTATGATTTTGTTCTGTATTTTGTTTTACATCAAATGAATTCATACGCATGAAACAAATATTTCAAATTAATACAAATATAACTTATCACATAGCATCTAGTTTTTAGGTTAAATGCCAAAAAATTTTTATTTAAATAGCAAAATGAATAACTGTAATGTTTGCTTTATCATACAGCGCTCCTATTGATCTACTTTATTCTATAACTGATCCGCATGATAATAACAGTTAAATATTTACTTGAAATGGTTGATAAAATCTCTTTGTTTTAGAGCTGTATTTCTTTCCTGTTCCTCAGTGGCTTTATAAGAGTGGCTCATTGTTTTTTCTTCCCATTGCTCTTATCTGTAGCTTTAGATATAAGCATGTGTTCTTCATACATTTGAAACATTCCTACACCATGCTTCTGGTGGTGTCTCGACAAAAGAATAGAATGGTTAAAAGATAAAACGTAGAAATAATTTACATAAACCAAAATAACCGTATCTATATGACCAGAAAACAAAAACTCAGCTTTAAGCTTTGTGGCGCATAAAGCCAACATATAGCAACGTATCCCATCACCTGCCAAGCATCAGTGCACTCTACACAGCGTTCCAGTATCTTAAACAGGTTGACGTGTATTAAAAAGTTTCCTAAGTAAAGTCTCTTATAGTGAGCAGCAGAGAAACCTTACCGTGGAAACACAGCGTATAAATTAGCATAGTACAAACTTGCACTGCCCAGCCTGTCCTGGAACCAGGAGAACCACCACAGCCAACGCTCCTCTGCTCATCCTCCAAATTCCCTGATTGGCTTGCACTCATATAGCCACGCCCATCATCCTCCCATACCCTCCCACTTCTTCAAGTTTCTGTTGCCCAATAGGCTTGCAGTCCAGTAGCCCCACCCTTACTCTCAAGTTCCTGAGCAGCTCGTTGGTTAACGTCCTTTAAGGATGCCGTCCAGCACGCGGTCACCTTTTTCTGAGAGCCAGTAGCCTGCCATAGCTGCCACACCCCCGATGAAGATGGCAGTGAAAACCATGTCTCCTTTAGCAGCTAGCGTAGCCAGCGCGCAGATCACCACACCGAAAAACATCTGCTGAAGCACCAGCACCTCATCGTCTGTCATGTCGTCGAATAAGCCCTTCTCTGGACCAGCTGGAGAGAAATGGGTGGAGAAAAGGAAATGCTAGCGATGCAAGTAAAACACAAACTATCTACGTATGGATGTACAATTCACTAAAAAAGTCTTTGCTCCCTTATAGATTTATTTTGCTTTTGCTTTTTTGTCATGCTTACACTTTTCAGATTATCAGACAAACAAAAATCTAACAACCAAAAGATATAAATATAAAAAGCAGATCATAATGATGACTTTCCCCAATTAATTAACTGTGATGAACTCTGCTTTCCATAAAAAGAAAATGCAGTTAAATTTCCCACTACCCACAACTAGGCATGATTACTGCCAGACCTATGGAATCAAATCACTTAAATAGAACCTGTCTGACAACATGAAGCATAATTTAAAGAAACCTTAAAAACCAACACCCCAGTGAACCACAGTGAGAGCTATTATTCACAAATGGGGAAAACATGGAACACTGGTGAATTTTCCTAAGAGTGGCTGGCCAACCGAAACTATTACAAAAGGGCATGGACAACTTATCTAGGAGGTCACAAAACAACCCAGAACAATATTTAAAGAACTGCAGGTCTCACTTGCCTCAGTTTAGGTCGGAGCAGAACTATGAATTCTGCTCTCTACCAGAAAATCCTGAATGAGAATGTCCGACCATCATTTTGGGATTTTTAAGCTCAGGTGTCCTTGGGTT
This sequence comes from Astyanax mexicanus, assembly GCF_023375975.1. Taxonomy (NCBI): domain Eukaryota; kingdom Metazoa; phylum Chordata; class Actinopteri; order Characiformes; family Acestrorhamphidae; genus Astyanax; species Astyanax mexicanus. Next base: position 15,131,875 of record NC_064419.1, read on the forward strand.
CTGCAGCAGGACAATGACCCGAAGAATTGGCTTTATCTAAGTCTGATTGAGATGCTGTGGCATGATCTTAAACAGGCGGTTCATTCTCATAAACCCTCTAATGTGTCTGAATTAAAACATTTCTGTAAAGAAGAGTGGAAAAAAAATTCCTCCACAGGTGTGAAAGAATCATGGCCAGCTATCTGTAAAGCTTGATTGTAGTTGTTGTCACGAGGGTGACACAACCAAGTTATTAGTTTTAGGGGGCAAACACTTTCACACAAGGTCAGATTGGTTTGGATAGATTTTTTCCCTTAATGGAGGAGAAAATGTGTGGTTTACTTACTGGGCGGGAGGTTCTCCACACAGATGCTGTCTCTGCGTATGAAGCCTTCTGCACATTCACAGCGAAACGAGCCCTCCTCATTAATACAGGCTTCATTCAGACCAGGACACGCTATTGCTTTCTCCTTACATTCATTCACATCTGAAAGAGAAAAACACACCAATACTACCGCATATTCATCAAGCATGCCTGGAGACTGCAGACATGTAGTTCCCTGTGTAAAGAAGTTATTGCCCATTCAAGCTGGTTACATACTTAGCAGCATGTTGTCAAACTTGCAACCTGTGTAGTATAGACCTTAATATGTTGCCACATTTTGTGAACTTCACACAGACATCAAAAACAGATATATTAATTTAGATTAAAAAATAAAATAAATCTGCTACTTTTGATGTCTGCTGCGTTAACCACACAACTTCCCTCCGGGGATAATAAAACTTTCTGTCAATCAAGCAATTAAGCAATCAATCTATCTTCAGCAAAAACAAGCAGTTAGAGAGCCTGGGTCTCGCTAGGAGAAAAACGACTGCAGTAAAGACTGTTGACTTTGGAAGCCTCATAAAAACAGATGAAGGGCATTTGAGCAAACTCATAAATAATAAACAATCAATCAACCTTTATTTAAGAATGGAAGACATCGAGGGTGGCCTTCATTTAGAATGTAGTCAAGCAAATACATAGAAAAGAATACTGTCAAAAAAAAAAGACCCAGCATTTTAATAAGAAATATAAGATATTATAAAATAAGATATAAAACAAATATGATAAAAATGAAATAATAAGTAAAAAAATCTAAAGGTAATAAAAATGATCAATTAAAAGGCAACAACATATGAACAAATAAAGCTAACTTAACACATTGGCACATAAAAGAGTAAAATATAAAAAAAGAAACAATGAAGGAAAACAACTAAAATACACACACTATATAACAAAAAAAACTAAAATCAGCTAAAACAAAGGCTATATGGAGGTAGTTAGAGACTACATTTTACAGAAGGAGTTATTCGTTTAAAAAAAAAATCAACAGAGACAGATAGTAGTGATGCATGTCTTACCGAGGCACTTGGCTCCAGTCAGTCTGTAGCCTCGGGAACATTTCTTACAGCGAGCAGGACCGCTGCCCATACAGCCCACACACGCTTGGTCACAACCTAGAAGCCGATGTAGCATTAACATACAGCACACCATTCATATACTGAAATATGTGTTATGTGTTATACACAATACAAAACATGGACAAATATAGAGGACTGTATAGAGCAGTGGCTCTGAAACTGGTACTGGTACTTTTGGTACGCAAAGCATTTCAGAGTGACCTTAAAAAAATGTAATGCATGCACAAAAATATTAATGATTAACATTTTAAAGGTTTTTACCTCTAATCAAACATTTCACATCATCAACCTGGTAGACCCTGTATATAAGCTTTAATTACTTCAGTTCTTTACAGTTTCATAGGTCCTACAATTGAACCCTGTGGAACTGGGTTTGTAAAGTTATTTGTAAAGTTAACAATACAACTGTAATACAAAATGAAAGAAGTGCAGCCATGTAACAGCTGCAGTGTAGAATACAAAATTAGGAGTGCATCAAATATTCAGCAGCTGATGGTAAAAAAAAGGTAAAAAAAAAAATGGTTAAAAAAAAAAGCTGTTTCAGAGTTGAATAAGTTAAAAAAAAACTTTATATCAAACAATAATTATGTTGAGTCATATTGTGCTTTGTTGTCGTATCTGCTGGGACATTAAAAACATTGAATATTTTTAAGCTGCATACAAATATTTTTTTTTGTATTCGCCTTTATTAAAAAAGGTATATTAAAGCTAATGAATTGATTAAATGGCAAAAGTGACTAAATTAATAAAAACCTGCAAAAATAATGTGTTCAGTATTCAGCATTTTGTTCACTTTTTCTAAAATCATCCCTAATATATAAAATGTAAATACAATTTTTATTCACTTACAAGTTTGAACAGTTCATGTTCATGTGAGGGAATTTAGGGCATTCGTGATATTAGTTTTTCAGTATGGTCAGCCCACAGTACTTTTTGTGAGTTTTCTTTATTGTGCAAAAGTAAAATTTAAAATTCTAAACAACAAAACTATAATATAATAAATTTTACCATGTTAAATAGAACATGAACAGATATGCCCAGTCCTTAAATTACAGCCTTACATACACATGAATCCCAATGCTAATAGGCCTATTGCCTGGTTTTACTCACCACCACAGTAAATGAGTAATTAGTTTTATCAGTGTAACAAAATTGCTTTTTTCAGTACAGAGGGACCTTATTTCTTTATGTTTTTCTTCATAAAGCAGTACTGACCTCTGCATTCGTATGAGCCGTCAGTGTTAAAGCAGTAGGTGTTGGACGGACAGCGGGCCAGCTCAGTTCCACACTCATCTACATCTGTGAAAAAACAGGCTGAGCATTACACAACTGCTTTAAGAAAAGTGTTTTCAGTCTGAATGGCATAAACAATAACAAGTACAGCTTTAGGTATGCTAAACAGAATGTTTTTGGATCTTCTGTTGGAGTTAAAATTTAAACCTAAAATTTCAAATTGTATAGTCATATATTCTCTTATGTGTTCTCAGCCTGTATTTAGGTACCTGTCTTGTATCTATCTACAGTTGTCTACAGACAGGAAAACTTTGTTGGCAAAACATGGCACACTCTATTAAGCCCTTCACTGGTGAGTAATATTACAGTAATTGAAAATTAAATTTTTTACATTTTGTACATATTTCTTTCTTTCTTATAAAAGCTGTAAACTTGTAAAACAATCCTAACTGGTGAATGAAAGTGTTCTACTCTGACTTATTCTTGAGGCAGGGATTAACCTGCCGCAACACACACACTATAAGTTATAACGATTCTTTTTTGTGGCTTCCTCTTAAAATGCTACTGATTTTGTTCTGTCAGAAGTGTCAGATAAACACTGATAAGTTCAGGTATGTTCTGAGCCAGAGGATATGTACAGTGGAACAGATGTGTTTTAAGTGGTTTTAAATTATCTGTCTACAGATGATATCTGATGCTTATTTTGGCACCGCTGTAATTAGAGTTTTCCACAGTTTTCATGCATAACTTCAGGACAAAACCTCCTAATCTTATGCAAATTACACACCATCCAGTTAAGATCTGAGCATTATTCTCTTCAATTACAGATCAATAAGAAATTTCTTTATGGCTTTATAGTTGCAAGACCATTTTTCTCAAGACATACATAAAGTTCACATTTGTACAGATAATACTGCACATAGGGTTGCCAACCGTCCCTTGAAATCCGGAATCGTCCCGTATTTGGTTGGTAAAATACGCGTTCCGTACTGAATTGATCCGGGACGCGATTTGTCCCGTATTTTTGAGGTTAGTAGTTATTAAGGCGGGTAATTTGTTTCAGAGACGCCGCGCGGCACTGCCCCCCTCCACTGGAGAACAGCCACCCCTTCTAAACAGAGTCTGAATCATAATGACCCAACCCAAGATGAGCTAAATGTAAATCAAAATATTGCTAAAGCTAGGCTTTAAAGCCAATTTGCGGGGCTGAAGCTGAAAAGGTAAACCTAGAGGGCTAAAGCTAAACCTGGCAGGCTAAAGCTGCTTTGGATCCTCCTAAAGTTTCTTCCTCTTAGTATAAGGGGCCACCGTTGCCGCTTTATAAATAAACTTAAACTGAATTGAATTAATGCTTAACCTGGAGGTTTAAAGCTAAACTGGAAGGTCTAAAGCTAAACTGGAAGGTCTAAAGCTAAACCTGGAGGTCTAAAGCTAAGCTGGGAGAACTTAAGCTAAACCCGGAGTGCTAAAGCTAAACCCGGAGTGCTAAAGCTAAGCTGCGGGAGCAAAAGCTAAACCTCCAGGGCTAAAGCTTAACTTGGAGGTCTAAAGCTAAACTAAAAGAGCAAAACCTAAACCTGGAGAGCTAAAGATAAGCTGGGAGAGCTAAAGCTAAACCTGGAGAGCTAAAGATAAGCTGGGAGAGCTAAAGCTAAACCTGGAGAGCCTTGGCCCGGTCTTCACTTCTGTCTATAGAACTTACCCACACACTTGTTGTCATGATGAATCCAGCCAGGCTTGCAGTCCAGACACTTGTATTCTTGTGGGCCGCTACACTTTTTACAGGCGTGATAGCAGGCTGTAGTAACAAAACAAAACAAAACAAAAATCATACAATAAGAACTGCGCCACATAACCTTTAAAACATTGCAAGTGCTAGTATTTTAACCCAGAAATAAGTGTTTGGGCACTGAAAAATTACATCTTAAGAGAAGGTATGCGAAGGTCATGTCGTGCTCAAAGACTGGAATATGTGTTCCAATTTTGACAAACAAGTGGTTAATTTCAGTCAATTAATTATTTAGTAACATGTTGACATTGTTTAATTCGAGTAAAAACACTGTTTTATGTGTATTAAGATTACTCAATGGTGGAGCATGTGTTTATTTTAGGTGGTGTAACTTTTTTTTTGCACATGTTTATGTAATGTGCTAGCCTCGTAACCAGTCCCTACTGTAAAACATGGGGGTGGAAACATCATATTTTGGGGATGTTTTTTTTTACAAAGGGGACAGGATCGTATTGAAGGGAGGATGGATAGGGTCATGTATTACAAGATTTTGGCCAACAACATCCTTCCCTCAGTTAAAGCACTGAAGATGGGTCATGGCTGGGTCTTGCAGCATGACAATGACCTGAAACACACAGCCATGGCAACTAAGGTGTGGCTCCATAAAAAGCATTTCATGTTCCTGGAGTGGACTAGCCAGTATCCAGACGTAAACCTACAAAATCTGAAACTCAATGTTGCCCTTCGACAGCCCTGAAACCTGAAAGATCTGGATAAGATCTGTTTGGAAGAGTTGGCCAAAATCCCTGCTGCAATGTGATGAAACCTGGTCAAGAACTACAGAAAATGTGTCCTCTGTAAGTGCAAACAAAGGTTTTGTACCAAATATTAAGGTTTTGTTTTGCAAATATTTATTTTATGAAATAAAATGCAAATTAATTATATATATTTAGTCAAGTATACAATATACTGAATTGTAACACCTGTATCACAATACATATTGTATCAGTCCTAATAGCAGGTAAACCCATAAAACACCTACTACTTTTTTATGTTTATTTTCTTTACAACTGACACTGAACACACTTTACCTCTTTATAATGATCTTAGGTAAAATTTAAAATAATAAATAATGTTTATGCTCTGGTCACCTGAGCACGGTGCCCGCGTGCCGTTGGAGCTTTTTTCTCTGTAGTACCCATCTGCACACTCCTGACACAGTGGGCCCGAATATCCTGGATCACACACACACTCTCCATCTCCCAGACGAGTTCCCTCACCCTCACATCGACCAAGGCCACCACACACACCCCCAGCACCCAGCGGACATTCTGAAACAACAAGAAAGCAGAATAAACCACCTCCTGTCCATCTGTTTGGTCTGTGTAAATGTACATTCATTAACAGACATGAAGAACAAACCCCTGCATTAAGGAAAAGTTGAACATGAAAATCCTGGTAAAATTGCAAATAATGAGCCCTATATCAGTGATCTGTAGAGTCGCCAACCGTGCAGCTTCCCGTAAATGAGCTGCTTCACAGCGTGAACAAGCAGGTTAGATTCCTCTGCTGAGAAACGTTGGAGACATGCAGGTAGCTGCACCATAAAATAGCAATCCGCCAAGGTCAGATTGCACCTGACTTTTAAAGGAAATGGCAAGCAACACGCTGGTTGGTTTATTTTACATTAAGTCCAAAACAAACCTATGGTTAATTGAATTAGTATATGCCTTTTGTGTGTTTATGCCATGCAAGGTGTACGCCACGACTATAGATCACTAAAGCAGAGAACAGAGCGCTTATGTCAGCGATTAAATATTCTGGCTAAATCAAAATAAATTACATTACATTACATTACATTACATTTGGCAGACGCTTTTGTCCAAAGCGACTTACAATAGTGAAGTACAAAAGTAATAGTTTAGTAACTAAAAGTAAGTTTAAAGGTAAAACATCTTTAGATAGGGCCTAAAGGAGGTCGAAGGGAAATAATAGGATAGAAGAGTGAAGGAGGGGAAGAAGGAAATGAGGTTAGAAGTAGTTAGTGTGTTAGAGGTGTTAGGAGAGTACGTGCTCTTATTAAAGATAGTGAGAGATTCTCCTGATCTGGTAGTGGAGGGTAGTTTGTTCCACCATTGGGGAACTCTGTATGAGAACAGTCTGGATTGCTTTGTGTGAGTGTTTGGTAAAGTGAGGCGACGTTCATTGGAGGAGCGCAGCGGCCGGGAGGTAGCGTAAGCCTTCAGGAGCGAGTGCAGGTAGGAAGGAGCTGTTCTGTCATCACCTTGTAGGCGATTGGAAGAGCTTTGAATTTCATGCGAGCATCAACTGGTAGCCAAAGGAGCTCAACGAGCAGTGGGGTGACATTTTTGTTTGATTATATAATTTATAACTTTAGGCCAATTTCTTTAATTCAAACCGACTGTAAAATTCTCACAAATCTTTTTCATTTTATGCAAAGTTTACAGGCATTACAAATTAAATGTGCACATTAAATATATGATCATTTTTATTATATTTTTATCCCCCTAAAATTGGTACTGGGCACACAATTTAAACACCATTGACCACCATTTTAATCTAAACGTGAAAAAAATAATGTCAAAAATAAAACTAAAACTGTTTTTAGTCAATATTTTTTGTTATACCAGAACATTCAGGTCCGAAGCGACCCGGCGGACAGCACAGCCTGAGCTCTTCAATACACAACCACTCAAACAAGTCAGGTGCCTCCTGTTGCCTAAAAAATTAATATGAAAATTAGGAACATACACAAAAAACGTATATCATATTTATTATTATCATGATGTTTTAAAATGACAACCACAAAGATTTGTGCTCACCTGTGAAACCACCAGGTCTCTACCTGGTCCTCAATCTGCTCTAACAGTCTGTTGCACTCAAAATCTGATTTCTCACAAGCAGCCTCCACAATCTCCAAAAGACGTGTCTCACTGCACAAAAAAAGAAATTCGGGAGCAAGTACAAAAAAATAAAGAGAGCAAGAGAGAGATGTATAAAAAGTATAGAAAAGTTGTGCTTTCTTGAAGTTAAAACTTTCACTATCACTTTACAAATAGTTAATTACCTGCATTTATGGACTGTATTTTTGGCACTATAATTTGCATGTTTATCTACACAAACTTCTTACTTAAAAGGTTTATTTGGGTGAGTAAAGCGCTTCCATTTATATAAGTAAGCCTAGATGACCAGATTTCCACGAAGGTTGGGTGCAGCAGCATTAGCGGCTAACTAGGGGTTATACTCGCCTCTGAACAGTGAATGAGCTAGCGCTTAGTGCGGTTAGGGGTTAATACCAATAATGTTCCAGCACTGCTAGACGGGGTTAGCAGCAGGCTACAGGCCGATAATACTCACCTCTGAACCGCAAAAGAGCTAGCCCTTAGCAAGGTTTGTGGCTAATGTGGCCATATGCGTCTCACGCTATTAGAGCCACACTGCTCAACCCAATCAGTCCTCCCTTCTGCCCCGCCCCTAAACTTATACATCAACATTTTTCAAATTTGAGCTGAGGGTGGAAATCAGGGGGTTCATTTACTGAGGGCTGTCACCTAAAGGCACATGGCACCACTCCAAAAAATAGAGAATACTGACTCACACCTGTACAAACTTCACCATTCTTTACACCTTGAATTGGCCAATATCCAAACAGCAAATATTTATACACTGTATATAGTGCTGTTGTATATGAAGATAAAGTTTTATGTCTCACCTGCGAGCATATTTGGCCAACTTCTCTTCCTCCCAAGCTGTGTTTCCGCCACCAAAGTTTTTATTGGCTGTTCGCTCCAGACCCTGGAACAAATAAAGTTACTTGTGTTCTTTTCTTGGTATTTTAGCATTAACCTTAAAATAGAGTTAGAGACAACTAAAAAGTACATTTATACAGTAAAACTAAGTATTTTGCCGCCAAGATACACCTAAATCAAATAAAACCCTGAACACTGCTGTACAAGTGCTCTGTTCACTTAAACAAAAAAACAAAACAAAAAACACAGACACTTATACATACACATACCTTGATGAAGTTCTCTGTGAGTTTGCGGCAAGTCTGGCAGGGTGCGGTCTGCACTGTTACCAATGAAAGAACAGAAGACAGAACAAGGGCGGGCAGCAGCGGCCAGGACCAGCTCATGATGTCCTGAAAGGTAGAAGGCCTTTAATACACAGCCATTAACACAAATTGCTTGGGAATTGCATCATTAGATTTGTGTTTATTATTAGGGATGCACAATAATAAAAAAAGTTACATCTGTATCGCCTGATAACTACCCTTATAGAATCATTGGCACAGGGCTGATGCCAAGATTTGGCTGATATTTCAAATCAATACTTGCTAATTAATTTATTGTATGCTTAAAAAAGACCAAGCAACGCTGTTCTAATTATTTTAAATTCTAGTTCTAAATTTTAAAAGATACAATTAGTGTGGATGACATCAGAATATCAGACATATTCTTCAAATTGGCCACATTTATACAGATATTTGATGGTGTTTTTTCAGTGTTTACAAATCAGTATCAGCCGATTCATATACATGAGTGGAACGAAGGATGAGAAAAGAGTCAGGATGGCTGTGGACTACAGCTTTCAGACATGCCCTAAGAGAGTACATGCAGTTTGGTGGCTGTCGGACAAAATGTTGGTAGCAAAAATGATTGTGACAATGCTGTATGTAGGTTCGGTTGCAGTGCTTCATTTTGCAGGATATATGAGGTATTCTGCAGTTTGGGTGGGTTTTTTTTATTGTGTTAAGTATTTTGACAAAACCAGCCTAGATTACAAAACTGTGTAATTGTTAGCAACTCAATCAGAAATAAAGCTACATAAGAAAACCACAGGTGAGCCTCCTTATTATTTCTATATTCAGCACAATTCCTTTGTCATTTTCTTTTTCCTGTTTTTTTTGTGAGCATATTTTTGTTCACTCCAATGTAAAAACATATCTGCTGTAAATATTTTGCACTGACTTTGGTCTGGTGAAAAATAAAACAAATACAGCAACACGTGTGTGTGTATTTTAGTATTATGGTAAATCTTAGCTAATATAGATGAATAAAGAGTTTGAAGCTGTTTGGTGTAAAAGTTTGATTGTGATAATGCAGTATGTAATGCTGGATGCAGTCTAGATTTCAAAATTGTGTTTTAGCAATAGAAAAAAAAACTGTAATAAACATTGTGTGTTTAAATTAGGATGTTCCATCAGCAGCTGTTGTTTTTTGGTTGTTTATGGAATAAAGCTGCTGTGGTAGTTAAAGCTCCCCTCAGGTTAATGCGCATCATATTGTTAGTTAGGTTAGCTTAGCCACAACCCGGCCGGTGTTCTGTCGAGTTGTGCTACCCACAGAAATGCGCTTCTCAACACCAGTGCGCATGCACGGACCCATTTTTAAAAATCAGTTTTGTGATAGTTATACTACATTTTACAACCCGAGCCCTCCTCTGTCAATATGCCATTTTGTGTTACAAACGTGTAAATGTCAAATAATAATAATAATAATAATAATAATAATAATAATAATAATAATAATAATATGATAATAAAAACACAGGTTATAAATCACCCCTATTAACCTTTAACTGTACCCATTAATTCAGGCTTTCCAAATTTCCTACCAAGAGTATTTTCAAATATGGTGTTTTTTCTGGCATTTTTAGGTTTAAATATACACTCACGGGCATGTATTCACTAGGGTAGCACGGTTTGACAGGGAGGCACACCACAGCAGAACACCAGCCGGTCTCCTGCAGCCCAGAACAGAGGAACCGCACACAGGAGCAAAGAGCTAAAAACACGACGACCCGACCCGACCCAACACTGCGGATGTTTATCGAGCTTTAAACTCGGACTCTGCCTCGTAACGCCGCTCTTTCTGTTTCTGTTTATTTCCCCGCGGCGCCCGTTTATCCTTTCGGCTCGGTTAACGGGGAACAGCATCCTCACTCCATCATACAGCGATTTACTCACGATTGTAATCTTTTTCTCACAGCCAGAGCGGTCCTGCACTCCCGAACCCCGAATCACACTCAGCACGGGCCTGTTCACACCCAGATTTAACCTTATCTGACACCAAAACCCCGCTTTGTTAGCTAATAGCCCCTTATCGCTGTTCCTCTGTATTTCTAGCCCATTCTATGAATGCTGCAGCTGTATCACAATAGACCCGCCCACCGGCGCCCTTAGCCAATCACCACGAGGAGAGTAGGGGCTCACCCAATCACAGCTCGCCGTGTACTAAAGTGAAAAGGTGGGGCTGTGTTAAAGGATGGGTCTCAATCAATTAATCGATTATCAGATTACGAAACAGTCAGTGTAACATTTATCAGTTCAGCTTTATGATTGTTTAAATTAGAAAACAGAAGACAAAAAAACAGAATCTTCATATTCATATTTCATTTTCTCTTGATATAAAAACAACAGCTTTTTCATTTTTGGCCCCAGTGATCTACCTTTTAATATACTTTTTAATTTTATTTTTTATTTTTTTTTAACAACAAAATAACAAAAGCAGGTTAAATTAGATTTTCCATTACACTTACAATTCCATTCCATTACACAGCAACACATACTGTATAACACACACTAAACATCCAAGCAGTTGAGTGTCATCCAAGAGAGTTTATTTTAAACACATTTGTTGTAAACACAAAGTAAAAAGGAGTAACACGAAAACCCATTCAACAACACATTTAAGAAAATACAGAAATTATTCACACTATTCACAACGTGAAATGCTACAGTAGAAAAGAACCCCTGATGTTTCACTTCATTAACAACACTGTATGAAGCACAGCCGTAAATAAAAACATGAATGTAAGTGCCTTTAATGTAAGACAAGGGGAATTGAAACACAAAACTCCTTCATCCTCTGTATGTATTGTACCCGTTGACCCAACATATATTCATAGTGAAAATATATATTTTTCTATTTCATAACTGATTGGTATTTTGGGTTATATCTTCATAACTGACACATTGTCACATTTTTTAATAAAACTACAAATACATTTTATACACATTTTTACACAATATTTTAACCCATTTTTCAAATGTAGGCATCTGTGTCTCCAGCCACCACCTGAGAATCAGCTTTCTCCTGCACACTCTCACACATACACTCACACACAGCTGAAAGAGTGAAAGGGTGAAATAGAAGGCTGTAATTTGAGATGTCAGACAGGACAGTCCATTTATTGGCTCACGTTTACATTAATGGAGTGCTCTCGCTCTCTCTCGCTCTTACTGTGTGTGCATGTTTGTATTACTATCTCTGTGAGGACCAAATGTCCTCACAATGAAGGATAAACATTGTAGCTTTAGATAAATGTTATTGTTGTTTAAAGCTAGGGTTAGGTATAAGTTAAATTAGGTTAACTTAAGTTATAAGGTTATACGGTTATAAGGTTAAATTAGGGTTAGAAGGGTTAAGGGTTGGGACTATGGGTAAGATTAGAGTTAGCAGGGTCAAATTGTGCAGACGTGGGAATAAGAGACAAAAGCATCATCTTCACATAAACCTTCAGAAGAGCCACCAAAAGACAAAGTATAGAATTACACATAAATCTTCTTCAGTTATGGAAACACAATTAGTTTCTGTTTCTCAAATTCCCATAACTTTTACATTCAATATGTTTATACCCAAAATCTGCCCATCAGTAACACACAATGCAAATCGCTATGTACATATATACACTTTGAATTATAGACCCAATAAAGTTTATTTTGCATGTATTTTAGATTATGTCTTGAGGTTTTTGTGCATTTAACAAAATGTTGCTTTGGGATCTAAAATCTGAAAGTAAATCTCTTCATTTTTCTCACAAATCAAATGCATAGATTTTATCTGTTAACATGGCCAAGAACTATTTTAATTTCACAGGAAAAGGTATATTATGTAACAGATATACACAATGGCTAATCACTTTAATGAGCAGCCAGCACATCAGAGTTTTAACAACATAAAAAAAAAAACGGCAGCACTCAGTGTTCACATTTCAGTTACCAATATAAAATGTCCAAATCTGATGTTTACTGTATATTCATACCAAATGGACATTTGCTCATATTCACATTTGCTGCCAGGGTAACGTGTGGAGCATGCTAAGCTGACTTTCACATGTTTGAGTTTAGATGTAGATGTGTACTATTATTTAACTAACTACAATTAGCTAAATAGAACAAATTACACAACACTGTAGCATTTTCTTTACTACATGGACAAAACACATTATTAGTGTAAGCTAACCTGGTCAGTGGATAATGCATTAACTAACAGGATCTTCCAGTGTTATTTGGAAACAGAAGTCTGAAATATTTAGTTACACAAATCATAGTAAAACTACAACACACAGTAAACATAAGACACAGCATACACATAGTAAACAGTAAAATATCTTCCATAAAGGTGTTTAAAGTTCCTATCTTACACCCTGTACAAGGTGCGTAACAGTGCCAGTTGAGTTTGGTGGTCTGGAAATGAAGTGTGTTAAGGTAAATTTCTGGTGTATTGCTATCTTGGTGACAAAAAACACAGGTGCTCCACGGACTAAATATAACCCTGATAACAGTCACCCGTCAGACTTATCTCAGCTACACAGGCGCACTGTATGTACACCGCCACTTATTACACACACACAAACTCACAGCAGCACAAACCCAACTATTAAATCAACAATTATCAGAATGGAAATAAAATAACATTGCTGTTCCTGTAAAGGAGCTGCTGGCGCACCTTCACAGCGTATACGAGCAGATAGCAGATAGTTTCCTCTTCCAAGATGTGTTAGACACCTCCACGTAGCTACACAATTAAAATAGCCAAAGTCAGAGCACACCAGACTCTTAAAGGGAATGGCAAGTGACACGCTGACTGGTTTATTTTACATTACGCCTAAAACACACCCATAAATAATTAAGAGAATTAGTACATGCCTTTTGCATGTTTTGAGTTGCACAAGTTGTACTTTTCCCTTTGTTACGATAGCAAAGAAACAGCGATGCTATAAATCAAGCTGCAAGCGAGGTTAACAACATACTCTAAAACAGGACCCTGGGTGTTAAAGCTAGAATAGGTAAATGTCTTTCTTGCTACACATCAAGGACTCCAAGCCAAACTAGATATGCTGAAAGACTGTTTCTTTGAACTAATAAAAAAAAAGGATTCACATGTTACTAACTGCAGTATGTAATTTTGGTAAAGCAGGCAAGATATGATGGTTCTAAAATTCTTAAATTTCCTCCCCCAGAAATGGGTGAGGAGCTTTAATACACAGAAACCAATTACACTAAAACTGAGACTTCTGATTGCCACTGCTAGGACATCCAGAGAAGCCTCCTCAACTAGTAAAGTGCCAGCTGTTCAGGAGCATTCACTACATTGTAGCTTACTGTGCGTTTGCATTTGGGTTGACATCATCCAATGGAAAGATTCCCTTAATCTTGGCAATATGGTTCCTGCTTAATTTCGGAAACACTGATTTGTTTACCATTACTTTTCCCTGTTTGTCAAGTTAGTCTACTTTGTTTGTAATATAGCATGTCATAACTGGTAAACTCATGTATCATGGAATTTGTGCTTAGAGCTCACCACTTGAAAATTACTACGACTTTGTGAGGAAATAATTTGTGGTAAAATCCGAAGTTTGAGAATCTACAAGAGTATTAAGTCTAATTATGTAACTCAGACCCAGTTAACTGGGGTGTTGTTCTTGTTGTGTAGCTCAGGGCTGGCTGATGGAGATGACTGCCCCTGCTGCAGAGGGATGCTCTCCCATGGATCCTCCATTCTAAACCCCTCTCGTAGCTCCCGCAGTGCTTCGGCCAAAGCTCTTGACCTGGCTCTCAAAACCCCAGCCCTCATCCTCCTGTCCACCGCCCTGCCTGCCTGTCTCTTCTGAGTCCCACCATCGAGTTCTGTCAGAAAGCCCAAACTCTGTGAGGGCAGGCTGAACAGTGAAAGTCCACGGAAAAGCTCCGGCAGAAGCTCTCCTGCACCTGGAGATCCAGCCGGCTGAGCTTCAAATTGGATCAGAACGAAGCGCTCACCAGCACGGCCTTGCAGATAGTCAGCAAGAATGCAGCTTAGTGAGGCACTAAAAACGTCAGAACAAGGCGAGACTGTGGCACTGTGGTCACTGTCCTCTTCCTCTTCCTCCTCTTTCTGCGTCTCCATTCGCTTGGCTCCAGCATGGCGACCCCACTCCTCTGACCGTGCCCAGGCTGCCTGGGTGAGGACCAGCACCACCTTGCCCCCCTGGCGCTGCACCTGGTCGAGTCGAGAGTGCAGCCAGGGCACTGGGCCCAGGGCACTCAGCTCTGAGTGGCTCCACAGGTCCAGGGACACACTGAAACCTAAAGATGATAGACTAGAGGCCAGACGACACACCAGCTCTGTCAGACTACTGCCAGCATCAGGAGGGTAAAGCAGCACCACGTGACTTCCACCCACTGCTCCTGGATAAAGATGAAAGAAGAATATAGAACTGATTAAAACATTTTTCACCTTGCCAAAATATAGTAGATCACTTAAGACATGTTTGTTGTCTTAAGTTTTTACTAGGGCTGTCAACGTTAAAGCTTTAACACACGCAATTCATTTGAAATCAGTAACCTACTTTCACCATAATCTGCCCCACCACCACACACGGTCTGTCCATCTGTACACGCACTGGAACACATAATCTTCTCGCTATACTTACTTTATTGCCCCCGCGCCAGACAGCTCTGACCATTTAGAGACAATGTGCATGCGTGGTTTATTGATGCGCATTTTGGTGCGTTTAGGTTTATGCCTGTGTAAAACCAAACCAAACAGGTGGAGAAAACGCTCCAAGTAAAGGAACTCATCAACTGAACCGGACCATAGAAACGATTAACAGGTGAGAAAACACCCATCAATACTGAGCTACTAAATTTCTAATTCAGAAATCCTTACAATCGGGCGCCGAGTGGTCCAGCGGTCTAAAGCGCTGCCACTATGAGCAGGAGGTCGCCGGTTCGAACCCCAGCTCTGCCATCAAGCTGCCGGCGTTAGAGGGAGCAAAATTGGCCCTGCTCCCTCTGGGTGGGTAGATGGCGCTCTTTCCCCACATCACTCCTATGGTGATGTCTGCAGCACAGGGCGTCTGTGAGCTGATGTACCGGAGCCGAACTGCTGTGCTTTCCTCCAAGCGTGCTGGCTGCTCGGTAATGCTGCATCAGCAGCAGCTCGAAAAGAAGCGGTGGCTGACTTCACATGTATCGGAGGAAGCATGTGTTAGTCTTCACCCTCCTGGTGTGTTGAGGTATCACTAGTGATAGGGGGAGTCCTAATGAATGGGTTGGGTAATTGGCCGTGTAAATTGGGGAGAAAATGGGAAAAATTAGAAATAAAATTATAAAAAAAAGAAATCCTTACAATCAAGCTAAGATGTTTACAATTAAGTAAAAAAGGTTCCTATATTCGTTTATACATTTAAATATCCACTATCAAAACTTGTGTCTTATGACGAACAAGTGCGGATAAATAATCAGATAAAAGTTTTAATCGATTGACTAATATTTACAGCTTTGGAGCAAAAGTGGCTTATACTCCACGTCTGTAGGGGGAGCCCAGGAGCAACAATACTAATTCTACTATAATGCTGCTTTAATTTGCTGTTTGCTGTAATGTTCTTCATAAGGAGCAGTGCCTGTGTGGCATAGGTAGGTTGCATGGAGTAACTGATAAAGCTTTTGTGAATTCTGTGAAATGTATTTGTATACTTGTTTAGTTTGACAGAGAACAGTAAATTATGGTGTAGTGCTCCAGTGCAAAACTAAAGGATTCATTTTCTTTGTTGATCAACTAGTTTCATAGTACATACAGTGTGGACTCCTGAAGAACCCTGTAGTATTTTTAAATGATGCAACAAGAGGGCCATTTTTGTAAAAAGTTGGTAAGTTGGTAAATGAACCTACAGGCACCCTTCTAACATTTAAAAGGGTTCTTCACATAAAGCAATGGTTCCTTATCAAATTGAAATGAACTTATTTAAAATTGTCCTTTTGGTAGATTTATGCAAGAACAACTTTTTTCTTGCATAAATCTAAAAAAAAAAAAGACACTTTTTAATAACAAATTCATTAGAGTGATGAAAGAAAGGAAAAGGTGAATATGCTTGTTACCTCTTATTTCATCCACTTTTAGCCATCTGAACACCCAACCTACACAACAGTAACAGATACGTTTTAGTGTTCAGTTTTAAACAAGAATACGTGCTTGTTCAGGTCTATATATGTGTTTATCTCTGTGTAAATGTGTGATGGTCACCTTTAAGTGCTCCTTGTACTGCATAGACTCCCAAAATGGTCAGACAGAGAAGAACCACACACACCAGAAGAACAAAGCTCCAGTGAGCCCTTCTCACTAAAACAGAAATAGAGAAAGAAAAAGAAAATTATTTGAACCTAGTTATTAATTGGCTAGTTACGCAACATTAAACTGTGTGAATGCCTTTAAAGGTCTCATTCAATTGTTTTTTTAATTGTGGGAGGTGGTGGTTCAAGCACTGACCTAGTCTTTGTAAAACGCCAAATCTATGTCAACCTAGTTACTTACACACTGAGGTGGGTAGTCAAGGTCCAGAAAGTGGAGAGGTTTTTTACTTTCTGGACCTGGACTACCCACTCCAGCTTACACAAGATATTTAGCTAGATAAGTAACTAGTGTAAACGGAACTGTTTTAAAACATACACACCTACCTAGCTCAATTGTCTTTTGCTGGAGGTTCCATAGACAAATTCTAACCATTTGTTTCTTAGCTCTGAATTACTGGGGAAAGCATATATCACTGATGTGTTTTTTGCACAAATAGCACATGAAGGAACTGCCAAGTGCTGTTAGCTCCTGTCGGATGAGACGGTGCTGCTGCATGGCTTTAGCGCTGCCTGTGGGCGGTCGCGAGCCAAGGTGGGCGAGGCCATGAATACTAATTCATGGATTGACAGACAATGGAATAATCTTCCCATATATGTTTTGGACTCAGACACAGTCTAAATCTAGTCTAGACTGAAAACTTACTTGTTTAGTTTAGCTTTTGGTAATTAATGTTTTTTTTCCTTTAGATAAGGCTGCAGATTCAGGGGTTCATGGACAGAGGGAATTGTGGGTAAACTGAGATGCTGGTGCTGTTGTTCTCCCACTGCACACGGTCACTCAGGTTTGTGGACGGTGGAGTGGGTGGATGCCAGTGTTTCAGGGAGCCTTCATATCTATGCTACCTTCCGGCTCTCTACCTTTAGTTAGGCTGTTTTATTTAGATCTGCTGGAGTCATTTGCCACACTCTGATAATGTTTTATATTCTCTCTATTTTACATAAATCCAGTTAAAACTAATTCCATCTCTCTGCTTTCCTCCGAGTTACTGACTGCCCACCTGTCTGACCTGATACTAATGAACTCCGCACCCACTGGGGGTTCTTATGTTTAGTGTTTTGTCTGATTCTTTGTTCTGTCAGCTGTGTTACATCAGTTGTAATTAGTTCTATATAACTAAATTTGATTTGCACAGTATTTATATATTTTGGAACCACTAATTTGTACTTAATGTCATTAATAAAATGACTTACATTTGCACTTAATTTATACTGAGGGTACTTATTGTTATTTTCACCACTATTTAATACAGTTAAATATATTTTACATATATTTTAAATATATTCACACTTAATGTTATTAAAGTAGTGAAAGATTTAACATCACATTCAAAAAACTAAAACAAGATATCACATTGCAAGCATTAGCTTTTGAAGTTGTTTTACCTACACCAAGTAAACTTTTAAAACTTTTATAGTTAACACATTAAAGTTTCTTCAGCAAGATTTTAACTTGTATAAGCTACAACAAATTAATGTTTTGCTAGCAAATTTCACTGAAGTTTGTTTTATTACCAAAAATATCTGCACCTATAGACAAAAGTATGGTTTTATCATAAAAAGCACAGTTTCATAAAATACTACTATGTATCTATTTTTAAGTAAATCCCAGTACAAAATGAGTACAGCTGAATAAATTATACTGAAATGAAGATTAAATAAGTAAAAATGTAAGTATAAGGAGAAAAAGTATACTTTTTTATTTAGCATATAGTTCAAGTACACCATTATTATATTTAAACATATGACTTTTTTTTACAGGGGTGCACTGTCCAGTAAGGCTTTCTGTTTAATTTTGAAGCATTGCTGTGAGGATTTGCTTACACCATCATTCCAGAGAACACAGTTCCCGTTCTCCATAGCTCAATACTGGGGATGTATACCCCTGTAGCCCATGTATGAAAGACATTGTGCCAAACGTTCATGTTTATCTAGTCCAGAGAGTCCTACTCTATTCTATTGTTCTGGCAATATTTTTTTACAGAGGCACTTTAAATCTACACTTAGTAAAACTAATATTATATGTGTTATTCTATATGTGTGAAATAGTATTTCATATATCCCTATCTCAGAATCCAAACACTTCTGTTCCTACCTTCAAAAGGGCAAACAGGCTTAAAATGTCCTTCCAGTCCCTTCACATTAATCTAAAACAGGAGATAAGTGTGTGTTTAGATTACAGCATATGTGTCACGTTTTAAGCAGTGATATCAATCTATTAAAAAATGAATCAAAATGAATCACAAGAGAATTCTGCAATAAATCATGATTATCATTTTTCCTTCCTTAAGAGTAAGCTTTTCACAATGGGTATTTAAAGGTAAATAAAAGAATCAGTGTTAGAAACATTTGGATTTCAAGTATTGTTGCCAATCCTTTAAAAATAAGAGACAGAGAGAGAGAGAGAAAGAAAGAGAAAGAGAGTAAGAGAGAGAGAGAATTAGAGATAAAGAGGGAGAGAGTGAGAAAGAGAGAGAGAAGGGGTATAGAGAAAGAGAAAGGAAGGGACAGAGAGAGGGGGGAGGGAGAGAGAGAGAGAACATAATCTTCAGTAAAAAAAATTAATCTACCTTCTGAACTGTTATATGAATAAATAATACTTATAATGCGTCACCAGGCTCTGTCAGTTTTGTCATGTCATTAATTTGGTTAAAAATAAATTAACCTGTTAAAGTTTCCAAATTAACTGCATGTGTTCAATGTTAATGTTTACAGCTGTAGTTCTAAGATTTTAAATCTGACTAATAAGATTTTTTTCTTTTTTTGCATGAACTGGACTTTACATGGTGTGTGGCTGAATCCTGTGTTAAAAGTAAGCGCATTAACATGTGCTTCTGATGATCAATCTAGATCAGAAAAAAGAAAAACACAAACTTGTGGTGTACCACAGAACAGCCAGAATCTTAGAAAATCTTAACTCCTACTTAACTTCTACATAAGATCTACACATCATCACACATTCACGTACAAACACAGATATCAACACTTACCTGCACACATACTGAAGGGTGCCGCTCCACTTCAGTAAACTCCCCCACAAACTCCTGCAGTAAACAGAGGAGATACTGAGTGAAAAGACATATGAGGAACTACTTTTTTGTTCAAATACTCACATTAAGAACTATATTTTCAAATGAACAAATGAGCATCCCTGTGATTTTCAACACATCCAGCATTTTATCTTCTGATTAGATTCAGATGGTATTGATACAGTCATGCTGTCTGTAGTTTAAAATGTTCTTTATATCTTACCCAGTGTCGGTTGTGGTTGTTCCACTTTGGGTGATGTCTCATTTTACTTTTGCCATGTATTTCATGGCAGCCTGAGCCTGAGGTTCTTTTGCAAAGCTGAAGTTCTGCCTGGAGTCTGCAGGGAGCGGTGATATTCCAGACCAGAGCAGTGCTGTGTCTGTAAACCTCATCCTGGGTTTCCCTTTTCTCCACCACAGACACGGATACATTAGCTCCCGAGAGAACTGAAGAATACATACAGAGAGGTGGGTGGGGATATTTTCTAAATGTTTGACTAATATAGATTTATTTATGACTGAGGACGGTGAAGCTTAGCTCCCTCTCAGGAGATCCGGCACAGCGGGCCGCCTGTCGTGTAACTTACATATAACACTAGACAGAGAGTACCTTTAAAGTAATGCTGTTGTTTTGGTTTTTAATAAAGTGCCAAAATCAATCATGCTCATTGTTTTTTTTTTTGTATGGTAGGCTCTCATGGTGACAGTATGAGATTGAGATTACTCATGTCTATCTCTTTTAAATAAATACATTTTGTGAGAATAATTATCACTTGTTGTATTTTTTGGTTACCATTTTTTTTAAAGTTGAAAGTTAAAATCGAAAAAAAGGAACCAAATCAGTCTTAAAGGTATATTAAGACTGTATATATTTACACAATTTATATAAATAAAATGCAGGATATAAGCCCATATGTTTAATAACAAATATAATTGAATATAGCCACTGAATCATATTAATAAAACTTTGTATGTACCTGTATCATTAAGAAATGGGCAGTAGTTATTTCGAAGTCCTCCTTTTTTCCACCAAACCTGTTTAACATAGACATACATGTTAAAGCTCATCATAGCAAACACTTACAGGACACATCAGCACCACACTGAGAGTCTAATTTACTCCAATCTGCTTTTCATTAAGAAAGTGAAAGGGTTCTGCGGTACCTGAAAGCACAAACAGGGGGCGACAGAACTCATGGGAATCATCAAAGGATTGTCCTTCTTGTATTCAGAAACAGCAACAGCAACATACAGATAGAGAAAGAAAGACAGACAGACAACAGATTAGTTAACATAGGTATTAATACAATGTATTAAAAATAGCTATCACAATATAGATGCAATAAAGATGTTACTTTTGTTTTCAATTTAAAAAAAATGGAAATACGTTACATGAACTTGTTAAAAGTTAAAAATCCTTTTTCTTGTCCTGTCAATATATCATTTTTGTAAAAAGCCAAAAAAGTAATATAGTGACTGCTAAACATTTCATTTGTGCCCAATTTAATAAAAAAACAAAAAGTTTTGGTTTCTAAAGACAATTCTTTACATAGTTCGCATGATGTCACAGTAACATGACAATTAAAGGAGCAGAATTATGAATTTACTTGAAGACATTAATAATATTTATACTAAGTATCCAGTGCAGTTAGCAATCATATGTTTAATATAAATAAATAGTATGTCATATCTTATATTGCCAATTGTTTTAAGCCTATTGAGAGTTTTTAGTAATATACAGAGTAAATAAAATATCCATAATCCGAATAGGGAGAAAGAAATAGAGAATGTTTCATATTTATACTTTGCTTTTCATACATAATTCATACCCATTCTATCTGTAAGCATGCCCCGTCCTTCTCCATGGTCTGACAAGCCAGCAGTTCATTAAGGCTGCCCCTGCCTGCAGTATCTACATGTAGTTTGACCATTCCTGATGTGTGGTTGGTTTCTCGACGCAGAATGGGTACTGGAAAAGAACCATTTACAAGAGATAAAAGTATAAATATCAGTAAATCAACATCTAATCTCATATTCTAATCAACTAAATCAATTCAAACTATAAACAAACATTGCTGTTTTCAGTTAAGATGCTGAATTTAAAATATTACGTTCTTGTCTTAGTGACTTTGTCCAATTATTTAAAGCTCGGATTGCAACAAATGAATAAATTCATAAAGTTAAAGCACCTATTTTTTGCAGTACATCTTTCTACAAATCATTATGATGATAACGATAAACTCAAAGCATACAAGCAAAGTAAAATAACATAAAACAGAACAGATAAATAACAATAACTCACCGTTACACAGAGGAACATCCAATCCCTGGGAACACACTAAAAGAAGAAAGCAGCATTTACTACATGTGCAGAACATCATAATGAGCAAAGGCATTGTTTTATTATTTTTTTCCATTTCCAACAGCAAGAACAACAGTGTACTTTATTTACACGGCCTAGTAAATACATTAAAAAGAAAAATAAACTCTATAATTAAGGTCTTATAAATATTTTTATCCCATGGTTGAATCAGAATCTTTACAAAAGCACAAAAAAGTCGGATCAACACGTTAGCACAGAGTTGTTTTAATACTCCTCTGAATAGGAACTGTTTTATGGTTCTCTTTATAGAAATTACATAATGCTACACGCTCGATTATGTATGAATTTGAGAGGAACCGTGGGTCCTCTGCACACCACAAGTGCAACCAGTAGGTGTTGCTGTACGGTGGAGGACGGAACAGAAGCACAGCGCAGCCACTCCGCTGCATAGAGCGGTTGCACAGGCTCCTCCATGGACAACAAATTAAATGGACGCAGCAGAAAAAATTGGCCTATGAACGCCACTGATGAAGCTAGAATGCATTTCTCTTACTGATATATATTGCTTGGGTCCCCCAAGTGACATAAAAACGACCTTGTTTGCATTTACATATAAAAATGTAGTGTGTGTGTGTGTGTGTTTGTAAATTGATTACCTGTGTCTATTGAAGGCAGTGTGATGTCCTTTATAAAGCTTTGGTTAGCAGTTTCTGAAGTGAAGACAGTAAATACACTGCCAAAGTGAAGTGCTGTCAGGTGTACTACTAAAGACATCCACATCTACAACACACACACACAAAATATAACTACATTAACTAATCAACAATCATTCATTAAACAATCAAACATTTTTTCAAAGACAACAATAACACAAACTAAAGCACATTGTACAAATTTACATCTCTCCAAAAAAGGGTTTAATACACAGCAAGATAATAAGGATGTCCTCGATTTGACCATGTCATTTTCATAAGATGGGAATCAGGTGGAAAAGACCCATTATAATGTTTACATTCAGTTATTTGGAAGCTGCGCCCTTTGCTGACACATAGGATATGTACACACACACACACAAGCGCACACACAAGCGCACACACAAGCGCACACACGAGCGCACACACGAGCGCACACACGAGCGCACACACGAGCGCACACACGAGCGCACACACGAGCGCACACACGAGCGCACACACGAGCGCACACACACGAGCACACACACGAGCATACAAACAAGTAATTCCAGTGGAATATGACTTCCTGGAGCAGATTAATAAATATGAACCCACTGGCACCTTGCCTAATTCCAGGTTTGGGCTACAGAGGTAAAAAAACAGTTTGCTGTAGCACACTTGGAGAGATGCTGAAGCTGCAGCAGGACTGAGAAGACCCAGGCTGCTCCCATGCTCTTCTTCCTTCATTTCACCTCGTTCTTCTTCATTGTTGGCCTCGCTAGACAGTCCTGAGCCCACCTGAGAGCCTGAGCAATAAAAAAAAGAGGTAAAATGTTAATGCAAACTAGTTTTAATAACCTCTTCTCACAGCTACCTTAGCAACAGCCACAACTCTCTCTGTCTCAATAATTACCCACAGTTAGAAAGTTAAATAAAAACAGGATGTGTTCAAATAAACCAAAGACCACAAAAGGTGGTATTTACTGATCAGAAACAGGATACCTAAAATCAGATGTCCAGCTCTTCTGAGTATGAACTCACAATAATGCTGAGTAACCACGTGGCACTGCAATGTCTGAACGCAGCACTTTCAGTAGAGTTAGTGGACTACAAAATATCTAAATGTATTTTTAATTCTACAAATATATCCTACAGTACAAATAAAATCTGTCTGCAAATGGTTCCATCTTAATTTCCCATTTGTGGTGACATCATCAAATGTCCTTATGTTTAAATGTTTCAAAGAGAACGACTTTCAAATTAAATCAAACAAAACAAACAAACTTCCACATAAAAATAAACAGAATACTAAATAAAATAACATTTCTTTCCTGTAAACGAGCTGTCAGTCAGTCAGTTTCCTCTGTTGAGAAACACAGAAGTGCTGCACTGATAAAATAGCAATCCATGAAAGTCTGAGAACACCTGGCTCTTGAAAGGAATGGCAAGCAGCAAGATTGGTTTATTTAATTTTATGTTTCGAGCAGCGCAGGGTGTACTTTTCCCATCGGTACGATGGCAAAAACACACCGACATGTCCTAAAACAAGCTGCACATTTCACAGCTCACCTATAGATCACTAAAATAGGGCCCAATAACTTACACTATGAACATGCAATATTGCACTGTTGAATGTACAAGAGTAATATATAACTGTGAATATATAGATATTGCATTGCTGTTTACAGGTGCATAAATAGTAATGTACAGGAACTGTTGATCTTCCTTTAAACCATATTAACAGATGCTTTTGTCTTATTTAATCCTCAGATTTATTGTTTGGTTACACAAAAAATGTAAAATCATTATGAACACATTTACAATGTGAATGAAAGATACCTTCGAATGTGAAGTTAATGTGGATTTTCAGGCATGGATGACTGTGGCACAGCACTGCCTCAGCAGCAAGACCCCTCACCAACACACTGTCATCATGACAAAAACATTGCCTGTCATTGCCTACAAATAATGTCAGAAAAAAACAATATTATATAAAACATTAATTTCCTGTACAGATACCAGTACCACATATTATTAGGCTACAAGCTAAATATTTGAATAAAATATTTAAAAGATTTTTTTTTAGATTTATTGTGAAGCTTGCAAGATATTTTTGTATAATTGGTTGTCTGCAGTTACATGCATGCACTGAATATTCTGCACTTCAGTATTGTGGTAGATTCTCTTGTTATACTATTATTTTATAAAAAGTCAGTCTTGAAAAAGTACTGTTTTTCAAAATATTTTTGTTTCTACTTAATATTTTAAACTGTTATACTAACTTTTTACATACAGTGGTGTGAAAAAGTGTTTGCCTCTTCCTGATGTCTTGCACGTTTGTCACACTTAAATGTTTCAGAACATTAAACCAATTTAAATCTTAGTCAAAGACAATACAGGTAAACACAAACTGCAGTTTTTAAATGAAGGTGTTTATTATTAAGTGAGAAAAAAAATCCAAATCTACATGGCCCTGTGTGAAAAAGTGATTGCCCCCTAAACCTAATAGCTGGTCGGGCAACCCTTAGCAGCAACAACTGAAAGCAAGCGTTTGAGAAAACTTGCAATGAGTCTTGTACAGCGTTGTGGAGGACTTTTGGCTCCACTCATCTTTGCAGAATTGTTGTAATTCTGCTCTTGCAGTAATTTTGGGCGGCTCACTGTGGTTCGCTGGATTCCCAAAGCTTTGGAAATGGCTTTAAAACCTTTTCCAGACTGATAGATCTCAATTACCTTCTTTCTCAATTGTCCCTGATTTTTTTGGATCTCAGCATGATGTGCAGCTTTTAAGGATCTTTTTGTGGACTTCACTTTGTCAGGCAGGTCCTATTTAAGTGAGGTCTTGATTGAGAACAGGTGTGGCAATAATCAGGCCTGGGTGTGGTTAGAGACAGTGTACTCAGGTGTCAGAAACCACAGTGAGGTATGTTTTAACAAGGGGGCAATCACTTTGTCACACAGGGCCATGTAGGTTTGGAATTGTTTTCTCCCTTAATAATAAACACCTTTTAAAAATAGCATTTTGTGTTTACATGTTTTGTCTTTGACTAATATTTAAATTGGTTTGATGTTCCGAAACATTTAAGTGTGACAAACATGCAAAAATCAGGAAATCAGATTACTGTACATTTCTTATATCACTATTAGAATATTGCCATCAGAAAAAATCCCTAAAATATTGTGATCTAATTTTAGAGCCATACCGCTCAACCCTTATTAACACCATGACATTCTGAATAACTTAATGAACATTCCTTTTATTTCACAATATACATAAACAGAGTATCAGCCTAAACTTCACATGGAATTCTGTAGTAAAAAGTAAAAAAGTGTTAGTCTTCCACATTAATCTCCTGATCTAAACCTGATTAACTGAGAGGATGATTTGAGGTGATTATGGGATGAGCTGGAGCTTCACAGCATGAAGGAAAAGCAGCAGCTATCACCTATTTCTGGAGCTGAGAAAACTATTCCAGGTGACTCTACCTCATGAAGACACTGAGATTAAAATACAATGAGTCTGCAGATCTGTCCTCAAAGAGAAATGTGATACTTAGAAGAGTCTAAAGTATAAAACATATTCTGCTTTGTTTACAGAATAATTCCTGTATAGTTTCTGTATAGATTTAATGTAGTCTTCAATATTAAATTTACAATTTAAAAAAATATAAAAAGAAAGAAAAAAACACATTGAATGAGAGAGATAAGGTATGTAAATGCAATGTAAATGTAAATCTAATCTTACCTCTATTAATCTTGCAGTCAGTCAGGCCCTACAAAACAGAGAGAAACACATTTCACAGTATTAGTATATATTTATCTTCTAGAACAGAGACACCAGCTTAAAGACAAACTGAAATCAAAACTACTTTGTTACATTATTTCACTCTGCACAATTATTGCACATATACAGCTCAGGAAAAAATAAGAGACCGCTTAAAAATTATGAGTTTTTTTTTTTTTTTACCAAATTATAAACCTCTGGAATATAATCAAGAGGAAGATGAATGATCACAAGCCATCAAACCAAGCGGAAATGCTTAATTTTTTGCACAAGGATTAAAGGCATAAAGTTATCAAAAAGCAGTGTGTAAGACTGGTGGAGAAGAACATGCCAAGATGCATGAAAACTGTGATTAAAAATCCAGGGTTGTTCAACTAAATACAGATTTCTAAGCTCTTAAAACTTTATGAATATAAACTTGTTTTCTTTGCATTATTCTCATTTGCAGCCATTTCCCATTTTCTGCAAAAATAAAATGCTCTACAC
The DNA here is from genome assembly GCF_023375975.1 of Astyanax mexicanus. NCBI lineage: Eukaryota > Metazoa > Chordata > Actinopteri > Characiformes > Acestrorhamphidae > Astyanax > Astyanax mexicanus. The sequence goes on from NC_064419.1 coordinate 15,158,988, forward strand.
AACAATATTTTTACTCAAACACACACCTATAAATAGTAAAAGCAGGATAACTGATGTCTTAAAATGATGTCCACAAACACACACAGACACACACAGACACACACAGACACACACAGACACACACAGACACACACAAACACACACAAACACACACAGACACACACAGACACACGCAATAAAAGGGATGAGTTACTGAATAAAACACACACTTGCATGCACACACGTGTTTACTATCAGGGTTTGAAACATCTTATAAAACAAGCAGATGTGCAAAGATCTAGATCTAAATACCTGTTCATCTTCATTCACAGTGAACTCACAGGAAGAAACTACATGCTCCATTACAGAGTCCTCTGTTCCAATATGTACACAAAGCTAAATATACATGTACCCGGTCACGCTATAAAACGAGGGCCACTTGCTTCTGTGACAATTGTTGTGAAGCAGAATAAGTATTTTTTATAAAGCTTAAAGCTATTAATTCAAGTGTATAAAATCATCATTTTACACTGTAAAATGTGATTCTGGCTCAAAACAAATAGTACTTAAAATTTTATATGAAAATAATAAATATGCAAATAAAAAAATTACATATATATTTTTTATGTTTATAAAACTTATAGTTTTTATATATAGCATTATAAACTAAACTATACAAGCTAGCCAAAATCGACATAATTTTTCTATAGTTCAGAACAACACTGGTGAACTGCGTTGGCACAACGTATTTTGAATTATTTTTTTTTTATTTGCATTTTCTCCTAAAACCTAGTTTTTACCTACCAAATACCTTTGTAGGAGTGTAATTGTAGAAATACATCAACAGTTAGCCCGCAGTTACTTTTGGTCCATGTTTGAGTTTATGTTAAGATGGAAGTTTGTTAGCGGGCTAAATTCTAGCATGGAGAATCAGTGTGTGAATACGTACTGTGTGTTAATAAACTGAATATAAGAAAAGTGATAAGTGTATAACCAAGTAAGCATTTTTTTATTTCACATACCAACTGTTAAAAACTTTCTCATTAATTGCAGATATGTTTAAAGTCTGAGAATTTATTTATTTAAATTTAAAAGTGGGCTTATATTTTAAGAAATACAAAGGCAAAACAATTAAGACAACAGTCTGTATAGATCGCTATTTGTTGGTTGAACTTAAATAAAATTAGGTATAACAACTTAAATTTCTAGATCTATACTTTGATTTAATTTAGTTGTGTTCATTTTAAAAAACTGATTAGATTTAACTTAAATATTTTGAGTTAATGGGTAATAAATTAGTTAACATTTTGAGTTGTGTTTTTTTTTTTACTGTGATAATTTATTTAGGTATATTTCATGTGTCTTTGACAAGTTCTATTTACTTAAAAGAACAGAAGGTTCATTTAACTCAAAGATCTCTGCAAACTGTTGGCTTAATTTTTTGGAGTGTGTTTAAAGAGTAAAATAATATTTTTAATCACCTTTTATTACTGCATAACCATTTCCAAACATGCATATTTACCAGTTAGATATATGTATCACAAACATCATTTAGTATAATGCAGCTTTTGGTTTTAGAAAAGATTTTATACACTTTAGAAGACTGTAGAAGTGAAGTATTTGGCAACCTGTTTAAACGGACATAGACATTATGGACTGTGTAGATTAGTCAGCTGATAATTAATGTGATTTACATTTTACCTTTTGTGGACTATGCTAATAACAATAAAAAGAAATAAAAAAAATCTATTGAAAAACCACAAAAATGTTTTTTTTTATATAAAACCTGTTATTAGAAATACATTTGTGTCCTTGTTTATATATTATAAATACATCTATAAATACTGCACATTAAATTATATCACGAGAGAAAGTGACATCATTCGACCTTTCTAAGCAACCAGGAACAAACACAGACTGACGAAAGTCCTGACCTTCTTCACTATTTATTTGTTGCTTTTTCTAGGTAGTTACTGTTTACAATTCTTGTTTACTTATTTAAATGTTTAAACAAATGTTCTTAGTGAATATTTATAAAATGACAAAAATGAAAATTCATTCGATTTCACATTCAAACACAAGGCTACAAAAAAAGACATAATGTCAGAATAAAAAATAAAAAATAAAATTGTAAAATGAATACCAACCCAACAAACAAGCCATAATTTTAATGTTTTCCCTAAGTAATCTATCCAAAGCAAGTTGTTAAATAAGCGTACTGTAGTTCAGACTACAATGTCTGTAGCTTGAGAAAAACAAAACGTCAGACTAAAAATTGCTAAATAAATATTATCACAACAAACGTTAGCTCAAGAATTTTAATAATTAATGCCAGCCCTATAAACACAAAAATGAGAACGGGGCTGTTCTGAGCATAATGTGAGAATCATAAAGGCAGACAGGCTAAAAGGCATGCCTCAGTAATTACTGCCATTTCAAGCTGTCACAGCTCTGTGCACTAAGAACACAATACCTGCCTGATGATTCATTGACTGACTGTAAGATATGCAAGACTTTCAGATGAACCAGAGCACCTCCAAACATTTACAACAGAAAGTCTGTGGAAAATGAGTGAAGCACAATTTAAACAGCCCTGGTCTTTTTACTGAGCAGCTCCATCAAAAACACACTGATCCCTCACCATAGCTACAGAACACTGGAGACCTGGGGTTGGGTGTCAGGCCCAGCCAGACTCATCAATAAGTTAAGTGGTCTTGATCTAGTTTGTCTGCATTTAACAGTCTGTAGTGCATCAGTGCTCCTGCCTGCCAAGAGACCATCACTCCTCATGGTAAATTCCTGAAAGACAAATGTGGTAGAATGCACTGAATCATTTTGACTCTTTTAACTTTAATCTATGCTTTTTGTGAAAGTGGTTGTGCTATTTTTGCCCTGTGTCTGTGTTTAAATACCTATAAAGTACAGGTCAGACATGAGCTAACAGGGCTCGGAACAGCATGGCAGTTTGTTTCTGTGTTATTTGTACAAATATTACGTCAGTGTCATATGAGCTAAAAAATAATGGTTAGAATTTGTCTGTGGAACAATACCATCGAAGTACAATTGAGATAGGTAGGTGTATTTTAAAAACTGTTCTGTTTACACTAGTTAAAAGTAAAAAGCTACCCGGGTTTTTGTTCCAACTGCCTGGGTGGCTCTACTGCGGCTCAGCCAACAAACCCCCGGGTGGATTTTTACTTTCTGGACCTGGACTACCCACCTCTGTGAGTAACTATAGGTTTTTTGGATCTCTGGTGAATTTTGTGTTTTACAGAGACTCTAAGACTGTCAGTGGCTGAACTGCACTTAGCAGGGCATTACACATGTTGTAAAGTAACATATGACATTGCAAAGACTTATTACTGTAAAAATGTCTTTATTTTAAAACTTTAACTGTTGTCCATGTTGTTCGTGCTTTCTAGTGCCACAGTGCTGTTAGCCAATCAGAGGCCATGTGTTTGCATGTACAAATCTTCATGAGCAAGAATAATGCAGGTAATGCAGTTTGATTGAGTTATTTCACAATGTTATTGCAGCTCTTTTGACATGTTTATCGTGAAAACGTGATAATAAAAACCTGTAATCATCAATTTAAAACTCTCAGGTACCATCTACAAGAAAACATCACTAAAAGCAAGTTATACCATCCTCTAAAGCAGACCAGTCTTTCTGATTTTCAGCATTAATTTCATGAGGGGAGAGTCATGACCAGTGGAGTCCAGTGTTTCTCATCTCCGTTTTAAAACTGTAGAAACAATTAGTAGATAAAACATTTCCAGGCTGATTGACTTCATTTACAGACAGTAGCACACTTTGTTTACTTGATTTTAGAGTGTGAGAGTTCACAGTCATGCCCTCAGGCATGTGTGCATTTCCATCATTCGTGTGTAAATGGTATCAGAGTGTGCATGCTTGTACTTGTACTGCTCTCCCACTACACGGTTCTATCAGTAACTAGTTTGCATGTGAGTACATGTGCAAACATATATGCATAAACATAGCCACATCAAAGCGGCTGTGTGCACCACCCACTCTACAACAGATTATTTATCTGTATCCATCTGCATAGCTACACAGGAGAGTAAACACACTCCGCTATAATTAAATATGATGGGAGGAAAAGCAGCTTCAAATGGGAAATATGTTGATAGTGCAGCAAGTGTCACGCTAGATGTTGAAAATGCAAATCATTTTAACGCAGCTATAATACTACAGCAGCCCACATGCCACATAATACGGACCCGATTCGATTTTAAAACTCTGCCATTTCTGTCCCCAGGATATTATGTGTAAATGTGTAACTTTTTAAGCATTGTGTCTTGTACATTGACCTACTTGCAAAAGTAAAATATGCAATTATTTACAACTATTCAGAGATTTTTTTGTTTGCATAATTCTGTGACTCCAAATAATAATAAATGCATAATATTTAAGCTAAAATACACATTTTAGCTGTGTTCTTGGGTTTCACTCAGTCCTGTTACAGCAACACATTACCATCTGAAATATCTGGAACTGGAACATTCTACAAGTCACATCTACAACAAGAAGTGACATCAGTTGGTTCTTCTGAAGATCATGGAAAGACCTCTTAATTGTTTTTCTGTATTTTTTATCTTATTGTAACTATGACTGAGGAGGTCAATTCAACACTCATTACATCTTTCATAAATTCATTCTTAGATATTATTTGTTTAAATCACTAGAATGTGCCCAGTGGCCTCTATTAGTATACTATGCTATTAGTATAACAATTATTTAGTTATTTTTCATGTTTTTGTTAATTCTAAACTTAAAATGAATTCCTGTTACTTTCATTCCTGTTACTCAAAACAAAAAAGTAACAGGACTGAATGCCAGTAACAGGATTGAGTACAGTCCCCTGGTTTATTTATTTATTAATGGGAATATTAGTTAATGTAAACTACTTTTTTCCTGTTTTGTTTGGTTGACGTATCCATTTGTTTAATAAATTGCAAAAAAAAAAAAGTATCAATTTCAGGTTTGGGTCTTCTTGATAAGATAAAACTAGCTTTTCATATTTTATATTTATATACATTTATATATAGTGATCTTTTATAGAATTATAGTTTAAAAAGTTGAACAAATAAAGGCTCCTTTCGATGGAATGGCAAAAATATTTTAGTAAAAGAAAAATTCACACTCTTCTCATTTTTTATAATATATCTACTAGAGAAAATTATATTTGTCCAGTATCATTTATTTTACTTTAATCCTGGAGATAAGGAGATATTTGGAGTGCATTAATATTATCATGACATTCTGGATCATTGACTTCTGTTACAAATCTTATACAATTCGTGTATTTTTTATATATTAGTTAGGGGTGTGCCATATCATTTCATATGCAATAATAAAATTTTATTTTCATTTTGTTGTAGTAGTTTGTTCTTTGAAATAAATTTTTTAATTCATTCTTTTTTCATATTGGAGACAGTATCATTAATCGCGAAATTACCAAGATATATCGTGATATTTATTTTTCAATTTTCATTTTTTTTCCCCAAAAATTTACAAATTTCAGTTTTTTTCTTTCAAGATGGGATGCTAGAGTATACATTAATTAGAAATAACATGAACTTGAAACAAAGAGTGAAAATTTTAAAGAAGTCTGAATACTTTTCATACCCACTGTATATATATAAATTTGGATTTTCCATCTGCTGAAAGCTGGTACACACCTGCAGATGCTTAGCACTGCACTTCTTACTGGTTCTGATTCAAACTCACATGTTTGTAGACTGTCTAAGACAAACACGTCTCGTGGAGGAAGCAGAGTAATGACTTTGAATACAACTAACCAGATCCCCTCTCAAGAGTACCTGAATTTCACCAAATTAATGTAATAGCTGGGGGCATCAAGAAGAAATTTAAAACGAGATTATTTTTATAACATATTTATACATAAATACTATGTTAGCTAGCTTACCTATTGACCAGAGTGTATTTTCATTATTGTGGATAAATTAACTGCTTTATTAACATTATCAGCTTGACCAAGATGTTTATACTAAATGACTATAGTCATTGTCATGTTGGTCACTCAGTGTGCTTAAAGTGATAGACCACCTTTGTCATGCTGATCATAGTTTTTTTTTTTTTTTGTTTTTTTCGATAAAAAACTTTTTTACTAAAAATAATAACAAAAAATAAAATCAAAGTAATAAAGTACAAATAAGAAAAACAACAGAAGAGTGAAGAATAATTGGTAAAACATATGACGACATGTATATGTGTGGAAAACATCTAAATTACTATGTATAAATAAGTATGTGCGGTACATGTGTTCCTGTGAAAAGGCTTGTAGGTAGAACTTAAAAGCTTGGTTAGATTGGTCATTGGTGAAACACTGTCTAATAGGTTTGAGAACCTCTGCTGTAGAAGATTATCACTTGCTTTTAAATAAAAAAAATACTAATAAAACATGTAATTCACTCAGGGTTGTCCATGCTGCATTGTGATCTTTTATGTGACATTCTGAGGGTTTGATACGATAGCAGCAGTAAAAGGCTTTGAACATTGCTGCGCTTCAGAACTTTCAAATATTGCATGCCATCAAAGTTGTTTGAACTTACCTGGCCACAGGTGAGCTCAGTCTTTTCGCTGAACTCGATGGTTTGCAGCTTCCTGGCTGCTGTGAGTGATGAGTGCAGTATGAGAACCAGTGTCAGGAGCCTCATGGTCTCTCTCACATCACCACCTTTACTACAATTTATATCAGACCATCCACCAACCCGAAGACTAATGTCACAGAGAATGCACAAGTTGAGCAGCTGAGGGATGATACACTCCACCTGAGAGGGAGGGAGGGAGAGAGGGAGGGAGGGAGAGGGAGTCTGTCACAGCATTTAAAGTCTGTGGAAAGTGTGGGCGAGAACTTGGCATTTGTTATCTTCAAAGCAGAAGGTTCCTAGGAACACCAGGAAGTTCTACAAAAAATAAATAAATAAATAAATAAATGATATATACATATATTTAGATATAATCACAGTAGCACAAAAACCTTGTATCTCTAGACGCCAACTTTATAACAGAATGAAAAACCCTTTCAAACTTTCAATGGAAATCAATTGTCACACAGTTGAAAACTGTTTAAAATTTCATTTTTACATTTCCACATTTTACTGGAACATAATTCATGTTATTGCTACAAAATGCTTTAACTAAAATATTCTTACACTATGACAATGACAAATATCACTTGTCAGTGATAAGTGCTCATGTGCTCACTTGTTTTTGCTGACTTAAATACCCTTAATGTATGTGTCGTGCTTTTCAAAACAGTCAAAATTTTTGGTATGCTTTATTCAGTCAGTTCACTTATTTGGCCAAGTCCCATAATGTTTTTGTTATTTTATTGCGTTTTTTTTTTCAGAAAGAACTGTATGGAAGTTGCACATTTCAAGCAAATACACTTCCAAAGTGGGTGGCGTTTATACAACATTCAGACCTCTTCATTCTTTTTCAAATGCAATCTAATCCTCACAGCAATGCTACCAAATCCTGTAGAAAGCCCTTAATAAAAAGACTACAGCTAAAGCAGAATAAACTCTTTTTTACACATTAGGAGGAAATAGTGAGGGTGTGAGAATGGACACTTCAGCTTAATTTACTGAAGCTAAAATAGATTTGAAGAGTTACTCTAACAGACTGTTCAGCTGATTAGTAAGCACAACCTGAAACAGAAACGAAAAAAACATGTCAGGCAGCTCGTGCCTTACCGTGGGCTTACCTTTACCTGAGCCGCGTGTTCCTACAGAACCATCTGCCCAGAATCACCTGTAAACACGGACAGTTCGGTCTGTGTGAAAGTCGGTCCGTGTCCTGAGGAATTTTGTCACGAGTGGAAATGTTTTAATAGTAAAATTCTCCGTGGAAAATACGAGTTTTAAAACGTATTTAATCTACTGAAAAATATCTGTCTTCATTTCTTCTACGTTCCCATAATAAAAATGATAAAACTCACCTCCAGTTTCAGAGACACACCGAGCGCGAGACACCTTAATCCCATCCACACACCAGGCAACAGACCTCATTACTGAACACCTGCATTCACACAAGCCACGCCTCCCGCCGCTCTGAGTGGCTGGTGGGTAGAAGCCGCCAGAGGTCATTAGTATTAAATAATGTGTTTATTTATTTAGACCTTCCTGTATATGAAATACAATCTTTAGGCTTTCCTTTAGACTAAATACCTTTGTCCGTGTAATTTTAACTTTTTTGTTGAGAAATCTAAGATATGTACAATTACAAACTCAACATGGTAATACAAATAACATTTGCTTTTTAACATTACTGCATCATATATAAAGATAAATGAAGCAATGCACATTAAAATAGTTTGTAATTTAATATTGAATAGAATAAAAATAAAATGGATAATATGAAATATTACCAAACAATAAAGAAAACAAAAAAGGGGTTAGTAAAAAAAAAATATCCATAAGTTTGTCTAGGGCATTATTTACATTTTCCGCACATTTCTTTATAGAAATAAGTTCCATTTCTAGTGAAGCCTAAGCTGGGGGAGGGGGGGTGTGGCCAACTGATATTTATGTATATAACATTTTGTCATAATTATGATAAAATTTATAATTTATTATTTGTGTATTTGTGTAAAAAAAGATATATTATTATTTCAAAGGTTTGAAAGCATGTTGCCTTTTTTTATACCATATCTCATTTCCTGCAAATAAATGTTCTAAATGACAATAATTGTATTTGTAACTTGAGATAAATTTTGTAATTGGTTTATAGAATAAAACCACGATGTTCATTTTACACTAAAATATACCTAAATACACATGAAAACTGTGATTAACAAAATCTAGGTTATTCTACCAATTATTGATTCTGAAGTCTTCCTTAGATAAAACTTTAATATTATTGTTTTTTCTAAATGAATATGAACTTTTTTTGCATTATTTGAGGTTTAAATGCACTGCATCTTTTTAGATAATTTGATCATTTCCCATTTTCTGCAAATTTTGCTAAATTACAATATTTTTATTAGAAATTTGGTAGACCACAATGTTCATTTTACTCAAAACATATACCAATGGTGGCAGAGTATCTGAAAAGGGGTGTGAAATGAAGAGGGTGAGCAGAACAGTGTGAAAAAAATGTGAAGCTGAGCTCAGTGTTTCGCTTTCATCTATGAGTCAATGACATTATTCACAGACCAAGAAAACAGGTTTCTTCTTATCAGTCTCATCAGTATCTTTTTTTCATTTTATACATACAAACCAAAATACTCTGAGACTGGTAACTCTGATAAAATTATCGTGCACAACAGAGGCAATCTTGCTCTTCCTTATCTGGGGTGATCCTGATGAGAGCCAGTTTCATCATAACATTTTTGATGTTGATGTTTCAGATTGACTGACCTTGATTTTTCCTTAGTCAGTTTTACTTGAATTGAATTGAATAGTTGTTGCCATATTATGGATTACAACATTATCAAATATGACTGTATACCAACTCTACCTCTTTAAAACTGATGCTCTCAAACACATTAAGAGACAAGAAACTTAAGTGATTAACTCTTTACGAGGCACAGCTGTTAACTGAAAGCCATTCCAGGTGAATCAAATGCAGAGATGTATAAAGCTGTCATTTAAGCAAGAGGTGCTACTTTGTAGAATATAAAAAATAAAACATATTCTGGTTTGTTTACACTTTTTTGTTTACTAAATACTTTTGTATTTTTTCTTCATTTGGATGACTTTAGTATTAATCTACAATGCAAAATATTTTAAATGAATGAAAAAAGCACTTAATTTAAGGTGTCTCTGGACTAGCAAGACTGGGACTGTCATGTAAACTTGACCCCAAAGATAATTGCAGGGTTAGTGGAGGGGGAGAGGAGGTGCTTGCTGCATGTTCAGCAATTATTAATATACATTTTCTCTAATATTGTGTTCATACCTTTAACTGAGGTAAAGCATAAACTTGTTGTGGTAAAATATGCAGGAATTTAATATAATAATAAGTACTTTTGCGTATCTAAGTATTGTTTTGAAAGTCATGAGACATGGAAAGGCACAATATTTTTATAATGACTTAGTGTTATGACCTTTAACATATCTTCCTTGTTCCCACCAAGGAGCGGAGAACTCAAACACACAGAACAAAGATGTGTCACAAGAATAACTTTACACTGTAAACTTATCTAAACACAAACACAATGTGTCTCTCTGACATATCCTCATGGATGAAGGAGCATCACCTTCAATTAAATCTGTGAAAGACTGAACTTCTGGTTATACCAGCAAAACCATCTTTTCAACACAACTTCTCTATAACCATTGACTCTCTCTCTCTCACCGACAAAGGTTGCTAGGAATCTGGGTGTTATGGTTGATGACCAACTCTCCTTCACGCACCATGTGGCCTCAGTTGCTCGGTCCTGCCGCTTCGCGCTTTTTAACATCAGAAAAATTAGACCGTTTCTGACGCAACAGGCCACCCAACTCCTGGTACAAGCAGTCGTCATCTCACAACTCGACTACTGCAATGCCATACTAACTGGCCTCCCGGCCTGCGTAGTAAAACCACTCCAAATGATCCAGAATGCAGCAGCACGTCTGGTCTTCAACCAACCAAAACGTGCACATGTCACCCCGCTGCTCATTGAGCTCCACTGGCTACCAGTTGATGCTCGCATCAAATTCAAAACTCTTACAATCGCCTACAAGGTGATGACAGAACAGCTCCTTCCTACCTGCACTCACTCCTGAAGGCTTACGCTACCTCCCGGCCGCTGCGCTCCTCCAATGAACGTCGCCTCGCTTTGCCAAACATTCACACAAAGCAATCCAGACTGTTCTCATACAGAGTTCCCCAATGGTGGAACAAACTACCTTCCACTACCAGATCAGGAGAATCTCTCGCTATCTTTAATAAACTTCTGAAGACTGAGCTCTTCAAAGAGCACTTACTCTCCTAACACCTCTAACACACTAACTACTTCTAACCTCATTTCCTTCTTCCCCTCCTTCACTCCTCTATCCTATTATTTCACTTTGACCTCCTTTAAGCCCTATCTAAAGTTGTTTTTACCTTTAAACTTCTTTTACTTTTGTACCTGACTATTGTAAGTCGCTTTGGACAAAAGCGTCTGCCAAATGTAATGTAATGTAATGTGATTTAAAAAACAATGTAGCACATAATTGTAAGTGAAAAGGAAATGATACCCTGAGGTTTTTCCAAATTCTTATTTACAAAACAGCAAAAACTCAGCCAGGTTGGATGCAGAGCATCTGTAAAGACTCCAACAGGTTTTCTTCCAGGATTGTCCTGTATTTAACTCCATCCATCTTCCCATCAACTCTGACCAGCTTCTCTGAACCTGCTGAAGAAAGGCATTCCTACAGAATGATGATGCCGCCACCATGTTTCACAGTGGGAATGGTGTGTTCAGGGAGATTAGCAGTGTTACTTTTCCTCCACACATAGCACTTAGCATTTAGTCCAAAATGTTGTTCTTTGGTCTCATCTGACCACAGCACCTTCTTCTTAGCCCCCACATGAGCTGTGGATTTCTGCAGCTCCTCCATAGTGACCATGGCCCTTTTGGCTGCTTCTCTGACTAGTGCTCTCCTTGCTCGATATGTCAGTTTGGGTGGATGGCCATGTCTTGGTACACAGTAAAATCTATATTGTTAAAATCACAGTGTAAAATTTTTTTGACTCCCTGGGTGTTATCTTAACAACTATCAGTGTTACAATTTACATAAAATTGGAATTATTTGCCAGAGTTAACAAATTTCAACTACTAACAGTGTATTCTGTCTCATAAGCTCCGCCTCCAAATTTTGCTACACTCAAGTTTGTCAGCTGCCATTTTCTTCGTGATTCAGCAATAGCAGCAGGTGTGTCTTTTTTTCCCTCAAACTCTCAAATTTGATAAATAGTGACATTAAATATATTTTGTATTGTTTTACAGTGTGTTAAATGTGTTTTTTAATTCTTAATATTGTTTAAATGCATTTTCATTAATCCTGTGAAATCCTTTTTGGGCTTCTTTAGATAGTTAGTTAGCTAGCAAGCTAACCTAACTAACGCTAGGTGAGGTGAAACTGGAAATTTCTCACAATAAACTGGCTAGCCAAGATAGCTGAAGAGAAAAAATAACCTATGTTCTCTAGCTAGCTGATGTAAAATTGGGACTTCTCACAAGTTAAACACAAAGTGCGGGAAAGTGTCCTCAAGAAACAGCTAACGTAGCATTAGCTAGCTTTAACTTGGGTTAAATAGGGAACCTCTTACCAGAAAAGGCTAGGTTAGCTAATCTAGCTAGCTAGCCTTATCTTACGTGAAATAGGCAACTTATCGCAAGAAACAACCTAAAGCTGACTAGCTAGCTAGCTGAGGCGAAATTGAAAAGTTCTTTCAGGAAACAAACGCTTGCTATCTAGCTAAATGGCACAGTTATTAAATTCTGGCGTTTAAAGTCCCAGCATGTAGGCTAGCTTCTGTAGCTACTATTTAAGGTGGATTTTTTTTGGTCCACCTTAAACTATGCAATAGGTAAGTTTGTGCTGCATTCGAATTACTCCTGTTGTACCCTACTGCGACATGATTCATATCTAGGAATGTGTTTAAATGTGATTCATTTAAAAGAAAATACCAAGAACCTGAACAATTAAAAAATGATATGTTTTCGTCTTTATTTTATTTCACTATTCAATGTCATTAATACTAAGTTTAACACTTTAATACTGTGATATTTACTTTTTGTTGTGGGACCATATATACTCCAAACGGTGTAAAATGAACAGAGGTGTTGCGATAACACTAAAAAAACAACAGCAGCATGAGTAAATGGTATACTACAAAGTGTCATATTTACAGTAAACATTTAACACTGCTATCAGTGTTATTTTTACTCTTTGTAGAGTGGGACCATCCTCAGTGTTTAGTCTGCTAAAAGCTGCATCAGTGTGGTGGCTAAAATTCAAAGAACAAAAATGTTGTTTTACAAATATTTAGAACTGGTATTGTATGCTAGCATAACAACACTTCATCTATTTGTACAAAACAGGTTAATACATAAAAAAAAACTAAAATTTATTTAGATTTTAATTACTTATGTTTCACATCAGGATATCTAACAGTGTTTTCTCACATTTTTTTGTCCATATCATACACCCCCAGTATGTATCTTATAATATTAGTGTGCAATACACAAATGAAAGGCAACCCTTGTGTAAGTTTAAATGACTTAAAGCACAATTATGCAACAGATAACATGCTGCTAACATGCTTTTGTCCAATCTGCAGTCACATTTCAAAACTCTAAATACGCTTAACACAACATCTGTCTGTTGGGGACTATAATGTTCATACAATTCATGTTGCTAACACACAAAATACATTTAATTAAAATGTTTTAAACATGCTTACATTCTATTAACAATCAAGATTCCCCACTCACACAATTCTGCATCTTTCTTATCTTATTTACAATTGCAACAATAGCAGGTGTAAAGCTATTGTAACTAATATACAATTTAAAATGTACAGATAATAAATAAAAGGCTATGTTAAGGAATCACAGCTGGTTGTGGATCTTAGCATTAGACTTAACCAGATGCTGTCAGTGACATAGACGTATAAAAAAAGAGGTCTGTTTGAACTGAGTGTGGCCAGTGTAGCACATAGAGAGAGAGAGAGAGAGAGAGAGAGAGAATAAAATAAGTCTGGATGGGGGTAAAGTAATAGTTAGTCCAGGTTTAGTTAAACCAGGACAAGGGGGAGAAAGAGTTGGGTCAGAATAAAGAAGAGGAACAAAAGTGTAAAAAGTATCTCTGTTCATTACTCAGGTATAAGAAGAAATACTACTGTTTAAAATATTTCTGTAGAAGTTAAAGTATCAACTTTTACTCAAGTAAAATTGTAAAAGTACTGGTTTCAAAACTACAAAGCATAAAAGTAAAAGTAATGGAAGGAAAATGCTTAAGCTGCACCACAGAGTCCTATAGTTGTCACACCTTAGCCTGTGTCTGTCCAGTGTCTTTCCTTTTTTTTGGTTCCTTCCTGCTCCTGTCCTTTTCTCTATTGTTTACCTGTCATGTTTCCCAGCCATGTGCTACTGTTGTGTTTTGGTCTTGTCTCCGCCTTAGCCCAGCCTTGTCATCTGTAACCCCTCCTGTCTCATTTGTAACTCCGCCCCCTCATTACCTCCACAGGTGTCCCTAGTGTGTGCCTGTGTATAAATACCTCATGTGTTCCTTTGTTCTCTGTCGTGCTTTTTGTCTGATCTTGCTTATCTGTTTTGTTTAACCTCAGACCAGCTGTGTTTTTTTGTCTTCAGTATTCCAGGTTTGCTTTATTTAGTTTGTTTCTTTATTTGTTATTTTTGCTTGTTTGTTTCAGTCTTTTAGTTTATCCTCTGTTTCTTAGTGTTTTGTTTCAGTTACTTTTTTTATATTATTCCGTAGTGTTTTGTTGTTTGTTTACTTTTTCTAATATGGATAATAAAACCGACTTGCGCTTGCATTCTGCCTCCTCTACGTTACAATAGTTTATAAAAACATTTTTGTAGGGTTTGACAACAATGTCCCTTCGTTTTTTTTTTACTGAATGACTGCAACAGACTATTTTTTGTCTATACTGTGTGTAACACCTTAGCCCATGTCTGTCTTCTGTTTCTCCTTTATTTGGTCTCTTGTGCTCCTGCCCCTCTGTTTACCTGTCATGTTTCCCAGCCATGTGCTATTGTGTTTTGTACCTGTCTCCACCCTAGCTCCGGCCCAGCCCTGCCCTATAGCAATTAGTGTTCTCACCTGTGTCTTATCTATAACCCCGCCCCCTCGTCATCCTAGCCCAGGTGTTTCTCACTCTCCTCTTGTACTTAAGCCCCTCTGTTTGAATGTTCAGTGTCGAGTCTTTTGTATCTTTGTATCCTTGCTGTCTGTATGTATCCTAGTCAAGCCTTTGCTGTGTATGTGTCAGGTCGGTCTTTGTTTCCTAGTCTTTGTTTCCTAGTTTTAGTGATGGGCAGATGAAGCCTCATTGGGCGTATGGCACATTTCCCAAACTGTATCGACACTGTGTTGAAACTGTGTTGCTGTATCACTTAATGGCGACATCTGCTGGACTAAGAAAGTCATTGCAAGCAACTGCGCGAGGAAATGCATCGGTCACGTGGTTTTCCTTAAAATGATACGCGGTCTGACACAGGGGTTCGCCTTGTTTGCTCGGTGCATGCGCTGAAGTTTCAGTGTCGTCAGACCCATCGCTACCAAACGATACAGGAAGTGTATCGGTCACGTGGTTTTCCTTAACTTGATACGCGCACCGACACGGGGTTTCGCCTTGACAGCTCGGCGCATGTGTCGAGGTTTCAGGGTCGTCAGACCCATCACTACCTAGTTTGATATTATCCTAGCCTTGTTTTTTGTAAGTTTTTTGCGTTACCCGCGTTTTGTTTGTTTATTTATCTTGTTTGTTTAATAAATAAATATATAATTTGCACTTACGTCCATACCTCCCTCCTTCATAACACTGTGGTTCTATATAATTAATAACACTTAATTACTTGTCAAATGTTGCACACATTTGAAACTTCTGTAAGTTTCTGTAATGTCACAAGCTGTTATTATTTTGACAGTGGTTGCACAGTGATTGACTTTATCTATGTCTCGGAAAATCATACACAGGAAGGCCAGCAGCAGGGGTAAACAAACAGGCAGAAACGATAAAGAGTCCAGGTCAAACACGGTAAATCCAATAATAGAGGAACAGGCAAAAATTGGCGTCAAAAAAACAAAAAGCAAGGTCATACATGGAAAAACTGAGACTAGAGATCAAAAACGATTTGTAATGAGGTAGAACCAACAATACTCGGCACAGGTGTGCTTGAGGTGCTCTTTTATAGTGCCAGTAGTCAGTATTCAGGACTTCCTGGAGGAAGCAGGTGATGTGTCATGTGATTGTGTGTGGTGATGTCAGCGGGTGGTGTGTTCTGGGTAGTGTAGTTGTTAGACTGAAAACCTCCGTTAGAGCTGTGTGAGGGAGAAACAGGAGTGCTTTCAGCACCAGACGTGATACAAACTATTCAGTTCATTGTATGAGGTGGGTGTGTCTAAGTTTAGAAAAAATGTCTAAAGTACTGGTAAACGCTTCCAGGCAGTTGTAAAAAACTGTAAACAAATAACAGCAGAGTGTGAAGGTTCAATTAGCAGGGTAAGAGCACAGTTTTGCTCAAAATCTTTCAATGCACACAACCTTATGGGTGACATACCAGAGTTCAAAATAGGACAAATTGTTGGTGCATTTGTGACCAAGACAGCAAGTGTTTGTGATGTATCAAGAGCCACGGTATCCAGGGTAAACGGCTGCCTGTCACGCCTGACTAAACAGGCAGAAAGGAAATAAGAGACACTGCTGGGATGTAAAAACGAAGCAGTAGAATTTATTAAATATTAACAACAAAACTACAAAATAAACAATAATCAAGGGGTGAGTGCAACACACTAACGTTGGGCAAAATAAAAAACAAATATAAAAATTGGCGAAGTAAACTGGACTGGGCCAAAATAAACATGGACTTCAAAGAGCTCTTACTCTCCTAACACCTCTAATAAACTACCTTCTACTACCAGATCAGGAGAATCTCTCACTATCTTTAATAAACTTCTGAAGACAGAGCTCTTCAAAGAGCACGTACTCTCCTAACACCTCTAACTAACTACCTTCTACTACCAGATCAGGAGAATCTCTCACTATCTTTAATAAACTTCTGAAGACAGAGCTCTTCAAAGAGCTCTTACTCTCCTAACAACTCTAACACCTCTAACTACTTCTAACCTCATTTCCTTCTTCCCCTCCTTCACTCTTCTATCCTATTATTTCCCTTTGACCTTCTTTAAGCCCTATCTAAAAATGTTTTATCTTTAACTTCTATTACTTTTGTACTTCACTATTGTAAGTCGCTTTGGACAAAAGCGTCTGCCAAATGTAATGTAATGTAATGTAATATAAACATATACATATTTATATAACTGGGCTGAGCCCCAGATATTTACATACCCAGGCAACTCCCCTGTACATAGCTCTGGAACATTGAATATGCATCAGTGTCTATAGTACTGGTAAACGCTTCTTAGCACCTGTAAAAAACTGTAATAAAAAAACTCATTTTGAGCTTATCTTTGTATTTGATTAGTAGATAAAATCCTTAATCTCATGCGTGAGAAACTGTTGTTTACGTTTTTTTATGTGAAGCAGACACACCTAAGAGTTGACGTTCACTTTGCACTTTGAAGCACTGCTGTCAAGGGCTCAGGTAAAGTTTTGAGAGAAATATTGAACTACCCTTAAGTCCCTTAACTAACAAGTTAATAGCCTCACTGTAGTGCCTAAAGTGCTGGATATCTGTTGTGAAAGAAATAAAAATATGTTAACTATCATACTCTTTCTATACCTTTGTTCTAATTGAATAAAACATGTTAAAGTCAGACTTTAAGCATGTAATGGTGTGTTGTTGATACTATAACAGTTTTATCAAAAGTAAGATATAAAAAAATGCACTAATGCTTCATAAGTCCTGTATTGCAATATATTTTGTACTGCTAGGTTCTTGTCAATACACCCTTTACACCTGTAACAAAAAATAGATATCACCAAACTCTAACCAAATTCTTTTTCACTAATGACAGGTGTACTGATTTACTAAGTTGAGATGTTGTATAAATGTATGGTTTAGTAATACACATATATTGTCATGACAATCAAGTATAAATTTGGAATTTCAGTATGTTAGGAAATTTAAATACATTTATTTGAGTGTATTTCCAAGTACACTAATCCTCCTGTCCTACTATTATTGTCAATAGCTTTATCCTAAAATTTTTTGTATACATCGGTCCCAGGTGTCGCCCATTTCTAGTCCTCGTTCGTATATATAAATAGCCTCTTATAACTGTTTCCCTTGTCTGTGGTTGTACGTCTAACGTCAGTAAGGTTACATGTTTCCTTGCTCTTTTGCTACCTCCATGTTCTCTGTGTTTCTTTTTGTTTTATTTTTTTGTCTGTTTTTTCTAAAATCATTTCAATTAATATTCGCAAGTGCGTCTCTCCTCGTCCCCTTCTTTCTCCCAAACTGACAAAGAGATTTTAAAAGTCTCTACCAGTTTTTCGTTCAACATTGTCTCTAAAATTTAACTGAACTGTACAATTTAAAATACTTTAATCATGAATGTGATTAAATGTTATTAATAATTACTTCTATGGCAGGGTAGCAATTCAGAATGTAGCTAAGCTACTTCAATGCATGTCCGGCCAGAGTGACAGCAGGTTTTTGTTTAAATACCCAGCAGCACACCTGATTTTACATGTTTAAACAACTGGTGAGTCTTCAAACAGTTCATTGCACATTCAGCTTCTGCTTGGCTGGAATGAAAACCTGCAGCCACACCCACCCTTTCAGGTTTACTTCCCTGCTCTAGTGCATGCTTTGCATTAGGCATGGGGCCAAGAAAAACATTTTTTAGAAGAATTTTAAAAGATCCTAGAGAACCATATAGCATGCCCCAATCATCCTTCTGATAGGACTGATCCCAGCATAGTCTCCTAATAATCATTTTGTTCTCTTCTATATATTGTATAATACAACATAATCTCAATTCCACCTGATGAGACTGTTATTGAAGATTCATCTGTGGGTCACTGTAACATTTATCAGTTTATATCACACCTGGAGCTGAAGGTGCTCATGTACCTCCTGCACCTGAGTCTATCAGCGATCCTCTATCCCCGGACTCCATTACTCAAAATGCACCACACACTATAATAAAATATAATCACATGACATCTCCAAAAATATCTCACCAGACTATTAGTTACACCTGATTTACTCACTCATTCATTCACTATAAAAAACTCTTAACCCTCTGTTACTGCCTTGCCATGTTTTGACCTTGACTCTCTCACTCCTCTTTGTATGTTTATCTTACGTTGTTGTATTTTGGTGTTGAATCTGCCTGATTCTGAACACGATTATGGACTTTTCAAAAAAAAACTGTTTATTTTATATATGTCTCCTTATTCTATTCTGTACATTTTCACACATTTATCTGAACTTTCTTCTCCTTACATTTTAACAATAGCTTTGTTACTCCTATTTTATTTCAGCTTGTTTTCATTCCAGTTTCTCATCATTCAATAAAACCCCAATCCAAATAAATCTCTCCATCAGGATAGAGTGAATCTGATTGTGGTTGCATAAGAAGCATAAACATATACCATTCCGACACCATATTGGTTTATATGATCCATCATACCTGCATGCATCATGTCCACAAGGCGTGCATGAGAGAGCGAGAGGGTACAGCGCGCGCTAGAGAGAGAGGGCATGCATCCGTGTATTCTGCGTGCGTTTACGCAAACCGAGCCATGACCCCCGTACCATGACGGTTCATAAAGAATACACGTATCGTTACACCCCTACTAGGACATTTCAAGCTTTTGCAGGCTACATAAAAGGACGTGGCTCAGTAGTGTGTTTGGCCTCCACATGCCTGTATGATCTCCCTACAACACCTGGACATGCTCCTGATGAGGCGGCGGATGTTCTCCTGAGGAATCTCCTTCCAGACCTGGATTAAAGCATCAGTCAACTCCTAAACAGTCTGTGGTGCAGTGTGGCGCTGGTGGATGGAGCGAGACATGATGTCCCAGATGTGCTGGATTGGATTCAGGTCTGGGAAACGGGCAGGACAGGCCATAACATCAGTACCTTCATCATGTAGGAACTGCTGACACACTTCAGCCACATGAGGTCTAGCATTTGTACTGCATTAGGAGGAACCCAGGGCTCACTGCACCAGCATATGGTCTCACAATGTGTCTGAAGATCTCATCTCGGTACCTAATGACAGTCAGGGTACCTCTGGCGAGCACATGGAGGTCACCCCACACCATTACTGACCCACTGACAAACCGGTTACACTGGAGGATGTTGCAGGCAGTAGAACGTTCTCCACGGCGTCTCCAGACTCTATCACGTCTGTGACGAATGGTGAATCTGCCAATCTTGGTGTTTTCTGGCAAATGCCAAGCGTCCTGCACCGTGTTGGGCTGTAAGCACAAGCTCCACTTGTGGACACATGCACATTTGTGGACATTTGGGGTCGTCTTGCTAATTGCCTCTCATTTCTACCTGTTGTCTGTTCCATTTGCACAACAGCAGGTAAAATTGATTCACAATCAGTGTTGCTTCCTAACTGGACAGGTTGATTTTACAGTGTGGTGGACTTGGAGTAACATTGTGTTTTTTAAGTGTTCCTTTTATTTTTTTTGAGCCGTGTATTTACATTGTACTAAAATATATACATTTTCATTGGGCATATATGCAGATAAAACAGGGAGCCTAGTGCTTCCCAAATTTATAACATTGTCATTTTAAAATGTTAAAATGTGTTTTTTTTTATACTTATACTTTAAGAAGTTTTGAAACCAGTACTTTTGAAGTATATACTTTTGGAGATGTTTTTCAAACCCGCACATATACTATGAACCCACATGGACTGCCAGGAAATACAGAGAGAAATTACATGAAGATTAATCAAATTAGACCTGCAGTAGAACCATTCAAGACATTAAAGGCATTTTCCTCATGTAGAAAACGCTTGGCTTATTCCTAAGAGCTTGCCGCACCCTCCTGTATTTTATTAAGAAAACATCAGACTGCAGATGAAATGATTTGTGCGTTCATTTGTTTTTCTCTTTTTGAAAGATGTGCTGATCTGTACGTGGTAAACTAAGTCACGAAGCATAACAGTGTCCCTATTCAGCGCCTCATTTGCACACCTTGGTTTTGACTATCAGTGACACTAACTGCTCGTTTTTAGTATAGAGACACAATAACAAACCTGTCAGACCTGCAGCCATAACACTGACTCTGGATCTGCTACTGGATCAGTTATAGCTGTTTATATACTGCAAATAAAATGTCAAGATTTCGAAAAAATATATATATATATTTATTCTATGGTATTTTGTAGTGGTTTGGACTGTTGATACTGCATAGGAAAGGTGGTGTGGCTGGCCATGGCATACTATCTGCTTCTTTAAGTCAAGCTCTTGAGACTGTAGCAGTAAATGGACTAGCATTGTCCGGGTGCAATGGACTTGGGTTGTAGTGAAACATGATTGCAAGTACAAACAACTATTGAATAGTCCAACTCCATTCTCCCCCATCATTTCCAAAAACAGTACTTTTAATTGATGTTCCCAAAACGCCACAGTGCTAGAGATGGGGGCTTAGAGTTACCCATACAAAGAAATCTCTATTTTTACAACATTAACAAGCTTAAAGTAGCTCCACATTTGAGGGCTCTGACATTTAATATGAGGCACTAAGAACTTTAAAAATAGCATATAGTTTATTAAAAACACTGTTCACAAGATGGGGAAAGGGAAGGAGCCATCCCAGCCTAGAAACTCCATGTGGTAATATAGGCAAACATAAGGAGAAGACAATATACAATAAACCATGTGCATATTTGAACTCTATTCCATGACTGTTGGTGGGGTGTAAGATAGCAACAAGCAGCACAATGTGTCTTGTAAAGGATGTAAGATAGAACCCGTTCAATTTCAGGAAAATAAGAAAATTCTATAACCTCTATGAAGTTATTTGATTTTAACATTTCTGTAATTTAAAGAAAAGAAATGACTGTGATTTTGAAACTAAAATTTGAAATTTCAATTGGGATGTTAGAATATTTTTTTACCATTTCATTCAAACTAAAAGGCTGATACTAAATCAAAATCCCTACAGCTCCTTCTGGTATATAAGTCTAGGGTAAGGAATGTGGGTTATTACATGCATGAGAAGGTTCCGTTTATCCAAAAAAACCCACCCGTGTCTAAAAATCTCATGGAGTGCTATGGAGTTACATGGAGTCATGTAAGTTCGAGCATTTTTATTACTGCGCTTAGGCAAATTCAGTGAGCGAGTTGCAAAACCTCAATAACGTTTTCATCACTCTCTCTGACGAGAAATTTGCATGAGTTCTACCGTTGCTTGACGTCTCTGAGGGGCTGTTATTCCAGGAGGGAAAGTACCTCCTGACGCTTTGCCAGAGAGATGGATGTTATCTGTAAACAGGGGTGCAAGAGTGCAGCTCTTTTAAATGATCAGCAAAAGATTAATAGTCTCTTGTTTATTGTGACTGTCTAACTAAAAACATGCATTTCTAAAACAGCGACTTTACTGACAGAGATAAAACCTTCATAACTTTCAATGGAAGTCAATGTAAAACTGTCTATTGGTCCATTAATCAAGAGTTTTTAACATGGTGGTGGATAACACCACTACCTGCAAGTGAGCTACCCTATTATGTGGAAGACTGGGGTTAAATTCCTGTTCATAGTGACTATGCAGCACAACACTAATAGGTCACTGGGCAAGACTCCTAACACTACAGTGCCATAGCTATGTAATTTGCATAACATTCTAAGCTGCTCTGAATAAGAGCTTGAGCTAAATGTTTTTTTGCATATGGCGTGGGAATGTAGATATGTTTATGACTTTTGGATAAATGTTGAGTGGTACTACTATACTGTCTTCCCTGGTAGAACATGCTAATGTTTTAATCAAATCAAATCATCAAATCAAATTAATTTGTATAGCACTTTTTACAACAGGTGTTGGCACAAAGCAGCTTTACAGAAACATGATTACAGGACAAAGAATCAGGCAAAACCAGAGACTGTAAAAAAAGATGGACGTCGTGTCTCCGTTCCCATTCATTCAATGAAAATGAAGCCAAAATCTTCAACCATGTTGGCGATCCTGAAACACGAGTCTGCGCAGTAGAGACCAGAGGATGGAGAAAGACTGTGGAGAGCAGCCTACTCATTTGAATAACACCGCCCCTGAGGGCTGCCTCGGTCACAGACTGCAGTGCGGGGCGGAGCAGAGCTGACGGTCTGTGATTGGTCCCGCCCATAACCAGCACTTTTACAATAACCACACCTTTTTTGAATAGAGCTTAATAACGTTTTAAAAAACGAATTCTGTGGGGATATAAAAATTTGACAATATAAGCAGAGGTTACGCTAGCTGTTGTATTTAAATAAAGGAGATAGAATTACAGTATATTAGAAAAAAATGTTACAAATGTTACACGGCTTTCTGCAGCCAAACAGCAGGGGGCGCCCGACCTGTGGTGGCTTCACTTTTGAGAGACAATGCTCTGTCCAGCTATACACAGTCTATGGGCAAAACATTAAACATAGAAAATACAGGATACAGAACCCCCAGTGAGCGCGGAGGCAAGGAAAAACTCCCTCAGAGCTGCAGGAGGAGGAAGAAACCTTGGGAGGACCAAAACTCACATTTGAGGGGGGACCATCCTACCACTGGTCAAACGGCTTTTAAATTAAAATTTAAAGTCTTTTATACATCCATATAGGTTTTATATATTCAGGAGTGTAATAGCACCACTAATGGCTTGGATGTAATCAGTAGTGGAGCGTAAGATGGACGATGAGCAGCTGATCTGTGGTGGGTGGGTGATGGAGAAGAGCTGACTTCAGAAACTTCCATCAGTCTGGCTTGACAGGAGACGCGAGAGCCTGAGAGTCCAACATCGGTATCGGGTCAGACAGGTGGGCAGTCAGTAACTCGGAGGAAGGCAGAGAGATGGAATTATTTTTGACTGGATTTATGTAAAACAGAGAATATAAAACATTATCAGAGTGTGGCTAATGACTCCGGCAGAACTGAATAAAACAGCCTAACTAAAGGCAGAGAGCCAGAAGGTAACATAGACATGGAGGCTCCCTGAAACACTGGCATCCACCCACTCCACCGTCCACAAACCTGAGTGACCGTGTGCAGTGGGAGAACAACAGCACCAGCATCTCAGTTTACCCACAATTCCCTCTGTCCATGAACTCCTGAATCTGCAGCCTTATCTAAAGGAAAAAAAACATTAATTACCAAAAGATAAACTAAACAAGAAAGTTTTCAGTCTAGACTTAAAGATTAAGACTGTGTCCCGAATATATTCGGGTAAATTATTCCAGAGTTGGGGAGCTTTATAAGTGAAAGCTCTTCCTCCTGCAGACCTCCTCTGAATTTTAGGAACTACTAAGAAACCAGCACCCTGAGATCTAAGTAATCGCGGTGGTTCATAATAGGAGATGAGGTCTCGCAAATACTCAGGAGCGAGCCCGTGTAGGGCTTTATACGTTAACAGGAGAATTTTATAGTCTATGCGGAATTTGACTGGAAGCCAGTGCAGTGCTGATAGTACTAATATGGTCAAATTTTCTCGTTTTAGTGAGGACCCTGGCTGCAGCATTTTGAACTAGCTGAAGTTTATTTAAGTTACTACAGGAACATCCAGACAGTAGCGCATTACAATAATCTAGCCTTAAGGTAATGAAGGCATGTACTAATTTTTCTGCGTCATGCAGTGATAGGGCATTTCTTAGCTTGGCGATGTTACATAGGTGTAGAAAAGCTGTTCTAGTAACATTAGATATGTGTTTATCGAATGCTAGATCTGAATCTATGATAACTCCAAGGTTTTTAGCTGCTGAACCAGGTGTGACTGAGAAGTCGGCCAGATTTAGCATTAAGTCTGACAATTTATTTCTAGCAGCGTTGGGGCCTAATAGGAGAACCTCTGTTTTATCACTATTTAATAGGGGGAAGTTGCGCGACAATCAGGATTTTACATCGTTTACACAATCATCGATTTTCTTTAATCTCACTCTGTCATCAGGTTTGGCTGATATGAAGAGCTGAGTGTCATCTGCATAACAATCAAAATTTACGTCATGTTTTTGAATAGCTTTGCCCAGTGGGAGCATATATAATGTAAATAATAACGGTCCTAATATAGAGCCTTGTGGAATTCCATATCTTACCTTGGTATAACTGGAAGACATATCATTTATCCTCACAAACTGATAGCGATCGGTTAAGTATGATTTAAACCATGATAAGGCAGTTCCTGTTACACCAACCATGTTCTCTAGTCTTTCTAAAAGGATAGTATGATCTATTGTATCAAAGGCTGCGCTCAGATCAAGAAGTACGAGTAGGGAAACACAGCCTTGGTCGGCGGCTATAAGTAGATCGTTTGTTATTAGGCCTGCTATGATGAGGCCTAAATCCAGATTGAAATTTCTCATAGATTTGGTTTCTTTGCAGGTAAGAGCAAAGTTGTTGGGCCACAGCTTTTTCTAAAATCTTAGAAATAAACGGTAAGTTTGAAATAGGTCTATAGTTAGACAGTACAGTAGGATCAAGATTTGGTTTCTTGATCAGAGGTTTAATTACAGCTGTTTTAAAGGCTTTGGGTACATGGCCTAGGGTGAGTGATGAGTTTACTATCATTAACAGAGGTTTAATTATATCTGGTAGTACCTGCTTTAATAATTTTGTGGGAACTGCATTAAGTGTGCAGGTTGTGCTGTTTGAAGAGGAGATAATTTTCTCTAATTCTAGCTGTGGAAGTGGGTTAAAGACTTCCAACCTAACTTCGGGTTTTGTTCTAGATCAGCCACACCAGATGACAGAGAGGATGTGCTATTTATCTGTTTAATTTTATCCAGAATGTTTTAAATTTTACTATTGAAGTCCATAAAAGCATTGCTGGTGTGAATGGCTGGAATCTGAGGTTCAGTACCTGCCTGGTTTTTAGTTAATTTGGAAATAACACTAAAGAGAGCTCTTGGATTATTTTTATTAATCTCGGTCTGTGAAGCCAAATACGCTGAGCGGGCTTTATTAAGTTCTTTTCTATATTTTACAAGACTGTCTTTCCACGCAGAGTGAAACACTTCCAGTTTAGTTGATTGATATTTAAGCTCTAAGTTTCGTTCTAACTGCTTTAAGGTACGAGTTTGATCATTGAACAACGGTGCGAGCTTTTTCTTTGTCTCTCTATTTTGTGTTTAAGGGATGCTACAACATCTAAGGTAGAGCAAAAGGTATTTTCTAAACCTTTTGTCTAGTTCTACTGGGTCTACTGGGTTTGTCTAGTTCTACTGGGTCTACAGGAGAGTACATTATAGTTGATAAATTATCTGTTGTCATAATAAACCAGAACTCAGACAAATGCAGATGTAAATAAACGTATTTAATAGAAAAAGGAGCAGTACAGAGAGTAGTCGGGCAAAGCAGGGTATATACCAAAAAACAGATGCATACAGAGATAACCATACCGTAACGGGGTACACAGTCCAGGGTCTAACACGGGCAGGACAATATCAGAGAGCAGGCAAAAATCAAATAAGTCGAATAAATAATAAAAAAGTCGAATAAACAGTCCAATGGTCAGAAAAACACGAATAGAGCAGAAAACAGGGCAGGCAAAAATCGAAGTCGGGGTACACGGAAAAAAGGTAATACACAGAGTAACAAAATAGAGATCAGAGAAGCGCGTTGTAAAGCTGGACGAACTGAACAATACTTAGCAAGGAGTGGGAGTTCTGAGAGAGCTTAAATAGCGTGTAAAACAGATGTTAGTAATTAGGGGAATCACTTCCTGGTAAAGTCACATGATCGCCAGAGTCTCTTTGTGGTGTGTTCTGGGTATTGTAGTCTTGTGGAGGAGAATCGCAGATAGAGCTGAGTGTGGGAGAAACACAAGCGCTGACTGCGCCAGGCGTGACATCTGTAAATTGTTGTGCTGTAAAAGACGTTACTGATAGTTTCATAGAGTAGCTAGGGGATGTACGTATATTATGACTGAGATGTATTTTAATGAAATAAGGTAATGATCTGAAGTTGCGGAGGATTGAGAATGAATATTCGGGTTATCTATGCTCACACCCAGGGTCAAAACTAAATCCACAGTATGATTACAGTAATAAGTAGGTCCTGTTTTAATTTGAATAATACCAACTAGTCTAAAATCGATGTGAATGCCTTTTTTAATGGATCATCCAACTTTTTGAAATGAATGTTGAAGTCTCCAACTATAATCACTTTATCATTACTTACTGCTAAATCTGTGACAAAATCACTAAATTCTTTTAAAAATTCTAAATAGGGCCCTGGTGGTCTGTAGATATTAATTAAGGAAAATTCATTCTTTTTTGTAACTGGATTAATTATACTGGTGGAAAGAAGCTCTGATTGCTAACTAAGGTATTTTGGAAAAGTATGCAGACCCCACCTCCTCTACTGGACAATCTCGGATTGTGTATATAATTGTAGCCTGCAGGGGTGGCTTAATTTAATACTACATATTCATTTGGCCTAATCCAGGTTTCTGTCAGACACAGAATATCGAATTTCTGATCAGTTATCATTTCATTCACTAGAACTGCTTTTGAATTTAGAGATCTAATATTAAGTAAACCAATCTTTAGGCTTGAAATGTTAGTACTACAGTCTGGATATGATTGTTTAATATAAGTTAAGTTATTTGGATTTACTGCTTTAGTTTTTCAACGTTTTTGTTTGACTCGGGGGACAGACACAGTCTGAATATATTGGTATCTTGGTAACGTCTCTTTGCAGCTCGCAGACGGTTGGTCAAGCCTCTCTGTCTGCAGCCTGGTCCCGGCTCTGGATTGTCTTGATTTTAAGTCAATATTTGGTGAAATTACCCTGATTTTTTATCAAAGCTTTCGTGCATCTTGGCATGCTCTCCACAAGTCTTTCACACTGCTTTTGGGTGACCTTATTCCACTCCTGGCACGAAAATTCAATTGGCTTTTGACCATCCAACCTCTTACATGATTATATTCAGATGTTGTTTAATAGGGTTCAGGTCTGGAGATTGACTGTCAAATTATTTTAATGTCAGTCAGCAACCATAGGATGACATGAAGTGACCTATAAAAAGAATGGCAAATGACAGCTAAGGTGAAGTGCATGGAAAGAACAGTTCAAAACAATCTCTTAGAGTGTCTTGCACCCACTGTGAAATTTGGTGGAGGATCGGTGATGATCAGGGGATGCTTCAGCAAGGCTGGAATTCTTTGCGAATGAGGCATGAATCAAGCCTCATACAAGGTTATCCTGGAAAAACACTTCCTTCTTTATGCTCTGGCAATGTTCCCAAGTCTGAGAGTGTTTTTTCCAGCAGGGCAATGCTCAATTCCACACAGCTAGATCAATTAAGGTGTGGATGAAGGACCACCAGATCAAGACCCTGTCATGGCCAACCCAATCTCCAGCTCTGAACCCCTTTGAAACCCTATGGAATTTAATCAAGAGGAAGATGGATGATCACAAGCCATCAAACAAATCTGAACTGCTTTAGCACCAGCATCAGCTACAGCTGCCTGTCTCCGCTCATCAGCTACATGGTTTGACTTGTTGGATCCTTGGCTCGACGCCAAGTTTTTTCCGTGTTTACTTGTATCTTTTTTGTCTTTGTTATTTATATATATATATAATTAAATTTCTTATTTACCAGCGATTATGTCCGCCTCTTCGTCTACCTGCCTGCACCTTCCTGACAGAAAGACCGACCATAACATGGACGTAGCGGGTAATTCGTGGACTGGCTCCAGGATGGCAATCCGCCGTACTCCCTGCAGGATCCCAGAGCAGGAGACCCCGAGGAACTAAGGCTGCAGAAGGCCTCGGGGTAGGCGTTTAAAGGGGTCCCGCCAGCCGGAAGAGGAGCCCTTTGCGGGGGAGGGTTTTTTTGGAGGGGGCACTACAGGTTGGTGCGGTGAGCCTTGGGTCTCGTCCCAAGTTAGGCGGTGCCTACGAGTACCCGAGGCTCGTGAAGCGGGACCCGTGGGACTTCCTCGGGTGTGCTCCCAACAGCTCTGAGGAGGTGGAGGAGCTCTACCCCGCACTGACCCGTGCTCCCTTGCCGTTCCCCCCAGGGGCGGTGCTCTACCCGGCTCTCCCCAGAGCTAGCTTCTCCAGCGGCAAAGGCACGCTCCATCCCGGCGGCTCCAGAGGCGTGCTCCGTGACTCCTGCGGTAGCAGCTGAACCGCACTCCGTGACTTCCGCAGCGGCTGAGAAACCGTGCTCCGTGACTTCCGCGGTGGCTGAGAAACTGCACTCCGTGACTTCCTCGGCGGCTGAGAAATCGTGCTGAGAAACCTCCTATACGGCGAGCCAGCCACACTCTGATACTTTTTTCGCGCTGGACTGTACCAGCGGCCCTGCGCTTCATGCAATTGACACGGTGTCAGAACTGTGCCCAGGCTGGCTTTTCAGACTCTCCTGAGACTTTTGCCAGCCTGGGCACCCATCTATGTTTTTTGTATCCCTGTTGCTCCCTGTCCTGGTCCCCGTGTCTGTGTTTGTTCCTGTTCCTGTCCCCGGTGTTTTTTCCGTTCCCATCCCTGTCACTGTGTTCATGTCTGTCCCTGTTAATGTCTTTGTCCCAGTTCCCCAGTCCAGTCCTGTTCAGACCCATGTCCAGTCTCCCGTCCAGTCTCCGCTCCTTGTCCAGTCTCTCGTCCAGTCTCTGTTCCTTATTCAGTCTCCTGTCCAGTCTCCGTCTCCTCTCCAGTCTCTGTCTCCTGTCCAGTCTCCGTCTCCTCTCCAGTCTTCATCCCCTGTCGAGTCTCTGTTCTCTGTGCAGTCTTTGTTCCCTGTCCAGTCTCCATCTCCCATCTAGTCTAATGTCCAGTCCCCTTTCCATGTCCATTCTCCTTTTCAATATCCAGTCCGGTCTCTTGTTTTTCCGGCCCTTCCCCATTGTCATGTTTCCTGTCTGTCCTCGTGACTGTGCATGTCCCACGTGACATGTGTCCCTGTGTATCTTCGTTTCCCAGTGTGTTTCCCCAGTAATTTTCTGTCACGTGTCTGTAATTTGTAGCTCCGTCCCTCGTTACCTGTCTCCCCAGGTAACGCCTTTTATCTGTGTTTATTTGTCTGTCTTTGCCCCTTCTCCTGTTGTTTGTCTCTCCATGTTTCTTTGTATTTATTGGCTTAGCCCTAGTCCTTGTTCCGTATTTATATCTTCTTGCACCTTCCTGACAGTTCCCTCAATCTATTTCACTGTTCGATTTAATTGTTTCCTCGATTTAATTAATTGTTTTCTCAATTTAATTCATCATTTCCCTGATTTAATTCATTGTTCCCTCTATTTATTCAATGTTCCCTCTATTTATTCATTGTTTCCTCGATTGATTTCACTGTTTCCTTGATATATTTCACTGTTCCCTCAATCTATTTCTCTGTTTCCTCAATCTATTTCTCTGTTCGATTTAATTTATTGTTTCCTCTATTTATTCATTGTCTCCTTAATTTATTTATTGTTCCCTCGATTTATTTCACTGTTCCCTTGATCTATTTTCACTGTTCTTTCGATCTATTTCACTGTTCCCTCAATCTATTTCTCTGTTCGATTTTATTTATTGTTCCCTCTATTTAATTCTTTGTTCACTTTATTTATTTTGTTTACTCAATTTATTCATTGTTCTGTTGATTTATTTCATGTTCCACTGATTTAATTTATTGTCCCCTAAATTAAATTTTTATTCCCTCAATTTAATTCATTGTTTCCTCGATCCATGGTGGCTTTTCTCTATTTCCTTCATTTTTTCTGTGTTCCCTCCATCCCTGCCAGTGAGGCGGACCCCTACGCCCGGCTTTACTAACGTACATTTACTAAAAAGGGCTGTGATGGCACCTTTCTGTTTTCTTTGCTCTTTCCTCAGGTGCTGCATTCTTCGGTCGAAGCTTCTCTCCGCCTGCTGGTTGCATCCTCTCTGCTGTCCGTGTTCTTCGTCTGGGTGCCCCCCTGTCTGCTGTCACGACCATTGGTCCTACCTATTGCTCGGTCCTACCTATTTTCTCCTTTTGTCAAGATGAGAAAACTCACCGTGCCATGAAACCTGTCGAACTCCCCTTTCAGTCAAGCATTATTACTGATCGTATCACAAGGACAGATGCCAACTTCGTATACCATCTACTATAAAGACATTGTCATTCAAACCACCCCTGGAACGCTATTGAAGATCTTATGAAGTTCTGCTGAAGACCAGATTTTCACTATCGCTTACCTTCCACTTTTCCGTCTTTTTAGGGGGACCTGGCTTGAGCTGTTCTGAACTGTACCCCAAGCAACATGATCACAGTTCCACCCCTCCCCACATCATGTAGGTGGGGTTCATTATAGCAAAATCCGGGTTACTCTACCAGTTATTGATTCTGAACTTTTCTGTAGATAAAACTTTTGTTGTTGTTTCTAAATGAATATAAACATGTTTTCTTTGTATTATTTGAGGTTTAAAATCACTGCATCTTTTTTGTTAATTTGACCATTTCTCATTTTTTGCAAATAAATGCTCTAAATTAAAATATTTTTATATGGAATTTGGGAGAAATGTTGTCTTTAGTTCATAGAATAACAATGTTCATTTTACTCAAACATATACCTATAAATAGCAAAATCAGAGAAACTGATATTTTTAAGTAGTCTTTTTCCAGAGCTGTATTTATTAATTCCATATTAGGGGAATGTACATATGTCTATGACTGTGTATGACTTATGTATGTAGTGTGTAGATGTTCAAATACTTCTGTGATGGTCTGACTGCAATAATCCACAAGTGCAAGGTCATTATTTGATGGACCCTTTTCGCTGTAGGCTAGAATTTACAATTTGTCCCATAATGCTTTTACACAGAATAGGCATTTAAAGACTAAATACTAAATTCACTTTAACTTCTGCAACCATCTGAATGCCTAATTTTGTTTGAATCAAAGAAGAATCTACATCACACAAGGTTATTACCCTCCCACAAATGATTGCATAATTGAGATTTTGGTAACACTTTACAATAAGGGTGCAATAATTAACAGCACTTACAACAGAATTTCTCAACTAAATTATTAAGTTTGAGTTTATTATTTTTTACAATATTTTTGAGCATTAATTATTTGTAATGTTTAACTAGTATCAGTCATTAGTTGAGAAATCAATACACCATTTAACAATGTTTTTCCTGAAATAATGTTCCAGGAATGTGTGAGCTAATCATGTTAAAATTATTTTCTTGAAATAACTTAGTACCTCAAATCTACAAATAATGACATTTTATATAACGGATAATTTAATAAAATGATTCACATTCATTAAGAGTATTTTCCTGGTGGTTCTACATTTTCCCATCAGGAAATGATTGAGACCTACTGGGAAGAGGCTGAACATTTCCTGTTTTACCTGCTGGATTCAGACATTAATATTTATATTACATACTATAATAATACAGCACTGCCTGACTCCTCTGAATACCCTTTTACAAAAACAGCATCTGGATGGAAGTTGAGGATGTCATTAGAGCATTGTATCTTCTGATGAGTTATATATATACACACACGATTTAAAAGCAATTACTGCAATAAAGGAAAAAAATCACGAAAGTGCCATTCCAGAAAAACAAGTACATGTGTTTAAACTGTTAATATAGTATTTTGTAAAATACTTATACACATTCAGCTTCACCGCTGTTCAGAAGTTTAAATCGCGCTACGTTTAACCGGTAGCAAT
Source organism: Astyanax mexicanus (assembly GCF_023375975.1). Classification (NCBI taxonomy): domain Eukaryota; kingdom Metazoa; phylum Chordata; class Actinopteri; order Characiformes; family Acestrorhamphidae; genus Astyanax; species Astyanax mexicanus. The sequence goes on from NC_064419.1 coordinate 15,191,439, forward strand.
GCAGTTTCCGCCTTCGTTTGACAGATCTGTTAAGGTGATTGGCTGCGGGGAAAAAAAATGATGGACAGCTTGGTCTGTCTGATGATTGGCTTAATAAAAATAATTGACAACGAAAGTGTAGTATCTGATTGGCTGCAGTCGAAAATGATTGACACATGCTCCACCCTTTAGCCACGCCCACTGGGGGGGCTACGGCCTGCAGCATTACCCTTCTCTATAAATCACTTAGTGCTGGGTCTTTGGCATATATGATATCAAATCTATTTTGTTTTTTGCTCTGGCTCTCTATTTCTTACCTGCTCTGTCCTCGGGAAGTCCCGTTTCTAGTGTTGGCAAAACCATACCTGTCAAGTTTTAGATTTAAGAATAAGGGATATTTTCCTCTGTACTCCTAAAGCCGTCCCACCAGCCCAACGAAGGTTCAGTATCCCTTACATTTTAAGACAGGTTTACAAAAAATCTAAAATAACCACAAGTGAACCACTTACACACTACAGTTAGATTATAAGAATCTGAACATGTTGTGGACATTCCTACATATGTCATTCTTTTAATACAGCCAAATTAAATACCCTTTTCTATATATTAAAAAAATAATAAGATTTCATGTCTTTTTGTAATAAATGCACTCTTTTATATGATATATTTTTTATTTATTTAATGGATTTAAAATTGAACAAAGGGTGCACAAATTCTGCAAAATGACTGTAGGTGAACTAAAAATAGTATCATGAGCTTTTACTAAAAGGACATGGACCAGATATGTTCCATCAGTAAAAATTAGTCCTAAGGGGCCTACACAATAATTCTTAATTAATACTTCTTTCTTTTGATCACTCCACCCCTGATCAGTTCAGTTAATTTCGGTCCTCTCCACATTTCTAGTTCTAGAGTCACAAGCTGTATTTTTTTCTAAAGTCACAAGCTGTTTTTTTAAGCAGCTATCAGAAAAATCTCATCACAGTTGACATGATTAGCCTACCGTTACCTTTCTTTTAGAAAAATTGCTGTATATCCATGTATGTTTTAACATCAGCTGCTCTAACTAGCTGCCTGAACTCACAGCGACGGGGGGGCTTTCCCACACTGACCCTCCTTTGCAAGCTGATTGGCTGTTTCTCCTGAAAGGTGGGACTTTCTCCTTGAATCGGCTCCACGATTGGTTAAGAGAGCGGTCAGTGCCCTGTCTCCTCAATAATATATATATATTTTATTTTAGTATAATACGGGAAATTTACGGGAAAATACTAATACGGGAGGACGGCGGGAAAGAGGAGTAAAATACGGTAGTTTCCCGGCCAAAACGGGAGACTTGACAGGTATGCAAAACAATGCTTCATGAGCCAGTGAGGCTTTCCAGCACAAAGGTTCACCAAAGGTTCATTATCCGAATCCTCACTGAATCACTAGTGACACCTGCTGTGCAAAGGATTATATGACAGATTAACTGAACATAAAGCCAGAGTATCCTTGAATGTCTGTGTATAAAATATGTTATAAAATCATTTTGGTGACTCAAAAAGTGTGTTTTCGCATGTAATAATATTGTGTTTAGTGTACAATAGTGCTTGTGGAACTGGGATTGTCAATAAACAACAGCAGCAATAAACAGCAGCAGCAGAACAGTATGGCCAAAGGGACAAATTTAAAGAAGCTTTATAACTGTTGGGGTGAAGGAAATTATTGTTCTTTGATAAAATCTCCCCAGCCTAAGAGAATACCCTTTTACATGCCACTGATGAGTCCGGAATGCAAATCTCAGTGCTAGCTGATTTTTACCTGTTTCCCTGTATACAGTTGCAAGAAAAAGTATGTGAAATCCTTGGGATTACTTGGATTTCTGCATAAATTGGTCATTAATGGGTTCCTATCTTCATGTAAGTCCAGAGGTGGAAAAAGTACTAAAATTGTAATTAAGTAAAAGTACCTTTACTTTGCAAAAATTCTACCCATAAGTACCCCTCCAAAATTCTACTCGAGTAAAAGTAAAAAAGTACTCAATTTAAAATGTACTTTGAGTAAAAGTTACATAGTTACTTTTAATTATTTTTATGTAAAAAAGTACAACAAATCATATATTTAACCGTTTTTAATTAACTATTATTGCACATAATAATTTGGACCTTTTAGTCAGTGGTTCATTGGACGATTGGTTCAGACCACCACATAAAATATTTTCAAAAACAAGTGGCATAGGTTTCTATGATTTTTTTCTTTACTGTTAAAATATTATGGTCATATAGGTGCTTATAAACTGTATTTTTTATAGTTTTACAGTTAATTATTATTTTTTAACTTTACTAGTCATTGCTATGCTTTAACTTCTATTTACATGTTTTATTTTAACATTCAAGCAGATTGTTTAATGTTTCCAATAAAAACGTAAGGAATTACCATTAAAAACAAGAAATCATACAAAAAAGAATGTTGGTCGTCGCATGCGCAGTGCCGAAGCAGGGATGTTCACAAGTCCTTGGTCACAAGTCCGAGTCAAACTATCCTGCTCTTTAAAATTATGGAAATTTTATAACAATAATATATTGGAGCAGTTTGCAGCCGAGTGTGAAGTCGGGATGAGAATCAGTGCCTCCGAGGATATGATCCTAAGCCGCAAAAGGGTGGAATGCCTTCTCCTGGTTGGGGAGGAGGTCCTGCCTCAAGTGGAGGAGTTTAAGTGTCTTGGGGTCTTGGTCACGAATGAGGGGAAGATGGAGTGGGAGATCGATAGACGGATTGTGCTGCATCAGCAGTGATGTGGGCGCTGTGCAGGTCATGGTGAAGAGAGAGCTGAGCCAGAAAGCAAAGCTATCGATTTACCAGTCTATCTAGGTTCCTATCCTCATCTTAGTCATTAACTTTGGGTTGTGACCGAAAGAACGAGATCACGGATACAAGCGGCCGAAATGAGTTTCCTCTGCAGGGTGTCTGGGCCGTCCCTTAGAGGTGAAAAGCTCGATCATCCAGGAGGGACTCAGAGTAGAGCCGCTTCTTCTCCACATCGAGAGGAGCCATTTGAGGTGGCTTGGGCATCTGATTAGGATGCCTCCTGGACGCCTCCATGGTGAGGTGTTCCGGGCACGTCCCACTGGGAGGAGGCCCAGAAGAAAACCCAGGATAGGCTGGAGGGACTATATATTTTGGCTGGCCTGGGAGCGCCTTGGGATTCCCCTGGATGAGCTGGCCCAAGTGGCTGGGGAAGGGGAAGTCTGGGCGTTTAAAGTTCAGCAGGTGGATTAATGGGTGCGCGAACTCGCAGGGATTTGGTGCTTCTTCTACTGTCTATTGGCTACATGACGTGCAGTCTCTCAGCCTGCCAGTCAGACTGCAGTGTCAGCATATAAATCGCGTGCATTTTCCTACAGGACAAACCATTCAAACATGCGGATGACCTATCACCAGCACCTGATTAAAAAAATCCCACAGTGTCTGTCTGGCTTAAAATAGTTAGATACAGCTATTAAATGAATAAATCAACATTCATTTAAAAGACCAGTGAGAAGTTATGTATGCTAAATAACAAAAAAGCTAGCAACAATCTGGCTAATAACAACATTTAATAAAAACAGAAAAATAGATATGAAATAGGAAATAACCAACTAATCTAGGCTCAAAATGCTAAAAGAGATATAATCTAACAAATTCTAGAGGATCAAAATGAAAACATGAACACACAAGTACTAAAATAATATAGTAATATTACAAAAAAAGCAAATATCACAAAATAAATAAACTGCACCTGGGCTCTGAAACCAAACAAAGAAATATATATATAAATAATGCACAAAAACAGCAATTTAAGAGCAACTAAAGTGGTACTAATCTCAAAGCAGCAGCTTAGTAGGTTTGAAAGGTTGAAAGGTTTGAAGTTTTGAAAGCAGACAGCTCTGTCCTGTGGGGAAGGCACATGTTGCATTGCATGAGAACCTTATTGCTTCATTATTCCATGCGCAAGCACATGTGCACTGGTGCTGCATTTTTTTTTTTTTAATTCAGACGATTGTTTTTTTCCCAGCAATTTATTTTTTACTCAGTAACGGGGAGTTTTCCAATGTAGTGAAGTAAATTACTTGTGTCAAAATGTACTTGAGTGAAAGTAAAATTACCTATTTTAAAAACTACTTTAAAAATTACACATTACTCATAAAATCTATTTAATTACAGTAACATGAGTAAATGTAATATGTTACTTTCTTTTATGGTTAGGCTTACAGTTGTAGCTAGGGTTACAGTTATAGTTGAGGCTAGGGTTAGGTTTTCAATGGTAATTATGGTTAGGGTTAAAGTTGTGGCTTAGTTAAAGTTCACACTTGTGCATAGGGTTAGTGTTACAGTTGTAGCTAGGGTTAGGGTTGTAGCAAACCAGCCAGTATTGGTAAAGCCAACTTATGGTTTATGAGGATTTATTGAACTGTGGTCTTACAAAAACAACATAAGAGTTATGAAAGAATAAAAAAACAACAATTTCACAAATATCATAGAAAATCTACATATCTGTTTGTGAACAAAATACTTTGTTCCCACTCTAATTAGGGACATAGATTGCCGTGTTTCTCCTGAAACTCTCTTTCCTCCCTTTGCTGGCTCCTTCAGCCTTCGTGCAGATCCTCTGAACTGAATGACTCGTTCCTTCATTTACACGAGTGTGTAACAAAGGTCCTTCACTATTTGCAGTTATTCATCACAAAAAATAGAATATAAAAATATTGCAGGACAGAGATCCTACAATGTGAATATGTTTAAACTTCAGTTACAAGGGTTAGGGTTACAGTTGTAGTTAGATTTAGTGATAGGCTTACAGTTATAGCTAGGGTTAGAGTTACAGTTGTGCCTAGGGGTAGGGTTTCAGTTGTGGCTAGGGTTAGGGTCGGGCTTACAGTTGAGGTTAGGGACATGGTTACAGTTGTGGCTAGGGTTAGGGTTATAGTTGTAGGAAGAATTAGGGTTACAGTTAGGCATACAGTTGTATCTAGGGGTAGGGTTACAGTTGGGGCTAGGGTTTGGATTAGACTTAGAGTTGTAGCTAGGGATAGGGTTACAGTTGTGGCTAGAGATAGGGTTAGACTTACAGTTGTAGCTTGTGTTAGGGTTACAGTTGTGGCTAGGGTAAGGGTTAGAGTTGTGACAAGGGTTGGGGTTGTAGTTGTGGCTAGGTTTATGGTTACAGTTGTGGCTAGGGTTGGGCTTACAGTTGTAGCTAGGGGTAAAATTCTAGTTGTGGCTAGGGTTAGAATTACAGTTGTGGCTAGGGATAGCGTTGGGCTTACAGATGTTACTAGTGGTAGGGTTACAGCTGTGGCTAGGGTTGGGTTACAGTTGTGGATTGGGTTACGGTTGGGGTTACGGCTTTTGCTAGGGCTAGGGTAAGGCCTACCAATTCACTTAGGGTTAGGCCTACAGCTGGAAAAGGGTTAGTGGTGAGGTTGCAGCTGTGGCTAGGGTTAGAGTTACAGTTGTAGCTAGGTTTAAGGTTACAGTTGTGGATAGGGTTAGGCTTACAGTTGTAGCTAGGGTTAGAATTACAGTTGTGATTAGGGTTAGGGTTGGACTTAGAGATGTAGCTAGTGGTAGGGTTAAAGCTGTAGCTAGGGTTAGAGTTACAGTACTGGTTAGGGTTAGGTTTACCGAAGCAGCTAGGGTTAGGCCTACAGGTGGGATAGGGTTAGGAGTTACAGCTGTAGCTAGGGTTAGTGTTAAGCTTCCTGAAGCAGCTAGGGTTAGGCCTACAGGTGGGATAGGGTTAGGAGTTACAGCTGGAGCTAGGGTTAGGGTTAGGCTTCCTGAAGCAGCTAGGGTTAGGCCTACAGATGGGATAGGGTTAGGGTTAATGCTGGAGCTAGGGTTAGGGTTAGGGTTACCGAAGCAGCTAGGGTTAGGCCTACAGGTGGGATAGGGTTAGGAGTTACAGCTGGAGCTAGGGTTAGGGTTAGGGTTAGGCTTACCAAAGCAGCTATGGTTAGGCCTACAGGTGGGATAGGGTTAGTGTTAAAGCTGGAGCTAGGGTTAGGGTTTGGGTTACCGAAGCAGCTAGGGTTAGGCCTACAGGTGGAATAGGGTTAGGGTTACAGCTGGAGTTAGGGTTAGGATTAGGGTTACCGAAGCAGCCAGGGTTAGGCCTACAGGTGGGATAGGGTTAGGGTTAAAGCTGGAGCTAGGATTACGGTTAGGGTTACCGAAGCAGCTAGGGTTAGGCCTACAGGTGGGATAGGGTTAGTCTTAAAGCTGGAGCTAGGGTTAGGGTTACCGAAGCAGCTAGGGTTAGGCCTACAGGTGCGATAGGGTTAGGAGTTACAGCTGGAGCTAGGGTTAGGGTTACCGAAGCAGCTAGGGTTAGGCCTACAGATGGGATAGGGTTAGGGTTAATGCTGGAGCTAGGGTTAGGGTTAGGGTTACCGAAGCAGCTAGGGTTAGGCCTACAGGTGGGATAGAGTTAGGAGTTACAGCTGGAGCTAGGGTTAGGGTTAAGCTTCCTGAAGCAGCTAAGGTTAGGCCTACAGGTGGGATAGGGTTAGGGTTAAAGCTGGTGCTAGGGTTAGGGTAAGGGTTACCAAAGCAGCTGGGGTTAGGCCTACAGAAGGGATAGGGTTAGGAGTTACAACTGGAGCTAGGGTTAGGGTTACCGAAGCAGCTAGGGTTAGGCCTAAAGGTGGGATAGGGTGAGGAGTTACAGCTGGAGCTAGGGTTAGGGTTACCGAAGCAGCTAGGGATAGGCCTACAGGTAGGAAAGGGTTAGGGTTAGGGTTAGGCTTCCCGAAGCAGCTAGGGTTAGGCCTACAGGTGGGATAGGGTTAGGGTTAAAGCTGGAGCTAGGGTTAGGGTTAGGGTTACCGTAGCAGCTAGGGTTAGGCCTACAGGTGGGATAGGGTTAGGAGTTACAGCTGGAGCTAGGGTTAGGGTTACCGAAGCAGCTAGGATTAGGCCTAAAGGTGGGATAGGGTTAGGAGTTACAGTTGGAGCTAGGGTTAGGGTTAGGCTTCCTGAAGCAGCTAGGGTTAGGTCTACAGGTGGGATAGTGTTAGGGTTAATGCTGGAGCTAGGGTTAGGGTTAAGGTTACCGAAGCAGCTAGGGTTAGGCCTACAGGTGGGATAGGGTTAGTCTTAAAGCTGGAGCTAGGGTTAGGGTTAGGGTTACCGAAGCAGCTAGGGTTAGGCCTACAGGTGGGATAGGGTTAGGAGTTACAGCTGAAGCTAGGGTTAGGGTTACCGAAGCAGCTAGGGTTAGGCCTACAGGTGGGATAGGGTTAGGAGTTACAACTGGAACTAGGGTTAGGGTTACCAAAGCATCTAGGGTTAGGCCTACTGGTGGGATAGGGTTAGGAGTTACAGCTGGAGCTAGGGTTAGGGTTAACGAAGCAGCTAGAGTTAGGCCTACAGGTGGGATAGGGTTAGGGTTAAAGATGGAGCTAGGGTTAGGGTTACCGAAGCAGCTAGGGTTAGGCCTACAGGTGGGATAGGGTTAGGAGTTACAGCTGGAGCTAGGGTTAGGGTTAGGGTGACCGAAGCAGCTAGGGTTAGGCCTACAGGTGGGATAGGGTTAGGAGTTACAGCTGGAGCTAGGGTTAGGGTTAACAAAGCAGCTAGAGTTAGGCCTACAGGTGGGATAGGGTTAGGGTTAAAGATGGAGCTAGGGTTAGGGTTAGGGTTACCGAAGCAGCTAGGGTTAGGCCTACAGTTCGGATAGGGTTAGGAGTTACAGCTGGAGCTAGGGTTAGGGTTAGGGTTACCGAAGCAGCTAAGGTTAGTTCTACAGGTGGGATAGGGTTAGAGTTGCAGATGGAGCTAGGGTTAGGGTTACCGAATCAGCTAGAGTTAGGCCTACAGGTGGGATAGGGTTAGGAGTTACAGCTGGAGCTAGAGTTAGGGTTAGGGTTACAGAAGCAGCTAGGGTTAGGCCTACAAGTGGGATAGGATTAGGGGTTACAGCTGGAGCTAGGGTTAGGGTTACGGAAGCAGCTAGGGATAGGCCTACAGGTGGGATAGGGTTAGGGTTAAAAATGGAGTTAGGGTTAGGGTTAGCGAAGCAGCTAGGGTTAGGCCTACAGGTGGGATAGGTTTAGGATTTACAGCTGGAGCAAGGGTTAGGGTTAGGGTTACCGAAGCAGCTAAGGTTAGGTCTACAGGTGAGATAGGGTTAGGAGTTACAGCTGGAGCTAGGGTTAGGGTTACCGAAGCAGCTAGGGTTAGGCCTACAGGTGGGATAGGATTAGGAGTTACAGCTGGAGCTAGGGTTAGGGTTACCGAAGCAGCTAGGGATAGGCCTACAGGTGGGATAGGGTTAGGATTTACAGCTGGAGGTAGGGTTAGGGTTAGGGTTACCGAAGCAGCTAGGGTTAGGCCCACAGGTGGGATATGCAGGAGGCCCAACAGGCCCAGCAGAGGGTGTAGAACCGGCCGGCCATCCTGAGGGAGTTCCAGCTGGGGGAACGAGTGATGGTTCTCATTCCCACTACAATGTGCAAGTTCCTGGCCCGCTGGCAAGGTCCCTTCACCATTCGGGAGAAAATCAGCCCCTACCGTCTCCCGGAGGCCAGGCAAAAAGCTGTCAAAGAGGAGGCAGAGAAAATGAGGAAACTGGGGGTTATTGAAGCATCATCGAGCCCATGGTCCAGCCCCATTGTCCTGTTGCCAAAGCCAGATGGATCATGGCGCTTTTGCAATGACTTCCGCTAGCTGAATGGAGTGTCCCGGTTCTACTCATACCCCATGCCCCGGGTGGACGAGCTCATCGACCGTCTGGGAAAGAGCCGGTACATTTCAACCCTGGACCTCACGAAGGGCTACTGGCAGGTACCCTTAGCACGAGAGGACCGGGAGAAGACTGCCTTCGCCACCCCATCTGGCCTGTGGCACTATTCGGTCCTTCCCTTCGGACTCCATGGAGCACCGGCTACGTTCCAGAGGTTGATGGACATCTTCCTTCGGCCCCATCAAAAGTTCGCTGCAGCATAATTGGATGATGTCGTCTTCCATTCCGAGACATGGGATCCAACAGGCGGGACTCACTGCACACCCACAGGAGTGCCATCTTGGACAGTCCGACAAACAGTACTTGGGCTACAGGATCGGCCGGGGTCTCCTCCATCCTCAGGAAAAAAAAAGTAGAGGCGGTGAGAAATTGGCCCACCCCACGTACAAAGAAGGATGTGCGGGCTTTTCTGGGCTTGGTGGGCTACTACAGGCGGTTCGTTCCCAATTTCACCTCCATAGCTGCCCCCCTCACCGACCTAATCAAGAAAAACAAACTGGAGAAAGTTGTATGGACCCAGGAAACTCAGGCCGCGTTCTCAAGGCTAAAAGGTAAGCTTACATGTGAACAGGTCCTGAGGAATCCTAACTTCGAGAACCCTTTTGTCCTCCATACAGACGCCTCTGAAACCGGATTAGGAGCTGTGCTGGTACAGGACTTCAGCGGAGAGGAGCATCCCATCCTCTACCTGAGTCGGAAGCTTCTCCCCGCTGAAACACGCTATGCAGCCCTGGAACGAGAAGCGCTGGCCATCAAGTGGGCTGTCGACGAACTGCGCTACTTCCTAATAGGTAGGCAGTTCACCCTAGTCACCGACCATGCAGTGGGTTTCCAAACACAAGGACACTAATGCTCGGGTGACTAGGTGGTTCCTCGCCTTTCAGGAGTTCTCATTCCAGGTGCGGCACTGACCAGGGAAGGACAACTCGGATGCGGATGCTCTTTCTCGCCTCCACCAGGATTCTCTGTCCCTGTGCTGCCAGCTGAGGGGGGGGGGTACTGTGTCAGGAGGCCGCCGAGAGGAGCGTTTCCGCTGGCCCCACAAAGCCAGAGGGCTCGTGCTGAGCTTTCAGCACCTGAACAGCGCCGACAACACAGAGCTGTCAAGAAGAGCCGGGCTGAAAGTTTATCCTGGACTCTTTAGCCGGCTAGCTAAACCTCTCTCCCTTCCACACACCAGAGACTCTTTTTTGCTTCTCTTTTTGCCTTATGGTTGAAAATAAATGCCCTACGGGGTTCTTTTCGTTGAAACCTGCCTCTGTCTCCTGCTTTGCCTGGGTCCATTCAGCTAATTTGCTCACTATAAATATATATATATATATATATTTATATATATACCGAGAGCCGCCGCTCATCCACCTGTCCCGGTGCCCCGAGCAGCCGCTCTACCTGTCCCGGTGCCCCGAGCAGCCGCTCCACCTGTCCCGGTGCCCCGAGCAGCCGCTCCACCTGTCCCGGTGCCCCGAGCAGCCGCTCCACCTGTCCCGGTGCCCCGAGCAGCCGCTCCACCTGTCCCGGTGCTACCGAGAGCCGCCGCTCCACCTGTCGCGGGGCTGCCGAGAGCCACCGCACCTCCCGTCGCGGGGCTGCCGAGAGCCACCGCACCTCCCGCCGCGGGGCTGCCGAGAGCCGCCTCACCTCCCGCCGCGGGGCTGCCGAGAGCCGCCGCACCTCCCGCCGCGGGGCTGCCGAGAGCCGCCGCACCTCCCGCCGCGGGGCTGCCGAGAGCCGCCGCACCTCCCGCCGCGGGGCTGCCGAGAGCCGCCGCACCTCCCGCCGCGGGGCTGCCGAGAGCCGCCGCACCTCCCGCCGCGGGGCTGCCGAGAGCCGCCGCACCTCCCGCCGAGAGCCGCCGCTGCGCGAGGCTGGGGGACTAAGGCTGGGAGGTGGGCTGCCATCTCCACGGGCCTCTCTCTGGAGGGGGGGGCCCAAGCGAACGAACTGCATCCCCCGCTCTCCTCACCCCGCCTCTCTTCGTTCGCTCCAGTCACCAGGTCACGCCTCACCTTCGACCCTGGTGGCTGGAAGCTTAGGGGGAGGGACTGTGGCGTGAGGAGGCGGGGGAACCGTGGGTCCGCCCCACGCCGGAACTCACAGCCATGTCTGTCCCAGCCGGTGTGCATTCAGGACTGATTAAGCAGCCGGCTGGGACAGGTATAAAACTCAGCCTCAGCTCACTGAAGGGGGACTCTTGACTGGGGAGCTGAGGGCTGAGGCTGCACGGACCTTTAACCAAACTAAAGTTCATTATACTGACTCTAGAGCCCCATTGGGCTATGTTTGTTTAAGTTTGTTTTGGGTGTGGTGGAGGGCGTTTTAAAGCCGCAATAAAAGGTATGTTTTGAGTTCATTTACTCCCCGTGTCTGTGTTATCTGTGAGCTTCCTCCTTCCGGGTCACAGTGGTCACGCCCCTAACCCCAGGGCCTACCACAATATATATAAATATGTATGTATGTATATAATATAACTATTAATAAGTATAATTTTTTTAATTAACAGTATGTTTGCCTTAACCCGAACTACAACCATCTCAGTATCTGATAAAGAATCACCAAACATATCTAATATATTGCAGCACTGAAGCCATATACAATCATATTACAACACAACGATACTCTTGGCGATATGACAAAACACTGAATTACATTTTTTTTCAAGAATACACTACTGCAACTAAATATTATTGCATAAGATATGATATGATATGGCACACCCCTAATGGAGAAACAAATCTTATGAAATTCTTATTTTTTAGTAACAGAAGTCAATGATCTAGAACAGTGTTTCTCAACCAGGGTGCCGCGGCACCCTGGGGTGCCGTCTGGCTTCATCGGGGGTGCCGTCAAAATATTGCGCCTCACGTGCATATTTCCTTTCCAGTCAGCTCGTGTCGGGGTGTGTCCCAATTCACAGGCAGCATACTCTGAAGGATGCGACCCACAGAGGTGTATTACTGCGCAGCTGTGACGCAATCTGTCTTCGAATACAGCCTCTGAAGGATGCAGCCCCTAAATTGGGACACACTGTAAAGTTTTTGTCCCCCCACGCGATGCACGCGCTATTTTATTTCATATTCCGCCAGCAACACCCCTCGTTCTCACCTGAAGTACTGCGCCAGCACCCCCCATCCCCCCCCCCCCCCCCGTCCGTAAACTGGGGTGCCTTGACATCTCGCATATATTTAAAGGGTGCCTTGATAGAAAAAAGGTTGAGAAACGCTGATCTAGAATGTCATGGTACTAATAATGCACTCTAAATATCTCCATATATCCCGGATTAAAGTAAAATAAATGATACCAGACAGATATAATCTGTCTCTACTAGATATATAATAAGAAATAAGAACAGTATTTTGCTAAAAACAAACAAAAAAAGTAGAACCCTGATGATAATTAGGGGTGGGTGATATTTCAGGGTATAATATCGTTCACCATATTTAAAAATTGTTGCCGATATTATTGCGCACGATTGGCACACGCCTTCTCCAGATAACAGTGGGACACCCCACCCACCACTAATTTACATATGATTACATATGCACAGCTTGAAAAATGAAAAAGATGAAATGAAAAATAAAATTAGCACTACGTCTTTTTATTTTAGATTTTACCAGTATGCTGATAAAAATGAAATGACTAATAGCTTTTTTTAATGAAATTTAATTTTCACAGATTAGTATTCATGCTTTACTAAAAAACTAAGTAATTTAAGTTTTAATTTTGTAAGATATTTTCACGTATGTTGAAAAATAAATGTCAAAATATTTGTGTTTTCATTTTAGCCATTTCCATTCAGTTTTATTTTTGACTTGGTCTACCTCCCATAGTTACAGTAGTTCTCAAACTATAGAATTACACTTCATCCCAATGGCACGCAGAGAATGGGTTAAGTGTATCATCAACTTATTTAATACTTGTCACGTCCTGGTCTTGTCTCATGTCTCTGTGTGTTATTTCCACGTGACCTGTGCCCCTCTGTGTCTCCTGTCAGTATTTTTCCACCACATGTCTCATTTGTAGCTCCGCCCCTTCCCCAAGTGTTTCCAACTCTAGTGTGTTTCCTGTTTGTTAAATAGGTCCCATGTGCCACTTGTCCTCCGTCGGTCTTTGCACCTTCCTCTGTTGTTTTGTCGTTCCTCGTTTCTCTAGTTAATTCTCCTCATTCCCTAGTTCCTTACTCTGTGTTTCTCTCTGTTTTTGCCTTTTATATATATACTAAGTCTATTTCCTTGTCTATTTTCTTAGTGTTTTGCTTCTTGTTGTTTCCCTTGTAAATTTATCCCTGCCCTGTTTAGTTTTGTTTATTTCATGTTTGGTTTTTCTAGTTTCTTGTTTAGCTCCGTGTTCCCTTGCTCCCTGTATATACCCTGCTTGTGTTGATTCCTAGTTTAGCTTCTTGTATATATTCCCTGTTTGTTTATCATTATTATTATCTCTAGTTTGTTTAGTTTATGTTCTTTAGTTTCTCTCGTTTGTTTTGGTTTTGCGGTTATATGTTTATCTATTTTCAGTTATTTAGTTTGTTCCCCAGTTCCTTATATATATCTCCCTGTTCTGTGTTTAAGTGTTTACTTGTTTCTTGTTTCTTTGTTTATTTATATTTATTTATTAAATTATTCATTTCGCCATACCTGCACTTGCGTCCGTCTCCTCGTCTCCCTGCCTGGGTCATTCCTGACAGAAAGACCGACCTGAAGAACATGGAACATGGAACATGGAGGTTCAACCTGCTGCGTGGACAGGCTCCAGGTTGGCGAATCGCTGTACTCCCATGACGCGCTCCTTGACTCTCGCGGCTGAAACGCTGCGCTACGTGACTCTCGCGTCTGAAACGCCGTGCTCCGTGAAGCCCGCGGCCAAGACGCCGCACTCCGTGACTGTCGCGGCTGCAAAGCCGCACCCCGTGACTCTCGCAGGTGAGACGCCGCGCTTCTGTGAAGCTGCTTACTCTTTGCCGGCGAGACTGTCTCAGTACTTTTCCACCACGTGTCTCATTTGTAGCTCTGCCCCTTCCCCAGGTGTTTCCACTTCTAGTGTGTTTCCTGTTTCTTTAAATAGATCCCCTGTGCCACTTTGTCTCTGTCGGTCTTTGCACTAACCTCTGTTGTTTTGTCTCTCTGTGTTTCTCCGTGTTTCATAGCCCTAGTTCTGCTCCGTGTTTATTTCTTGTTTAGTTTTCTAGTTTCTTGTTTCTTCCTCGTTTCCCCAGTTCCCTGCTTAGTGTTTAGTTCCTTGTTATATCCCTGTTATTTTCCTTTGTTTTCTCCTTGCCCTGTTTAGTTTATTAATTCTTGTCTAGTTTAGGTATTTCCTGTCTAGTTTATATTCTTGTTGGTTTCCTTATATATATATCCCTGCCCAGTTTAGTTTTGTATTTATTCAGTCCCTCGTTTGTTCTTTGTTTATTTACTCCCTCTTTGTTTATATCATTAGTACTTCTTGTTTGTTTAGTTTATGTTCTCTAGTTTCATTGGTTTGTTTTGGTTTTTGGTTATTTGTTTATCTAGTTTCATTTATTTGGTTCACTCCCTTGTTCCTTGTATATATCTCCCTGTTTTATGTTTACGTGTTTACTTGTTCCTTGTTTACTTGTTATTTATTTATTCAACTATTATTATCTATTTCACCCTACCTGCACTTGCGTCTGTCTCCTCGTCTCCCTGCCTGGGCCACCGTGACAGTTATTTAGTTTATTCCCCAGTTCCTTATATATATCCCTGTTCTGTGTTTAAGTGTTTACTTGTTTCTTGTTTCTTTGTTTATTTATATTTATTTATTAAATTATTAATTTCGCCATACCTGCACTTGCGTCCATCTCCTCGTCTCCCTGCCTGGGTCAACCGTGACAATACTTGCATTAAAAATATTTATCACAGATGTAAAAAGGTATGCAAAATGATTGTGTATTGTTTAATATGTCTTTCATGTAGAGCTATGTAGGTTTGTACAGTAATTTGCTTTTGTAAATGGAATTATGTTTAAAAATTTGCAAAATTTCGCAACACTGTATGTGATGTATATTTAATATATATTAATATTAATATATTAATATACTTAATATATATATATGATATAATACCCATAATGTCTTTTTCTGAAGCATTAGGCAATGTTTGTATTATCCTGGTCAAATGTCATGTATTTAATATTTTTCAGAGTAAAAGTAAATGAGCAGTTAGTATTACATAGTGATATAGTTTGATAGTAGACCTACTTTCATGTAATGTCATTTCCATTCACAAGAGTTGTAGCATTCTTCGTGTTCTTAGCGCCATTAAAAAAATGTGGCAATCATGTGGCAAAACATTACATGACTTGTATATTACTTAGAAGGCTATTTTTTGAGCAGGCAAAAACAATAAGTTTCACACTGTTTGTCAATTTCTGAAATAACTGTTTTTTTTTTCTTTGTGCTGTCTCATCTGTAGGTGCCGTACGGAAGAACCCAGCTGCTACCAATGAAGAAATCAACAAGCATATAATTAGATGGTTTAATCTGGCATCAGACCGGGGAGGAGGCCACAGATTTTGCTACAATTGTTGTTTTGCCAATGACCACAACATTGATGAACTGTAACATTTTCTGAGAATAGGGGTGGGGGGATATGGCCCTAAAATAATATCACAATATGTCATGGTATTTTCTTAATAATGATACTCTTGGCAATATGACAAAACACTGAAAAATATTTCAAGAATACAGTACTGCAACAAAAGGAAAATTTATTTTTTTCTTATTGAATACAATATGATTGTAATGGGTGGGGAGCAGTAGCTCTCCAGCCCAGAAGGTTTTAGAACCAAGGTTTTAGAACCCAAGTGCTATTATTATAATAATTATATATATATATATATATATATATATATATATATATATATATATATATATATATATATATATATATATATGTTAATAGGATATATAATAATATGATATAATAATATTATATATCTATATATATAATGCTTATTATTAAACCCCACTTCACACGGGGATCAAACTTAGGCTATCGTGGTCGCAGCCCAATGCTCTAACCACTGCACCAACGAGCGGATTGGGATGTGGCTGCTTTAGTCACCCTTAAGGTGAAAACGGGCGAAGAGTAAAAACGGGTGGAAACAAAAGTCACGCCTGGCGTGAGTGAAAGAGAGGGGGAGAAAATGTAAATAAGGCTTGCCTGGAAGCGGCTACCTCTTATGAGAGGAGGTGAAGGATTAACTAAACAAAAGGGGCTTCCCAAGAAAACAAAACTGAACTAAGGTGATTGTGGATTTAAACGCTGCTCCACCAGAGAGGGGAGGAACAGCGCGGGAGAGGGAAGGTGAGCAAACCGTGTGCCTCGCGGCTGTTACACACACACAAAGACTGGAGAGAACGAGGGGGGAGCGGTGGAGCACACTGCTCTACACAGCCCCACCAAACTCGAAAGAAAAAAGGGACAGAGGAAAACTTTGCCGGGAGGAACATGTCAGCGACGCTGAACAATACTCTCTGCAAAGGGAAGACAGGAAACCGGCAGTTGCCGTAGATAGAGCAGGGAGGAAAAGAGAGCTGGAGCTCACAGAAAAAAAACGGCATAGATTCGCTCTGTTAGCGTCAAAGATCCAGCGCCGAGTGGCTGGTTGGCGTTGCTTATAAAGTGTTCAAAGCACGTGTCAGTAATTAGCCAAATCAACCCTCGGCGCTGGCCTGGCGCGCCCTCCGATGCCCCGGAGGACACCTCGGTTGGCCACCAGCCCTTACAATGTTATGGCACATCCCTAACTGAGATATTAAAAAATACAAGAATTTTATACGATTTGTAACATAAGTCAATGATTTAAAATGCCATGGTAATAATAATGCACTCCAAATATCTCCATATATCCAGGATTAAAGTAAAATGATGATACTGGACAGATATAGTCTGTCTTTAGTAGATATATAATGGGAAATGAGAACATTGTGAATTTTTCTTTTACTAAAAACAGTAAAAAGGGCTAGATCTGTCCCAGACCTTAAATTCTTCTATTGTATTTTTGCTAATATAGGCCAGTTTTTGTTTTTACTGCACAAGGAAGATTTTTTATTTCATTTTTGTTATGAAGGACCCGGACAATACACCGCCCCGCCTAAGGAGGTCGCTCTCTCCTCAGTTTTAAGGATCTGCTCACACCTGCGGGTGATTTGAATAAACGTTAAGGTGTATATATATGAGCACAGGTCTTGTTCGTTTTCCAAGCATTTTTCTACATTTCCTAGAGTTTTTAGATTTAATTATGCAAATTATGACTAGTGGACTACTTTTTTTAACAACTTCACTTGCTCTATTACATGTATAAGTACACTCATCCTGGTACACATGTGTACTTACACAAGACAAAATTAACCTTAATACATGTGTAATTACATAACCTGTACCTCTGTAGTTAATCTGTAACAATGTGTACTTTATCAGCAGTTACACTGTAGTTACATGGATTGTTGACGCGTAACTACATAGGGACACTTATTAGAAAGTGGTGCCAGATCAGATAAAAAAGTGAAGTGTAAAACCCAGGTTGAGTGCATCTGCCAGTGGCTCTACATATTAGTATGGGTTTGGATACGGCCGTGTGATTTTGTGGGTCGCTGTGAAACGACTGAAACGACTTTGTGCTCTGCAGTCACATGAGATGACCTCAGGTTTGAGATATGCCCTGCTCTTATTCACATTCACAGCAGAGCACTGAAGAGATGCTGACTCAGGATCTACAAGCAGTGAAAACTCCCTCCGTGCATCATCCTCTGATTTACAGCCTCTACACAACCCAAAAGCAACTAGTGTAAAGGATTTATGACACCTCAATATATTCAGGTTCTTTTATTAATGTGCCGCTGCTGCAGTCAGTGGATGAGACGGACTGTGTTGTATCTGTTTTTTTCAAACATAATATGATTATTTGTTAAACTAAATCTGTTACACGTAAATTACAAATTTAATGTCCCAGATATCACAAATCCAGTTAAATTCAGGTTATATAAGAAAAATGCAACAACACAGCAAATGCTCATGTGATTGTTCTGACCCATATTCTCACTAATTGAGTAACATATTTAGGAACTGCTATTGTACATAACATGTTTATGTCTTAGCCTTTTCTTTTAGTGGATGGAGAGTAGTTAGGTCATATAATTTTCATAACGCCAACTTGACATTAGACAATTTTTCAAAGTTAATCATGTGGTAATTATTGTTGGAGTTTAATCTCTAGTTAAGGTCCTACAACAGAATGATGAATACTTCAAGGGTCTGTGCTGTAGAGGAGTGTCAGTCCAAGCCTTAATGCTCTAGATTCTAAACTTTTCCCCCTGGACTCCATTACCCAGCATGCACCCACACTGGATCTCTTTTACACCACCAATTACGTTATGCTATGGCATTCCTGCTCAGCCAGTTACTGATTACTCACACCTGTTCACCTATACTCCTTACTTCCGTCTCACCCATGCCGAGTATTACACAGAGTTATCCAGCTCTCAAACAACATGTTTCCATGTTTGTTTTCTTGCTACCGATTTGTTTTGTTTTTGGCTTTCCTTTTTGCCTTGCCTCTGCCATTACCTGCCTTGTTACCGACCTCTTTTTGATTTTCATCTTCCCTTTTTGCCTAACCTCTGATATTGGATTCACAGTGTATGACCCTGGTCTGCCTGACTACTCTTATTGGTACGTTGTTTGTTTATGCTGCCCTTCTCATATTGACCCTGCCTGTCCTTCACTACCCCTGTACACTTAACGCTTAAGTACTGTTATTGCTATCTGTAAATACCTGTCTTTTGTCTGGCCAGCGTGACAGAATACTCAGCCACCAGGCAGATAGCAGATACGGCGGTGTTAAAAACTGGCTTTAGTAATCATGACCAGCTTCTCATGCAGCACCAGATAATGCTGGCAGGCCTCAGCCAGAGCACAGGAGAGCTAGCTTGCCAAAAGGACAGCCAGCAAATCCAGTTGTCCCAGGTTAGCACTAGTTTGCAGTCCTTAGCTAATAGCATGTGATCTTGTTTATGGACCATGTCTACTACGACACAACCTGTAACCTCGGGATCCCCTTTTCCCATACGTAAACCTGAATCATAGGATGGTAACCCTGATAAGTTTGGCTGGAGTTCTTCTCCAGTGCTTGTTTTATTTTTCGGTATCTGGTCCATACTATATCTTATTCTGATTTTCTTGCTAATTTTTTTTCATTGTTGAACATGAAGGATGATCCTGCAGTGAGCAGTTACTATCTCTTCGTCAGGGTTCTCATTATGTTTCCACTTATGCTCAAGAGTTTCGTACCATCGCAGCCCAAAGCGGCTGGAATGAATCCCCTTTACTTAACCCTTTTTCAGAAAGGTTTAAATGAGCAGATCCAGTCTAAATTAGCTTGCTGCAATGACGGCCTTAGCCTGGATCTGCTTATTTCTAGAGAGACACAATCCTGTTATTTCCTGGGGCTCCTAAAAGGTATTTTTCTGGTCACCTTACTGCTTAGAGAATTGCATCTGTTATCGCAAACTGTCTGTTAGTCCTGAGTCCCAAATCCCTGTCATTATCCCTCCAGAGTATGCTTACTTATTAGAAGCCTTCAGCTTAAGGCCACTATTCTCCATTCTCATCGTGAGGATTGCATGATATATCTAATAGAAGGGGCTATTTTACCTGACGCTCAGGCATGCCAAGGGGAGTAAGATTTCGGCACAACACTAATTATTTTTTCTCTGATTTGTTTAAAGACTGACTTTTTGTAATCAGTCTAGAGTCTGAATAATCTAGAAAGGTGTTTCACACTGCAATCAAACCGGACCATGGTTCAATAGGTCCAGACCAAGACCACCTCTTTTTCTTGGAATAAACTCTGGTCCTTTATTCCAGATTATGGTTTACTCCCCCTTTCACACCTGCTACTTTGGTTCATAACAATCTGAAAAGTCTGAAAGTCTTGTTTAACCCATTAATTATGCTCTAAGAATAATAGTATAACTCCTCCTCTTTGTTCTTAGCATTCAAATAAGTGCTGCGTTTGCAAAAAGGCATTCTGTGTGTCAGCATTATCTATAAAATCTTATTACACTTTTACATTAATCCTAATTTGTATAACTCCAATTAACAGTGATTTAACTTTGTTTATATATTATGTTTCTGTACACACTCTTCAAAGTACCCGTCTGAGGAATGTGAGGTATGATGACCATCATAACCATAGAGCTAACCCCTGCATAGCTACACAGGCTATACAGGTTACAGAGTGTCTGTTCTTTCCTCTTTCCTTCTAGTCCAGAGGTCATATATTTTCCTTCTGAGCCTGCTTTGCCACTTTTTTAAAAAACATGCCACCCTCACCTAAAATGTGTGTCAATATGCATACTATTACAAGTCAAGTCAAGGGGATTTTATTGTTATTACATTTGAGTACAGGTACACAGTGTAACAAAATGACGTTCCATGGTGCAACAAGGGAGAACATAGAGTGTGTGAGTTGAGGAGTCTGACTGCCTGGTGGATAAAGCTGTTGCAGAGTCTGGTAGTGGAGGTTAAGATGCTCCTGTATCTTCTGCCAGACAACATCAGTGAGAAGAGTCTGTTTGAGGGATGGGTGGGGTCGTCCACAATGCTGGTGGCTCTGCGGATGCAGTGTGTAGTGAAGATGTCTGGGTATGATGGAGAGGAGAGAGACTCTAATGATCTTCTCAGCTGTCAGCTGATAACAAGCACTTAGAAACTCTGTAATGATAATAATAAAAGTGTAATATAAACTATAGTTCTATCTATACATTATAATTCTCATGGCCTATCTTTGTTACTACTATCTTACATGGCTTTTCTTGCTTATGGCTCTAATCCTTAGAAGAGCTTGAAAACAGCTTAATGTGGTCTAATGTATTAAATCAAACACCAAACTAAACTCATTTATTACTCTTCATTACTATTCTATTCTACTGTAAGGATGAACCTACACTCAATTAGGAAGCAGTACATTTTACATAAAGATTTTTTTATTTTCATTAAAACCTATGAGGGAAAAAGCTGTTTTTTTATTTCATTACTGAGTATTAAAGTATTTGTTAGGTCATTTTTCTTTGGTGAAATTAATAGCCAAAGACCAGAGTAAACCTACAGGTCAAAGGAAAATATAAACAGTGTCATATCTTATAGTATAAAGCCCTATTTTTTTTTTATATTTAAAATGAGAACCGATCAACAAATGATATTTATGATGAAGAATATTTCAGAAATAATAACAACAAAACAATATAATACATAATCAACTAGAGAGTCCACAAAAACGAGAAATAACAAGGACAACTTATAGAAATTCATAAAATGGACACAAGCAGATACCTTGACATGTTCAATTTTATTAATCACTTCAGCTTCATCAACAGCTGTTTTACAGGTGTTTAGAATAAATATACAATTAAAGGGAATAAGGGAGAGCAAAATGCAACAAAATAAAATACAACATGAATAACATTGTGAGGAATTTGTATTCTACAGTATATTATCATTGTTAGTAGCAGTATTATATTTGGATAATAAGAGCTTACTTTGACCTTGTTCGATGGCAATCGGCTCCGTACTTTTGAATTATAAGGAGCAACTTCTCCAAACATTACAGCATGGTATTTTGGGTCTCGTTTTGTTCACGTCATTGTTAGCATAGTTGTATAAAAATGTTATTTTCCAAAGCTATGAACAGATTATTAATCTTATGGATAAAATGACAGAAAATCCATTCTTTGTAAAAAAGGGTCCTCTCATCCCTCAGCAGCACACTTCCGGTGGCACATTTTGGAAGGGAAAAGCTGGGGGCCTTTTATGACTAGGTTTGGGTGGAGGTGGTAGGTGTGTGACAGCATACACAGGAGACAAAGGTGAGGTTTAAAAGTAAAACCCACTTTACTGAAAAATGCAGTTATGTAAAAATCAATGTACAAAATTGCAGGAAAATCTAAATAAATAAATAAAACAAATATTTTTAAACACGTGTTTCACCTCTGTTTGCTTTTCAGATTTTCCCAATAAATATTCAAGTTTATTTATTTTAATTTATTTAGGTTTAGGTTTAACCTTGGTTATAATTCTATATTACTGGTTAAGTTTATTCAAATTAATTATTTGGGATTATTATTATTATTATTATTATTATTATTATTATTATTATGCTAAATTATGTTTAATTAATAACATTAATATAGTTTAGGATGTATTTATTATCTTGGATTTAGATTTAATTGGGTATTATTAATTAAAGGTCACCTTCCGTCATTTTTTCTTTCATTTTAAAATGTCTAGTTGTGGTCTCTAGTATGAATGAATGACATGTGAGCCGTTTTTGTAAAAAAAAAGTGCTCAGGTGTCTCTGTATAGCTCTTTTTTAATGGACTGTTTTAGGGGTGTGTCCAAAATGACCGGATTCCAGCTTTGCTCATGAATATTCATACATGCAAACAGCATGCAAATATCTCTCCTCTGATTGGCTAGGAGCACTGCGACGCCCCTCCACCGCTCTGCCGCTCACTGCCTCCCACCTCCTAACTGATGAGCGGTGATGTTGCGTCGCTTCAGCTCCGCCTCTGGGAGTTTCTCGAGCCAAGGTGGGCTGGTCTGTGAGTTTCTGCCTACGTAGGCAGAAAGATAATTCAAAATTCACCCGTTTTTCGGAGGGGGGGAGGGGGGATTTCTTTGCTTAGCTCCTGCAGACAATGGGGGCTGCAAAACAGTTTAATGTGCAGGTGTACACATTCAACTCGGAGAGACCTACTGTATTCCACAAAAAACAAGAAAAATCGGATTTTCGCGGAAGGTGACCTTTAAGACAGCTAGGATTATCTCTTGTTCATTTAGTCTGACTGATATCTGTTTCAACACCTTTATATCACTCTGAGAAATAAAATAACAAACACACATAAAACCCAAATACAATCTGAAACAAAAGTAATAAACAAAAGTAATGTAAGTGCTGGTGCTTGTTAAAAAAGAAAACTAGAAAGTATTTTAGTCTTATATCTTGTTACTTCACCAATTTATAGTGAAGATGAGATCTCACAGTAACAGTTCAACTCTTTGGGTGGCTCGCCATCTACTATCCCGAAGATCCACCAGATCCACCCGTCTCCCCAGGCTGTAAAGGTCCCCACAAAAAACCTGACCTGTTTAGATAAAACAAGTAATGTAGAAATTTTATTACATTTAGACAGGGGGGCTAAATCCCTACTTAATTCATTATTTCTCACAAGCACTTTCTTAACACAATAAAAAAAAATCATACATATCAACATAAATAATAACCAATACTTTCTTTTACAAGTTCAGAACATCAACAGGTAAGTATTAACATGTTTTTTTATGTACATATATTTAACTTTAAAACCTCTGTGTAAATAAATGTATGTGTCTGCCCACAACATATTTACTTATGTAAATAAACTCTTCTTTGCAAAATGAAACAATTATTTGGTCTATGTCTGCTCAAAAACACTTTTTAATAAAACCTTTTTAAGAACACAGGAAAAGATTTACATCTGGAATGAACTGGAATCTCGGCTGGGTCTTCTCACCAGCTCTAGTTAGTAATAGCTATGAGTAAAAACATTTCACTCGATTAGCACCATGTTTTACCTTAAATTTCTAAAATTAAATTAACTTATTTAAAGTATTTGTGGAGTTATTAGCTCATATTAACTGTTATAAATTAAGTAATATATAGAACGACATGGTTAGCTAGGTAACTGCTTAGCAAACAGTTTCTAACCATTCACTGCTTCACACAAATTGTGGGGTTTACAGCCTAATATCTCCCCTCATTGGGTTATAGTAACTTTTATAACTTTTGGAGCTAATTTTCAGTTTTTTTGCACAGCTTATGCCATCCAGGCTCCAGCCTGTCATGACTTCTCCACATCAGATGAGAAAGAGAGAGAAGGGGGGATGGGGACTGGAACTGCAGCAGTGGTGGAGGCGGGGCAGTTAATTGCTCACTCCTGATTCACTGTAATTATCAGCACAGCAGTTTGCTCCAATCAGCATGTTGAGCTTTTTATTTTTTTCACACTCTCAGCAGCTCCTGGCTGGAGCAAAGCTACTCAGCATCGTGACAGGCAGTGGCTGTCTTTCCTTGCTCCAGGAAAATGTAACCCTTTATTTGCCAGAACACATTTTAATTGAACTATGTTAACCACTTGGAATGTGGGTTACATTCACAATTGCAGTGTATATCAGAGACTGCAAGGGAAGCTCAGCTTCCCCTAAAATGTCAAAAAGTGATCAAATATATACTGTTGTGTGTACATGTCATTGAATAAATGTGCGCTACAACGCGCTCAACTTTTGTTTAGAATCAGCTTCTTATCACTGGTAACGCCGCGGCTTTCCTCTCACTCATTCCCGCAGCTTCACAGCGCTGCTTTAAACAGCGCTCAATAGCAAAGCAAAGTGTGCAGCGAAACGAGACGAGTCATTGGATAAATGCTGGGCTTTGTCCCGCCCATTGGATGCTCAGCGTCTCTGGGGGTCTACGGGGCAGTGGGCTGGCCTCGTCTGGCCCAGACGCTCAGCTTCTGCATGATGATTGGATGATCTGTCTGAAGCTGAATCCTTTTTTGATTGACAGCGACTTTCCTAATCCTTACAGCTGCATTTTCTTTGTTAAAAACGACTAGCTGCTTGTGTTTGGAGACTGACTTATATCACTCTTTCTGACTTCTATCGCAGTTTCTGTCCAGCGGGTGCTGCTCAGCCCCTCCACCGTCAAAAAGGACTCACAGGCGAACACTTCACACTAGCCTCGCGCCAGTCCCTAGCTAGGTAGCAAGCTGCACATAATGTCAGACGGTTTTTATGTTTTGGACTGGAATTTGGCAAAGTCATTTGATAGTCTTCCTTATGAAGAAAAACTTAGAGTGAAACAGCAGGGCAGATTAACTGCTCAGATTAATTTGGTATAAAAAGGTGGGGAAAAGTAACAGGTATTTTCAGCTGTTCTGGTATGATAAAGTGAGCTGGCTGACTGGAAGTGCTGTAACAAATAAAATGTACTGTTGGCCATGCCTTTTGATGGATCCATCTCAGGGAGGGTAGAATTTACCTTTAAATAAACCGACACATTTTAAGATGTAGGCTGAAATCGAGCTGTCCCCCTTAAAAGACCAGCATCCGCCACTGGTGTATATATAATAAAAAATATTAAGTAGCACATAGATTATCCAGTCTATAAGTTGTCTAAATTCTATTTTAGTTCTCCTTTAGTTCACCTTTAGGTTTTTCTTTTTCTTATCTCGCTTGTGGATTTTCTGTAACTTACTCATTTCAGTGTGAAGGATGTCCTAGCTTTTTTGAGTTGCTTGATCTCACACAGCCTTAAATTGTTTTTCACCTGCAGTTTTGATCTGAACATTGCCTTAGATCGGCAAGTGCAGTGAATCTGGCTTCACATAAATATGACAAACCAAATAGCAGAATGTCTCTTATTGCTTATTTTACCAGGAGTCTTTCTGAATTGTCAGTTAAGTGAGCTGCTCCTAAATGTGTTTCTTGTTTCAAGAGAAAATGTTGCCTGAAAACTATTTGTGCAGACTGGTTTTGAGGGTGCGCAAATTACTTCTTACTGGACCACCAACACATTAAGGGTGCTAATTTTTAGCAATCTATAGGTGAGCACTCAACCATCTTTGCTATCATAACAATGGGAAAAATATGCCTTGAGCATCTTGAGACACACAAAAGGAATGTATTAATTCTCTTCATGGATGAATTGAATCATGGATGTGTTTTAGGCGTACTGTGTAAATAATAAATCAATCAGTGTGCCACTTGCCATTGCCAGTGGGACCTGTGTTTTCCATTGCCAAGATAGCAATACACCAGAAATACCTCATTTGTAAACCATGTCCAGCTATTTAAACGACATAGGCACCAGATGTAAAAATAGACTGTTATAAGAGTGTAAGATATCAACAAGCATTCAAACATATCTAGTGAATTGTGTAAGTCAAAGCTCCAATTAAGTCTCATCTACACCATCAATCATCAGTGGAAATTGAATCTTTTACCCTTAATCTTTATTTCCCACAGCTGAATTTTTCTGTTGAATGCTGTGGCTTTGTTGTTTAGGTTGAAAAAGTTCTGCTGTGTTCCTTGCATGTATATATAAACCGTGGATCTTCACAGTGTTTCTTCCTCTTCCAGCTCTGTCCCTCACTGAGGCTTCTGTGCTGTATGTTCTATGTTTGATGTCTGATTCTCTGTCCTATGATCATATTTCTTTAAAAACTGCTTTGGGACAACATCAGTTGTAAAAAAGCACTATATAAAAAAGTTTGATTTGATGATAAAAGTTAGTTTGCAGGCAGAGACTCTCTCAGGCAGAAAATTAGAAAAGCCAGAAAGAGACACAAAACTACATACTTAAGAGTGACACTACCCTTCTGCCTGAAACCGGCAACTTTTCTACTATGTATTTATCTCACCTAATTAAGAGAATTTTTGTGAAACTGCAAAATGTTATTTATTTATTTGGCATTCAAACACCTCTAAAGTTACAGGGGGATTCATTATCTGGGTAAGAATCAGGTCTTTCCTTGTTCAATTATTCAGAATGCAGTCACCGACAGTCATTAAAGTTTCATGGGAGGCAATTTGGAGCCAGATCTTGGTCTGCAGTGAGGTGTGTGTGTGCGTGTGTGTGTGCCAGTCTACCATCCATTTGCCATTAGTGTGTGTGTGTGTGTGTGTGTGTGTGTGAAACTAAAAGATGATTCCAGGATGCTGTGGTGATGGGTGCAGGTTGTGGTGAATGCAGTGCACAGTTGAAGAGACCTGACAGGTGTTCTCTACATCTCACAACTTGTACAGTGGTGGCAGGGAGTCAGGGTGTCTGCCTAGATATCTGTGTGTGGAGTGTGAAGCAGAGTGTGTGGGTTCTGTCACTTTTTTCAGTTCTTTTTGGTTTATCATTTATCTGTTTGTTTAATAAATTGCATGATAAAAAGTTTGACGAATTTTAGGTTTGGGTCTTCTTAGAAAAAGGCTTTGCAAATTGTAGAAAAATACAATGTGCTGCATATATATTGTTTTTTTTTTTTTGTCATAAATACCAATTATTTAAACATGCAGTCACCCATTTCTTTAAAATAAAGACTTTCTTGAGAGAAAATCAAAGGAACTAGTGGACTTGCTTTTGAACATGCTTTTTTAATGTCACATGAGTTTTGGTAACAGGACTGAGAAAAATGTAACCATCTTTGGTTTAGAAATCTTGTAAAAGATTAAGTAAAGCTGCCTGAGATAGATCAGTATATATGTTAAATAATTAAATACATGTGTTATTAGACTCACAGTTTAATTTTTTTTTTTATTACGTTTAATTCGGAAGTGTTACAACAAGCAAATGGCACCCATTCGGTGGAATGGCTCATTAATGTTTTTTTTAAATAAAAACCTGATAAAAGTCTATTATCTGAATATAACTTTTCCACTGACATATTATTAGAAATCTCTAACAGTGTTATGGCTCACGTCTGTAATGGTATTCTATTGAGGAACTTTTTCAGCTTGGGGTTTAACTGTGTTTACCATGTTAACTGCTTTTTGTCTGTGTCTTATTTAGTATGAAAAACAGAAGATACACCAGCGATATGATAATTCCTTGCATGTATAATGGGCCTTTTAACAGCCAGATAATAAGAATTAATGATGGGGTTAACATTTCGATTCTGTGAGAAAGAGAACGTTCTGGAATGGCCACTTCACTGCAGGGTCAGTTTTTCTCGTAAGCACTTTAGTGAGGAGTAATGGATAGATCCGTTCAAAGCAGGCAATGAGCTAGAGATAGGAGCAGTGATGTCATTTAGAAAACATGCAGAAAAGGCACAGATTCAGATGATCTGATCACATCCTTTACCAATCCATTCAAATCTTCTGTGATGGTGACTGCCAGCTGTCCTAAAAAGAAAGATGAGCTTGGGGAAGACTGTCAGTTCAGGAAATGCTAAAAGTGTGTGCTAAAACAAATGGTCAGTTCTGGAATATCTTACAGTGTTTTACCTTATTTAACTGATGTTTATTTTTTATTATTGTTTCTACTTGATGTAGCTTTTAAAAACAATATTTGATACATCTGATACATTGTCAACACTGACCTGCAACATTTACAATGCTTCTATAATATTGCACAAATACACAGTTTTTATTGATATGCACCTCTGCAATTATTCAGTTTTTTTTCTAGCAGAATTCCCAGGATCTGGAAAACAGCCAATGAAATTCCTCTACATAGGAAAAGGTAAGGAGGTAATCTCTAGTCAACAGTCAGCAAAAGGAATTTATTTATGAAAACTCTGTTCTGTCTAATGATCAAATACTATTATTTAGTATTATAAAAGACTGTTTTAGAGGACAAAGCTCTACTACAAAACTGTCTTTAAGTGATCTTTACACAGATATGGACAGGAAGAAACATTGTGCAGACATTTTTAAGTACCTTGTTGATAGAGAACAATACATGGAATGAGTAGTTATAAATCTGGATTATTGATTATATCTAAAGAAGTCAAACAAAGTTTGATTTTGGGCCCAGTTCTATTTCATATAACTAAATAGTTCAGACTGCAAAATAAACATTTATGCAGACAACACAATATTGCGCAGCTGTCTTCGTTCATGCTGCTGAGGGATGGAACTGTGATGAACAGATCTTGCTGTAACAGGGGTAACTCTTGGTTTTCCTTTTCTGAAGCGGTCCTGATAAAAGCCAGTTTCTGATGGTCTTTGTGACTGCATTTGAAAAGTTCTTGATTTTTCGGATTGACTTACCTTCATTTCTTAAAGTATTTTTTTCTTAACTTAGTTGAGCAGTTCTTTCCATAATATGGATTTGAACTTTACTTTAGCTATTCACTGTATACCAACATACTCTACCTCTTCACAACTTTACATCTGATGCTCACAAACAATTAAAAAGGGCAAGTAATTAACTTACAAGTTCAGCACGGCTGTTAAAGCTGATGTCTATAAGTTTTGGGATTTGGGGAATTTAGGGTCCTCTCTGGTGAGAACGGGTAATTACAACGAGCATGCGGAAGAATCATTTTAAATGGTGGGTGTGATGCGGTCTCCTTTCAGAGTGGATGAATCCGATTCCATGTTCAGTCAGAGAGAGAGCGCGCTCAGTAAGAAACTTCACTTTAACCTCACGCCAGAAAATGAGCCAAAGAGTTGATAAGCGGTGAGAGCGAACAGTTGAAAGCTGCCATCTCAGCAAGGGGTGCCTGTATAATTATTTTGCCCAATTACATTTTAGTACTTTAGAAATTCTTTGTGCAAGGAGGAACAGAAAGAGCACTGCCACAGCCCTGCAAAATGACCTCCAGCAGGCCACTAATGTGCTTGTGTCTGCACAAACGGTTAGAAACTGACTCCATGAGGGTGGTATGATGGCCCGAAGTCCACAGATGGGGGTTGTGCTCACAGCCCAACACCGTGCAGCACGCTGGCATTTGCCAGAGAACACCAGGATTGGCAAATTCGCCACTGGTGCCCTGTGCTCTTCACAGATGAGAGCGGGTTCACACTGAGCACATGTGACAGACGTGACAGAGTCTGGAGACACAGTGGAGAACGTTCTGCTGCTGCAACATCCTCCAGCATGACCAGTTCGGCAGTGGGTTAGTAACGGTGTGGGGAGGCATTTCTTTGGAGGGACGCACAGACCTCCATGTGCTCGCTAGAGGTACCCTGACTGCCGTTAGGTACCAGGATGAGACCCTCAGACCCATTGTGAGACCATATGCTGGTGCAGTGAGCCCTGGGTTCCTTCTGATGCAGGACAGTGCTAGACCTCATGTGGCTAAAGTGTGTCATCATTTCCTGCATGATGAAGGTATTGAAGCTATGGACTGACCCGCCCGTTCCCCAGACCTGATTCCAATCCAGCACACCTGGAAACTCTCGTTCCATACACTGACGGCACACTGCACCAGACTGTTCAGGTGTTGACTGATGCTTTAATCCAGGTCTGGGAGGAGATTCCTCAGGAGAACATCCGCCGCCTCATCAGGAGCATGTCCAGGCGTTGTAGGGAGATCCTACAGGCATGTGGAGGCCAAACACACTACTGAGCCTTAAGTTGGATCAGCCTGTAGTGTGTTTTTTCACTTTAATTTTGTGTGTGACTCCAAATCCAGGCCTCCATTGGTTATTATTTGATGGTTCCCTTTATTGTTTGAGCAGTGTATAAGATTAAACAGTGTAAATAAAAGACAAAGCTGTGGAGCATCAAACACAGACACCTGGTAATATCTGAGTAATACATGATCCCTGGGCATTACTATTTCAAGTTTAGAACAATAGCCCTTTCCTGATTTACCAGATTGTTGCACTGAAGTAAGAAAACCTGTGTCAGAGGCTTTTACTTTTTCTCCTGAATTTCAATAAAGTGATGCTGATGGGAATGATGCAGGTTGCTTGCCTTAGTGCATAAAATATTCAAGAGTGTTTTATAGCTTTTCATGGCCAGTACCTGTAACCTAATATACTGTATACTGTTGAAATAAAAAGAGAAAAAATGTACAGTGTACCTAATGGGATCTGCAACATGCTGTGTGCCATATCACACCTTATTTTGATTTTAAAATAGATAAAGGATTTTAAGCTCAAAATGTTTAATTTGTTTGTTTTTTTGTACATATTTACAAATATCTGTATTACAAAAAATAGCAAATGTTTGAGTTAGAGCTAGAGTTTCTCTGTACTTTTTAATGGGTTTAACTTTAAGAGTGTGCTAGAAACCTGATGCAGTCTGATATGAAATCTCTGAGGATGGGATAGATCTCCATCAGTCAGTCCCTTGATCATGAAAGTAGGGATTGATGCAATACATATGACAGTTCT
Organism: Astyanax mexicanus; assembly: GCF_023375975.1. NCBI lineage: Eukaryota > Metazoa > Chordata > Actinopteri > Characiformes > Acestrorhamphidae > Astyanax > Astyanax mexicanus. The sequence goes on from NC_064419.1 coordinate 15,222,078, forward strand.
TACAGTCTGGGCAGAGTCTCCTAGAAGATGAGCAGACATTCACCAATCATGTCTAAGGAGTGTGAAATTTTACAAAATGTTGGCCAAACTTAAACTTTAGAACATTTTAGGTATCCCAACATATAGAGTACATGATATCATCATAAAAATGCAGAAATTTGGTACAGCTCTGCCCCATCTTTGCTTCTGATATCCTCATTAAAATTGAATGCCTTGTGTTGATCTGTCTGAACTTTTTAAAATGTTGCTGGGTCAAGTTCTTTTTTTCATGAAATGGTAAAATGTTTCACATTAAATATCTGATATTTGTTCTATGTTCTACTGTGAATAAAATGTGTTGTTTGTTACATTTTATGCAGTGTCCCACATTTTTGCAATTGGGGGTTTGATATAGACACATCATAACATTTTTCATTTATCATCTACTTTGATTTTTTCTTTCAGAAGGAAACTTCTAAAACTTTTTTTTTTCCATTCAAGCAATCATCGTGGCTTTAATAATTTATCCTTCTGTAATAATTACAGTGTTTGAGGCAGTCAACCCAAGCAACATAACTTTTTGTTCTGCATCATAAAACAAAGCTAATCTTCCTGCAGAAGCCCATTATTGGCCATGAAAGCTTGAGGCATTTCAGGCTGATAATTGCATTTGCTGCAGTGGCATAGTAAAGGCCACCAGCCTATTAGGTGTGAGGAACAGATGCCCATTGCTGTGTAGGGAGATGTGTGGAATTACTTTACTTCCCTGTAGCTACAATTTGTTGGACTTGCATCGGGATTTTGCATAAGGAGCTCAGCTCTGACTGAGTTAACACTGCCTAGTGCACTTCTTAAAACAAGTGGTAATGAAAGACTGAGGTAAGGGTTCTGCCACTTATAGTCCTCTCTCTCTCTCATCATGTCTATTGCACCACTATCACTTTACTATCACTTTTTGTTTTAAATAATTCAATTTTTGGAATCAGGGTGAGAAAACGGTAAGCATTGTTCATGTATTTATTTTTATTAAGTGCAATACTTGAAACTTTGAGTGCAGCTCAAATACATTCAATTAGTTTTACACATCATACAGTCATATGAAAAAGTTTGGGCACCCCTATTAATCTTAATCATTTTAGTTCTAAATATTTGCCATTTCTAAGCCATTTCAGTTTGATATTTCTAATAACTGATGTAATCTGCCTTTCTGATATCTTTCTTGGCCTGCCACTTCTGGGCTTAACAAGAACTGTTCCTGTGGTCTTCCATTTCCTTACTAAGTTCCTGTTTTTAGATCATTTGAGAGTTGTTTTGATGAGCCCATGATGCCACTCTTCAGAGGAGATTCAAATAGGAGAACAACTTGCAATTGGCCACCTTAAATACCTTTTCTCATGATTGGATACACCTGGCTATGAAGTTCAAAGCTCAATGAGGTTACCAAACCAATTTTGTGCTTCAGTAAGTCAGTAAAAAAGTAGTTAGGAGTATTCAAATCAATAAAATGATAAGGGTGCCCATACTTTTGCACCGGTCATATTTTGGTTTAATGCATATTGCACATTTTCTGTTAGTACAATAAACCTCATTTCAATCCTGAAATATTACTGTGTTCATCAGTTATTAGATATATCAAACTGGACCCAATTACAAGTTTTTCTCCTTATTGCATCTTCACTGAAGAGTGGCAACATGCAAGAAAAGGAAAAATCTCAGATAAGCAGAGGAAAGGGTGATGAGAACAGTCATAGTCAACCCACAGACCAGCTTCAAAGATCTACAACATAATCTTGCTGCAGATGGAGTCACTGTGCATCATTCAGCTATTCAGTGCACTTTACACAAGGAGAGTCTGAATGGGAGAGTAGTGCAAAAGAAGCCTTTCCTGAGCACACGCCACAAACAGTTCCAGAGTTGCTTGAGGTATGCTAAAGCTAAAACACATTTGCCACACAAGCCAGCTTCATTTTGGAATAAAGTGCTGTGTGTGGACTGATGAAACTAAAATTCAGGGTATTTTGAGGGCGGTATGTATGGCGGAAAAAAGAACAGCATTCCAAACACTTGCTTCCCACAGTAAAATTTTGTGGTGGGTTATCATGATGTGGGGTGTGTGATCAGTGCAGGTACTGGGAACCTTGTTAAAGTTGAGAGTCACATGGATTCCAGTCAATATCAGCAGATTCTTGAGAACAGTGTTCAAGAATCAGTGATAAAGTTGAAGTTGCGGCGGGGCTGGAAAAAGTTCAACAAGACAACGACCCTAAAGACTAAACTCTGCTCAAATCGACTAAAGCATTCATGCAGAGGAACAATTCTGGAATGGCCATCGCAGACCTGAATATCATTAAAAATCTGTGGTGTGATTTAAAGCGGGCTGTTCATGCTCAGAAACCATCAAACCTGAATGAATTGGAGATGTTTTCTTGTTTATAAAGACAAATGGTCCAAACTTCCTTCAATCAAAAGCCAGTCTCTCATTGGAAGCTAAAGGAAGCGTTTAGAGGCTGTTATGTCTGCAAAAGAAGGATCTATTAAATATTGATGTCATTTTGCTGTTGGGGTGCCCAAATTTATGCACCGGCTAAATTGCGTTTAAAGAATTATTGCACACTTTTTGTAAATCATATAAACAACTAATGATTTATAAAGGAAAATAATGAAAACTATCAAGAGTGCCCAATTTTTTTTATACCACTGTATATTCAGTTAATATGAATATACTTTTTATCCTATAGGAATCAGACAGTTTTGCTACATGTTCTCCTTTGTATACAACAACAGCAAAAATAAATAAATAAAAACCACTGCAGACAATTCCAAATTATTACAAACATTTCAGTCACATTCCTGCCTGAAACTAAGAGAGTATTTCACTTTTTTAATAATTTATTTTTAATTTAAGTTTTTTTAACCATTATCCTCAGGTGACTGTATTAAGTAACTGTGGTTCTATGATGCCAGATGACCAACAGATGGCAGTTAGGTAGTGAATGATGTCCTGCGCATAGACACTTCTAAAATAAGAGCAGTAATTCCAATGAGTGCCACAGGGGGCAATGTGTGCCTACTTTCCCTGCAGGGCAGAACACTCTGTGGGTCGAAAGAGAAAGCAAGACATGGCTGCCAACTGTCCTTAGCTCATAGAGAAAGTACATATCTGACAGTCAGCCCACAAACACATGCAAACCGATCTGAAACAGATGTTTAAACCTTTCCAGAACAGGAAAAGGAGCAACATCTCAAACCAGCATGTGGTAGATCAGATGTGCCAGATATAAACCAACATGTTAAAAAGTCAGAGCATGAACATTTTTGTCAATTATTATTTCTAATGCTAGAACATGCGACAACCATATACATGCATTGAGTGATATTAAACTGAATAGTCAAGTAAGTTCTGGTTGCAAATACAAAGATTATGTTTAATAATCATACAATATTGTTACAAACATTTGTTAAAAATGCACCTACTTGAATGCAGCAGGTCGTCCCCCAACAGCTCATTCACAAACTGGACAGTCTGGGGCTGAGCACATCACTGTGCTACTGGCTGTTAGACTTCCTGACTGGAAGACCACAGGCAGTGCGGGTTGGCAGCAGCACATCCAGCATCACCACACTGAACAAATGGGCTTCCCAAGGATGTGTGCTGAGCCCCCTTCTGTTCACTCTGCTGACCCACGTCTGCACACCAGCACACACCTCCAACATCTTCAATTTTGCAGATGACACGACAGTGGTGGGACTCGTCAGCAACAACGATGAGTCACACTACAGGAGCGAGGTGAGCCGCCTGGCCTCCTGGTGCAAACACAACAATCTCTCGACCAGTGACAGGGAGGAGACAGTGGAGTCTCAGGGCTAGGACCAGCAGACTGAGGGATAGCTCCATCCACCACACTGTGAGGATGCTCAACTCTCTTATTCTTTTATATTTAAATCTTATTTTCTAACTTTTGGAAGGAAAGTAACGTAATTTGAATAATGTATGGATGTCCTATCCATATGCAGTATTGACAATAAAACTACTTGATTTGACTGAATAAAAGACTGGACAGAGAACGTGAACATAGACTGGACGGGATGAGAATAGTAACTGGTCAGGGAAACAGGGACCATAACAGAGACAGAAACAGACATGAACACAGTGACACAAATGGAAACTGAAACACAACTAGACACGGGTACAGGAATACAGAAACAAGAAATAAAACAGGAATGGACAGGTACAGACAGAATCATTGGTAAGGGCCCAGGACTGGCCAAACTCTGTGGTAAAGTCTGTGGGGCCAGCCTGGGCACAGTTCCGGATACATCTGGGTAGGGTAATGAGGGGGAGGAGCTACAAACAACACTGCAAAGGAATCACTGAAGACAAGGAGAACAACACAGAGCCATGTGCTAGGGAGCACATGACCTGGATAACGTGAGGAGAATAGAGAAAAACACAGAGACATTCCTTAATTTGTCCTGATGTTTTATTATTTTATCTCGTTTCAGCTTCGTATTGAGCCATTTAGGCATGTATCATATCAAAAATCATAATTTGGGCATTGTGACAACACTATAGATATCACAACAAATAGATTTTTAGGTTTACACAGCAGGTAAAAGTACATTTTATTTTCGTCATATATGTGACACTGTTTTTTTATCTGTGTGTCAGTGTGAATGGTAAAAAAATGGTAAAAAATAAATAAATAACACATCACAGAACCTTTATAATTGCTGTGCTATGACCAAATGGTCTTTTAAATGAGGTACCTGGAATTCTATCACAAACTCGGAATTCAGTAAACACTGTAAGTTAGCTAATTAATAAATATTTAGAGCGCCCCATTACCTCAGTGTTTTATTATTTACACTAGCTAGTTAGCTATTTTGTGTAATTAAATGAATCTCTGGTGGATTCTGTGTTTTACTGAGACTAGGAACCAGGAAAAATCAGAGAAAAGTAAACAGTGGGTAAATTATCTAATTAACGGGTATTTAGAGGTTAAAGAGTTGGGCTAGGGCCTGGTTCACTTGGACTCGGGCACGGCACGCACGGCACGCATGAACAAGATGATGTCAGTGATTCAGTGTTCCTGTAAACAATCATGGCGGTGTGAGTGACATGTGCTCAGGCATGTACTGTTTAAATGCAGTGTGAGTGCAGGCCAGCGGGGAATTGGGGTTGCCTAGTGTGAGTACACCCTTAGAGCTGCAAAGTTGACTATACAGCAGAGGCAGCTAGACTTATTGCTTCTCAGTGCAGTTAGCCAATCAGTGGCAATATGCACAGGAAATTTGGCAGTGTTAAATCAACACTGTTAGTGTTAAATCAACACTTATAAGTGTTAAACTTTACACTCTCAGTGTTAATTTAACACTAACAGTGTTGATTTAACACTGCCAAATTTCCTGTGTGTTTGCATGTATGAATATTCATGAACAAGAGACAAAAATTGATCATTCTTCGCCGTCCACTCCCCCACCGTACTAAAGCAGTGTTATAACCAGATCACCGAAACATTTTTTTTTTCACAAAAAACAGCTCACATGGCATTCATTCATTCTAGAGACCACAACTAGACATTTTAAAATGAATGGAAAGAAACCTATAAAATGACACTTTTAATTATCCAAGGAAAATTGTATGCAATTACTTAGGTATTAATGTACTTTATTTCTGAGGTTGAAGACTCTTAGCCTCTGATGGGGTTAGATGAGGAAATGATTAAATGGGTTTTTGTGCTCCACAGAGCAAAGCTGAATCAATCCACTTTGATGTATCAACGTGGTGTAATTAGCAAGGCTCTTGCTGAGCAAAGCCGATAATTTAGCCTGATGTGAACAGGTGTGTCTCGTCTGAATGCTGCTGTGATAAACAATAGTTCTACATCTGAATGTACATATTACTCCACGTTCATGCCCTCTTTTAATAGCTGGAAGGTCTGCTTTTAAATGTGACCTTTAACCACAGACAAATCAGCAATAACCTAAAAGGGTATTTTTCCTATTGTCATTGCAAGAAGTTCAGGAACACTGCAAAACCTGATGATTTAAATGAACTCAAATGATTTAAGGAAACCGATTGACTTTATCTATTTAGGTTTTATATACATGAACATTCAAAGCTTGATTACAAAAATAAAAACATGTATCATTTTCCCTCCATTTCACAAATATGTGCTACACTGTGTTGGTGTATCATTTTCTGTGTATTTCATGCATTCAACATATCAGTACTTCTTACAGTTATTTCCCAGACAACAGTATACTCTACATATGGAAAAACCAACACCCAAAATATTGTTTGTATAAAATTACAAGCTAGAATGTTAGGGGACTAAGAAAGCTGATCAAATCCAAACAGTTTATAAACAGAATGAAAAAAACACAAAATTGTTTTTCTTCAAGAAACCCATTTGACAACTTTAGATATTAGACTGAAACAGTGTACCTGGCATGGAAAAGTAATACATGCATCCTATAATAATTATGCGAGAGGTGTACTTATCCTTATTCATAAAACAATACCGTTTCAAATTTTAAAGACAATTCAAGACCCAAACGGTAGGTATGTTATCACCCAAGGTAGTATTCTCTCTCTCAAATTAAATTTAGTTAGTGCCAGGGCCGGAGTGGGCCCCTTTTTCAGCCCGGGAGTTTCATGCCCAAATCCGGCCCACTTTTTCCATGGAGGAGGAATTTGAATAAATGAAACAGCAGCTAGCTCTTACAATGCCTTTTTATTGCATATAAGTTCAAGTATATGTTGGTAAGTTAACAGAACACCCTTCACTCAAACATGTTTCATTCAAATTTAAATCAGATAAAGATTTAAAAGGTAAAAATATGTAATTTTATGAATTAATATTACTTAGAAGCCTTTACAAAATTAATTGAAAACACTTAAAATGATTTAATTGAATGGTCAAAATATGGAAAAAATCTGGACATTTTTTAGGTGCTTTTCAGATTTTATATTTTAATTCTTTTATTTTTAGATCCATAATGTCACATCCTGGTCTCGTCTTGTGTCTGTATGTCTTCCCCACGTGACCTGTGCTCCCCTGTGTCTCCCGTCTCAGTACTTTTCCACCTGTTTCTCATTTGTTGCTCCGCCCCTTCCCCAGGTGTTTCTAATTATAGTGTGTTTCCTGTTTCTTTAAATAGCCCTCCTCTGCCACTTTGTCTCCGTCGGTCTTTGCACCTTCACCTGTCATTTGTCTCTCTCAGTGTTTAATAGCTTTTCTCAGTGTTTCCTTGTTCTCTCTTAGCCTTGGTTCCTTGTTTCTTGTTTATTTCTTGTTTTCTCGTTTATAGTTTATTTCCTTGTTTATTTCTAGTTTCTTGTTTTATTTCTTGTTCCCTAGCTCCCTGTATATACCCTGCTTGTGTTTATTCCTAGTTTATTCCTTGTATATATATATTCCCTGTTTGTTTATTTATTATCTCTAGTTGGTTTAGTTTAGGTTATTTGATTTATTATTGGTTATTTGTGTATCTTTGTTTCATGTTACTTGTTCCTTGTTTTCAGCCAGAAAACATGCTACTGGTCGAGGTTCTGCAGACGCTAATTGAGCTTAGCCTGCTAAGAGACCCAGGCCGCCAGCCCGCGGTGTTTCCTGACGCCGGAGCCCAGCGGAAATGCCATCGCAAGCGGTGCGAGCGGAAGCGGAAGCGCGGAAAGAGAGCCGGGATCCGCGCGAGGCTAAAGGCTAGTCCTAGCCGGCTGGCTATACCATCGCTCTTTCTGGCAAACGTCTGTTCCCTTGACAATAAACTGGACTACATCCGACTCCAGCAAACAACCCAGCGTGAGTTCAGAGACTGCTGTGTATTGATTTTTGTGGAATCGTGGCTGAACGACAACATACCGGACAGCGCCATTCAGCTAGCCGGGCTAACCGCGTTCAGAGCGGATAGGAGCGCGGCTCTATCTGGGAAGACCCGCGGTGGAGGCGTGTGTGTTTACATCAACACGGAATGGTGTAACAACGCTGTGACTGTCGCCAAACACTGCTCTCCGCTGGTGGAGTTCCTGATAGTCAAGTGCAGACCTTTTTATTTAGTACGGGAGTTCTCCGCTGTGCTAATAGCTGCTGTCTACATCCCACCCAGCGCTAGCATTGGTGCTAATGCTAAAGAGGCTCTGTGTGAACTCTATCGGTCTATCAGCGATCTGCAGAACAAACACCCAGACGGACTGTTTATTATCGCCGGAGATTTCAACCACGCAAATCTCAAGTCAGTGCTCCCTAAATTCCATCAACATGTGGACTTTGCAACGAGAGGAGCGAGCGCGCTGGATCTTGTTTACACAAACATCCCCAGCGCGTACCGGGCGGAGCCCCGCCCCCACCTCGCTTTCTCGGACCACATGTGTTTGGCTGACTCCAACATACACACCACTCATCAGACGCTCCAGACCAGTTCAGAAGCAGGTGAAAACCTGGCCGGCAGGCTCCATCTCTGCCCTTCAGGACTGTTTTGAGTGCACTGCATGGGACATGTTTAGGGAGGCTGCTACTGAAGGCGATTCTGTTGATTTGGAGGAGTATACAGCATCAGTCACTGGCTACATCAGCAAGTGTATTGATGATGTCACTGTCTCCAAGACCATCACTACACGCCCAAACCAGAAGCCTTGGATGACTGCTGAGGTACGTGCGCTGCTGAGGACCCGCGACTCCGCCTTCAGAGTGGGTGACAAGGTGGCCCTGAGGAAAGCGAGAGCCGACCTGTCAAGAGCCATCAGAGAGGCAAAGCGCGCACACACCCAGAGAATCCACAGCCACTTCAAGGACACGGGTGACGCGCGGCGTATGTGGCAGGGCATCCAGGCAATCACCAACTACAGGACAATGCCACCGTCCTGTGAACGTGATGCCTCCCTCCCTGATGCCCTGAACAACTTTTATGCACGGTTTGAGGCACAAAACAACACGATGGTGAGAAAGACCATGCCCAAGCCGGATGAGCAGGTGTTGTGCCTGACTGCAGTGGATGTGAGGAACACTCTGCGCAGAGTCAACCCACGAAAAGCTGCAGGACCAGACAACATCCCCGGCAGAGTGCTCAGGGAGTGCGCAGACCAGCTGACAGATGTTCTCACGGACATCTTCAACATCTCCCTGTGCAGCGCCACTGTCCCAACGTGCCTCAAGTCCACCACCATCGTTCCACAAGAAGTCCACAGTGTCCTGCCTCAATGACTACCGTCCCGTTGCACTTACACCCATCATCATGAAGTGCTTCGAGAGGCTAGTCATGAGGAACATCAAGACACGACTGCCCTCTTCACTGGACCCCCTGCAGTTTGCGTATCGTCCCAATCGCTCCACGGACGATGCCATCACCACCACCCTTCATCTCTCACCCACCTGGAGAAGAAGGACACTTACGTCAGAATGCTGTTTATAGACTTCAGTTCAGCATTCAACACCATCATCCCACAGAACCTCATCAGGAAGCTAAGCTCGCTCGGCCTCAACACCCCCCCTCTGCAACTGGATCCTGGACTTTCTGACGGGGAGACGCCAGTCAGTCCGGTTCGGGGGCAGCACCTTCAGCACCATCACACTGAACACTGGGGCCCCCCAGGGCAGTGTCCTGAGTCCTCTGCTGTTCACCCTGCTGACTCATGACTGTGCTGCAAAACACAGTTCTAACAGCTTTATCAAGTTCGCCGATGATACAACCGTGCTGGGTCTCATCACCAAAGGCGACGAGTCAGCATAAAGAAAGGAGGTGCAGCGGCTGACAGACTGGTGTACAGTCAACAACCTTCACCTGAATGTGGACAAGACAAAGGAAATGGTTGTTGACTTCAGGAGAGCACAACACACCCACTCTCCACTCAACATCGACGGGTCCTCTGTGGAGATTGTTAAGAGCACCAAGTTCCTTGGTGTCCGCTTAGCAGATAACCTCTCCTGAACCCTGAACACCAGCTCTACAGCCAAGAAAGCCCAGCAGCGTCTCTACTTCCTCCGGAAGCTGAGAAAAGCCCGTCTCCCTCCACCCATCCTCACACTCTTCTATAGAGGGACCATTGAGAGCATCCTGAGCAGCTGCATCACTGCCTGGTTTGGGACCTGCACCGTCTCTGACCGCAAGACCCTCCAGCGTATTGTGAGGACAGCTGAGAGGATCATTGGCGTCTCTCTCCCCTCCATCATGGACATTTACACCACCCGCAGCATCCGCAAAGCAACCAGCATTGTGAATGACCCCACTCATCCCTCACACGAACTGTTCTCCCTCCTGCCTTCGGGAAGAAGGTACCGCAGCATCTGGTCCAGCACGACCAGATTCTGCAACAGCTTCTACCCCCAAGCCATCAGACTCCTCAACTGCAGAGACTGAACTGATGTTTTTTCTGTACATGCACACACACTCTTACCCCACTTACCCCAGAAAATGGAAAGCACTAAAAACCCTACTACCTCACTGGACTCTATTGCACACTGTGTAATAGAGGTAATTACTACCTCACCTGGTCTTTTTTGCACACTGCATAATTTGCACACTGTCTTGTTATTTATTATTCTTTGTCTGTATTGTGTTGTATTGTCTGTCTGCACTTTTGTACTGTTGCACTATTGTTCTGTCTACACTGTGTTTATGTGCACCATGGTCCCTGGAGGAACGTTGTTTCGTTTCACTGTGTACTCTGTATATAGCTGAAATGACAATAAAAACCACTTTGACTTTGACTTTGACTCTTGTTATTTATTTATTAAATTATTATTTATTTTCACCCTACCTGCACTTGTGTCCGCTTTCCTCGCCACCCTGCCTGGGTATTTCCTGACACATAAAATAAAATATTTATATGGATGAAGTGGAATCACCATGTGAAATTATAAACTGCTCCCTTTCACTGGTTAGATGTTATAGAGATTTAAACCTGGAAGGGTTTTTTCTTTCTTCAAAGGACTGGAAACTTTATAAGAATAAAAACTACTTATTTTATAACTTATTTTGCAGTAAAGAAGGTGTTTTTGTATATTCTACTCTACTCTAAAGACAGCAGTCAGCTCTGCTCTCTCTGAGTGTTGGGTAACAATTTTTTGTGGCTCAAATTTCTTCAAGCACTGTTGAGAGACAAATGAGGATTACTGGAGACTGGTTTGTTGGATCTACTGATGTGTGGAGCAGTGCTGATCAAAGAGCCTGTTTTTAAAGCTGCTGTAAAAAGTATAAGCACTCTTTTGGCTCTAATTCAGGAACCGTAAACTAGAGGTTTAGGCGGTTCAAATGATGTATACCATGTCTGCATAGGATCAAATATAATACGTACAAAAAACCCAAATATGGTAATTATGAATCATAATTCTAATAAACAAGGCATATTTCGCCCTAAATGTTTATTTTCTGAAAGGATATACAGCTAAATAGGCTAGATACTGAAAAGCAGAGATTCTAAGCTTTAAAATGGCATATTGGGTGTCTATAATTATTCATAAACACAGACAGATATTAATTATAACATATTTCTGGCCCGCCGGTGGGCCAGGGCGTGTTAAGAGGTTAATGATGTGTATTGGGCTCTACAAAATAAACTATGCTAAGTTGACATTGCAAACATTGCGCAATAGCTGACAATTCAAGATTATTTCTATATCTCTGTTTACCGGCTGCAGCTGAAGTCTGTCCTCTGAAAAACATGTTTGTTAATTTTGCACATTTGGCAGCTTCTTCTTCCATCTTCTTTCTTTTCTTTAATCTGGCCTTTTCGGCTCCACCTGGCCTCTTCTTACCCTCCCTCACAGCTGACTGACGCTTCGTGTTATTCTGTTGCTATATTTAATTTTATCCCTACAGTAAAGATCACTCGTGGGCGCAACCAACTCAAACATTTGGGAGGGGAGAATTCCCTCAGATGGTAGAGAACCCATCTAATCTACTGTGGAATAGAGGCTGTGCTGTCAGATGAATAGAGAATGCATACGTAGTTAAATGGAATTAATGCGAGAATAAGATTAGATAAGTAACAGATATGTGTCAAAATTATTTTTTCCTTCCAACCGGCCCAAACTCGAGATTGACATGAGCCGGCCCATCGGGAATAAGTTATTTTATATAATTGGAGAAGAATTTAACCGTCCACAGGCTGTGAAGCCTATAAAGCACAAACTAGAAAATGAATAAAGCAATACATGACTAATATAAATTTGGTTGAAATATGGAGAGACCAGAACCCAGACAAAATAGAGTACTCCTGTCACTCAGGCATAGCTAAATCCCATTCTCGTATTGATTATTGTATCAAATGCGCTCTTGGCAACGCTTAGAAAATGCTGCTATGATAGCACAATGATAAGTCATCATGTCTCTGTTTTACAAAATATTTATGTACATAAGTTTATTCACCAACAAAACAAAGAGATCTGTTACTTTTAAGAGCCAAATATAATAAGTTATATGTTTAAAAAGTTGCAAGAAGCTTACTATAGCTAAAGCAGACTTACTATGACCAAGGAGAAAATGCAGGGATACTTTAAGCATTGAGAAATAAAACAAAATACAGACTGACAGAACAATTAACAGTATAACACTACAGTATAACAGTAGACCCCCTCTAAAAAATTAAACAACTGCTTTAGAAAATGTTATAAACAACTATACAGATCAGAATGTCCAGAAGCCTCAGAAATGAAAAGAAGATGTAAAAAGGAGTTAGATAGTAATTTAACATTTGAAGAGGTTTCACAGGCAATCCAAAATATTAATAGTAGTAAAGTGCCAGGACCTGATGGCCTACTTATTGAATTTTATAAAAGAAATATATATATAAATTTAAAAAACTACTAGGCCCACTTTTAAACATGTATGTAGAAACATACTGTGGCGTCTGTGTGTGTGTGTGTGCCAGCTTGTAGTGTGCCTGTGGGGGCGGGTCATGGTAATCCGGGGCCAGCGGGGCATTATGGGGGTATGTTTTGGGTGGGTTAAGGGGACCTACCATCTCTGTGCTGGATAGCTGGGTTGGTGGCCTCAGGGTTGTTTGTGCTGTGTTGGCAGTTGGGTTTCGCTCTCCTAGCCTTGTTAAAGGCTATAAGTGAGTGGCAAGCCTGTTTATAAAGAGCTGTTGAGTACTTGCAATGAGTCTCACGAGTCGTCCTTCCTCTTCCACGCCACATTTGGTGTCAGAAGCGGCCCTGCTGGATGATATGGAGCTGCTGGCAGGGGAAATCGAACGGCTGAAGAGGATAACGGCGGACCAGCGGACGAGGGGCAAGACTCACCAGCGGAGTGGACCCAGACCAGACGGCGCCAGCAGGCTGTCCGAAGGACGAGCCCGCGGAACGGATGGCGCGAGGACGGCGGCGCCGGCTCCCAGAGTGGACGGCGCGATGACGTCAGCGCCGGCTCGCGGAGCGGATGGCGTGGAGTCGGTGGCGCTGGCTCCCAGAGTGGACGGCGCGCTGACGGCGAGCTTTACGGCTCATTCCCGCCTGTCATTCTATGACGGCAGCGCTGACTGGACGGCCTTCGGAGCCCAGCTGGAGATCGTGGCGGGCCGTGCGGGCTGGATGGATGCTGAGACGGCGGCCAACCTCTGTCTGGCGCTGCAGGGAGATGCACTGAGGGTGCTGATCGAGCTCCCCGCGGAGTGCCGCTGCGAGCTGTCTGACTTGACGCGGGCGCTGAGAACCCGTTTCAGCCGTCAATCTTCCGAGGCGGCCGCCAAAATGCTAGTGGTGGACCGGCGCCGGCAGCGGGGAGAGACTTTAGGCGTGCTGGCATCTGAGATGGCTCTGCTAACCCGCCAAGCTTATCCGGCATTTCCGTGAGCGGCTCAGAGAAGTCTCGCGCTGGATAATTTCCTGCGCACCCTAGAGCCAGGCGAGCTGCGCAAACATGTGAGACTGGCCGACCCACAGACCCTGGAGGCCGCGGTGGAGGTGGCTGAGTGGTCCGAACTCATCCTGTCCAGCCATCCAGAGCCGTGGGGGGCGTCGCCCGGAGCCCATGATCCACCGAGATGGAGGCGGAGCCGGCCTGAGGCGCAACTGGAGTGCTGGCATTGCGGGGGGCGTGGCCACAAGCGAGCGCAGTGCGGCCGGCCGGGAAACGGAGCCGGGACCACCAAGTGAGGGTTACGGTGGCCCCGGGGATTCTAGGCTTACCCTCGGAACCTGATCACGGAGCTGTCGGGCCCGGCGGCTATTTTCTGAAGTGCACGCTGAATGGAGTGACGGTGGACGCGCTGGTGGACACGGGCTCGTCAGTCTCGCTGATAAAGCCTGAGCTCGCGAGGGATGTGGCAGGCGAGTTTGTGATGGACTACAGCCGGCGCATCTCTCTCTCTTCAGTCACCGGAGATCCTATCGCTCTCCTGGGATTAACGGAGCTGACAATTGATGTTGGCAAGGGCCCCTTTCAGCAGGAGTTCTGGGTTGGGCACATCAACGATCCGTGCATTCTGGGCAAGGACCTGCTCGCACGCGTTGGAGCCGTCATTGATTGTGCACGGGGCTCGGTTCGAGGCAGAGCGAGCGTTCGAGGAGCTAAAAAGCCGTCTATGCAATGCTCCAGTTCTAGCGTATCCGAATATGTCGGAGTTTCATTGTGGATACTGATGCGAGCGACCGTGGCCTCGGAGCGGTCCTGTCACAGGTTCAGGATGGCTCAGAGCGCGTAATAGCGTACTATAGCCGCTTCCTGGACAAGGCGGAGCGTAACTATTGCGTAACGCGCCGGGAGCTACTCGCGGTGGTCGAGAGCCTTAAGCATTTCCGACCGTATGTGTATGGGGTCCCATTTCTGCTGCGCACCGACCACGCCTCGCTACAGTGGCTCATGCGTTTCCGCGAGCCCAAGGGCCAGCTTGCACGCTGGATCTCTAGACTCCAGGAGTTTAGCTTCGAGGTTGTGCACCGACCGGGCCGTAGCCATGGTAACGCGGACGCTTTGTCTCGCCGACCGTGTGCGGCCATTGACTGTAAGCATTGCTCTCGTGCGGAGGAGAGATCCGCTGAGACTGCTCGTTGCGCTGCAGTCTCAGCGGATGTGGCCGGCAGTGTAGCGGTGGCCCAGGTGTCCGTAGAACAGATCTGAGATGTGCAACGGGCGGATCGCGACTTAATGTGGGCAGTACACGCGCTCGAGGCGAATGTCACACCGTCGTGGGAGGAGGTGGTGCCGTTGGGTCCGGTCGCTAAAGCGCTGCGCTCCAACTGGGCTAGCTTTAGCTTATCTGATGGCGTGCTGTGTCATACCTGGGAGGATCCGGCGAATGGGCGGCGCGTGTTTCAGGTGGTGATACCGCGGGCGTTTAGGGATTCGGTCCTACGGGGAGTCCATGGGTCGCCTGGGGCTGGGCACTTTGGCGTTACCAAAACCCTGAAGCGCCTGAGGCAGCGCTTCTATTGGCCTGGGTGCAGGGCTGATGTGGAGCTCTTCGTGCACTGCTGTGACGTGTGTGCCGCCAAGAAAGGCCCAGCGAGGGCGCCCCGTGCCCCACTTCACCCCTATCAGTGCTGCGGCCCGATGGAGCGGGTGGCTGTGGATGTGTTGGGCCCCTTCCCGGTGACGGACTCTGGGAACCGCTATGTCTTAGTGGCGATGGACTATTTTACGAAGTGGCCGGAGGCCTACGCGGTGCCGGACCAAGGGGCGGTCACTACTGCGGATGTCCTGGTGCGGGAGTTCTTCTGCAGATTCGGGGTTCCGGAGGAGCTGCATAGCGACCAGGGGAGGAACTTCGAGTCGGAGGTCATGGCGGAGGTCTGCCGCATCTTGGGCATACACAAGACCAGGACGACTCCCCTTCATCCGCAGAGTGACGGGCTGGTGGAGCGGTTTAACCGCACGCTGGCAGCGCAGTTGGCCATGGTGTCGAGCAAAGGCCAGCGTGACTGGGACAAACATCTACTGGTCGTGCTGCTGGCCTGCCGCTCGGCCGTGCAGGAGACGACAGGATTCACGCCGGCCCTGCTTATGTTTGGTCGCGAGCTGAGGACGCCGGTGGCTCTGGCTTTCGGGGCGCCTCCTGATGGGGGCGAGCACGCTACGGACGCGCCCACTTTCGTTTTGCATCTTCTGTCCTCACTGGATTTAGCGCACGGGCTTGCGCGCTCGAACCAGTCTGCTGCCGGACGGAAGCAGAAACGCGCGTATGATACGCGCTGCTTTGGGGAGCCTTTATCTGTGGGGGCGAGGGTTTGGCTGTACAACCCTCAGCGTAAAAAGGGACTGTGCCCGAAGCTTCAGTCGGCATGGGTGGGTCCGTGCTTGGTGCTGTCCAGGCTGGGGGAGGTGGTGTACAGGATCCGGTGGGGCAGGCGCAGAATGATTGTGCACCGGGACAGGCTGGCGCCATATAGGCCGAAACTGCTGGACACTGGGGATGGCGGTGCAGAACCTGCCGGCCCTGCACCTGAGCCTGACCAGAATTCTAACTCTGTGGAACCACTGGCGGGTGGCGCTTTGCCCGGCCCCTCCAGGCTGCCGCGGGCGAGGAGGCCGCCCGCCCGTCTTCAGGACTTTGTGTGTGACTGATTGTAAAAAAAATAAATAAAAAATGTTTTGTTGTTCATGGGGTTATTGTTGGGTTTGTGGGGTCGCCGGGACGGCTGACCCTTAAGGGGGGGGGGGGCTATGTGGCGTCTGTGTGTGTGTGTGTGTGCCAGCTTGTAGTGTGCCTGTGGGGGCGGGTCATGGTAATCCGGGGCCAGCGGGGCATTATGGGGGTATGTTTTGGGTGGGTTAAGGGGACCTACCATCTCTGTGCTGGATAGCTGGGTTGGTGGCCTCAGGGTTGTTTGTGCTGTGTTGGCAGTTGGGTTTCGCTCTCCTAGCCTTGTTAAAGGCTATAAGTGAGTGGCAAGCCTGTTAATAAAGAGCTGTTGAGTACTTGCAATGAGTCTCACGAGTCCTCCTTCCTCTTCCACGCCACAATACCAAAACGGAATTCTCATTCTCATATAATTGCAAGGATAACCCTAATTTTGAAAGCAATCAAACCCTCTATAGAATGTTCCTTATTTAGACCAATACATTTGATTGGATTAGACACAAAAATACTTTGCAAAGCCTTGGCGAGAAAATAAGAACCTTATATTCCACATTTAGTTCATAATGAGACCAGAGTGGTTTTGTGCAAAAACACCAAGGATTCCATCATATTAGAAAAGTTTTTAACCTAATTCATGAAAATTCAAATTTTAGGGATACAGACATATTGTCACTGGATGCCTATTCCAGGTCAAGGATGCCCCAGTTGGTCCTTTTAAGGCAGTCCTGCAGCTGTGAGGAAGCTCCTTCAGGCCATGTCTGGACAGTCTTTGAGATGGTTTGAGGGGGGTGTAGGTCGAAGTTAGAAATATGGAACATTGGTCTGATTGACACAAGTGTGGTAATAATGTCGTTTTAAAACTGTCCTTTATATTTGAATACACCTTAAATGGAATGGAGCATAATATTTTACACTCAATCTGAAATTACCAACTGCCAGCTGCCACTGCCTGCCCTTTTCTGCTGTCAACTGCCAGTTAGAGATTAAACCCTTGCTGGTTATTGTCCAAACAGCAAATTTGCTTTGTTAGTGACGACAGTTGTAGCTTACACAGCAAATGCATTGTTCAGACATTTAATAATGTCACAAAAACTGCTAACACATAACGTTATTAACTGTTTTTGTGACATTATAACATATACTATATTATACTTAACATTGGTCACTAGAACATGTTTGGACACTAATGCCATGTTTGGACACTTTGCATCGTATAGTTGTTACTTTTATTCCTTCAACAATATCTTTTTGGAACCTCCTATTTAAAAAAATGTAAAAAAATAGGTTCTGGCCTGTTAAACACTCCATTAAAGTACAATATAAATTGTTTCAGTGTTAAAAAGGACAAATGCTATGCTTACAGGAAATTGTCTAATGATTAAAAATTTTCAACAGCTTCATGGATGTGAGTCAAGGCTTTGATTATAACATTTTAATAATATAGTGGATGGATACATGCAAGGCAAGACAGTGTCCAAACAAAACATATATCAGATAAAATATACAAATAATAGTATATCATCAACATTACATATGCACATCAGAAGATGTGTGGAGGGTCACTGTTGGTTTTGGATAGTAAATACAAGCCAAAATAAAAAAAAGTCTGGACAATTTGGAAAATTCTAATTGAAAATCTTACATTCTGGGGCGCAGACTGGACCTGGGGCATAAACAGATACTGGAGAGGGGACGAGAACGGAAACTGGACATTGGACTGGACATTGGACTGGACATTGGACGTGAACTGAGACTGGACAGTAGACAAGAACAAAGATTGATTGGAGGTGAATGGAGATGGAAGTGAATGGGAGAGTAGACTGAACAGGACTGAAAAGGAAGTTCTCCTCCTTACAGCTGGACGCATGTGTGAGGAAGTCCATAAAGTCCCAGGAATTGGACTCCTCATACCATGCGCCCTTGTTAGCCCTGCCGCCCCTGCAGTGAGGGCCGAGGCTAACTGCACCAACTTGTTGCGCCCCCCAAAAAATTTCCCTGCTCCCAAAGGAGTACTCCTCCGATGACAGGGAGAGCAGACTCAAAAGCAAGTAATATGTAATAACAAATTAAACCAAATAACACAAAACCAGATAAACAAACACACAGGAATAGAAAAACAATATAAGAAAATAAACTATAACAAGAAACACAAGACTAGCAGCTCTAACAGACATGAAAAATGTACAGGAACAGACAAACTAACACTGTAGACACAGTGGCTTGTGGCTTAAATACACATAGAGGAAACAGGAAACACCTGGGAACAGGTAATGAGGGTGCGGAGCTACACATGAACACAGGTGGGAGCACCGAAGAAAAGGGAGGAGACTTGGAGGTACACACATGACCATGTGGGGAATGACACAGGCATGGAAGGGAAAGGTAAACAAACACATAGAAAAATAAGAGCACAGAAGTGAAATGACAGGAAACAGAGCAAGTATGTGACAACAATTCCCTCATGGTTCAAAGTTTGAGGTCCACACCATAAGACAACTACACTGAGGTGTATATGCAGTGACTAAATATTGTATTGTTCAGTTCCCAAATCCCTTTGTGTCCAGGATGATTCTTCTGATCATGATTTTTAACACAATAAAGAAACTAAAACAGTGCTAGTGTTTGCACGTGTCACTGAATGACATTTGATGTTAGGTGTGTTTATTTATAGGGTTATAGGAATATGGGTAACTGGTTCAGCTTGCGTGACAACAGGGATGAGCTCATAGTCACAAAGCACAGGACGACAAGTGGCCCTATAGCACCACCTCTGGTGAAAGCCTGAACTTTACCAGTAGAAGTATCATCACATTATTTACATTGAGGTATTTACATTGTTAATGTAGTTTAGAGCCACAATCCTTTTCATTCATTTTATATTACAATACCAGCAACTAACATGTTAAAATTACTTTTCAATTTTGATTTTATACTTACTGGCCAAAAAAAAAATATGCCACCAAAATAAAAGATCACACACACTAATATTTGGTTGAAACGCCTTTAGCTTTGATTGCAGCATGCATTCGCTGTGGCATTGTTTCAATAAGCTTCTGCAATGTTACAAGATTTATCTCAATCCAGTGTTGCATTAATTTTTCACCAAGATCTTGCAGCATTGATGATTGTAGAGTTTGACCATTTTCCCAATGAGGTTAAGATCTGGACTCTCAATCCATGTGTGAAAATGATGATCTCATGCTCCCTGAATCACTCTATTACAATTCCAGCCCCATGAATCCTGACATTGTCATCTTGGAATAACCTGGTCTATATTCAGTATATTCAGGTAGTCAGCTGACCTCATTTTTTAGCACATACTGTTGCTGAACCTAGACCTGACCAACTGCATGAACCCCACATCATTTACTTTGTTAAATCCAGGTGACCAGGCAGTGTATGAATAACCCACCACCCTTCTTCCCACAGACAATTCCTTACAAATCTTAAATAATCAAGATTAAAGAAAAACAATAAAAAAACGAACTTAATAAAAAACAGTTGTACTGTACAACAAAACTATATTAGACTAGATCACCAGTGCGGTATTGACATTAGTGCAAAAATGTGTACATGTGTGATTAAGGTGCAGTTAATACATAGTAATTAACTATTACTATGTAGTGAATACATATTCACTATTAATACATAGTGAATATGTATTCTAACAGTAGACTGAATGTTATTTTGTCACAGACAATGTTTGGTTTGTGTTGCTGTCATTGGCAGGTATTGCCAGAAGTATGGTAAATAAAATTAAAAATTAAATAAATATTTTAAATATATGCATGACGGGCACCGAGTGGTCCAGCGGTCTAAAGCGCTGCCACTATGAGCGGGAGGTAGCAGGTTCCAACCCCAGCGCTCAGAGGGAGCAAAATTGGCCCTTCTCCCTCCGGGTGGGTAGATGGCACTCTCTCCCAAATCACTAAAGGGTGATGTCCACAGCACAGGGCGTCTGTGAGCTGATGTATCGGAACTGAGTCACTGCACTTTCCTCCAAGCGCACTGTGATGCTACTCGACAATGCTTTATCAGCAGCAGCAGCTCGAAAAGAAGCGGTGGCTGGCTTCACATGTATCAGAGGAAGCATGTGTTGTTCTTCACCCTTCCGGTGTGTTGAGGCATAACTAGTGATAGGGGAGTCCTAGTGAGTGGGTTGGGTAATTGGCTGTGCTAAATTGGGGAGAAAATGGGAAACATTACAAAAATAAAATTATAATATATATGACATACTGTATATGACAGTCACAATAACAACAATAAAAATAAGCATAATTAAAAGATAAAAATGCAATACTAAACAAAAACAGAGAACAATGTTCTGGTAAGAGTAAGAGGATCCTGGTACACAAAAGACAGCACTTCTGTTTCTCTATCTGTGGGAAAATAAGTGAATTAATATGTTTTCTATGTGCGCTCAGTGTTCACTCAGATTGCTACATCCTATTACATGCTTCATTAGTGTAAGCCAGTGATGGTTACCAGTGTAGAGCACAGGACATATCTGCAGTGGCCATATTGCCCTTTCTGGAGCCTCTTGCCGCTCCATCTGCTGATTAGTGTTTTCATCCTTCACTTGTTTGTGTATGGGAGACGTCACTCTGCTTGGCAGGGCTGTCGGACAGAGAGTGACAGAAGGAGGATGAGCAGTTCCAGGCCCAGTGGAGAGGAATACAATTCGTAAAGTAACGTATTTCATCCAGAGCCCCTCTCACGGACCCTTGCACCCTGACAGCTGAGCGCTCACTGTACCTTCTCAAACACTTTGCTTATTCGGAAATGTCCCTTCACGTCTGAGGGAGCTTAAGTGTGCAGGCATGCGTCTGACAGCTGGTGGGAAATAGTGTGGGGGAAACTGATCACCATTCCAGACCTGTTAAAAACAGGTTATTTCAGAGCAGTAAGGACCCTGGCTGCAGCATTTTGAACTAGCTGAAGTTTATTTAAGTTACTGCAGGAACATCCAGACAGTAGCGCATTACAATAATCTAGCCTTGAGGTAATAAAGGCATGTACTAGTTTTTCTGTGTCATCCAAGGATAAGACATTTCTTAGCCTGCCAATATTACGGAGGTGTAGAAAAGCTGTTCTACTAACATTAGATATACACTACCGCTCATTAGTTTAGGATCACTTACAAATTTTCCTCTTTTTGAACGAAAAACACATTTTCATGCAATTCCCAAACAATATTGTCCATTTCACAATTAATTTAAGTGTATCAGAGGATTTTTAAGGAATAAAAATGTTTGTATTAAGGCCTATTTTGGCATAGTGGCTTATTTTGCATACAGTCATATTATTAGCAATTCTCAGCCCTCTGCCTAAATCTCCTGGTACAGCTGCCAATACACGTTATGGATGTTATTGGGCTCATTGGTTGCTTGATCAATTGTGATGCACAGCTGAAAAACATTATACTAATAAGTGAGCATAAAAAGGACCATAACACTTTAGCTCCCTTAAATATAGTTAAATATCTGCAGCATCAGCAGTTGTTGGCTTGCTCACAAGCTCAAAATGGCCAGAAAGAAATAACTTTCTTTAGAGAACCGTCAGTCCATTGTTGTGTTAAAGGAAGAAAGGCTACTCAATGCGAGATACTGCAAATAAACTGAAAATATATTACCATGCTGTTACTCCCATTAAAGAGCAACGCAAACCGGCTCTAACAAGGACAGAAAAAAGGAATGGGAAGCCCCGATGCACAACTGTGCAAGAAGATAAATAGTGTTAGAGTGTGCATTTTGAGGAAAGACACCTCACAGGCTGTCAACTGACAGCTGCACTAAATGGAACCCATCAAACACCAGTGTCAGCATCAATGGTCAAGAGGCGACTCCAGGATGCTGGACTTCGTGGCAGAATTGCCAAGAAAAAAGCCATACCTCACACTGGCCAATAAAAAGAAAAGACTGCGATGGGCCAAAGAGAGAAGGCACTGGGCAATGGAAGATTGGATAAAGGTGTTTTGGACAGATGAGTCCAAGTTTGATGTTTTTGGATCTAACAGAAGAACATTTGTGAGGCGCAGGACCAATGAAAAGACGCATAACCAATGCTTTATGCCATCTGTCAAGCATGGTGGAGGTCTGGGGATATTTTGGAGATGGTAAAATAGGAGATTTATACAGAGTGGAAGGGATCTTAAAGAAAGAAGGTTACCACAAGATTTTGCATTGCCATGCCATACCCTGTGGACAGAGCTTTATTCTGGCCAATATCATCCTACAACAGGATAATGACCCCAAACATACATCCACACTTGTCTGCAATATTTAAGAAATAAGGAGTCAGCCAGAATTCTGACTGTAATGGAGTGGATCAGCACAGTCTCCGGATCTGAACCCTATTGAGCTGTTCTGGGAGCAGCTTGACTGTATGGTACGGATGAAGACTGCATCAAGCCAATCCATGCTGTGGGAGATGAAGCTACAGGAAGCATGGAGTTAAATCACATCAGAGTATCTCGAAAAGTTGACAGCTAGAATGCCTAAAGTCTGCCAGGCTGTAATTGCTGCAAAAAATAGCCTCTTTGATGAAGGCAAAATTTTAAGTCAATTCAATTCAATTCATTTTTATTTATATAGCGCTTTTTACAACAAAGGTTGTCACAAAGCCGCTTTACAGGAAAAACAGGTCCACGCCTCTTATGAGCAGCACCACAGAGATGCCAATTTTATGGTGACACAGTGGCAAGGAAAAACTCCCTTTAAGAGGAAGAAACCTTGGAAGGAACCAAGACTCAGTCCGAGGAACCCATCCTACTCGGGTTGACCCGCTCAGCACAAACAAACAACAAACAAATAACAGAACAAAAACAGTACAGAGAATTAATGTGAACTATGGCTAATATAACAGGTACTAATTTATGAATATAAGAATGTGATGGGCACAAACTATAGAGCTATGGCTGATACAGAAACAGATACTGAGTGTGTTAATGGTAATCAGTGCAGGGTTGCAGAGCCGGAGAACAACACAGCGGGCAGTGGAGAGCCAGGCTGGGAACATCAGGAACAGGGCATCTCCATACATGTAAAAGAGATAGATAGAGAAAACAGAAAGGAAAGGAAGAGAAAAAAAGCAGAAGTTAGAAGGGTTGTGAAATAATTCTGATGAGTAGAAGGACAGGGCTGATTCCTGAAAGCTGGAACCACAGACGGACACATCCAGGAAGACCGGCCGGCCAGGCATCTCAGTGTCACAAATGAGGATGGAGGGATGGACGTAAGTGCACAATATTATTTATTTAAACAAACTAGATTAAAAAAACAGAAAACAAAACACGGGTAACGCAATAACTCAAAAAAAAAAAACAAGATAAGGATATAAATCTAACTAAGACAAAGACTAGAAAAACTGAGGAAACATGAAACTCTAAATATAACTCTAAACATAAAATAACCTGAGAACACAAAGATTACAACCTGAACAAACTTGGAACACTTACATACAGAGGACAAGGATACAAAAGACTCAACACTGAACGCTCAAACAGAGGGGCTTAAATACATGAGGAGAGTGAGGAACACCTGGGCTTGGATAACGAGGGGGCAGGGTTACAAACAAGACACAGGTGAGAACACTAATAGTTAGGGCGGGACTAGGGCGGGGCTAGGGCGGAAACAGGTACAAAAACACAACACAAGCACATGGCAGGGAACACATGACAGGTAAACAGAGGGGCAGGAGCACAAGAGACCAAATGAGGGAGACAGACATGGGCTAAACTGTGACATTACCCCCCCTCAACGGCGCCACTACCAGAGGCGCCGAGAGAGAGGGAACAGAAAAACAAGACAAGGCTAGACAAGACCAGAGAAAGAACACAGGGGCAGGAACTGAGACAGGAGACTAGACAGGAGAAACATACTGGGACTGGAATGGAGACTGGGGAGGTGGAAAAAACAGAGACTGGACAGGGGACGAGAACTGAGACTGGACAGAGGGCTGTACATTGGGCAGGGATGCAGAAAGGGCAGGGGACATGAACAAAGACTGGACAGGGGACGGAGACTGGACGAAAGACTGGACAGGGGACGGAGACTGGACGAAAGACTGGACAGGGGACGGAGACTGGACGAAAGACTGGACAGGGGACTGAGACTGGACGAAAGACTGGACAGGGGACTGAGACTGGACAGGGGACGGAGATTGGACGAAAGACTGTACAGGGGACTGAGACTGGACGAAAGACTGTACAGGGGACTGAGACTGGACGAAAGACTGGACAGGGGACTGAGACTTGACGAAAGACTGGACAGGGGACTGAGACTGGACAGGGGGCTGGATGTTAGATTGGGACAGAGACTGGACTGTGGAGGAGAACCTAGACTGGGCAAGGGGCTTAGACTGGACAGAGGACTTGGGCTGGACAAACTGGGTCTGGACAAGACAGGGCGATGGAACCGGGACAAATACACTTACTGGGACTGACACAAATACGGTGACCGGGATGGGAACAGAAAAACCACCGGGGACAGGAATGGGAACAAACACAGACACTGGGACCAGGACAGGGAGAGACATGGGAACAAACAAAACTTGGGGATGCCCAGGACTGGCTAAAGTCTGTGGGGTACTTAGAGGGGCCAGCCTGGGCACAGTTCTTGGACAGAGGTCCGGGGGCCTTGGGGCG
Organism: Astyanax mexicanus; assembly: GCF_023375975.1. Lineage (NCBI taxonomy): Eukaryota > Metazoa > Chordata > Actinopteri > Characiformes > Acestrorhamphidae > Astyanax > Astyanax mexicanus. The sequence continues at coordinate 15,247,220 of NC_064419.1, forward strand.
GGCCTAGGAGCCCGTGACCTGGGAGCAGGCCTGGGGGCATACAAAGTTCTGGGAGTGGGCACAGGGTCAGAGGCGGCCGGAGCCGCGGGCACAGGGTCAGAGGCGGCCGGAGCCGCGGGCACAGGGTCAGAGGCGGCCGGAGCCGCAAGCACAGGGTCAGAGGCGGCCGGAGCCGCGGGCACAGGGTCAGAGGCGGCCGGAGCCGCGGGCACAGGGTCTGGAGCAGTGGGTACCACGTGGGCGGCACGTTGGTTGCTGGAGCTGAGGCTGGAGCAGCGGGAGCTGCTGGAGCTGAGGCTGGAGCAGCGGGAGCTGCTGGAGCTGAGGCTGGAGCAGCGGGAGCTGCTGGAGCTGAGGCTGGAGCAGCGGGAGCTGCTGGCGCTGAGGCTGGAGCAGCGGGAGCTGCTGGCGCTGGAGCTGAAGCAGCGGGAGCTGCTGGCGCTGGAGCTGAAGCAGCGGGAGCTGCTGGCGCTGGAGCTGAAGCAGCGGGAGCTGCTGGCGCTGGAGCTGAAGCAGCGGGAGCTGCTGGCGCTGGGGCAGCGGGAGCTGCTGGCGCTGGAGCTGGGGCAGCAGGTGCTGGAGCTGGAGCTGGGGCAGCAGGTGCTGGAGCTGGGGCAGCAGGTGCTGGAGCTGGGGCAGCAGGAGCTGGAGCTGGGGCAGCAGGAGCTGGAGCTGGAGCTGGGGCAGCAGGTGCTGGAGCTGGGGCAGCAGGTGCTGGAGCTGGGGCAGCAGGTGCTGGAGCTGAGGCTGGGGCAGCAGGTGCTGGAGCTGAGGCTGAGGCAGCAGGTGCTGGAGCTGAGGCTGAGGCAGCAGGTGCTGGAGCTGAGGCTGAGGCAGCAGGTGCTGGAGCTGAGGCTGAGGCAGCAGGTGCTGGAGCTGAGGCTGAGGCAGCAGGTGCTGGAGCTGAGGCTGGAGCAGCGGAAGCTGCTGGTGCTTGAGCTGGAGCTGAGGCTGGAGCAGCGGAAGCTGCTGGTGCTTGAGCTGGAGCTGAGGCTGGAGCAGCGGAAGCTGCTGGTGCTTGAGCTGGAGCTGAGGCTGGAGCAGCGGAAGCTGCTGGTGCTTGAGCTGGAGCTGAGGCTGGAGCAGCGGAAGCTGCTGGTGCTTGAGCTGGAGCTGAGGCTGGAGCAGCGGAAGCTGCTGGTGCTTGAGCTGGAGCTGAGGCTGGAGCAGCGGAAGCTGCTGGTTCTTGAGCTGGAGCTGAGGCTGGAGCAGCGGAAGCTGCTGGTGCTTGAGCTGGAGCTGAGGCTGGAGCAGCGGAAGCTGCTGGTGCTTGAGCTGGAGCTGAGGCTGGAGCAGCAGAAGCTGCTGGTGCTTGAGCTGGAGCTGAGGCTGGAGCAGCGGAAGCTGCTGGTGCTTGAGCTGGAGCTGGCTGTAGAGCTCGGGCAGCGGCGGGTGCAGCTTGGGCAGGCTCGGAGGGTTCCAACCCGAGGAAAGGCGCTGGGAGCGGAATATCTCCTCGGATTTGCTCGGCGAGGAGCCGGAGAAATTCAAGGTCCGCCTTCCGAGTAGCATGCCACTGTGCTACGTCCATATTTAGGTTGAGTCTTATGTCACAAATGAGGATGGAGGGATGGACGTAAGTGCACAATATTATTTATTTAAACAAACTAGATTAAAAAAACAGAAAACAAAACACGGGTAATGCAATAACTAAAAAAAAAAACAAGATAAGGATATAAATCTAACTAAGAGAAAGACTAGAAAAACTGAGGAAACATGAAACTCTAAATATAACTCTAAACATAAAATAACCTGAGAACACAAAGATTACAACCTGAACAAACTTGGAACACTTACATACAGAGGACAAGGATACAAAAGACTCAACACTGAACGCTCAAACAGAGGGGCTTAAATACATGAGGAGAGTGAGGAACACCTGGGCTTGGATAACGAGGGGGCAGGGTTACAAACAAGACACAGGTGAGAACACTAATAGTTAGGGCGGGACTAGGGCGGGGCTAGGGCGGAAACAGGTACAAAAACACAACACAAGCACATGACAGGTAAACAGAGGGGCAGGAGCACAAGAGACCAAATGAGGGAGACAGACATGGGCTAAACTGTGACACTCAGCACATGTGAGAAAGATAGAGAGAGAGAACAGAGAGGGGAGGGAAGAGAAAGGGGTTAGAATGGTTTTATAAAACTCTGCTGGAGTGGGATGGGCACTGGTAGCAGCAGCTCAGGACATGGGGAGAGAAAGAGAAAGCAGATGATTAGGACAGGGTTTATATTTGCTGGATAAGCTGTAAGAGGAAGAAAATTGTAATGAGACATTACTCAAAAGCTTGAGCAAATAGAAATGTTTTGAGTCTAGATTTAAAGATTGAGAGTGTGTCAGAGTCCCGTATATTAATAGGGAGGCTATTCCAAAGTTGGGGAGCTTTATAAAAGAACGCTCTTCCTCCTGCATAGTTTTTTCTAATACGCGGGACTAATAACAGGCCAGCGTCTTGGGAGCGGAGTGAACGCGGCGGATTGTAAGGAGTAAGGAGTTCCTGTAGATAATGCGGGGACAGACCATTGAGGGATTTATACGTCAGGAGAAGTATTTTATATACCAAGATGGCGGCGCGTGCACACGCTGCGGCTTCTCGCTCTCCCGAGGATACAGCGCTTTCGTGTTTTTTGTCCTGTTTTTGTACGTCTTTGCCGTGCGTTCACGTCCTGAAACGCACCTACAGCCGTGAGTTTCTGCTGGAAGCCGGTAGAAACTCACTTTTGGATTTAAACCGCGATCTCCGAGAAGAGCTGCGAGCCTGCGGCGTGCTCTGGACACCCGCACCCCCACCGACCCCCACCTCTGCAGCTCGCCCACAATGGAAGCGCCACAGGCGGCGGGAGAGACGGCAGAAGCGCGGTAAGCGGGGAGGTATCCGAGCGAGGCTAGCAGCTAGCCCACACAAGCCAGCTATCCCCACCATGCTTTTGGCGAATGTAAGATCGTTGGACAATAAACTGGACTACATCCGCTTACTTCAGTCAACTCAGAAGACCATGAGACCATGTTGTGTTTATATTTTCACGGAAACTTGGCTCAACAACAGCGTCCCGGACCATGGCGTTCAGCTGGAGAGGCTAACATGCTATCGGGCGGACTGCGCGCTAGCTGACGGAGGTAAGAGCCGCGGCGGCGGACTCTGTGTTTACATCAGCGATGCTTGGTGTCGGAACGTTGTTGTGGTCTGTAAACACTGCTCACCGGTAGTGGAACTGATGATTATCAAATGCCGTCCGTTCTATCTACCGAGAGATTTCTCCGCCGTGCTGATCGCTGCTGTTTACATCCCTCCGACCTCCAACAACAGCGTGAGGAGTGAAGCACTGAATGAACTGTACCAGTACATCAGTGAGCAGCAGACAGCACACCCAGATGCTTTTCTCATTCTGGCTGGAGATTTCAACCATGCAGACCCAAAGAGTGTGTTTTCTGGACTTTTTAAACACATAGACTTTCCAACCAGGGGAAACAACACTTTGGACCAGGTCTTTACTACAAAAAGAGGGGCTTACAGAGCCTCCCCCCTCCCCCACCTCGGAGCGTCTGACCACCTCACCATTATGCTAATGCCAGCTTACAGACCACTGGTTACAGTCTCCAAACCAGTTCTGAAGCAGGTACGAGTGTGGCCAGAGGGTTCCTCAGAGGCACTTCAGGACTGTTTCAGCACAACAGACTGGAACATGTTTATAGAGGCTGCCACCCACAACAACTCCACGGACATTCAGGAGTACACAGAAACTGTCTCTGCCTACATCACCAAGTGCATTGATGATGTAACCGACCTCAAGACCATCACTGTTCAGGCTAATCAGAAGCCATGGCTGACAGGAGAGGTCCACAAGCTCCTGAAGGCTAGAAATGCAGCCTTCACAGCTGGAGACCAGGCAGGCCTGAGGACAGCCAGGGCCAACCTGTCCCGCGGCATCAGGAAAGCTAAGAGGCAGTACTCCAAGAAGATATCCCAACGCTTCAGCGACAGCAGAGACACACGGAACCTGTGGCAAGGGATTCAGTCTATCACAGGCTACAAACCCCATCCACAGACCTGCAACAGCGACACATCTCTGCTGAACGACCTGAATGGATTCTTCGCAAGGTTCGAGCCACTCAACAACACACCCGCCCAGAAATCCATCCCTCCTCCTGGTGACCAGGTGCCAACGCTCTCCCAAGACAGTGTGAGGAGAGCATTCAGCAGGATCAATGCTCGAAAATCTCCTGGACCTGACAACATTCCTGGTCGTGTGCTGAAGGACTGTGCCTGGGAACTCGCAGAGGTTTATACGGACATCTACAACACCTCTCTGAGTCAGGCGGTGGTTCCCACATGCTTCAAAGCCACCACCATCATCCCTGTCCCTAAGAAGGCATCGCCATCCTGTCTCAACGACTATCGTCCGGTTGCACTCACCCCCATCCTCATGAAGTGCTTCGAACGACTAGTCATGCACCATATCAAGTCTTCACTCCCCTCCTCCCTGGACCCCTACCAGTTTGCATATCGGTCAAATCGCTCGACCGATGATGCCATCTCCACTGTTCTCCACTCAGCCCTCACACACCTGGACAAGAAAGACACCTACGTCAGAATGCTGTTTGTTGACTTCAGTTCAGCATTCAACACAATCATCCCCCAACAGCTCATACACAAACTGGACAGTCTGGGGCTGAGCACTTCCCTGTGCAACTGGCTGTTGGACTTCCTGACTGGTAGACCACAGGCAGTGCGGGTTGGCAGCAACACATCCAGCATCACCACACTGAACACAGGGGCTCCCCAAGGATGTGTACTGAGCCCACTCCTGTTCACTCTGCTGACCCACGACTGCACACCAGAACACACCTCCAACCTCTTCGTCAAGTTTGCGGATGACACGACGGTGGTGGGTCTCATCAGCAACAACGATGAGTCACACTACAGGAGCGAGGTGAGCCGCCTGGCCTCCTGGTGCAAACACAACAATCTCTCTCTGAACACAGAGAAGACTAAGGAGATTGTTGTGGACTTCAGGAGAACTCACACACTGCACACTCCTCTGTCCATCAACGGAACTGCTGTGGAGAGGGTGAGCAGCACCAAGTTCCTGGGTGTGCACGTCACAGAGGACCTCTCCTGGAGCACCAACTCAGCATCACTGGCCAGGAAGGCAAACCAGCGTCTCTACTTTCTCCGCAAGCTGAGAAGAGCTGGAGCCCCCACCCCCATCATGACCACTTTCTACAGAGGGGCCATCGAGAGCATCCTGACCAGCTGTTTCACCGTGTGGTACGGGGCCTGCACAGCATCCTGCCGCAGGACCCTCCAGCGCATCGTGAGAGCAGCTGAGAAGATCGTTGGCACCTCTCTCCCCTCCCTTCAGGACCTGTACAGCTCCCGCCTCATGCGGAAAGCCCTCCGTCTGGCAGGAGATCCCTCCCACCCACTACACAGCTTCTTCAGCCTGCTGCCATCAGGGAGAAGACTGTGGAGTCTCGGGTCTAGGACCAGCAGACTGCGAGACAGCCCCATCCATCAGGCTGTGAGGATGCTGAACTCTCTTCCTGCTCTACCCCCCATCCCAATCCTGCCCACAGCACACACACTCTCATCATCCTGACCCCACATCCTCCCACCAACACAGTACTGAAACTCTGCACTAGAACACACACAGTACTGTAACTTTTGTAAAAGGACCTGCACTACACACCCAATACCTGCACTACTGTTACGCTGCACTGTCATACACACTTTAATCAGCATAGCAGTGAAAGTTAATACCATGCCTACGGATAATTTTACCCAGTGGTAGCATATAAAGAGTAAAGAGTAATGGACCCAGTATTGATCCTTGAGGGACACCATATTTTACTCTAGACTGATAAGAGCATTCGTTATTTAAGTAAACACACTGGAATCGATCTCTCAGATAAGATCTGAACCAGGTGAGGGCTGATCCTTTAATTCCTATAAGATTTTCTAACCTATCAAGTAGAATAGCGTGATCTACGGTGTCAAAGGCAGCACTTAGATCTAGCAGTACAAGGATGGCATTACTGCCCCTATCAAGAGCTGAAAGTAAATCATTAGTTACTCTAAGTAGAGCTGTTTCAGTACTATGGTTTTGTCTAAATCCAGATTGAAAAACCTCATGCATACTATTACTTTGTAGATACAAGCGCAGCTGGTTAAACACAATTTTTTCTAGGATTTTGGCTATAAAGGAAAGATTAGAAATTGGTCTATAATTAGCAAGCTCGCGGGGGTCCAGATTTGGCTTTTCGATAATGGGCTTAATGACCGCCAATTTAAGAGAATTGGGTACGTAGCCCATGCTAAGGGATGAATTTACTATTTCTAGTAATGATTTTCCCACCTTTGGCAGTGCCTGTTTCAATAATTGTGAGGGTACTGGATCTAATATACATGGTGTTGATTTTGATGAGTTAATTACACTAAGTAAATATTTTTCTGTAACCGGGCTGAAACACTCTAGGTGTGTCTCAGAGCTGGAGCAGCATTCATCGATATCTATAAGTAAATTTTGGGGGTGATACTGAATTTTTTGTCTAATGCTATTAATTTTATCATCAAAGAACTTCATGAAATCATTACTCTGAATGTCGACAGGGATAACGGAGCTAGTTTGTTTTTGACTGCCTGTGAGTTTAGCCACAGTAGTGAAAAGGAATCTAGGATTGTCTCTATTTTTCTCAATAAGCGATGAAATATACTGGGATTTTGTTTTAATTAGGGCTTTTGTGTAGTCTGTGAGACTATGCTGCCATGCTAGCCGGAAACATTCTAGTTTTGTGTGTCGCCATTTACGTTCAAAGTTACGAGCGGTTTGTTTTAATGTACGTGTGTGGTCATTATACCACGGTGCTAGCTTTTTATCCCTGATTTGTTTTATTTTTGACGGCGCTACGCGGTCAAGGTTAGAGCGGAGCACAGTTTGTAGATTTTCTGTTTTGTGCTCGAGATCATGCTCATAGGACGGAAGGGAGATGGTTAAGTCGGGGAGTTTATTTACAAATTCATTAGCAATTGCGGTTGTTATTTTACGCTTGCTGATATAGCGGGGCGGGAGGAGGATATTTTGATTAAAAACTATTTCAAACATAATTAGATAATGATCGGATATTGAGTCATGTTGAGAAAGAGTAACTATATTCTCAGCCTCAATACCCAGTGTCAAAACTAAGTCTAATGTATGACTACATCGGTGAGTGGGGCCAATTACATTTTGTTTAAAGCCTAGAGCATCTAAAACTGATTTAAATGCAATTTTTAGTGGATCCTGGTCCTTTTCAAAGTGGATATTAAAGTCTCCAACAATTATGATCTTATCAGAAAGAAGAATTACTGCTGCTAGAAAGTCAGCAAATTCACTAATAAAATTTGAGTATGGTCCAGGAGGACGATACAGTGTTATAAGCAGAAACGAATGCTGCGTTTTGGAAGCAGGAGACGGGCCTGCTACTTTAAGACTAAGAACTTCAAACGACTTAGCATCCAATTGTGAGTTTTGAGATATACCTAACATTGAGTCATAGATTGTGGCAACACCACCGCCACGACCAGAGCTGCGTGGGTAACTGAAATAGCTAAAACCTGGGGGGGTAGACTCATTTAAAGCGATATATTCATCAGGTTTAATCCAGGTTTCACACAGACATAGTGCATTAAGGTGATTATCAGTAATAATATCATTAACAATAACTGATTTTGGTGCTAGCGATCTTATATTTAATAGCCCTAGCTTCATAGAGGACGCTGCTGGTACTCTGAGAGACGGATTATTAAAACAGATTTTCTGAGTTTTTCGGTTTCGAGCGACACGGGGGACAGACACAGTCTCAATCCTACAAGGTAAAAATGCACTTGTATCTGAAAAAGGCACATAATTAAAACTCACAGCCTTATGCAAAGGAAAGTGGCAAGATAACTCATTAGAACAATGTATATTACTAAACTGCCCATTACTTAGACCACTAACCTGGCCGGTATGACTGGTTAGAGCCAGTCAGTCCCGGCGTAGCACCGCCTCAATGTTACCAGAGAGGACGGTGGATCCCAGGCGGCTGGGGTGAAGCCCGTCTCGGTGGAAGAGGGCTGGACGTTCCCGAAAACTCTCCCAGTTGTCCACGTAGCCAACTCCACTAGCAGAGAACCAGTCCCGCAGCCAGCAGTGGAGAGCGTAGAGGCGGCTGAACGGCTGGCTCCCGCGGCGGTAGGTGGGCATCGGACCAGAGATGAGGAGGCGGGCGCGGGTCAATCTGCGAGCGGTATCCAGAAGAGTGCGAAAGTGCTCCTTCAGGACCTCACTGCGCCGGGCGGACGTGTCGTTGGTACCCACATGCAGGATGACGCTGCCGGGGTCCCCGCGATGCCGAAGCACCGTAGGAAGCCGCCGGGCGACGTCCAGGACCCGAGCTCCTGGAAAACACGACTCTGCAGCATTACCCTTAGAGTTAGACACCTTTAAATGCCTAACAATGGAATCTCCGACAATGAGGGTACTGCCCTTATCTGTTTTCCTCGGGGCTGGGGGAGGTGAAGGAGGCGACGGCGACGAGCTGAGGACCTCAAACCGGTTTGCGGAGGCAAAATCCGGCTGAGAAGGTAGGGGGGAAACCCGCTTTCCTCGGCCGCGCTGCCGCTCCCAGGCTCCTCCCGGAGCGGGGGTGAAGAAAACGACCGCCGGGGTCCGCTGCGCCGGCAGCACCGGGTTGGAGACGGCCGCAAAGGCGGCGTCGCAGGATTCCTCCAGCCTCGTCCTCTGCCTGTGGAGCTCCGACTGCCTCTCGAGCAGGCGGTGGATCTGCTGATCCAGACGGACGAGCTCCTCGCTGAGTGTCAGGAGAGCACGATTCTCCGCACACGCCATTACCTCGAAGTAAGCACAAAACACACAAAAAACAACGGCAAAAATCGATAAATAACACAAAAATAATGGCTACCTGAGGGATTTTATAAGTTTAGGAAGGTTATAAGACGGTTAAAAGTTAATAAGTAGTAGAAAACGTAAACAAATAGCTAAAACAGAGAGGAGCTAAACAAACAGCAAGCAGGTACGCAGGCCGGAAGTTGCGTCACTCACCGCGTCAAGCAGAACCAGTACAGTCATAATTTTCATTAAAAACAATATTTCATACTCTGACAATGTCTGCATGACCTGTTTATTTGCTTTATTTCATAATCCTAAGTGTATTTCTATTGAAAACAAGAAAATTTTACTGTGATCCCAAACTTTTGAGCGGTAGTGTATGCTTTTATCTAATGCTAGCTGCTGAACCAGGTGTGACTGAGAAGTCGGGTAGATTTAACATTCTCTGATTCAACAATGTGATAATTTATTTCTGGCAGCTCCTAACAGGAGAAGTTTTGTTTTATCACTATTTAATAGGTGAAAGTTGTGAGACATCCATGATTTTACGTCTTTTACACAATCCTCAGTTTTCTTTATTCTTTATCAGGTTTGGCTGGTACAAAAAACTGTGTATCATCCACATAACAATGGAAATTAACGCCATGTTTTCTAATGACTTTGGCATAATGCCAATAATAACGATCCTAAGACAGAGCCTTGTGGAATTTCATACCATACCTTAGTATAACTGGAAGACATATCATTTATCTTCACAAACTGATAACGATTGGTTAAGAATGATTTGAACCATGATAAGGCAGTTCCAGTTACACCAACCATGTTCTCTAATCTTTCTAAAAGGATAGTATGATCTATTGTATCAAATGTTGTCCTCAAATCCAATTTTCTGACCAAATATGATGTTTAGTACAGGCTATTCACACAATCATTTTAATGTGACCCATATCTGATGCATCTAAATGGTTTGCACTTTATAGGGGACATACATATATGTCAGAAAGTTTCCCTTTAATCTTTGTCAGAATCTATGAATAAGTTCAGGTTACAGCTGGGTTTATCAAAGAGAATTCACTTAAGTCTCGCTGTGAAATGGACACGTTATTAGGCCTTAAATTGCAGCCTCAATCTGTAGCCTTCTGATACTACTGCAACAGAAATATCAGTCCAAATACTTCAGAAGACTGTTCTGCAACAGAGGTCCTCAAATCACTGCTGCCGTCAGGCTGTTGAACAGATATTCACCACATAGAGTATATATAGAGTTATATATTATATCTATATCTGCTATACTACTTTTCTTTTTTCCTTCTGTTTGACGTAAAAAGTTGAATGAAAAAGTATTTGATTTCAATACCATATGTTGAAGTAGGCCAGATAGGAATTGAAAGTGTACAGTTGTGTTCAAATTATTTAACCCCCACTACAGTAAAATATTTTAACAAGTTTAACATTTATTTTTTTATCTTGTTCACAATCAGATCAAATACAGACTTATATAGGAGACAAATGCAACTTAAATTATAATTTTTTCTAATATACCAACAAAAATATTTTTTTGTGATTTCCTTATTTACAAAATTATTTAACCCTTTTAGGATTACCACTCTCAAGAACAGAATTAGGTCAATTAGGTGTTTTAAGTCAGGCATTGCGGCTGACAGCTGAGGAACTGTTACAGAACTTGTCAAAAGGAGGTATACAGGTTTCGGACCAGACACTAAAGTGCACACTGCACACTGCCTTCATGCCAGAACTCCCAGGCGCACCCTCCTGCTGACTCCAAAGCATTAGAAGAGTCGACTCCAGTATGCAAAAAACCATGGAGACAAACCATGGGGAGGTTCTGGGATACTGTTCTCTGGAGCGACTAGAAAAAATTATATCTCTCTGGGTCAGTCATGCTCTGGGGCTGTTTCACTTCCTCAGGTACAGGGAATCTCAACCCTGTGAAAGGTACCATGAATTTAGTTAACTGCCAGGAGATCTTGGAAGGAAGTGTCTTGCAGTAAGTGCCAAAGCTAAAGCTTGGGAGAAGTTGGACCTTCCAACAGGACAACCTGTTGGAAGGTTTTACCAAAATACCTCCAATTTTACCATGGTTTAGTTGCAGACGAAGGGCTGAAACATTCTGGAGTGGCCATGACAGTTGCCTGATTTAAATCTCAATCCCAAATCCCTTAAACCTCTGGTTGGACTTGAAGAAGGCAGTTACAATGTTAAATAACTGGAGGCCTTTGTCCATGAGAAATGGGCTAAGATACCTGTTGATTGCTGCAAAAAACTTTATGTTTCATGTGTGAAGGGCGTTATTTCTGCCAAAGGGAGTTGTACTAAGTATATTAATGTTGTATGTGACTAAGGGGTTAAATAATTGTGTGAATAAAGAAATCACAAAAACGGCATTTGTTGGTATATTAGAATACTGGTATAATGTAGGTTGCATTTGTCTATTATACAAGTCCTTATTTATTGTAAAAAGATAAAATAATGTAAACTTGCTAAAACAGTACTGCAGTGGTGTGTGTGTGTGTCTGTAAAAAAAGAGAGAGAGAGAGATACCACTTTTGGTGACTCTTATGGATGGCTAGTGAAGCATCTAAGCAACCATATGTAGTACATTGGGTTAAACAGTGTTGCATGTAAATGACCCTTTTGATGTGACCTTGCAGGGTTTTAAAAGCTCACTGTGCATAAAATTGATGCATCTCATTGACCTCTAAAAGCTGATGAGAGCCCATCAGTTGAATTAGTCAGTGCACAGCCATGATCATAACTCTACTCAGAATCGCCACTGAATCTCTGCAATTAAGAGAGAGAGGGGGGGGAGAAAGACAGAGAAAGAGTGAGAAAGAGACAGTTAGAAAAAAAATGAGAGAGAGAGAAAGTATGCGAGAGAGAGAGAGAATGATTAAGAGAGGAAGAGAGTTAGAAAAACAGTGAGAATTCACACAAATATACCAAAAAGACAGCCTAACCTCCAATGAGAAAGGGAAAGAGAAAAAAATTAAACAAAAAAGAAAAAGAAAGAAAAATATAGCCACAGTTGATGGTCCAAGCATGATGGCATGGTTTAACTGAAGTCTCCTGAAGGCCTGTGTGGCTCAAACTTGGCAGTTGTCCTCACAACATCATTGTATACGAGCATGGCAATTGTTTTTTATATGTCACAAACAGTGTTGGGCACGTTACTTTGAAAAAGTAATTAGTTATAGTTACTCGTTACTTCTCCAAAAAAGTAACTGAGTTACTAACGGAGTTACTCCACTATAAAAGTAACTAGTAAAAGTAACTATTGCGTTACTTTTGTTATTCGCCCCGTAAAAAAAATAACAAAAGAAAATCAATTATGTATTTACTATTATTATTAGAAAAATAACAAACGAAAATAGAAATAAATGTTGACAAAAATATAACCTAACGAATAAAAAAAAAATAAACAAAATTCTTCACACAACCAAAGAAAATTACTAAGACTTGTAATACTGACAAAAAATTAAATTAAACAAAGCAGACACTGAAAAGAAAAATGTATATATAAACAAAACAAAAGAATGGACAAAAAGAACTATCTATTGACCATTAAAATGGTATTAATATAACAGTTTAACAGGCAACCACTGAATTGATTAGAGCACGCAAATCGTCACAATTGTGCCTCTCTTTACGACGCCAAACCACGTAAACCTACAGGCACAGCGGCCAGAAGCTCAAGTTCACCAGAAAGAGGAGGGGTTAACCAGGGCAAACGATTTCCTAAACCCTTTAACTACCCCTTTTTATAGGGTATTGGGTTTTTCGTCCCTTGTGAATCACACGCCCACTTGCGCCTTTGTCTGTATGCGCAAAGTAAAAAAAAAAGTTCATTCAGCTGCTAAAGTAACGTGCAGTAACGGGGTGTGGGAAATGGTAACGGGGTTATAGTTACAGTCAGAGTAATTAGTTAGATTACTCGTTACTGAAAATAAGTAACACCGTTTATTTCAACATCGTTATTCCCATCACTGGTCACAAACTGAAGGCTTAAAAAGAATCTTGAGAATAGGCCTTATAGTTCAGAGTGACTCACCATCACTGGAACTCATCATCTGAAAAAAAAAAAAAAAACAATCTACACAATAGTGCAGAACAGTAAATTATTCTGTTTCTAACACGAGATCTCATGAACTCTTTTTCATTTTAGAACAACACATTACAACCAACTAACAGTATACTTGGCTTACAAAATATAAAACTGGCTTTTTAAACAAAAGAGTAACATTAATATTTAATCATGTAAGGAATAAACATACATCACAATATTAACCCAATATTTTAACAATGACAAAGAATTGTTAGTTTATACTTTTTTACCTACTGTAATCTGTAACTAGTTTTTTTTATCAGTTTAAACAATTATTAGGAGCATGAGGACTATTACATTAAAAACTGCTCAGAATATGTCACTTTGATATTGTCCAATTGTAGACACTTTCTGCTTTCAAATTGTGTGCCAAAATACACCATTCATAACCCGGGATACAGCCATGCGTATACAGCCCACGTCACCACCCATTGGCTAAACCCGCCAAGTATATATATACTGATGGTGTCAATTAAAAAAAATAATAATAAAATAAAAAAAACTTAATCTGATTAATCACTTCAAAATTCTAAAATTGGTTGTGAGGATTTCTGAATTCGAACTTAATTTGAATATTTAAAAAGTATCAGAGATGAGAAGCAGGGCTCGGGTTCCGCAATGTTGTTTTCAAATCATCTCCAACATTTGTTGATGCCCACATTCACATACGTGGTGAGTGACTCCTTAAAGCAGTGGAAACACGGGCCGGAAAAGAGGTATAGGAGATGTTTTTGGCCCTCTTTGGTTCTTTTTAAATAAAACTCAAATGATTATAGGTAGCTCAATAGAATTTTGGCTGCTTGTAGTTAGTGCACCTGTGTAAGCAGAATTAGTTTGATATTATCATGTACTTTGAAGATTTGAGAGTTTGTGTGGAAAAAATGTGTGTGAAAAATGTTCTGTTTTTTTTGAAAAATCATCAAAATATCTAATTAATAAGAGGTTATTTATTTTTAATAGTGAAAACCAATTTGTCTATTTTTAGAACCCAAGTATCTACGTTCATATGAGCCACTAGGCACTAGGGTACAGTGTGTGTGTTTTTTTTAAATATTCTAAGCTTAAGAGAGGGACCCTTAAAATAGACAAAAATGGCATTTTATGGCCACTGTGAAAAGGGATTAAAGTTTCCCTTTCTAGATTATTATTATTATTATTTTTATTATTGCTTCATACCACTGACAACTTTTCTCTCATGTTACAAATACAAATATTGTCATTTAGAGCATTTATTTGCAGAAAATAAGAAATGGTCAACATAACAAAACCTTAAATAACACAAAGAAATCAAGTTCATATTAATTTAGAAACAACAATGCTAATGTTTTAAGAGTCAGACAAGTCTTTCACACTGCTTTTGGGAGACCTTATTCCACTCCTGGCTCAAAAAATCAAGCTTCGTTTGATGGCTTGTGATCAACTTACATCTTACATGATTACATTCAGAGTTTTTTCAGCTGGGTTCTGGAGATTGACCATCAACTTATTTAAATACCAGTCAGCAACTGCAGGATGACATCAAGTGACCTATAAAAAGAATGGCAAATGGCAGCTGGGGTGAAGAGCATGAGAAGAAAAGAAGAGCCAGAATGAAGTTTGCAAAAGATCATTAGAATTGGACTATAGAGGACTGGAGTAAGATCATCTTCTCTGATGAATCCAATTTTCACCTGGCCATCACATGTTTAGATGGAGACCTGTAGAGGTGTACTTGCACCCACTGTGATATTTGGTGGGGGGCACAAATGTAAGGGCAGGCTCCAGGGCTGAGCTCCCTCCAACCACCAGAGGGGGGTATTGGGTATCCTCTGTATATATCTATAGATAGATAGAGAGAGAGAGAGAGAGAGAGAGAGAGAGAGATGTGTGTAAGCAGCTGCTATTCTTTGTCTTTACCAGCTTTTGAACCTCTTTTTTCTCCAGAAACTCTATTTCCCTCTTTTTACTCTATTTTGTTTGGTTTGTCCATTTTTCCTTTCTCTGGGAAAAAACAGCTTCTCCCTGGAATCCTTTTGTTCTTTTCCTTCCAAAATCCCCACATTAGGTGTGGGCTTTTCTTTTGCTTCATACCTGTTTTCAGGACCCACTTTTTTCAAGCATGTCCCAGCAATTTAACCTCCCACCTGCTTTGCTAGACGAGTGGTAGAGCACTCGTCTAGCAACAGAGTGGCCTGGGTTGAAATCCCACTTCATCCCTGTTTATATTCAGTTCAGATAAATCTGCTGTTAGTCTCGTCTACTCTGCCCTTGGGTCCTATTAACTACCTTTACCTGGTAGCTTACCCAGTTAGGAGCCTGTGCTGTAAACCGAGCCTGTGCTGTAAACCAGAAGACCTGGGTTCAATTTCATTTCTGGATGAGCCCAAATCCCTTAGTAACACCAAGTAGAGGCTCTTAGGGTGTACTCACACTAGGCGATCCGAACCGTGCCCGGGCACGGTTACCTCCCAAAGCACGGTTCGTTTGGCTAGTGTGATCGCTCCGAACCGTGCCCGGGCACGGTACGCTGAACCATGCCCAGGCCCGCTTGGAGAGGTGGGCCCGAGCACGGTTCACTTGGACCCGGGCACGGATCAAGATGACGTCAGTGATGCGACGCTACTGTAAACGGAGGACGTGTTATACACAATTCTGCATATAATATTTTTGAAAAGGGTTCTAAAGAGCACCATAATGGTTAGTGTTACCCATAATAAATTAGGACTACTATCTACAAGTCTACTATAGCAAGTACGTCTCTTACCTTACTGATAAGCGTGAATTGTAGTCCGCGAGTAAAGCTGCAAATTTCTCCCTGGACGTCTGCTGCTTGTGTAAAAACCTTCTTACACGTGCAGCACGATTAGCAGTAAATCGCTGTGTTGCACAATCAATGAATCTCTGGTTCAGTTGCGTATTTGCACGCCCAAAACGACTCCAGAGAAACAAAAACAACAGTACAATCCTGAATTCCATTGTTTTGCGCGCGCATACTGTTCTTCAAAACAAAAGTCACCTGTTGATGACGAAAGCGTGCTCGGGCACGGATTGTTTAGCGCAGTGTGAGTGCAGGCCTGCGGGGGAGTGGGGAGGGGGCCGAACCGTGCTCCGGCACGATTCAACCAAACCGGGCCTAGTGTGAGTACACCCTTAGAGAAGACACAATCACACTGAAAAAAATTATGTCACTTTCTGCATTTGCTTTTTTTAAAGTAAAATTAATTTCAGATAAATTTAAGTAACCTCAGCTCAAGTTTCAAGATATAAATGTTACATAGAGTAAATACGTGAACTGAACTTCTGAATCAATCCTTTCTTTTAGTAACATTTACTTAATTACTGCATACAATATTACCTAATTACAATTACTTAATTTATACAATATTATTATCTATTTTTTTGGTTAAAACACACATTCAAATATTTACATATACTCAAAGTTTTATTTTGTAAACAGACCAAGTCTCACTGTCTCAACACATGGATGTCATGTAATACATTCTTTTTAGTATATTAAAAAGAATGTATTACATGACATCCATGTGTTGAGACAGTGTATGATGTGTGTTTTAACCAAAATATTTACATTCCAGGAATTATAATATATTATGTATCATACATTATTTGGGTAATATTGTATAAATTAAGTAATTGTAATTAGGTAATATTGTATGCAGTAAGTAAGTAAATGTTACTAAAAGAAAGGATTGATTCAGTAAAAATAAATGAAGTAAAGTATACTAAAAGAAAGGATTGACTGAAGTTTAGTTCACTTATTTACTCTATGTAACATTTAAGTCTTGAAACCGAGTTGAAGTTACTTAAATTTATCTGAAATAAAATTTACTTAAAAAAAGCAAATGCAGAAAGTTACAAAGGTTTTTTAAAGTAAATGTTACTCATCATTTTTTTTTTAGTGCACGGCTGCTATTTGTTTGGTGGGCCAATCACCCTTGAGGCATTATGTGGCGGTTTGATGTGAAGAGATTAACCTGCCGGGTTGGTGGGGAGATGGATGGGGAAATGAAAAGGAAAGGAAAGCCACCAGGTACCAGGCCTGACTATTTCCAGTTGAAGTTGGTTGTAGGGGGCTTCCAGCGTAGTCAGTGTGGAAGATGTTCACAGCTCTGGGGATAACAAGTAGGGAGAGGAAAGCAGCTATTCTTAAGTTGAAAGAGGCAGTGGAAGGCTCTGGAAAAGGTATGATGGAGTTGAGCTGGAAACCAGGAGATGGGCACTGAGTGGCTACCACTGCTGACCCTCCAACTGGAGGAGGATGTGGTTCCAGGTCAGAACATCCAAAGCAAGTTGAATATCCGTCCAAAGCTATAGTCCAAAGTACATGACTGAAAGTGATTGCAGTAGTGTATTCAGTTGTATGATTGTGTGGTAGTGTGGGGATGAGAGGTCAGGAGGATATCAGAGGGTTAGGTCGGCGAGACGGCAAAAGGCTCCGAAGAGAGGTAAGGATCCCTTTTCAACGTGTTTATTGTGCAAAAACACCCAAAACAACAGAAACCACTGGAATGACTTCTCCGCCTCTGGACAACACCCTCGGTAGCAAAGTCTTCAAGTTCCACAAGGTACCCTATTGCCCTCCCCGGACTAAACCAACAGGTATATTACATCACAAGCAGGTGGACTAAACATAATATTTACACATAATATTTACAGGACATACAAACAATAGACAATACAGGCATGCATGCGACAAAGGATATCCAGATAAGTATATACATAGCTACAATAATAACTCATTTACACAATGTTTTAATATCTTTCTTTTCTTCACAGGTACCCAGGCCCCTTGGTCTCTACCTAGACCTTCAGTAGCTGGGTGGCTTGCATGGCATTTCTACAGGAGCCAGGTAAGTACTGTGTTAGTGTCTATGTCTTAAATAAAATGTACACAAGGGGTTCTTGGAGGATGGTGATGTGCTCAGGGCCCTGACATTACACAGATTGCATTACCAGGTTTTTATTACCACTTGTTTATGTCAGGTATATTAAATTCACTGAACAGAGCTGTAAAAGTGTTTACGAATGTTTCATAGCTGTCACTGAAAAACACAGTTCCACTGCTTTTAAGGGCACAACTTGCGGTTACCTGTATACAGTTGGAGGAAAAGTATGTGAACCCTTTGGGATTACTTGGATTTCTGCATAAATTGGTCATTAAATGTGTTCTGATATTCATCTAAATCACAACAATAGACAAACACAGTCTGCTTAAACTAATACCACACACACACAAAAAATGTTTACATGGTTTTATTAAACACAACATATTAACATTCACAGTGAGGCTAATGACTTTTCTAAGAGCTAATTGGAGTCAGGATGTCAGGATTGCTGTTCTTAAGAAGCATTGCTTGATGTGAATCATGCCTCTCACAAAAGAGCTCTCAGAAGATCTGCGTTCAAGAATTGTTGACTTGCATGAAGCTGGAAAGGGTTACAAAAGTGTCTCTAAAAGCCTTGATCTTCATGTGTCCACGGTAAGACAGACGGTCTACAAATGGAGGTCATCCTGTAAAGATGACTGCAAGAGCACAGTGCAGAATGATCTATGAGGTGAGGAAGAATCCTACAATGTTAGCTAAAGACTGCTAACATTTTTGTTGACAAATCAACAATAAGAAAACATTAAACAAAAATGGAGTTCATGGGAGGACACCACGGAGGAAACCACTGCTGTCCAAAAAAACATTGATGCACTTTAAAGTGAAATGATCCAAAATTCCTCCTGACCGTTGTGCAGGTCTGATCTGCAACTACAGGAAACATTTGGTTGAGGTTGTTACTGCCAAAGAAGGATCAAACAGTTATTAAATCCAAAGACTCACATACCCCCTCACTGTGAATATTAATATGTTTTGTTCAATAAAACCATGCAAATATATAATTTTTTGTATGGTATTAGTTTAAACTAGTTTAAGACTGTGTTTGTCTATTGTTTTGACGTAGATGAAGATCAGAACACATTTAATGACCAATTTATGCAGAAATCCAAGTAATCCCAAAGAACTTTACATTCTTTTTGCAAACTGGCTGTAGTTTCCTGGCCATTGTTGTTGATCAATGTTCAGAATACTATATACTCAGAAAAAAACAAAAACATATGAATTATTATTTTCAGGCTGTATTTAAGTTTTGGCTCAGTCTAAAAGACATCAGATATTTTATCAGTAAAGAGATCAGCCACTGACTGCATCTAATCCTATCGTCCGTAAAGTGTAAAGTTCCGCCCTTCAACAAAAAGAGCCAATCAGCTTGCTTGGTGTGCTGAGAGCGCTTGAGTGTCAACATGCTTGTATGGAAGCCCCACCCCTCCTTGATTAGGAGATCTACGCAAGTACAGACATTTTTGTGCATTATGGAGATATGCTACTGTCATGATGAGCACAGAATTGCAGACACGTGCAGATACTGATCAAAATATATGTTTATTATAAAAATAAACAGATGTAATACGGGGTTGATACAGAAAACAGTTAATCACCAGAAACCAGAGCAATGTAGACAAAACCATACCATAAACGAGAGACAGTCCAGAGTTCATACACGAGATATCCAATGTCAGAGGTAATCCAAGAGGCAGTAGTGAAAACACAGTCCAGGTAATACACAAGCAATCCAATATCAGAGGCAAAAGCAATAATCGGCGTCGGGCAAACAAAGGCAAGGTCATACACAAGATAAACTGAGACAAGAGAAATAGAACGCTTTGTAATGAGGAGAACCTACAATACGCGGCGTGGGTGTTTGTGTGGAGTGCTCTTTTATAGTGCCAGTAATCAGTATTCAGGACTTCCTGGAGGAAGCAGGTGAGGTGTCACGTGATCAGGTGAGTGCGTGATGTCAGCGGGTGGTGCATTCTGGGTAATGTAGTTGTTGACCTGAGAACCTCTGTTAGAGCTGGGTGTGGAAGGGACAGAGGAGCTAACAGCACCAGACGTGACAGCTACACACTAATAATGTTTTTATCAGATTTTACCTGTGATTCAAAAAATGTTTATCAAACAATAATCTAACCTTACTGGTTTCCAGTTTTTTGGTATTTCTCTCTATTCAATCAGATAGCAGTCAGATAGTAGTTTTGCATGAGTGTAAATAAATGCTCTGCTGCTTTGTAAAGATGGCCGCTGAGTGAACTGACTTGCCTATAAGGACTTTGCTTTAAGTGAGTGACTGAAATGGCATGATTGATGCTGCACATTTTATTGTCAGCAGCCAAGTGCAGAACATTGCATATTAAATCACACAGGCTCATTATGTCTAATTGGAAAGGCTGTAAAGATCAGATGCCGACAGTTGTTTCAAATGAAGACCATGGCCCTGATTCAAAGCTCCATTAGAGGGTCATGCTCTTGACCTTTGTTTATTTAATAACTGTATAAGGGGTTGTGGCTCAGCTCAGCTCAGCTGTGGAATAGATCTGTAGAACAATCTGCTGAATGCTTTAAACCTAATTTACACAAGCATGTGATATTGTATATAGTAGTATTTAGTCACTGTTTTGCTACTTATGCAGCAGTTTTGCTACTCACTGTAGTGTTAAATGAGAATTTCAGTGTAAAAATGGACTTTTGTTGTAGTAAAAAGTAAGATTAAAAGTACTTACCTTTGCTGAATAGCACACCTCCGTTCTCCCACATCGTTCCAAGATTCAGAAATTTTAACATCCTATATGCTAGTTTTCAGCTCTGAGCACCGCCATTACGCCTGGTGTAATAGGATGTAAACAGTGGTTTTTAATAAGCTATTATTATATTAAGTTTTTAATGCTTTGTCAGGGCTCTCCGGATTCTAGCAAGGAGGTGTGGAACTACTTTGAGCTGGATAACGATGGAAAAAGCAATCTATCAGGGCAAATTATGCCCTGTGTCGCCCAGTCTGAAGGGTGTTTGGACAAACTGTTAAAATTTCTGGATCTCTGAACGCTGTGGGAGAACGAATGTGTGTAATGCATCAAAGGTAAGTATTTTTATCATGTTTTACTACAATAAAAGTCCATTTTACACCAGAGTTCTCTTTTAAATATCTTTTTAACTAAGAGGTTAATGGTTTAAATGAGAAGTGGTACGTTTGAAAAAAAAAAGGAAAAAAATATCCCAACAACATGGGCAACATCAAAAATGTTGCTTTTCTTTAGTAGGCCTTTATTTTGAGAAGCCAAAATTAAGAAAAACATAAAAATAAACAATAATTATAAAAATACAAAACTAGATACAATATAAATGCAAAGTACATGCATTTGTATTACTTTATTAAGAATTAAAACATTTTAAAACATTTTGTTAAAAGTAATAAAGAACTCCTAGAATGCAGTGCAGCATCATCAGGCTTCAACGACTTGTCCTTAGTGCAGTTTGGTTGTTGGTACCCTTATCACTGTGCTGCCTTCAGAGGTAAATATATGTTTCTGGAGTAATCCAGTGGCCAAAACAAATGTCAGTGATTACTCAGAATGTTTTTGTTTTATTTGGAAAAATTAGGTAACAAAATAAATGTTCCAACATATAAAGTTGTTATTTACTGTAATTATGCAGTAGTAGCAAACCCTTACAGTTGAGCAAGAATAATCCTTTACATTCTGAAACATTTTACAATTTGTGTTCATAAAACACAATTTGTGTGGGAATTAATTTAAAGACTAACTTTTTTCTCCAGGCTGCATTAAAAATACATTATATGTTGGGATCTCTTAGGCATCACAAGAGGTGGGAAAAGTACTGAAAAATTGTAATTAAGTAAAACTACCTTTACTTTGCTAAAAATCTACTTGAGTAAAAGTAAAAAAGTACTCAATTTAAAATGTACTTTGAGTAAAAGTTATATAGTTACTTTTAATTATTTGATGTAAAAAAGTATAACAAATCATACATTAAATAGTTTTAAATGAACTAGTATTCTACATAATAATCTGGATCTTTCAGGCAGTATTTGTTCAGACCACCCCATAAAACATTTTCAAGAACAAGTGGCATAGGTTTCTATGATCCTTTTTTTTTTCTTTACTCTTATGGTCATATTGGTGACTATAAATCGTATTTCTATAGTTTTAATGTTCATTATTATTTTTTAACTTGCCATTGCTATGCTTTAACTGCTATTGGCATGTTTGTTTTTTTAGATTGTTTAATGCTCCCAATACAAACTTAAGGAATTATCATTAAAAACATGAAATCATACATAAAAAAATGTTGGTCGGCGCATGTGCAGTGCCGTAAAGAAGCACATATCGATGGGTAGCACCGATATTTTAGTTTTGATTGTTTAGCATTGTTTAATGTCTAAAAGGGATCTATGTAATCCATGATCCTTAAAATTGCCCTGACAGACCCATTTCATACAGCTTTCAGAGAATTTAATATACTATTAATTTGAGCGTTAATACACGTTAGTCGATTAATTAACATACAGGATAACAAACACCTTTTGTCTTCATTGACCTTCACTGTTTTTCAGAAAACCCTGAAGACAGAATTCTGCCAAAGAATTTGCTTAGGTTGTATAATTTTTAATAAAGGGATTATTGTGCTGGATATTTTACTAAATACAGAAGATTGTCCAATCTGTGTAGCTGCATATGAATGGAGATTACTGGTCCACAGCTAACCAGTGAATTTAGAATTTACATGTAACTTTCTACCACATGCTTTCCCATTTTTTTCTTTTTTACTCAGTAACAGGGAATTTCACATATAGCGAAGTAAATTACTTGTGTCAAAATGTACTTGTGTAAAAGTAAAATTACCTATTTTCGCAGGTTTGTGATTAATTTATGCTGTTTATATATTATTAATATGCTATTAATAATGTGTGCCACATGAAATTGAAACCCTTTATTTCCCTTACATTTAATATTATATATTTTGTGCAGAGACTGTACTAAACCCCACCTTACACTACACACACACAGAGCACACAGAGACCAAAATGTCTCTATCCCCAAACAGCACTATTTGCTGCTTCATCCCATAAAAAAAAACTATTAACTCCCCTACCTCAGTAACTGCTTACATATCTCTGCACCTTATTCTCACTATGCATCATATTTCATTGTATCATATTGGTACTGCACTGTCCTGTCTGTTAAATTGTCTCGTCTTTTGTATTTATTGTAGTGTTATAGTTTTATGTTGCACATTCGTTACACATTTACAAACTTTATGTTTGTATGTTGTATTGTTGTTTCATGTTGCACCATGGTTCCAGAGGAACATAATGCTGCTACACTGTGTAAAAGACTATCCATTAGGATCAACTAAAAAATCAAGTTGTGTTAATGACACATTTCAAATTAATCAGATTTATGTAGTGAGTGCAACACTATATTTTTGTTCATTTTAAGTGGTAACTGGAAATTCATGACTATTACATATCTGTGTAATGATCACAAATGTGATCAGCTGGACCCAGTCACACTCAGCAACACAAAACACAGTAACTTGCTCTGTGGGGAATGACTACACACTGATGGTGATTAAGAAGTGGTAGAGCATGCCCAATATGCCAACAGCATGACCAACATCCAGTAAATACCCCTGCAAAATTGTTCAGTAGACCCTGTTCAACTAAAGGGTTAAAATGAGGTGTGCAAATCGTTGGCTTGGCTTTAACTAGTGTTCAACTACACTGTAAGACCGGATAAGTTTAATTTACTTAAAACAATTGAGGAAACCGGTTGCCTTAAAAAAGTTAAGTAACGGGTAATTACTTAGAACTTAGAACATCAAGTTATTACAACTGAAGGGGAAATTGATTTTACTTTTGTTTATGTTATACTGTAAGCCTCAATAAGTTGAGTTTATTTAACTTTTTTAAGGCAGCCAGTTTGCTCAAATTTTTATAAAAAACTCAAATTAGCAAAAATAAAACATCAAGTTATTACAACTTAGGGGTAACTCGATTTATAGATTTGTAAGGTAGCCCAGGGGGAATCACTAGACACTGAGGGTAAGTGTTAGTCAGAAACTGTTGGACACACCCAGTATGCAAATAGATTGTGACAGAAGCCAATGGAAAAGAAGATGCCAATGGCAACAGACTAAACTCAGTTATTATGAGTTAGTTTAACTCAAAGATCTCAGTTTAAGTGTATATGTGCCGACAAATGTTAAACTAACTCAAAATAGTTGAGTATTGTTTAGAAATCTCCAATTTTATGTAAAACAGACTTAAATCATTTGAGTTCAAACAACGTATGGGTTTACAGTGTATAATTTGTACATTTTGCCAACATAGATTTTTTTAGTTATACCTACATTTCACAAGAAATGTGAAATTGTTATTTAATATTAGCTTGTCATAGTTAAAAAAAAACTTAAGGAGGAGAACTTTAGTGCAGTAATTATCTTTTAGCTGACCTTTTTACATCTACTCCTTACATTTTTACTAAATTATCAGTACTTTCTTCTAAACAAGCCACGTTACTCCTATTTCATTTTAGCTTTTACTTTTATATTTAACTAGTTTTGAAACCATTACTTTTACACTTTTACTTAAAGAGTAAAAAGCTTGAGTTGATACTTCAACTTCTACCGAAATATTTTAGACCCTAACTTCTATACTTCTACCTAAGTAATGAATGTCACTACTTTTCACACCTTTGTTATTTATTCAAGATTGGGCTGCATTTGTGCACAGTTTCATTACAGAGTATGGAATAATATGTGTATATTAAAAGATTAAGGTGAAGAGATGATGGTTTGGTTAGTATACAGTTTTTCTGTGGTCTGATTTACTGCGGGTTACAGGAGTTCTCTCCCACCAGAAGAGGGCAATCCGATTCACGGAGTTGCTGCTGCTGCTGCTGCTGCTGGGCGAAGTTGCCAACTCAGACTAAGCATTCTTGTTAGTGCGCCGGCTGCGTAGCGGCACACACACACACACCCGCGCGGGCGCCTGCAACCACACACATACACACACACACGCATGCGCGCGCGCTCACACAGACACACGGGCGAGGACATCTCCAATCGTGGTTTGGGAAATTTTACATGGGAAACTTTTTTTTTTTTAAAGGGAACAGATCAGGATTAAGGGCGCGTGAGGGGTGAATACATTGTGCGTGCGTTTGTACCTCTGCGGGGACACTTTAATCGCGCGCGCGCTTGTACCGGACAGAGGAGTCAGTAAAAGATGTAGCCACCCGGTTCTCTGATCAGTAGCCGGGCATCCGACGAACGGATCAGATCCATGCAGGCGATTTAAGCAACTGACCGGCGTGCGCGCGCCCTCTCTTACCGAGCCCGCAGACGCGGTGGGGCACGCGGCCGCAGTGTCTGCCCGGCACTGTAATTACTGTAATTACTGTAATTTCGTGAATATATATTTTTAATTAAACATTTGTCTTTCTATATTTGCGCGCTTAAATGATGCGCGCGTGCGGTTGCGTGACGCGTTCTTCTGCTCGGCTCCGCGCGCGCGGCGGGACGTGTTGCTCGGCGGAGCTGCTTGGCTGAGATTTCTCGCCGCGTGGACTTTTTGCAGTCCACCTCGGCAGCGCGGCGGCTCGCAGGTACATCGCTCACTTCGCTGCGTTTACCCCCCCCACCCCCACCACCACCCTTTCCCTTTAGCGGTGTTTCAGTGTTTCTTCTTTCCCGGACCCGCGCGAGCTGACCGAATGAGGCCGACGCAGCGCGAGGACTGAAGGACTAAAAGTGCCATGCGGCTCCCGCGGCCAGCGCTCTAAACCCGCAGAACACGGACACAGCGCAGATATGGGTAGGTCCACTGACACTTCATCTGCTCACCTGTCCGGTTCAGTACCTAAACAGCAGCGCTGTGGTGTAGGGGCATGCTGTGTGATATATATACATAAACGTAAAAATGCAGCGCGTATGTTCTGTAGATTATTGTTAACTAAAATAAAAAGCTGTTTCCTTCCCCAGAATCTAAAATAACAAACCTATGCAACCAGTAGAGACGCTATAAAAATACAAACTTGGACTATGGTAATTTGTCATTGTTTTGTTATTGACATTACACCCTGTACACAGAAATACGGATTAAAAAAAAAGAAACACAATGACATCTTATCTTTCTGAGATCAACAGGTTTGCTAAAGGATGATGCCTGATGCTGTCCTGTTTTGATGGGACCCTGAGCCCTAAGCCCTGAGCCCCAACCCCCCCTTACATATTACATCCCATCTTCCCTATGACACCCCCCCCACCTTTCACCATCCGCTCATCTCTCTCACTCTTGCGTTTTAAAGAATTAGACATTCCCTGTTCCATCACTGCTCTGCTGATACTGTGCGTTCTGATACCGACCTGATCATTTTTGTATTTTTCTGTGTTTTAATCTAAGAGAAAACAAGTGCAGGAAAGCAAAACATTGTCTATGTGTGTGTGGGTTGGGGGGATTGTTGAGGGGGGGATGTACTCATGATTTACAGTTTGACAGAGTTTGCTCTGTGTAGCCATTTGTTTTCTTCAGAGTACCAGAGAGAGAGCGAGGCTGATAATATTCTCTGACCCATTTTCTATCAGACCAGCTGTCGTTGCCTTGTGTACGCATGGGCTAGTTTAAAGAGGCCGAGAAGATGCTCAGAGTCCCCATCTTCATCTTTGAAATCCCACTGACATTCAAGGGCTTATGAGTGCACAGATGGCTGTGCGGTCTCCCCATCAGCTACACAGATCCTATCACCAATCATAGTCCTCCAATACAGCTTTTTAAACAGAGGCAACCACACCAGTAAAAAACAAGGAGGAAAACTCATCCTCAGAAAACTTTCAGAATGCTTTCTTCTTACGTCATTTTTAGGTCAGTCCCTAATTTGCCCTTCAAGTAATATCTGTCTGTCTTTTAGTCTATGTGTACTTAATTAACTTCCTCCCCAGCTGGCACATGACCAACCTTAAACATTAAAATGTGATTTAAATAATGTTAGTTGCTTAGTTTTAATGTTGGTAAAAGTGTCGAAACAACATTTAATTAAATGGTTTGTTAAAAGGTTCTGAAAAAGTTCACAAAAGACTGAAAAATCAACATTATTTTTTATATATAATCGGTTATAATTTTATTAACTTTTTATTATATTTAGATCTTAAGATCTTAAGAAAATAGAAAACAACAACAAACCCAAAAATTTAATTTGTGAACAATCTTTGATTTGTCTTTCTAAAGCCCATTACAGCATGAATATTAAAATAGTTTTGACATCTTTAATTTTCAACTGGATTATAGGCAATAGAATGGTTATAGATAGATAAATAAATAAAGATAAAAACACCCTTGGAAAAAATATTTTTAAATGTTTGCAATATAGAATGAAAAAGGGAGGTACAGTGATGTTTACTCAAACTTTCCAGCACTCCATCCAGATGAAGCATTACACTCTGTAATAATTTTGCATACACATTTTTATACACATTCATATACAGTACAGTTCTCCCACTTAGAAATCATGGAGGGGTCTGAAATGTTTTATCTTAGGTGCATGTCCACTGTGAGAGACATAATCGAAAAAAAAAAACCTGGAACCCAGTGGCCCCAGTCATCTTCTCCTTAATACAGTGCAGTCGTCCTGTCCCATGTGCAGAAAAACACCCCAAAGCATGATGCTTCCCAGTAGGGATAGTGTTTTTGGGATGGTACTCATCCTTCTTCGTCCTCCAAACACGGCGAGTAGAATTAGGACCAAAAAGTTCTATTTTGGCCTCACCTGACCACAGAACCTTGCTGCCTCTGTAAAAAGGTAAATCTGGACTCATCAGACTATGAGCTTTTTATCTTGTTCCAGAGTCCAATCTTAATGCTTTCAAGCTAATTGAAGCTGTTTTTGCCAGTTAGCCTCACTGATAAGTGTTTTTATTTCTGAGGCTACACATCTATTGAGTTCCCTTTACATTGTGTGTGTGAAAATGCTCTTACTTTCACTATTAAACATATTCCTGAGTTCGTGCTTTGTTTTTCTACCGTTTGATTTCACTAAAGATTTAAGTGATCACTAATTACCATAATTTAAGATATTTTTTCCGACCACATTCCGACGTCTTCCTTCTCCTTAGATGTTTTCTCTGCATGATGTATGCCAATAATTAAATTATTCTGAAACAGATTAATTTATTTTCTATCACAGGATGTGTCTTTCCACATGGTTGTTTAATTAATGAGAAGCTACTCACTGCATCGGTTAGGTTTAAATAATTTGTTGCCAGCTGAGACATAATCACCCATGCAGTAATTATGCAATGTGAGGCTCTTACAGATTTGCTTACTAACATCCAGGTGGTGACCTTTGTCCTGGCCAAGCAGTTTATAACAATACAGTTAAACTATAGTGTATGTAAGTGCATAGTGTATGTGAGTGTGGTGTGTGGAATTACATGCCCAGGTGGGAAAAATCCTCCCCACCATCTATCACTCGCCTGTCCGAGTCCGGCTCAGAAGAGGACCTTTGGACAAATGACGTATTTCTTATTAAATGCCTAAGAGCTTTTCCATGTAATAGAGTGGACTGGGTGTCAAAAGAGATAACTGAAGCTAGAGACAGAAGCTGTGAGGGCTGGAGAGAGGGCCAGAAGCAGGAGCAGATCTGTTTCCCGAATTTGATTGGCTAAACTGGGAAAGGTGTGCTTGGGTATGGCCGTCTCTGTCTGGGGAAATTAGAATGTGGGTAATGGAAATATCATTAAGTGTGATGGCGTGTGGATTAAAAACTGCCACTGTGGAAGTCGTTTCTCTTTGAAGTGGTGCGTTTAAGATGCTGTTTTAAATGTGATGAGATGGTTTAATTGTTAGTCAGAAGATCTTTGTGTCAGACTAACACTGTAGTGTTGAAGATTATGCTGTTTCCTATTCTTCAAATTGAAACACAATACTATAATAATGGGATAACATATGCCAGAGTTATTTGCCATGCAGCTTTTCTTACAACTAATTTGTAATTATTTTTTGTTCTATACTTATATACTGTAGTCCTTACTTTTCTCTCCTTTCACACTGTCCTACAACCCCAAAATGTCTGGACAGTATGAAAAAAAAAAAAAACAGTATTTATTTTACATTTCCTGTGACTGTTCATTGCAGAGAGTATGAACTCAATATATTTCATGTTTTATCTGCTGAACTCCATTCCATTTGTTAAAATACATACATTCCTGCATTTCAGATCATCCAGATCACATACCGTAACTCTTGTTAGGCTGGAGGGGGAGGGGGAAGTGTTAGGGGTATGTGGCTGTTCAAACTAAAATTTTTCAGAAGCACACTCAAAACAGATTTATCTTAACTTCTATTACTTTTGTACTTGACTATTGTAAGTCGCTTTGGACAAAAGTGTCTGCCAAATGTAATGTAATGCAATGTAATGTAATGCTACAGATGGCAGAGGCTGCAGCATTTAGGTTGGAATGGAAAATAAAAATCCAATAAAAGCTAATTTCACCTTACAGAGGAATAAAAGAATGGACAATAACAATTCATTGCTTCACCACGGGCCCTCTTTCTGAAGACACACAATGTCATAAAGTTAACCAGTTACCCAGCAGCTAGGTTACTGGACCTTACTGCTCCACTGCTATAGCTATATTGGGTGCATAAAAGGTTATCCTAATGCCTAGGGGGATGAAGTTTACACTTAAAAAAAAGTGTAATTGGGCCTTAGTGCTGCCTAATTAAATTTCTGGCTTTCTTACTCTAGTATATTCTTCTGCAAATTTATAGAAGTACAGTGAGATCATTATGGCTGAAGCAGTGATTCAGCACAGCCTTGTATGTAGAGACTTTAAGGCAGTTATTTTAGAATGAATGGAATTCTTTACAGTTTAGTTTGCACTATTGAATGTTCAATTGAATATATTCCTATATAAATAACATTTATTAACAATTTCTATATTAGTAATTTGTTTTATTATGCAGCATTTGTACTTTGAAATAACAGCTTTAAAATGTATAAAATGTTTAAGTTGAGAGAGACTACATAAACGACTGTGTTTACATGAATTAATGCAGTATGAACTATATGAACGTGAGTTTTTTTCTCAGCAGTTTCAGAATTTACCAAAGCCTAGGCGTTTCCTTCTCGTCCCTCTATGTCTACAGGGTCCCTGGCGCGAGGCCGCTGGCTCGTGATCCCGTTGCTGGTGCAGGCCTGGCTCATCGCTTCCCCCAGTAGAGTCCGAGAGCGCCCGTGCCCTCGGAGCTGCCGCTGTGATGGCAAAATAGTCTACTGTGAGTCAAATGCCTTTCGCGACGTGCCAAAGAATGTGTCCATGGGATGCCAGGGCCTCTCTCTGCGCTACAACAGCTTGGCTAGCCTCAGGGGCGGTCAGTTTGCCAGCCTCAGTCAACTGGTGTGGCTGTACCTGGATCACAACTACATCAGTGTGGTGGACAGTCAAGCCTTTCAAGGTGTGCGCAGATTAAAGGAACTGATCCTCAGCTCAAACAAGATCACTCAGTTGGAAAACAGTACGTTTCACACCATTCCAAACCTCCGGAACTTGGACCTCTCGTACAATAAGCTGCAGCTGTTGCAGCCTAACCAGTTTCAAGGATTGCGAAAGTTACTAAGTCTTCACATGAGATCCAATTCCCTTAAGATTGTTCCGATGCGGGTGTTCCAGGATTGTCGAAATCTCGAATTTCTCGACCTGGGCTACAATCGACTGAGAAGCCTCACCCGCAATGCGTTTGCGGGACTTCTTAAGCTAACCGAGTTACATTTGGAGCACAACCAATTCTCCAAGATCAATTTATCTCATTTCCCTCGTCTGAACAACCTCCGAGCACTCTATTTGCAGTGGAACCGGATAAAGTCTGTATCACAGGGAATTACCTGGACCTGGACCTCTTTGCAAAAACTTGACCTCTCTGGAAATGACCTTCATGTGCTGGATGCCGTCATTTACCAGTGTCTCCCCAATTTGCAAACCCTTAACCTTGATTCCAATAAGCTTAGCAATGTGTCTCAAGAGACTGTGGCAGCCTGGATCTCATTAACTACCATCAGTCTAGCAGGAAATATTTGGGACTGCAGTCCCAGCCTCTGCCCTCTTGTTGCATGGTTAAGGAACTTCAAGGGGAACAAGGAGACGACCATGATCTGTGCTGGACCCAAGGAGGTTCAGGGGGAGAAAGTTATGGATGCTATGGACACGTCTGGCATCTGCAAAGCTACACCGACTCCGTATCTCCTGGTTTCTACTACTCTCATTTCCTCGTCGAAACCTGGGCGTGTGCCAGTGCCCACGATGTCCAGGATGGACAAGGAGAGTAGCCGTAACGTCCCTATTGTTCCCTCTCCGACTCTCGCTTCCCCGCATGTTCCCGAGCAGGACTATGAACATGTTTCCTTTCATAAGATCATAGCAGGCAGTGTGGCACTCTTCCTATCAGTGGCAATGATCCTGCTTGTGATTTATGTTTCCTGGAAGCGATACCCGAGTAGCATGAAGCAGCTACAGCAGCACTCCATGGTGAGAAAGCGCCGGAAAAAGGCGCGGGAGACAGAGCGAACCCTCAGCTCCCCACTGCAGGAGTATTATGTGGACTACAAACCCACAAACTCTGAGACCATGGATGTACTAGTCAATGGGACAGGACCCTGCACCTATACCATCTCCGGCTCCAGGGAATGTGAGGTATGATCCGTCGCCTCCTAAAATCCATTTCCACTGCGGGCTACAAGAGGTAAATGTCCTGTCAATGTGAGGAAAAAATGTGTTGTGTTCCCATTTCCCCACTAGCTGTATGTGTTTAAAGGCTAGGGAACATGTTGGTGTTGGGTCAGCGCATGGCAGCTGGAGTCAAAGGTTTTGGGTTATTTAGTTGTTTTATTTGTTTTCTCTGTTAACTTCAGGTGTTGTTACACTAAAGCATGCACCATGGCATATGTTGTTGAATCAAGCGCCAATACTAGGTTAGGGGTCTGGAACACAATTCAGGACACTGGCTAAAAAAATGGATGCAGTCCACTGAAATTGTTTTGCATTAATATCACCATACATTGGCTTGGTATAATTAGAATTGTTTATTTAAGACAGGCAAAGAGAGAG
The DNA here is from genome assembly GCF_023375975.1 of Astyanax mexicanus. Lineage (NCBI taxonomy): Eukaryota > Metazoa > Chordata > Actinopteri > Characiformes > Acestrorhamphidae > Astyanax > Astyanax mexicanus. The sequence goes on from NC_064419.1 coordinate 15,279,215, forward strand.
AGTGAAGGGACAGGCAAAAAATAACTAATAATTTTGCTGCAGTAAGATAAATGTTAAATTAAAAAATATTTATTTGGGTTGCTTAGGTTGCTTCTGTCCTCCTTGGATATGCTCAGAGTTCTCTGTAATCTGATATATTGTGGAATATCCTCCATCATACCCGTGCTGTCATGTTCATAGCTGTGCAGCAATGGTAAAAACTCTGGTTGTACTGAAATGTAAATATTTGGCTAAAATTTAACATGGTTTCCAACAAGTTTTCATTCATTAAATTTGCCACTTTTTTCACCACTTCATAAATAAAACAGCCTAAATGTATTTTTGTCTTGCTTTTCACAGAAAAAGCAGTTACAAAACTACAAATTAAAAAATCCTAGCAGAGAAGCCAAAGCTAAATACACATTTACACATTTCTAATCATGAATTTATTTTAGCTGTGCTATACTAATCATTCATTTATTTCAGCAGTGCTATTCTTATCATGAATTCATTTTGACTGTGCTCATTTTAAAGTGACAGTCTGCAAGTTTAGAGAATGTAAAGATTTCTCTGGTGTAAATGTGTAATTGCACAAAAAAAGTGGAAAAGCACTTTTAAAATGTGCACTGTTGTGCAGTATTATTTTAAAACAGACAAATCTAGTGATTTTAGCAAGAAATTTGAAATTTGTTGCATTCTCTTTTTTCACGCTAGCTCTCTTCTATCCTGGTTTTGTGTTTCTTTGGTGTAACAATGTGTAAATTAGCCTGTAAAACTGAGTCTGCTGTTCAGATATCTTCATGTTCGCAGTCGCTCTTGTATCAGTGACATTAGCAGTCTTCTGTTGCTCAGGTAAACAGCAAAAGCTGTAAACAGCATCCTGTTTTCAGACTGAATATATTTGGCTTTGCAGGAAAGGTCAAAAAAAAGCCACAATTATTAAAAAAACGTCCCTCAGAAACACTGCTGCTCTTAATTTAAAAGAAAAGCACACAATGAAATTGCCGATGCTAATGTTGCCTTTTATATACCAGAGGTTCATTAAGAACTGCTAAATCTTCTGTTGTATGTCTAATGTCACATTTTCACTTGATTAAAACACAAAGATCTAACCAGTACAGCCACTATTTCTTTTTTTAATTTCTGCCCTTAGCAAGACTAACAGCACTGTTGTTCCTCAAGCACAACATAATTGTGTTTCATAACTGCACAGAAGGCAAAAGCTTCCTTATCTGTGAACAGTGCGATACATGATATGATTGTGATGTTTCTGCACTTTTCTTACTCGAGAGTCTTGTGTTCTTACGCTCATTTAGAAACGCAGCACATACAGAGGTGTTTATGTGAAACGCAGATTTCTTCACTGCTGCCTGCACCATATTGTCTGTGATTTCTGTGTAGGTGTTTGAATGTCTTGGCCACTTTTATTCGTAGTTGCTATGATACGGAGGTCTTAGAAACCAGACCAGTGGAAGGCTGATAGTTTGTCTTGCCGTACAGACTGGAAATAATTTTTCACATGCAGCAAGCAGCCAGCATCACATAGAGAGCTTTTTTACACGTAGCATCAACACACACTTCTATTCTGGACAGTATCTGGATCTGCTTAGACTGGATTCTATCCCCAGTGTGAACACATGGTTTCAAAACAAGTTGTGAGGCTGTGTAAAGTTCACAACACCATCTACAAATATGATATTTTATCTACAAATAAGATACAGTCATATGAAAAAGTTTGAGCTCCCCTATTAATCCTTATCATTTTTAGTTCTAAATATTTGGGTGTTTGCAACAGCCATTCCAGTTTGATATATCTAATAACTGATGGACACAGTAATATTTCAGGATTGAAATGAGGTTTTTTGTACTAACAGAAAATGTGCAATATGCATTAAACCAAAATTTGACCGGTGCAAAAGTATGGGCACCCTTATCATTTTATTGATTTGAATACTCCTAACTACTTTTTACTGACTTACTGAAGCACAAAATTGGTTTGGTAACCTCATTAAGCTTTGAACCTCATAGCCAGGTGTATCCAATCATGAGAAAAGGTATTTAAGGTGGCCAATTGCAAGTTGTTCTCCTATTTGAATCTCCTCTGAAGAGTGGCATATATGTTTCTTAAATATGTATATATTTTTTTTAAACCTAGACGCTCTAAAACCCTCCCCCCCTCATTTGGCTTACGAATGTTACTGCTTCATTACTTCACATGGCGGCGCTATAATCAAATACACAGGGTAAACCTGCGGTGAAGAATATTGGTTGTTAAATTCTGAGAAACTGACACCCTTTACTTATTTAGCAGTATTTTATCCTCTTCAGTAATATTATTCAATATATTGTGTGGAGAGACACCCTGTGATTCTCACCCCTAACTATAAAAGGTAATTTAGTTGTATTTTTTGAAGCTAACTCTTGTCATGCTGTCATGCTTACAACTATCTAGTAACTGCAGATGAGTGAAACATGAGCCTATAGTTGCCAAAATGTCAGCCTTGTCCTTTAACTGTGTGGGTGCTCTGTTTTCCTCATCGACTGAGCAGACTCTGGCAACGTTTTGTTGACGAGGCAGGACCACAGGAGGCCTGGGCTGGAGGCCATTACAGAGCCCCCTTGATGTTGCGCACAGTCAGCCTGCCCGTATTTACAGCGAGAGGGACCTTGATTTTATCTCAGGAAATTGGAAGCGTCAAGGACAGGAAGATCTGAAGGCATAAAGGCGAAGCCTCAGAGTGTTTTTACCCCCTAATAGCAACCAATGAATATCTGTGACCATGTTAAGAGGTAATATGAGAATGGAAGAGATAAAGAAGTTAAAGAAGACAGTGAGTTATATCTGTTCCACACTACAAGAGATCTGGAAGAAAGTGACACTAGAATCGTACATTATTGTTTTTTTTTTTTTTACAGCTTAATAACCTTAGACTGTCACAATACATCGACATAAAGGATATATCATCAAGTATCACCATTTTTGTGGATTTTAGTTTACTACATAATTAAAGTCTCTCTCCTGTAAAGTTGCTGTTTTGGAGGTACTTGTTTTTAACTGGACAGGGACAATAGATATGTCCTACATTTTCTAAAAAACTGCAGCGCCATCACTCTCTGGTGAGAATTCTTTTACAGTAAGTTTCTGTGACTTATTTACTGTTTTATTTATCAGGTTTCAGTCAAAAATCTGCGTTCAAAAGTATAAACCAGTGTTTATCTCTGAGTTTCTCCACGGCTGTGGATACAGGATTGTGATATCAACGCATGGGATTGTAAACAAGGTGTTTAAAACATTGATTATTGATTTGTGAACAGATTTACCCAATGCCTCAACCTTACACACAAAATGTCTGAACACCACACAGATTTGGTTGCACTTGGATTTGGTTGCACCAATGTAAGCAAATCCAAAATAAAGGTACATCTAGTTTAAACCATTTCCTAGTCAAGATTTTTTTTAATGCTTTATCGCCCACCTCTAGTTTATAGGTATGTCTGTCCATGTGGTGGCAATTTTGCCATCACCCTTAGACCGTTATTTTTTATTATACTAAAGCATGTTTCTGTCAACTGAAACCTGTCAACACAGGATTTCTTTCACAATTTACTAATCTGGACAGATTACACACCATTAATTAAAACAGATTAGCGTCTGTGATTTGTAGGTGTCTCTCTGAGTAAATACTGTGTGTTAGTTTGGTGGTGACAATATATTACAGAAACATTTCAGAGAAGTATAACTGGAACATATAACTGAAGCCGTACAGAGATCTCCATAGAATATCAATCTGAGCAGGAATACGTGCTGTCACGTCTTTGCCCTGTTTCCTGTCTGTTCTCATGTCTCTGTGTGTGTACCCCAAGTGACCTGTGCTCCTCTGTGTTGTTCCCCTGTGATTTTCCACTTACCTGTGTTCATTTAGTCCCAGGTGTTTCCTGTTTCCCGTGTGTGTCCACCACTTTTTATAGTCCGTGTTCCCTTCTCATCAATCCTTGTACGTTTTTACGTCTGTTAGTGGTCCTTGTGTTTTCCGTTGCTCCTCAGTCCTGGTCTGTATTGTTAAGTCTATGTATACTTTGTATGAACGTGCCATTCAGTGTTATTGTGATTGATCTGTAATACTCATTTTTCATTTTTCACAGAAATATTTATTTTAATAACTAATAAGTTATAAATAAGTTATAAGTAAATAAATGAGTTATTATAAATAGAAAATAACACTTGAGATTTAGTCATAATTGGCAATTATGAGGTCGGGAACATCGGGAAAACTGTTTGTAAGATTGATAGAAAGACAAATCTACATGAATACAACATTTAAGTTCTCACAGTTAAGGCGCCACTGATTTACAGAATTGATTCAGATTCACAAAGTCCCAACTCAATTAGATTTCCATAGTGATTTGATTAAATTTATTTAGGAATATTTCCATAACATTTTGTTTTTGTTCTGACATGAAAGAGAAACTGCTGGTCTGTAGATGGATTTTGTGTATTTTATTTTTAAACTATTTGTACTCACATATACACGTATAACAGTCTATGGTACAGACCTGCTCCTGACACCAGCCTGAAACTAGACCTTAACTGGGTTGTAGTGCGGTTCATTCGGTTTACCGCGGGGTGAACTTGAACCGTTATGCATTTCTCTCATACCGCCACACCGCTAGAGGGCGCTGCGGAGCGTCATGCAGAACAGCACCATCAGAAAAAAGAGACAAACGCTGGTGTAGCTCCGTCCTCAGAGAAATCAGAACACCTGCTGCTGTTTCTACTGTATGAGTGTTTCCCCCAGTATAATAGAGCAGTAACTACAGCCCTTTAAATATGTTATTTTAGCTTGAAGGATGATTTAAATGTATTTGTTAACTGGAAAAAAGGGAATTGTGGCTGATTTAAATACTGTAATGCCTACACTGACTTCAGGAACAGCATATAGTAAATTGATATTAAACTTGTGTCTAACTTGTGCAATAGAATTTTTGAGAAATATCTCTTTGAATACTTGAACATTAAGTATTTTAGGTTTGTTTATAGTGTTAATGGAACTATTTACTAAAATATTTAATTTTGTAAAAGGAGCTGTATTAAATTTGTTAGCGTATCTATTTTGAAGGTCTATTGTTTACATTCTTCAGCTGTTTTTATGCTAATGCAGTCTGATTTCTTTATATATTGTTTAATTTTGTGGGACAAAGTAAACCCAATACTAATCAACACCTTAATTTAAAGCCTTAGTGTTTTATATTATATGTACTATTAACAGTACAGTAACTCATAAACCTATATAAAAGCCCAGTCATGCAAAAATAATAATAAAATAATGATAATAATATAAATACAGTGAAACCGTCAGAATCTTGAAAAATAGCAGGATATGCCTTTTTGGCCACACTGCCAAGCACTACTGGGTTAGGTTGAAATGAAGAGAGCAGGATGCTGGTTAGGATTAGGATTTGGATTGAATTAGAGCCAGGGTTAGGTTTTGGGTTTTGGGTAAGGAAATAGCTCATCAAGTCTATTTCATAAAAAAATCAGTAGTAGTTCTTAATTGTAGTAGTTTATGAACAGTTGCAGTTATGCTGTAAACATATATTTATGCTATGTTTGTCTATTCATGTTGATGTAGATTCTCTTTTGGTCAAACCATTAATATAAGCTCTCAGTATCACAGGTTCATGTCAGCAGAGGGTATTTGCTCTTCTGTTAGATGGAGGTGGAACTGGGCAGTAACCTACTGAATGTTGATGCCCCCAGCCATGAGAGCAGGTGCTTCAGTCTGCACGCCAAGTATGAAAACAACCTTCTATCCATTCCATTCGCCCAGGCCTGTGTTCTTTTGTGCATTTTCTTTTTTCACACTGAAAATGGTTGAGGGACACAAAGCAGGAGAAGATAAAAGAAGATAAAGTGTTTTCAGGTTGTCATTTCCTCAGTTTGTAATTAAGAAATTAAGAAATGTTATATAACAGGAATAACAGAGAAGTGTTTTTGGAGCCTACACCTAAAAATCACAGGCAAAATCTGCTTTGGTTTATTGCTTTGTAATTTCCATATCATTAAATCTGATATTTAAAAAGAATTCTATGTGCATGCCTGAAAGAGTTAAATAACCTTTTGAAGGATTTTTGTAGGCATTTTTTTTAAACGAGATACAAGCAAAATAAATAAGCTGAGAGTAACAGTTCTACATGAATTATTGGTGCTAAAATCATGTGCACAACTCAGGAGCCCTGTATTAACCTTTAAAACACAGGGTATAGTTTACTGCATGTCATTTTTACTACTTAGTTTTCTGCAGTGTCTGTATGGAGAAACTCTCAGCACTTTCCCGTGGTTTGTGGGTTATCTGTGGACTGTGCTAAATTTTGGAAACTGCTGTTTTTGTAGTTTTGTAGACAATTTGTGAATGAGGCTAAATAACCCTCCCTCTCCACCCTGCCTTCTATGCTCCACATACAATTGCTCCGCCTCTCTACACACATTTACAATCCACCCCTAAAATTATGCGTTTTTCAATTATACCAGACACTAGAGACCAGCAGAAAAAAGCTGGCTGTGCTTTTCAAAGGAAATGGAGTTTCAGTGTTTTTTTGTAATACTGCTGTTCACTAGGGGCATTTTCACAATTGTCCCAAATAATTGAGTCGCATCCAGGACTTATTCTGGGCTCGTCTGGGGGAGCAGCTCATTATCAGTGGTTTGTTTTCACACATACGATTTTTTTCTGAAATGTGGATCGATTGCGCAATTTCATGCATCATTCTTTCTACATGAAGTTTCCCTAAAGCTTTGTCCTTTTGCTGCTTTTTTATTATTTTTGCTTTATTTATTAGCTGCTGCTTTGGAGAAGAACCTGCACACTAAAATGCAGAGGCGTCCCAAAAGCATTAACTATTCCTCTCTGCTCGAGTGTTTATATTCAATAAAAAATAATCCAACACGTGGAAAAGTGACGCATGGAATTATGCAATCACTCCTTGTGAAAACAAACCAGTAATAATGAGCTCCTCCAGAAAACAGGACCAGGATCAGTCCAAACTTCTTGTTTAGGCAACAATGTTCTGTGTTCTGGTTCACTCCTAAAATCTCCCCACAGTCAGGGATACTTCATTAAGGCAGAGAGAGGCTTTGGCTCCATACTGTAAGCACTTTTTAAAGATCACAATTAATTCTTTTTCTAAAACTACAAATATCCTCTTTAGTGAGACAGTAGCCTCCCGCTGATCTTCTGTCAGTTTAGCTCCTTTTACTCCAAATGGAACAGGCTTTGCCCTTGAGCTCTGGACATTTTCCCGGTGTCTCTGGCCCAAACCACACATTGCCTCGCCCACCCCACGCAGCCACCCAGACCGGCCACACCTGACAGACCTCACACAAGCCCAGAGGAATGTGAAGCACAGATTTGGCTATATATCAGCAGCTCTGAAAGCCTTTGAAAGGTTAAATCTGAAAGTTTTAATCTAGGTTGATGTTTGTTACATTGAACACATTTAGATTACATTTAGTTTTGGTTTCACTGACTGGCTAACTTTAATTAAATAAAGATCATGTTAAAACTTTTTGCTTGTATTTTGCTATTATTTATTATAGAGAATGAGGTTCAGTCTGTAAACGAATTTACGGCAGCTGTAAACTCTGTGCCTTTAAATACATAAAAAAATAGTTTTTTAGATGTATTATGTAAATGTATTATATAATTACTAAATATGTGCAAAAAATGACATTTTGCCACTTTTTAATTAAATTATTGTTACATGTTAATTCATGTTTGCTCTGCACTGGGAGAAGAAGTGAAAAGAGAAGTAAAGTGCAGTAATTCTCTAACCGCTCTCCTGTCTGCGTGAATAAAAGTAAGAGCCGAATGGATGAGTATTACAGTTCAGAGCTTCAGCTGTTGCTCTATGGCTGAATTCAGTGTTTGAGCAGATTAATGAATTGATAATGAAATTCAATTATAAAGTTCCATTTAAACAGACATTTGGAACTGAAGGTGCAGTGTGGAGTGTCATTGTAATTTTCGACCTTCAGCTACTCCAGCACTATTGATGTCAGCGGCAGACCTGAAACAAGATAAACCATATTCATTTCAGGAGACTCAATAAACGATACAGTAATCACCCAGCGTCTCAGAAAAGAGGATTGCTTTTCCCTTTAAGTGTTCAGGTCTTTTAAAATGAATATCTTCTTTTTAAAATTAGTAATATTGTTTGTATTTACTAATGCATACGTTACTTTTGAGCCAAATGGTAATTGAGTATAATGGCACTTGTACTCGTCTGTTTAATGAATAAAAAGTGGTATATTGTGGTGATATATTATCGATTCATGGCGTTAATATTTGTATTGAAACGTAGACGCTCTAAACTCCCTAAGACTCACCCCCCAGTTTGACTTACTAAAGTTACTGCTTTATTAATGCACATGGTGGCGCTATAATCAAATGAATTAGATAAACCTGCAGTTAAGAATATTGTTTATTAAATTCTGTTAATCAGACACCAACAAATCCATAATTGCTGGTATTTACTTATTTAGGAGTATTTTATCCTCTTCAGTAACACAGATGCTGTGAAGTATCGTTGAGAATGGTCTTATATCGTGATATATCGTGTATCACAGGATCACAGTATTGTGATATCAGAGTTATTGTGAGGTGCTATGGGATTTATACCTCTTATACTCATATTCAGTCAAACAACACAAAACTGATTTTTAGTACAAATGAATAATAACACAAAATATACTTCAAAATGAACCCAAGAACATTGCCAGGCACACAAACAAGCATCCAAACTCAAACAAATATATTAATTTCATCCTGTGGAGCTAAACGCAATGTTTGTGGTGGGCCAGAACCAAAATGTGCAAATAACTATATTTTGTTGCTAAAGTACATGAAAAGAAATTCTGTCCAAAATCATTTCTTTGACCGGCTAAGAAGGGGAGGTTAGAGTTACAAACCTACAGGCCAGATCAGCACTTCCAGATATGTATATATATGAGATTGTCATATAGGAAGTAGGGGTGTCACGATTTCGATATTTCATCGAAATCGATCGAAATTATGTCATGGTCTCGAGCATCGAAGTCAAAAAGTGGATTGACGATCCCTCCCGCAAATGGCACAGCGCACTATGCAAATGGCGCCCTTTCTTGAAAATAGAACAATAACAGTTGTTTTGTCTAGCCTCAAATATGTTAATAGTTTTGGTACCTTAAGGAGCATCTTTCTCTCAGATAAAGTTAATAATATATCTTTGTTAAAGAAAGATATATTATGGTCAGGGACCAAAAAAGTCTTAAAGTCTTATTTTTCATGTTTAACTGTTATAGTGGGATAGAGTTCAGTTTGTTAAGGCTCTAATTGTTCTATTATTTTGTACATGACTGTTCCTGATTTTTTTTATTATTTATTTTGTTGTGTGCACACTGCTGCTACCAAAAAAGGCATTACAAATATATCTTAATTAAATTATTTAAATTTGACCATTAGTGCCTAATTTCGTCTATTACAGATCACTTGTATCACTTTGCATCACTTATATCAAGCCCACCTTTTGAAATAGGTTATTGTAAATTTGATGAATCAAACCAATGACTGACCATAGACTAATCTAAAACTGGCATAGGCCTCTCTGCTGTAAAAATAAGAAAATCAAGAATTGAATCAAATAATGACCCTAAAATAAAATCGGAAATCAAATCGAATTGAGGATTTCGAGAATTGTGACACCACTAATAGGTAGTATATCACTGTATAAGATTCTCTGCAACGTCACAATATTTATTTTAATCCAGTGTTGCATTCATTTTTCGCCAAGATCCTGCAGCAGCATTGATGATGGTAGAGTCTGACCACTGTACAAAGCTTCTCCTTCTCCAGCACATCCAAAGATTCTCAATGAGGTTAAGGTCTGGACTCTGTGGTGAACTCTCTCAATCAATGTGTGAAAATGATGATTTCATGCTCCCTGAATCACTCTATTACAATTCCTGCCCCATGAATCCTGATATTGTCATCTTGGAATATTCCCGTGTCATCAGGGAAGAAAAAATCCATTGATGGAATAACCTGGTCTATATTCAGTATACTCAGGTAGTCAGCTGACCTCATTCCTTTAGCACAAACTGTTGCTGAACCTAGACCTGCAGACCAACTGCAGCTTCAACCGCACATAATCTGCTTAGTTAAGTTTTTGGCCTGGAAATAAAAGCTCAAATGTTGATATTTTGTTTCTTATTCATATTTTCTTGTCAAATCCAAATGTTTTAAATCTACAAAAGAAATTAGGATCAGTCTCACTGTTCCAATACTTTTGGAGAGGACTGTGTGAATTCAACATTTAGTACCATATGGAAATAAATCTAAATTAATAAATTAATTCTATGTACATATACACATTTTCCTGGTGTCTACATATATCCAGAGGATGCATATATGAGATACTATTATGTAACCTTATAGGCATATAAGTTTACATAATGGAATGGAACACGACTTTTGATATAGGGACACATATGTCATATATTGGGAGTGGGAAGTGCTCTTATAGGCCAGACTACACCTATGAAGCACTGATTGTGTTTGTGCTTGGGCCGCTCTGTATCTTTGTGAGGATAAAGGCTGTGTGAATGTGGTTTAATCTGGGCTGGATTTGCAGCTGTGTTGGATGTATCTCTCTTTAGGATCATTAAAAAGAAATCAGATGATCTGTTTCATTTTGAATGTCAGTTTATGGAGATGCTTCTTCTTTATCACTGAGGCTGCTTTTGTTCTCTGTCTAAGACCAGGGGCTAGATTAACAGCGGGGGTCTGCCAGGCTAATTTAAGATCTGAACTCTTCATTGAGTCCCAAGATGATGTGAGTAACTCAACTGTAAGTGGTCGTAACTCTGCTCGCTCTGGGCAACATCCCTAATTTTGTCCAGCATGCTGTCCCATTTCCATTTAGCTCATGCAATCTTTATTAGGCTTTGTAGAACATATAAATTACTTATTCGGCCTTATTCAGATAATAAAACGTCATTATTACTTTGCACTGATGTCATACTCACATGTTTTAGGTAATCAAACAAAGATATCACACAAATATAACATGAGTTAACATGAAAAGCAATTTTTAAACAACTATTTTATTTATTAAGGTAAAATAAAATAACCAAACCAATCTAGCTGAGTTCAATTTCACTACTAACCACAACCAGGCCTGATTACCGCCAGACCTGTAGAATCAAGAAATCACTTAAATAGAACCTGATCCCAAAAAGCAGCACATTAGAAAGAAATTCAAAAACAGATGAGACATTAAGCTATTGATCATCTATCCGACCAAAGTGAAAGCTATTATCCACAAATGGAAAAACTACGAAACGCTGGTAACCCTTCCCAGGAGTGACTGGTTGACCAAAATTACTGCAAAAGGGCATGGACAACTCATCCAGGAGGTCACAAAATAACCCAGAACAACAATTAATGAACTGCAGGTCTCACTCACCTGAGTTAAGGTCAGTGTTAATGATTTAATAATAAGAAAAAAACTGTTCAAAAATGGTCTCCATAGGAGAATTCCAATACAGAAACACTGCTGAACAAAAAGAACACAATGGCCCATATCACATTTACCAACAAACATCTTGATTTGGACTGACGTGACAAAAGTGGAGCTTTTTGGAAGGTGTGTATCCTGTTACATTTCTTGTAAAATTAACACAAATTTCAGAAAGACAACATCATACTGAAAGGAAAACATGGTCGTGGCAGTGCGATTGTCTGGACCTACTTTGTCACTTCAGGGCCTGGACAACTTGCTGTAATAGTGTCAAACAGAAAACAGGAGAGAATGGATGTAAATGCAAGCAAGCACATAACACAAGAAAACACAAAACAAGAAAACAAAACTGAGATAACTAAATAACAAATTAAGAAAACAAAACTGAGATAACTAAATAACAAATGAAGAAAACAAAACTGAGATAACTAAATAACAAAACAAGAAAACAAAACTGAGATAACTAAATAACAAAACAAGAAAACAAAACTGAGATAACTAAATAACAAATGAAGAAAACAAAACTGAGATAACTAAATAACAAATGAAGAAAACAAAACTGAGATAACAAAAAAATATTAGCTGGGACCAGAAATAAACCTGACACACATACACAGCATAGTAGAACACACTGGCTGGGGCGGGGCTAGAGCGGAGACAAATAACAAAACAAGGCCATGTGCTAAAAAAAAAGTACGTAACTGGAAACACAAGACAGGAAAACAGAGGGCAGAAGCACATATAACCAAAAGAGGAAAAAACACAAAACAAAACAGACTAAGATGTGACAAATAGATGGAACCGGGAATTCTGCAGTTTGTTAGTTCAAGCTTAGATGTACTTGGGTTCTGCAGCAGGACAATGATCCAAAGCACACAAACAAAAACAAGTCCAGCTCTGAATGACTTAAAGAAACAAAAAAAAAAATAAAGGTTTAGAGTGACCTAGTCAAAGTCTGATTAAGATGCTGTGGCATGAATTTAAACAGGCGCTTCATGCTAGAAAATCCTACGATGTGCTTGAATTAAAACAATTCTGTAAAGAAAAGTGAATCAAAATTCCTCCACAGAGATGTGAAAGACTCGCTGCCAGTTATCGGTGAAGCTTGATTGCAGTTGTTGCCGCCAAAGGGTGCCACAATAAAGTTATCAGGTTTAGGGGAAAACACTTTTTACACAGGGCCATATTTTGGTTTGGATAGTTTTTATTTCTTTAATAAACAAAATTATAAAGTTATTTTTGTCTGCTATTAAAGTTGGTTTAGTAATCAGAAAAATATCAGTATGACAAAAAAAAAACTAAAGAAATCTGGAGGGGGCAAATACTTTTTCACACCACTGTATATGATTAGACAATAATTAACAATACCATTTAATTGTATCGGTTTAACGTTAAACGCAGATTTTTTGTTCTATGTCAAATATGTTCAGCCTTAATAGAGGAAATGAACTACAGATCTCACAGTGCGGCTCTCAGACAAACCACTATTACAGTTAATCACGACTTTAACAGATAAACAAGGGATTAAGGCAATTAGGAGCGTGCAAACTTTACAGAGAAAAGTGGAGCATGTGTGTTTGTGTGTGTGTAAGAGAAAGAGAGAGAGGATCAGATCAAAGCAAAATAAACCATAATCTTACACCACAAAAAAAAAAAAAAAACGTTGATATGCCACCAGGATCAGTGAATTAGTGCAGTGCATTAAAAAAATGAACACATTAAAGTTTCCAGTGGAACCGTTTACATTAAGTGTTCCATTAGTTGTTAGCACCATGAATAAGAAATGAGGTAATACATTAACAAAGCTTAGATAATGTTAATAAACATGGAACTACTGCATTAATTAATGCTATTTTCACATTAACTAACGTTAGAAGTAAAGCATTTGTTAAGATAAACAATAAATCATACAATTTATTAATAATGTTAACTCATTTTAGTTAAACAAGTAACAGCTGCTCTTCTTGTCATTTGTTTATATGCAGCTATGCACACAGTCATTGGTAAATATTTATTTCTTACATATTAATTATAAATATATTTGGCTGTGATAACACTTATGCAGTGGTAGCCAGTAACTTGTTTTATTAACTGATGTCAGTTAACTAATATAATATTATATATTTTACATTTTTACACTTCTATTGGAAATACATCTCTACACGGATTAGAATTATTTTAATTTCACTTTATATCAGGTAATTATATTTATTTTACTGAACAGAGCTGTATAGGTGCTCAGTAATGTTTAACAGATGTTAATAATTGATTAATAAAGGCATTATTGGTTAATCATGGTTTATATTTGCGATTTCTACATGTAAGTTGAATTCCAACAAACACATATATATGATAAAGTGAAGCATAAGCACCATTTCAAAATGTATTCAATATTACCACTGATATTATTTCAGCCTGCAATGTACTGTACTGTTCTTTACTGTACCCTGACCAAAAAAACGGCTTCCTATGTGAAAGCTATAGTGAGTAGATTTTGCTTATTTCTGCATAGGTAGCACTGAAGATCCCTGAGCAGGATTTATACGGCTCATTGTGATGCTACAGTCATTCGAAGAAGTAGGGGACTGAGGGTTCACTCGGAGAGAGAGAGAGAGAGAGAGAGAGAGAGAGACAGAGTGTCTATCACTTTAGTCTTTAATGCAGGGATGCAGCACGGGAGCACTAATCGCCAGAGCCTAATCACGTTTCCTCTGGCTAGAATAACTAATAGCCATCCTTCACCTCCCCCCCCCCCCCCCCCTCACTGTCTGTGATCCAGTGTTCTGGTGCCTTCTCCAAGGGCTGTTCAAATCTAATAGGATTTCTGTTTCATTCTGTGTTCTTAACCCTCAGAAGCCTACGGACAGATTTTCCGTCCAAAATCACACCTTGTGTTCTCAGCCTAATTACTCAGCCATGCCTTTACACATCAGCATAAACCACATAGGGTTAGAAATGGCAATACTTACTCTTTCTAAAAATAGTGGTTACATCTCAGTGTGATAAAGTATCTGCAAGAAATCGTTTGAGAAATACACCTAAAAAGCAAGATCTCCTTCAAAGTTCCTAGTTTTATTCTTCCATTATAACTCTATTTATTTGCTCACTATTTTGCACTAAATATTTTAACTATTTAGACTAAAACATTTACATTTTGGTATATAGTTTTCATTGTGTGTCCTAAATAAAAGTGTTTTTCTCATCAGTTTTGTTATTAGTTGGAAAATTGGACATATCAAAACACTGGCCCTGATCAAAATACTAAAAGGCATCAGCTGCTCTGAGTGTCAGGTTTTCCTAGAGGTGTGATAATCAAGAAAAATAAATCCGCCTGATGCTCTCCATGTATTTTGTTAAAGTAATAATTAATAATCCATGTAATGAACTATCATCAATATTCTTATGCTTTCAACTCATAAACACTCTAATCGAACCATTTTTCTTAGGTGTGAATGTATTTAAAGTCTATACATTTAAAAATAAGTAAAAAAAATGATTATATTTTTGAGCAGCAGTATGGCTTCTGGAGTAAAAGAGATCAGAGCATGTGACTGTCTGATATAATTACTGTGTTATAAAACCTGAAAGAGGAACTAACAAAAACTGAGAAAAACACACCAAAACAGCCTAGAGTTAAAGGGTTAAAGTTTCTTATAGGCATGTGCCTCTATCTGCTGCTCCTTTTTATACATTTAGGCTTGTCACTACAACATTTTTTAGGTCTTATGGTAGAAATAAACATGATAAATTAAGCATATTGTAATTTTATGACCATTTTATACCAATGATAATATTATAGCAGAATAATAATACAATTATGACTGTTTTTAAAGAGCAGTAAACTGCTGTTATAAATATATATTTGAATGAAATGTCACGTCTGGCGCTGATGGTGCTCCTGTCTCCTTCACACTCAGCTCTTCCTGCACTCTTCAGTCACCGAACTACATTACCCAAAATGCACCACACTACTATGATTCATTAGATCACATGACTCTGCACAAAAGTAATCATTGTAATTAGCCTCCCCTGTTTCCTCTGTGTTTATACCCCCTCAGTTCACTCTCTCCCTGCCGAGTATTGTTTGGTTTATCCTGCTTTGCAATGCGTTTCCTTCCTTGTGTTTTTGACCCTGGACTGTTACACTGTTTATGGTTTGTCATTCCCTTTTGGCTGTTTATCGGCATTGACCCTTTTCTGTCTGACTACTCTTTGTATCACCCCCTTGTTTAATAAAACTGCTTTTATGCGCCCACGCTTGCCTGAGTCCTGCTAGATCATTACATGGAATTAGATTTTTTTTTAATTATCCTAAATAAATACAACCTATCAGCTCATTTCTATAAAGTGTCTCTCTGACCATGTTTAAAAAAAACATAATGGGTACATAATGTTGAGCTCAGCAGAAATGATTGTGTTCATGTTCATATACTGTACGATAAGTCAATAACGCAATTATTATCATGACATTCCTGTGTTCAGCAGTGTTCCATGCATGCTGAATAGAATGCCTTTCTGTTTCCAGTATCTCTCTGTCTTTCATCCCTTTCAGTATAGTTCTCTCAATTCCTCAGTTTTTAACCTCACAACACCAGAATGTTTTAGCCGCGATGCTATTTATGTTTCTTTATCTTAGTGATTTCTGAGCAATTTAGCAATTTAAAAAAACAATGTAACTTTAGTAACAGTTTGCATTTATTGAATGCGTTTAAAATATGTTTGAAATGTTGACATACAAAGTCGTCAACCAAAAAAAACAAAAGAAGCTCACACACTTTTATATTTTGTTGAACCGCCTTTATCTTTGATTGCAGCACACATTCACTGTGGCATTGTTTCAATAAGATTCTGCAGTGTTACAAGATTTATTTCAATCCAGTGTTGCTGGATTAATTTTTCACCAAGATCTTGCAGCAGCATTGATGATGGTAGAGTCTGACCACTGCACAAAGCAGCGCTTCTCCATCCAGCACATCCCAAAGATTCTCAATGAGGTTAAGGTCAGGACTCTGTGGTGAACTCTCAATCCATGTGTGAAAATGATGATCTCATGCTCCCTGAATCACTCTTTCACAATTCCAGACCCATGAATCCTGACATTATCATATTGGAATATGTCCGTGCCTTTAGAGAAGAAAAAATCCATTGATGGAGTAACCTGGTCTATTGTCAGTATATTCAGGTAGTCAGCTGACCTCATTCTTTCAGCACATACTGTTGCTGAACCCAAACCTGCACACCAACTGCAGCATCAACCCCACATCATTTACTTACATTTTTTGGCCAGGCAGTGTAATATAATTTGAGATGTGACTTTATTAACAGAATGTACATATTTGTATGAACACAGAAATCCTAGTTATTTTAATTGCCGTTGTCTGGTGTCACTTCTGTGTCCTGAATCACACACTTCTGTGTTTTACATACTGAGGTAACACTTTCAGGCACGCACAGAGAATTCTTTCAAAATATCACATTTACTGATCCAGACAAATTACAGACCATTAAAGTAAAGCAGATGAGTCTTGTGATGGTTTAGGTGCAGGGTTAGGATTCAGGCTCAGAACATCAGTGTCAGCAGGGTCAGATCCAGCTTTGCGGGAAACCTACAGCTCTTACATCACTTCCCGTGTGCTACATTTTTGGGTTGTGAGCAGATACGCAGTGTCAAATTCTGCACATGTTGTTGTGTGTAGCATGTGTTGTCATTTTGATGGATGTGTTTTGTGATTTTTCTGCTTGTTTGTAATTTGCGGTGCTCTGGGCTTTCTCCAGCAGCGGTGGCTTACCTGAGGAAATCTGTTCGACATCCAACTTAACGGCTCATCAGCTTAAAGCCTGAAGCGTACAGGCACTACTCAAATCTTCATTCGTAACGACAGATTCTTAAAATAAAATTAATTGCTTTGTGACCTCGTGATTAGACTTTATAAAGGAAGAGCAGGTGCCCCTTTCATGCATTTCATTTAAAGAGAATCTTTATGTCCAAAAATAAGCTTTTATATGTATTTTAAAGGTGAACTTAAAGCTCCACTAGGTAGGATTGAGATTTTTTGCAGTGTCATAAATGTATACAGCACTGTCTTACAAACAGCCATATTTTACACTTAGAATAATATATTTACACATTTAAACTGATCGCTAATGCTAATCGCAAATGCTAATCGCTGCTAGCTTCCGCCTGCTAGCCTACAGCTTTAGCAGTAAAAACAAACACTTTAACTCTTTAACTTTAACTTATATATCACATATTTACACTCTGGTTGTTTTAATAACCTTTTAACTCTCTTATTAACATTTTAAGCTCCTTACAAAACAAAAATACCCTTTACTTAATCTGTCTTTATCTGGTAACGTTACTATCTGAACTCACCGGAGCACAGACTAACAGCACAAAAGATTCATTTGAATGAATGAATCTTTTGAACAAATCTTTTTAGTGAACGGATTCTGATGATTCAGTTCATCTAAAGGAGCTGCTGTACCCATCACTATTAGTTAGCTTCTGTAAAGAATTAACCAACTTTAAATAGCGGGTTGTAGAACTGTTAGAACTACAGGTTGGAAAGCAGGTCGCAGTTCTGGAAAGAGGCGCAGTTCTCGCGAGCGTTGGTCGCGGCCGCCTAGGAAAACTTACAGAGAGTCTGGTTTGAGCTCAGAGGAGCCTGGCACAGACACGAGAGCACCGCTATTCCTCCTATTACACCTCAGTGCAGCGCTGCAGTGAGTTTCAAGCTGTAATTTTACTTCTTTAAAAAGTTCAATAATCAAGGAAATCCTACCTAGTGTGCCTTTAAGGTTCAATGGGCATATGTTGATTATAGTGAGTGGCTCAATTTGCACAGGTGTGTGAGGGGTGTACTGTGATTCAGTTATAGAAAACTAATAAATCAGAATAAATTAGTGAATGCAATTTTTTTTTTACTGGCATGCAATGTTCAGCATAGTTTAATAGTGAAAAGTTCTTCTTAGTGATCTGCAAGTCTATGCATTAATATGTAGTGCAGAGTTGTGATATGTGATCTGTGTGGGACTAAAAGGCAGTGAAATGTTATTAGGAACCATTCCAGTAAGATATCATCTGATTATTAAAATATTATTTGATTAGCTGGTTGTTAATGAAAGATATATGAAAGATACATGTTCTTCTTTGCATGTATTTGGCTAAAAGCACATAAGTTAAAATCAAGGAAAATTCCACTAATTTTTGTCCAGTTTCAGTGAGCTTTATTGTGTATATTTATAATAATATTAACTTTTCTCATTTACATACACCAGCATGTCTACTGCCACTGTTGTTGGTTTTGATGGGCATGAAGTAATATTTTTACATTTTCAGATATTGTGTTTTTCTCTAAAAACAAACACCAGTTATACAGTTGCAATAAAAAGTATGTGAACCCTTTGGAATTACTTGGATTTCTGCATAAATCGGTTAATAAATGTGTTCTGATTTTCATTTAAGTCACAACAAAAGACAAACACAGTCTGATTAAACTAATACCACACAAACAAATATATGTTTGCATGGTTTTATTGAACACAACATGTTAACACTAACAGTGCAGGGTGGAAAAAGTATATGAACCCCTAGGATAATTCTAAGAGCTAATTGGAGCCAGGAGTCAGCCAACCTGGAGTCCAATCAATGTGATGAGATTGGATGTGTTGGTTAAAGCTGCCCTGTCCTATAAAAAAAAACACCAGTATTTCAACTGTAATAGTCTTTTTGTCCTTTTTTTATTAATGTAATTATAATTTTTGTCCCATTTTCTTTTTTTCCATTTCCCATATACCCAACCCACTAATTGGGACTCCCCCTATCACTATGTAGCGATGCCAAGTAGCATCACAGCACACTCGGAGGAAAGCGCAGCGACTCAGTTCTGATACATCAGTTCACAGACGCCTTTTGCTGATTGACATCACCCTTTGAGGTGAATTGGGGAAAGAGCACCATCTACTCACCCAGAGAGAGAGCAGGGCCATTTGTGCTCTCTCGGGGCCCCAGCAGCTGATGGCGAGGTACATGACGGAATTCGAACCAGTGATCTCCTGATCATAGTGGCAACGCTTTAGCCTGCTGGACCACTCAGAGCCCTGTGTTTTTTTCCTTTTTGAAAGAAAAATTATTAATAAAAGCTTTTGTTTTCTATTCTTTTGTTGCATTTAAATAAAACGTATCCAGAATTGAGAAGAGGAAGTGGATGAGATGCCTGGAGTTCTCTTCTAGACTGGAGGGTTCTGGAGGGTTTTAGGGGAGTAATTACCTGGCCTACTTTGTCCAAACCTATTCTCAGCTCCGAGCGAGCTCTCCTGCATGCTGTAAACACTTCACCCATTTATAAGTGCCACCAACCACTTAAACAAAACAATCCAGCGTCTGCTCCACTTCTTCATGTTGCCTCTTCAGAGGTGAGGTAGCAAGCACAGATACTTCACACGCTGTTATGACACTTCATTCTAGCAAAGAAACAGCAGTGCGGCTGAGACGGTGATGAGGAGCAGAGGCTCTTATTATAATGGCTTTTGACCGTTGTTTAAACTGTATTTCACAACTGAGAGTAAATAGGGGTTTTGTTTGTTTTAAAAGTGAACACCTGAAATCACTCATCACGTTCTCTCAGATTCTCACAAATGTTTAATCCACAGTCACACAGGCTGACCACGGAACCCTGAAAACTCCTAAACGCTATTGTGTAATGTGATAGTTACTGGACCAGGTCTCCGTTCACTAAAAGTGGTAAATTATTCTAGCTGAACTCGGAGGAAAGCGCAGCAACTCAGTTCTGATACATCAGCTCACAGACGACTTGTGCTGATCCACATCGCACTTTGGAGTGATGTTGGGAGAAAGTACCATCTACTCACCCAGAGAGAGCAAGGCCAACTGTTCTCACTCAGGGCTCTGGCAGTTGATGGCAAGCTACATGAACAGGATTCAAATCTGGGATCTTCTGATCATAATAAAAGGGTTTGTTTTTTCTCCTTTCTGTGCATTTTCATAAAATGTATTCAAAATAAGTCTCCAATTTTGAGGAAATGTCCACCCCTCTCTGGGGGATTGAGATCTTCGTTTTCAATCAGTTTAATCCCACCAGCTCAGTCTAGGTAAGCAAAATAAGACTCTGAGTCTTGGGATCTTCTGCGTGCAGTTGATTAAAGTGCTTTACTCTCTCTCACTGTGGTTTGTAGATGGCTCACCACTTCAGATTCTGGAGAATTCCAAATGTTGTGGATGGAAAGAGGTGCAATCCACAGGAACATCCAAGAAAGATGTTGTTCGTGACCGAAAAACCTAACCTATACATAAAAATAGGCATTTTACTGAAATGTTTTATAAAGAAAATATCTGGTATTCATCTCAAAGTAATAAACCGTATTTTTTGCACTATAAGGTGCACTTAAAACCCTTTAATTTTCCCAAGAATCGTAAGTGCGCCTTATAATCCAGTGCTCCTTATGTATGAATTTTAGCAGTCAGGTTGTAAAGAGCAGTAAAGTCACTCTGCTAAAGTACAGAGTTATACAGGAGTTTCAGTTTAGTTTCGCCACCACCGAGACTGGAGCAGTATTATCATTAACCGCCCTATGCGCTAGATCTTTCACTGTTCAGAGATGAGTATTATCGGCCTGTAGCCTTCTGCTAACCCCAGCTGAAGAAGCATTAGCATTAGCCACTAACCGCTAGCTCTTTTACCAGTCAGAGGTGAGTATTTTGGACTGTATTCTGCGTGTTTACCATGTTAAAAGAAGCTACATGGAACGAACCAATAGCTAATATCACCCTGGTTTATCAGTACACTCAGGTTTCCTCAGTGTAGCACTGTCGGGCGGCATTTATGTCCTGCTAGCGCTGTGGTTAGCAGCTTATGCTGCTGCAACCCCCCTTAATGGAAATCTGGAAATCTAAGCTTACTGTAATTAAACGAAGAGGAGAAATCTGTGTAGATTCACATTCAGCGCTCATTTGACATTTTAGTAAAGTACTTTATTTTGCTTTCTAAAATTTACAAAAAAAACAGTCACATGTTCAGATACTATTTTTATTTTTTAAAGAGTTTTAAGCTTCAGTTTAGCTTCATTCACCAACAGTCATTTGGACTCACTCGCAGGCTCCCTCTAGTGTTCTGCAGTCCATTTCTGATATAAGAGGGAAACAGGAGTGATTAGGTGATTAGGCTCTCCATAAACCACTGCTGGTATCACTCTGTTTTGGAGTGTCAGTTAGTGTTAGTGAGGAGGAATGCTTTGGGAAAGTCAAACTGACATTTTTTTAAACCAGATTTTAACATTACAAATCTTTTGGTCGTGTGCCATTTGTAAGACTCTGGCTACTTCACTGTAAAAAACAGATACAGTGGTGTGAAAAAGTGTTTGGCCTCTTCCTAATTTCCTGATTTTTTGCATGTTTGTTACACTTAAATGTTTCGGAACATTTGAGGAAAAAAATCCAAACCTACATGGCCCTGTGTGAAATAGTGATTGCCCCCTAAACCTAATAGCTGGTTGGGCCACCCTTAGCAGCACCAACTGCAAGCAAGCATTTGCGATGACTTGCAATGAGTCTTTTACAGCGTTGCTGTAATTTGGGGCGGCCGGCCACTCCTGGGAAGGTTCACCACTGTTCACCACTTCGCCATTTGTGGACACCCTTTCCAGACTGATAGATCTCAATTACCTTCTTTCTCAATTGTTCCTGAATTTCTTTGGATCTGAGCATGATGTGCAGCTTTTAATGATCTTTTTGTGGACTTCACTTTGTCAGGCAGGTCCTATTTAAGTGAGGTCTTGCTTGAGAACAGGTGTGGCAGTAATCAGGCCTGGGTGTGGTTAGAGACAGTGTACTCAGGTGTCAGAAACCACAGTGACGGTATGTTTTAACAAGGGGGAATTCACTTTTTCACACAGGGCCATGTAGGTTTGGTTTTTTCTTCTCAAATGTTAATAATAAACACCTTTATTTAAAAATAGCATTTTGTGTTTACCCGTTTTGTCTTTGACTAATATTTAAATTGGTTTGATGTTCCGAAACAGTCCCTGTTCTGCTGCTGGGTCATTATTACCTTTTGCTTTGCTCAGCCCTGACTAGCATTAAAGCTGCAGTGAAAGAGTTGAGCAGCGTTTTTCAGATTAACGCTCAGCTGTGCTATTCACAGCACCCGATAGAACACAAGAGCATAAAGAAAATGGGAAGGAATCCCACCTCCTGCGTCTCTCGTTCAGCTTTGTTCCTCAGTTTTGGTGAGGGATTTAAAGTTTTTGTTGCAGGCCGGCTCAGGGGAGCCTCTCTGGCTGGCTTTTCAGTAAACTGATTCCTCTTGGCAGCTGAGAGAGCAACAGTGCCAGCACAGACAATGCCATATAGATCATCAAGTGCTGCTTTGGAGGTAGCAGGAGCTCTATTGGTTACCTTGGTTACTGAATTCCCTCATCCGTGGGGTGTAGTTAAGAATGAGTGTGCCATTTCTGAGAAGCTTGCTGTGGAAGATGTGCAAAGTGACAGGTCAGTGGAGTCCGTGGACATGCATGTGGATGTTCGGCATGCGTTTCAGGAACCTATAGGAATAAAATAAAGATCAGCAGTGGTTGGCCACGATAAATAAATTTGAAAAAAAAAAAAAAACAGAATTCAATAAATGATACAAATTAAAACATAAGTAATCTTAAAAAAGAAGATAATGTGCAAATATATAATCATATATAATCCTTTTGCAGTAAAGTGGAGGTTCTGATTTGCCTTTCCAATAATCCTACAAGCAGCTGTCTCAGATTTTCTTCTTTTCATCTCCCAAATCTAATCTTAAAGAAGAAGTCCGGTGTGAAATTGATTTAGGGTTTAATGAAATATGATAATGAGTTTAAATGTTTGTCGAATAACCGTGTTCTATTCACCCCAGCATTAAAAAATACAGGGCTTTTAGTCGATGCTCCCAACAGGCTTATAATGTGATAGTAATAGGGGCTAGCGTTGCCTATGCAAAGATGTCCCCAAGTAGCCTTAAATGAAATTAAGACATGATAAGGTTGCAAAATTAACATTTCCTCGGAATTTATTTTGCATTCTGTTCTTCTACCCAACCTATTTCACCCAACTTCAGGAGGGTGAAGACTAGCACATGCCTCTTCCGATACATGTGAAGCCAGCCACCGCTTCTTTTTCAACTGTTGCAGCATCACAAAGTAGCTAATGCAGGAAAGCACAGCGACTTGGTTCCAATACAACAGCTCACAGATGCTGGGAGTGACAAGGGGAAAAGCGCCATCTACCCATCCAGAGAGAGCAAAGCCAATTGTGCTCAATGGGGCTTTGGCTGCAGATGGCAAGCTATATGAGTGGGATTTAAACCAGCGATCTCCCAATCATAGTGGCAGCGTGTTATACAGCTGGACCACTCAAAGCCCTTCAAACAGTGTTTTTAACTAACTATCTGTGCACTTTCAAAGTTGTCAGTGCCTTGTTTTAAATTTCAGGGCCCTCAGAATTTGACAGTGAAGCGTGAGGAGCTACTTTGAGTTTATTAATGTTAAAAATATGTATTTCTTTGCAAATATCTATTACTAGCATCGTAAGCCTGTTAGGAGCATCGGATAAAAACGCTGTTTGTTGGAATGCAGGGGATGAAGCCTTTTTCTTTAAAGCCATTTAATTCGATTTAACTTAATTGCATTGATTGTCCATATAGTGGTAAAAGATTAAATTCCCTGGGTCAACGCAAGTAGTGGTAGTGTGAAGAATCATAGCAGCTAGCGGTTGTGCTTCCTGTGTCTCCTGGGTAAAGTGAGGTGTGTGATTTGGGATGTGTTTAGTTTGGTTGGAGGTCTGTAGTTTATGATCCCTATTGTTATTTAGTGTGATGGCCAATTTTTCATACTCCATACTTACCCTTAAATATGTGTCTTCTTATGTTTTAAGGTAATGTAGTGAATCTGCTTTTTAATGTAATCTCTTTGCCATTAATTGATAAGTGCAGTTAGTGATTTCTGCATGAATTTAAGTGCAGAAGCTATTAGAACTTTTTTACTAGAATGCATTTCATACCAAACCACTATTTTAATACACTAGAACTGACTAGATCATACACTGAGACACTTTCAGAGTTTAGTTTAATCAATCGGCCTTTATTTCTCTGAAAAATACATAGAGGGTAACCCTTACTTTAAATAAAGCAGAGCATTTTCAACTACAAAACTACAAGGAAAGGGGACATATAAAGCAGCCAATCTAAAGGAATAATAATAGCAACGTAGTAATAATAATAATAATAATAATAATACATTAAGAAATCAAAATTGGAGTAAAGTTTCAACAAACAAACAAACAAACAAATAAATAAATAAATATTACCAGCAAAATCCACCTAAAAATTTTAATCCAACTAAGACAAAATCAGACCTTGGTTTTGTCTGTAGTGTAGTCTTGACGCTAGCCGAGTCAAATGAACAGACAGGTTTATTAACAGGCTGATAACCAGATATTACAGATATTAGAGCCAAACAAACAATAATCTCACCAGAAACCAGAGCCGTAGTAGTATAAACAGTCCGTGTTCAATACCAAAAGACAGTCCAACTGTCATGTCTGGTGCTGTTAGCTCCTCTGTCCCTTCCACACCCAGCTCTAACGGAGGTTCTCAGGTCAACAACTACATTACCCAGAATGCACCACCCGCTGACATCACGCACTCACCTGATCACGTGACACCTCACCTGCTTCCTCCAGGAAGTCCTGAATACTGATTACTGGCACTATAAAAGAGCACTCCACACAAACACCCACGCCGCATATTGTAGGTTCTCCTCATTACAAAGCGTTCTATTTCTCTTGTCTCAGTTTATCTTGTGTATGACCTTGCCTTTGTTTTCTCGACGCCGATTATTGCCTTTGCCTCTGATATTGGATTGCTTGTGTATTACCTGGACTGTGTTTTCACTACTGCCTCTTGGATTACCTCTGACATTGGATATCTCGTTTATGGTATGGTTTTGTCTACATTGCTCTGGTTTCTGGTGATTAACTGTTTTCTGTATCAACCACGTATTACATCTGTTTATTTTTATAATAAACATATATTTTTATCAGTATCTGCACGTGTCTGCAATTCTGTGCTCATCATGACACCAACCAAGCATTAAATCCAAGAGGGGCAAAACAAGAGACATAAACCGATAAATAAGAAAAGAGGGTCGAAACGAGAAGGCACTAGAAAAATACATGAAAAGAACGCTCAGTATGCAACAAAAGTCGACAATACCTCGCGAAGATAGTATACATAATGCAGCCATACAGGAAACATGATGAGCATAACCCGGAACTACCTCAGAACACAGGTGAATCTGAGCGTCGGAGCGTAACATGATTGGGCGAAGGAGAGCGACTGACGGTGACGTCATAAATCATAGGATTCTGGGAAATGGGGTCCAGTTGTGTGGAAGGAGAGTCAGGCTGGGTAACATTTAGATCTATGTCAGGATTTGCTGAACTGATAAATAAACTCTTTTGTTTTTTTTTATCTTTTTGTTTTGTATCAATTATTACAACAATTAAAAATTAACTGGCTTTGTAGGCCCTCATAAGAAAATACATTCAATTTAAGTAACACATTTTCACAAATGTTTAAGTCCTTGTGCACGTTTGTTGTTGTATAATAAAAACACGACACAATGCTGAGCAGAACAGAGAGAGATGGTCACTGGGTGAATTTCAGAGTGCTGTGGGATAGTTAGCAGACAACCTAAGAGCAGCAGAAATAGTGAAAAACTGTTATCAAGAAAAAAAATAAATACTTCAAAGTGTTGAGAAAATGATACCCTGGAGTGATGTTTCACGGTGAAGCAGATTAAAAGCTCTGTGGCTCCCATGTAAATAACAAAACCATCACTGTTCTTTAAATTCTCAGTATATATCAAGATCAATTTCTCTCATTATGTGTAACATAATAACAATTTACAATTAAATACATTCCCTATATAGATTATACACTACGTTGCAATGATATCACTATCTGTTTTTTTTTTTACAAATCAAATGTAACCCATATAATGGGATTTAAACTTATAATACAGTTATGAGGTTGAGGTGGATCAAGTGTTAATGTGCCGTTCAGGGCCGTAAGCAAACGCTATACGTGTGAAGAAGCCATGAAGAAAACCATTACATTAATGAGAAGCTGAAGGAGAAAAAGTTGGAGTTCCCCAAAAAAAAAACTTGTATTAAAGAGAAGTGAGCAATAAAATACAGATCATTTATAGCAGAGGTGAAATGAATGTTTGACAGCTGAAATGATCAAAGTGATCAAAGTGATAAATAATCTATGAAAAATGGTGAACTAGTGATTTGTGTAGAGATGGGACACAATATTGATATTGTAATATATCATTGCTTTTGTTTGCGATACGTTTCCGATATGTGGTGTCAAATCTAAATATTTTTAGGACTTTCCCCCCCAATTTGACGTACACTCTCAAAAATAAAGGTACATACAGAGCTAAGGAAAGACTATTTCAACCAAATAAATTATTTTACGAGGACTAATTCACATTCACAAAATGAATTGTTGCTTTTGAGTCAGTTTCTGGAGTTCCTGGAGGTGCTGACTAATAGTTGCTGCTTTTCTTTCACGCTGTGAAGCTCCAGCTGACCTCAAAATACCTCAAATCACCATCTCAGTTAAGTTTATCTCAGGGGATTGTGACACCAGGAAGGTGAAGACTAGCACATGCCTCCTCCAACACTCTGAGGAAAGAGCAGCGACTCGGTTCTGATACATTAGCTCACAGATGCCCTGTGCTGAGAGACATCACCCTTTGAAGTGATAAGGGGAAAGGGTGTCATATAACCACCTATCTGTGCTCTCTCAGGACTCATCTAATTCACAACAATAGACAAACACGTTCTGCTTAAACTAATACCACACAAAAATGATATGTTTGCATGGTTTTATTGAACATAGCATGTTAATATTCACAGTGCAGGGTGGGAAAAGTGTGTTAACCCCTAGGCTTCTGACTTTTCTAAGAGCTAATTGGAGCCAGGATGTGATGAGATTGGATGTGTTGGTTAAAGCTGCACCAGTTTTGAGTTTGCTGTTTGCTCTTAAGAAGCATTGCTTGATGTGAATTATGCCTCACACAAAAAAAACTCTCAGAAGACCTACATTCAAGAATTTTTGACTTGTGTGAAGCTAGAAAGGGTTACAAAAGAATCTCTAAAAGTATCTCATGTTCATGTGTCCATGGTAAGATCAGCACTGTTGCTACTCTCTCTAGGCGTGGTCGTCCTGTAAAGATGACTGCAAGAGCACAGCGCGGAATGATCAAAGAGGTGAGGAAGAATCCTACAGTGTCAGCTGAAGACTTACAGAAATCTCTGACACACGCTAACGTTTTTGTTACAAGAGTTAAACAAGAAAGGAGTTCAGGAGGGCACCAGGGAGGAAGCCACTGCTTCACATTGCTGCACGCTTAAAGTTTGCAAAAGAGCACCTGGATGTTCCACAGCAGTACTGGCTAAATATACTGTGGACAGATGAAATTAAAATTTAGTTGTTTGGAAGGAACAAACAGAGCTCTGTGTGGAGAAAAAAAGACAAAGTGTAAAACATGGTGGAGGGAGCATCATGGTTTGGGGCTGCTTTGCCGCCTCAGGGTCTGGATGGAAAAACAGAAAAATGAATTCCCAAGTTTACCAAGACATTTTGCAAGAAAACTTAGGACCATCTGTCTGCCAACTGAAGCTCAACAGAGGATGGATGATGCAACAGGACAACGACCCAAAACATAGAAGTAAATCAACAACCGAACGTCTTCAACAGAAGAAAATATGCCTTCTGGAGAGTCCTGACCTTCTCAACCCAACTGAGATGCTGTGGCATCATGACCTCAAGAGAGCGATTCACACCAGATATCCCAAGAATATTATAGCTGAACTGAAACTGAAGTTTAGAGAAGAGAAATGATCCAAAACTCCTCCTGACTGTTGTGCAGGTCTGATCTGTAACTACAGGAAACATTTGTTTGAGGCACATTGATTGGACTCCAGGTTGGCTGACTCCTGGCTCCAATTAGCTCTTAGAATTATCCTAGGGGTTTATATACTTTTTCCACCCTGCACTGTGAATATTATGGGTTCACATACTTTTCATTCATTTATTTTTATTAAAGATCTGAAAGAATCTGAAAGGCTTATAGGCCCAAACTCAATGTGTTACATCAAATCTCCTTCACTTTATTTGAGTAATATTAACTTACATTTAGTCTGTTTTAATTAAAATGATTTAGCGAATGTAGTTCAAGGGAAACAGCTGCACATTGATGGGAGTGTCAGTGACAGAAGGACACACCCAGTAGGTGACAGTTCTTGTTATTTATAAAGGCTTTTTTTCTGTTGGATCAGTGTAATTCTAACAGACGTGACTCGAGACTATTGCAAATGCATTAATAATTTGTTGACCTTTTTTCCTTTTTTCTGGGAGTGTAGTAATAGTACTGCTTCATTACTCCTCATGGTGGTGTTAAGCAAACTGAGGAGGTAAGAATATTGGTTGATAATTCTGAGAAACTGACACCAGTAAATTCATAATTCCTGGTGTTTATTTAAAATTTTATTATTTTGTCCTCCTCAGTAACACAGATGCTGTGAAGTATAGTAGTAGAGAATAGTCTTGTGATATACTTTATATATATCAAGTATTGCAGAATCACAGTATTGGGATATTATCGCTAACATTGATGCCCTGTTGTTCCCACCACTAATGTTAATACTGAGTATGAACTGGGTCTAAGAATCATGCTACAATTACACTTCCTTTAAGATATCATCTTATCGTTGATGATGTATTATGATTATATCGTATTGTAACATGACCTGCGATTCCCACCCTTATATTTTTATTTTTTAAATTTTATTTCAAATTTTTATCCCACTTGCTTCCTAATTTAGAAGGCCAATTAACAAACCCACTCATTAGGACTCCCCCTATCACTAGTGATGCCCCAACACACCAGGAGGGTTAAGACTAGCGCATGCCTCCTATGATACACGTGAAGTCAGCCACCACCTCTTTTTGAGCTGCTGCTGTGAACAGTGGAGTGTTTCAGTAGAGGTGAGGCAATCTTAAAATGTAAAGTAGCATTTTGGTATCTCTGCAATGATAAATGGAGCAGAAAGTGACAGAAAGAAAAAGGGACATTAAAGGTAAATTTGAAACGAGGAGGAAGAGCAGAATCAATGTAGCATGTTGTGTAAAACATTGGCTGCACAGATAAATCAGGGCATGAGATTATCCGAGAGCAGAGAACAGAAGCTTTTCATCAATTGCAGATCAGGAGCTGCGATCGATCCTCCAGGCCCTGCTGCTGCTGCTGCATGTTTGACATTGACCAGTTTTCACTACCTGCTTTCATATAGACCGCTGCCAGCCACCATCTTCATCCCTGTTGATTGAATCTGTATTAATAAAAGATCAGATGAAAAAAGGGAAGCTGCAGATTTGATTTAATCACTTTATACCAAAGTTTATGTCATGTACACACAGGTTCAGGCACACACTAAAGAATTTAAACAATCCTAACAAATCAGGGGCCCTATTGTTCACCCTCCACAAGACACGTTGTGATGCTCTTTGCTATCTTACTCCCTGTCAACAGTCTAATTTTACACATTACGCCGCCTGCACCAATAAAATAGATAAAATTGAAGTTTAGAAATATCAATCAATGGTAACACTTTATTTTATGGAACACAAATTGGGCGCTTATCAATGTCTTATTATTTGCTTAATAAAGCCTCTATTAGACGTTTGTAAATAATTTATTCACTACTTATTAGGCTTTATTCTGTGTAAGTGCTATTGGTGCTTAAGAATTGAACTAATTCATGAATATTTACAATATTCTTACGCATTAAAATTTAGTAATGTCTTAACAAGTGTCATTTAAGAATTAGTTGACATATTACTTTACCATTTACCATTTAACAGTGTTATTTGTTGCACTTACTGGAAAGTGTTGCATCTATGTTTTACTTAAATTTAAAATTTAAAATTAAATAAATACAAATCTATCTATTCACCTGACCATAAAATTCAAAGTAGTATTTTTGCCCAAAGCAATTGATATAACAAAGAAACATAAATAAAAAATTAAATTACAATTTAGGCATAATAACTTCTAAAAAAGTTCTAAATCTAATTAAAATTAAAAATGTAGGCAATGAATTTCCCCAAATGATTTAATAAGTAATTCAGTTCATCCAGGCTCACAGTGCACTCCAGTTTAAAGCAATCGTTTTGCTCAAACCACTGTAATTCACTGAACTCATTAGGTTTTATGGAGTAGCGGTCTTGGACTGACTAATAAGCTTCTCATTATGACTGTTTTTTTTTTTTTTTTTTTTGCAAAATCAACGCAAAAATCCAGTCTGTACACACCACAAATAACATTTCATCCAGTTTAGTTTTAATCAGGAGGGTTCAGTTTGTCCTCAGTGGCAGTGAAACAGGGCTGAGGCTCATCACTGTTTATTCTAAGCTTGGGGTGTATTTATGGTGGCCAGTGATGCAGTTGAGTGTGTGCAGCTGTAACCCTGCCACTGCTCTCAGAGCTTTATCTGCTGATTCACTGGCCCTGACCTTCACACTGACGGGGCCACAACCAGTGCTGCTGTCTCGCGTACACACACAGCACATGATTAATGAGAGAGGAAAGAGGAAGAGAATGTGAGGAAGAGAAGTAGGTGATAGTATGGTCCTTGTGTGTTAAATCTTTTACATTTTCAAAATAACCAAAAAGAAAGGACCCAATGCAAAAGTTAGTAGGTTAGTACCTACTTGCACCTACTAGCTACCTTATACTTCCTTTGCTTTCCTCCTGTATCCCACTATTTCCCTTTTGCCTCCTTTAGACCCTGCCGAAAAATGATTTTGCCTTAAACTTCTACGTCCTCTTTTGCTAAATGTACATCATTATTTGTAAGCAATGCAATAGAATGTAATCTCCTAGGGATCCCATACTTTTGCAAAGTGCTTCTATCCTTTTTAGTCCCTAATTATTGTCAGGAGTGCAACAGGGAGGACGTGAGGTGGACACAAATGCAGGAAATAAAAAATATAATTTATTAAGCAAAGAAACAAAAAGAAACAACCGAAAAAACCAAAACAAACACTGGAAAAAACATAGGCAAACAGGGAGGCTAAGTAAACAACCAAGGAAACTAAAACTAAAGAAACTAAATCTAGAAACTCAAAAAACAAGAAATAAACTAGGGAATAAAACAGGAAAGTGGTGCTGGAGTTAACGAGAAAAAAAAAACGAGATAGCAACAATAATAAACAACAACAAAGACAGACAAAGAAAAAACGCGGAAATAATAAGAATATAATGCACACAGAGGGAAACCTAAATGGAAGACACCAGGGGAAACAGGTAATTAGGGGGCGGAGCTACAGATTAGAATCACTTGGGGGGAGACAGGTGAGAACGCTCAGACAGAGACACAGGGAAAACACAGAACATGTGCAGAAGCGCAAGGAAAAACATAACAGACAGGAGGGCAGAAATAACAAAGACAGGCTAGAAAAGACACAGAACAGGACCAGAACGTGACAATTATACAAAAACAAAACAATACACTGATGTTGCTTAAAGGAGGAGGAGAAGTGATAGTATGGTCCATGTGTGTTAAAGAAACATTTTTTTTGTTTCATCTTTTTTTACATTTTCAAAATAACAAAAAAAAAAAAGGACCAAAGCAAAATTTGGACACCCTGCATGGTGGTTATTACCTACAATTACCCCTTTAGCAAGTGTCCTTAGTCTGTAAAATGCCTTATTTGTAACCAAAAATGGGCGGCACGGTGGCACAGTGGGTAGCACCTCCGCCTCACAGCAAGACGGCCTGGGTTCGATTCCCGGCTGGGGCGACCCGGGTCTTTCTGTGTGGAGTTTGCACGTCTCCCCGTGTCTGCGTGGGTTTCCTCCGGGTTCTCCGGTTTCCTCCCACAGTCCAAAGACTAATAAAGTTCAGGCTAATTGGAACTTGATTGAAATTGCCCCTTAGGTGTGAGTGTGTGAGTGAATGTGTCTGTACTGTTACCAACCTGCGAGTCCTCATCTGAGGACGAGATCATAGAACCTTGTGAATAAACGATACCTATCCTGCCACGAAATAGCTGACGAGCTGATGTGGCGTTAAACTCGACTTACCTGACCTGACCTGACCTGTAACCAAAAATGAGTTGTTTGAGGGATATTCATCCACTCTCTCCTGCAAAAGTCTGCAGGACTGTGAGATTCCTGCACTGTCCTGCAGGCACTGCTCATTTGAGTTTTTTTCACAGATTTGTTTAGTGATGTTCAGATGAGGGCACTGTGAGGGACATGGTAAACACTTCAGATTGCACCATTTGCACCTAGTCTATTGTGAATTTTGAAGTGGGTTTAGGATAATTAATGCAACCTGAATATTTATTATATATATGTTTTGAGCCATTTTTATTGTCAGAGTGACACCTGACTGTCAATCTGACTGCTACTCAAGCCTCTCAGCCTGAAGACTCAGTTTCCCAGCAGCCTCAGGCTCAGAACTATAGTGACTCTGAGAACCACATGTATCTCAAGCGTTCTATGTCACCAAGCTATTGAATGATTGCTAATCATTTCCACCTGGTCTGCCTAGTATAAATACTCCTTCAGTGCAATTCTGAAGTTGCTGCATGTTATCTAGTTTTCTAGAGTTCTTTGATTCTTGAAACTTTTTCTACCTACCTTTACTCTATTGCCTATTGCCTCTGGCTTGTTTGATTTACTGTTGCTGACCTATTTCTCCTTTTTGACTGCTCTCTTGCCTGCTCCCTGTTATCTGGATATTCTGTGTACCGAACCCTTTTTGTTAATCGACCACTCTCTAGGTATGTCCATTATTTTGTCTGCCCTATTGGTTTTGATATTGCCTGTCCCTGACTGCCTCTGTTTGCCTAGTCCTGTTAAAAAAACTGTGCTTTCTAATCAGTGTTTGTCTCCTCTGGTCCTGGTATTCCTCACACAGAGTGCTAGGGAGTTGCATAGAGGAGCCCATTGCTGGTGTTTTTTTGGGACAAGGTTAGAGGAGTCTCAGGATTTATGATTTTGAAATTTTGTATCATCTGGTCTTTCCAAACAATGACTGCGAACAAGCCATAAACATGCTAATTAGGTCTAAGACCTCGGTCAAAGTCTTCTAGGCTTCCCATAATTTTGCAAAGTGCTACTTTTTTATCTAGAATTGTGCAAAACCAAAGCAATACACTGATGTTGTTTAAAATGCTGAAAAATATGTTTCATCTTTAACTTTAAATGCGTACTTATTTTCAGAGGCGTGCAGACATAGAGAGCACCACCAACTCTGCCCTTTATCAACCAAAGTGCTCTTTTGAAACTTCTTTTTTTTTAAATATATATATATATATATATATATTATTATTATTAAGATTTTATTGAGGCCGGTTTGAAATGATCTTTTGATTAAAAACGAGTAAAAACAGAATGCCCTGAAATCAGCTCGCACACACCTGACCTTTCTCTTCCTCTGTCACGTGACCCCGCGCGGTCACGCGCAAGGCACACTAGATGCGCTGTTCAGCAGTTCAGTTCAGCGAGTCTTCAGCACAGCACGCATGCCAACAGATAGGCTTCTTCTCCCCCGTGTCCCACCAGCCAGGTAACATACACATCAAGTAAAATCCTACCGTTTGCCCTATATTGTATATGTATTTTATCAGTTGGTGGTGTGACATTTTTCCATTGAAAACTCACGTTTAGAGAATGTTACAAATAAAAGTCAAATTTAATTCAACATGTGCGTGTAATTTTTTTTTATAATGAAGTGTTCCACGTTCGCTAAAAAGTGTTTGTTAGGGATAACACAGCCTAGAGTGCCTTAAGCTTTATAGAGTTATATAAAATCCATGTGAGCTTATTATATGAAAACAATATTGTAAACATTGTAAACATATACATTTTGGTAAAATTTGTAAGACTATGGCACAATCCCATTTCAACCCTTGGTGCTACCACTTAGCCCTAGCTCTCTGTTTTGCGTGAGCACGTCTAGGGGTAGGGTTTCCCGATTCTTGTTAGGCTGAATGGAAAGATAGCAAGATGGTGGCACAAGCAACCAAAGAAACCCAAACATTTTTGATAAATAATTAATTACCATAGTTTAATGTGTAGTTTCTATTTTTTTCATAACAAGCATTAAAAAAAAGCTAGTAGTTTCTGTCAGTAGCTAACTATCTTTCCTGTTCCACCTTAAATGGTGCAACAGACGGCAGAGGCTGCAGCATTTAAAGTTGAACGGAAAAAAAAAATAAAAGCTTATAAAAGCTCATTTCAGCTCTCCATTACAGAGGGAGAAATTAAAGAACGGACAATGATAATTAATTGCTGCACCATCTCCCCCCTTTCTGAATACGATAAACGATAAAGCCCTAAAGTTAACTAGTTAAACAGCAGATACTTTACTGAACTTTAGCGCTCCACTGCTGTTTATCTGTATCGGTTGATTGGAGGATTGTTTCAATTCTTAGAAGGGGAGGATTTTACCCTTTACCCTTAAGTTTTTCGAGTTACACTCGAAAAAAAATGGTAGGACGTCTAAGACTTGTTGTGGCTTGCCCCTTTGTCCTCAATCTGCCAACGTGAGCTTCGTTCAAGGGGTGGGCAAGGCAGACACCCCCCTCTCTACTATCCCAAATGGTGTACTATTAACTCTGTGATGGTAGAACAGAATGGATCTTTGTACAGTTACACAGTTACACTTCTGGCCCTGAAACTGCTGCAGTGAAAGAGCAGCATTTGGCCTGACAAAGACATTTCTCCCACATCACTACAGAATGGTGCACAGCTCTGAAATCTGCATTCACCCAGTACGTGGCTCTTGATGGATGGCAGAGAGGATTTCCTCTTGGCTGGGTAGAGTTGTGTTCAGTGTTCAGAGCCGAGTGCCACGCTGCGCTCTCCATTTCCCTGCGCGTTCTGCCGTGCACTGCTCCAAGCAACCGGCCTGACACGGCTAATAGAGATGAGTTCTACAGTAATTCTGCTGGGGTGGGGTGGGGGTGGGGGGTGAATGACAGCTGGCACAGACTACCACTCTGCCAAGAAATATATGCAGGACCCACAGCGGCTCAAGGTGCTCTCAGTGCTGGAGAGACAGTCAGTTGCAGAGTAACTTAGCCATTCCCTTTAGCGGCTCACCTGAGGGCCTTCTGACCGACTGAAGTATATATCCAGACCAGAGCAGCTATGGCCACCTGTCCAAACCTGATGAAATCAATCAAAGTCCACCGGCGGCTGCCGTTCCCAGATCGAAAGCCCCCTCGACATCAATCAGAACACAGCTCCCTGACAGCTTCCTGAGTGGCATCTGGTGCCTCTGCACACTTTCAGGAGCATCAAGGCTATAGCCGGCCTGCTTACAGTCCAGGCCTATCCTCTGCTGACCTCAGGCCCCGCTAATTTGGCATTGCTTGGTAACCTTGACATCAATCACTGGAGAACAAGCAATTAGCCTCTCAGCCTTGGCTCTCCCCAGGCCCTATTAAGTCCAAGCAGAGGGCCACTGTGCCAATCATTAACAATAAGTTCAGTCAAATCTGTTCAGGAGGTCTCTAAACAAGGTACCAGAGTCCACACTGAAACGTCAAGCTGTTTTAAAATAGGGAAATTAGGATCTGTAATAACAAATGAACTTATTTGTAATTTGATGCCAAGAACTTAAAGCTGTTAAGTATAATGTATCTGTTGTATAAAACATCATAGCATAGAATAGAAGTAGTCTAGTAGTAGTAACCTAGCAACACTGTAGCGCTTACAAACCAAATACAAACCAAATGCGATGTCATTATGCACCCCTGGGACTTTAATCTACACAGATTTCTCTCCTACGTTTATTTGAATGAGTAAAGCGCTTCTGTTTATTTACAATATGCTTAGATTTTGACTGAAATGGCCGATAATGCAGTGCTACAGCGCAGCTACAAGCAGAGCAGCAATGAAAATATTTTAACATGAGTGTTTATTACCAAACAGATCATATTTTCTCAACCTCTTTAACTCAAAATCTTCCAATAAACAGTGATAATGGTGCTGTGGTATAATCACAAAAATACACTTAAGGTTCATGCTATAATGTGTCATATTGGCACTGCTGTGCTGATCTTTGCACTCAGCCTTCTGCCAAAAATGGAACAAATTCTTAGCAGTGAGAAAAAATGTTGAGAATCAGAATCTCAGAATCTGTTACCTGTTATTTAGTCCCCTGATCTGTAATTAGGAACTAATATTTGAGATATTATGGTATGTTTTCATGCTCTACTCTCTATGCTCTATGGAGAACTCTTCTCAGTGCTGCTGGCAGTAATGTCCAGAAATGGTACAGCAAGATAAAACACTTAAACAGTAATCTGTAGATGAGGTGTGATTTGTAGTTTTATTTAAAATAAATAAATATATTGTTTTTATGTTTAAATGTTAACAAAAACATACCACTCACTGTTCTCACTCCTCTCACTACTATCACCGTTCTCACTACTCTCACACCTTCCACTGCTTTCGTTCACTGCTCTCACTCCTCTCACTACCCTCACTGCTTTCACTGCTCTTACAATCACTGCACTTGCTACTCTAACTGCTTTCACTACTCTCACTGCTATCACTGCTCTTATTCACTGCACTCACTGCTCTCACTACTCTCACTGCTCTCACTCACTGCTCTTACTACTCTCACTGCTCTAACTACTCTCACGGCTTCCACTGCTTCTCACTGCTATTACTGCTCTCACTACTCTCACGGCTACCACTGGTCTCACTCAAGGCTCTGACTGTTCACACAGCTCACTGCTTCAGCTACTCTCACTGGTTTTACTACTTTTACTGCTCTCACTCAAGACTCTCACTGCTCTCTCTCAAGGCTCTCACTACTCTCACTGTTCTCACTACTCTCACTGCTCTCACTACTCTCACTACTCTCACTGCTTTTACTGCTGTCACTCCTCTCACTACTCTCACTGCTTTTACTGCTGTCACTCCTCTCACTGCTCTCACTGCTATTACTGCTCTCACGGCTTCCACTGCAATCATTCACTGCTCTCACTCACTGCTCCCACTACTCTTACTGCTTCCACTGCTCTTACGCACTGCTCTCACGGCTTCCATTGCTCTCATTCACTGCTCTCACTCAAGACTCTCACTGCTCTCTCTCCAGGCTTTCACTGTTCCCACTACACTCATTATTGCCGCTACTCTTACAGCTCACTGCTATCACTACTCTCACTGCTTTCACTGCTCTCACTGAAGGCTCTCACTGCTTTTACTGCTCTCACTATTTCAACTGCTGTCACTACTCTCATTGTTTTGACTGTTATCACTACTCTCACTGCTCTCACTATTTCAACTGCTAGCACTCCTCTCACTCAAGCTTCTCACATGGATCACTACACCCACTACTTGCACCGCTCTCACTGTTCTCACTACTCTCACTGCCCTCACTACTCTTACTACTCTCACTTCTCAAGAGGAAGATGCTCTTTTGCACTTATGTCTTACATATGTGATTTATGCCAGTGTGACCCAGTCTAAACAGTGATATTTTTTTTAATCCATGTGACTTCAAGGAGATCAAGAAGAAAAGAAGAAAGACGCCTGTGAGAAGTAGACAGGAATAAAGGATGAGAGAGTGAGGAAGGGGTTCAGTGGTGGGAAAATTCAGACCTCAGAAATATCAGGACTGATGTCTCTGTCTAAAACAACTGCTCTGTTGTTTGTTTATTATACAATGTCTGAATGCAGTCAGAAGACCAGATTGATAACATTGATGGCTCCTGTGATGATGAAAAAAGTGAAACTGAAACTTCATGTGAAGCACTGACTGCTCTTTAGCTAGCAACCTGCTGCACAAATACAGCCAAAGTTGTCCATATATCAAAACACAGGCCACAGTAAGGGGCCTAAAAATAATACGGGAATAGCTTGGAGTAACAATTCATCAGGACCTGTCCATCTCCAGCTGCCCAGCTAATAACCTTCACTACAAAGAAAAGCCCCCCTCCAACCCCACCATTATAGTGCTCTGCACTGCCTCTCATGTGTGGGATGTCTGTATTTTGTCCTTTTCTTTTTTGCTAAGACTGGAGCCACGGGAAGCTAGCTAAGAGCCTCCTGCAGAGAGAATCGCCCGGCCCCAACATATTCTGACAAGACAAACATTTGCACTTGGTGAGTCTTTGAAAAAACTGAATGGGCAGCAAGAAGCAGAGCAGTGCTCACATCCAGCCAGCTCCACCGATCACAGCCTAGGATCATAATAGTCTGGAGGTGTAGGGTGGAGTAAATGTGTGTGTGTGTGTGTGTGTGTGTTGGGGGGGTGATGTGGCTTTTTAATGCGGCAGACAGTTATTTATAGCATCTTGAGCTGCAGCTCTGCAGGAAAAATTAGACTTCCCCAAGATTTATCAGGAGCCTCATTAGACGAGGGATCAGTTACCAGGCTGGGGCAAAACAGCACAGACCACATTAGCTGTGTTCCAGCAGGGGGTCCTCGCACCCCTCACAAGACACTGTAATTAACTCCTACAAGCTAAAAGTTATTACCGCACTTTTGCTATACCACTGAAATGTAATTACACAGGGTGAGGGGCAGATTCAGACTGTCTGTAGGGCGCAAAATAAAACCTACTGCATACAGATATACAGACAGACAGACCTAACCAAACACTTCATCATGTTTTCTCACCTGTAGGAATATAAGGAGTTAACCCTATACAACACTGCATCCCATTTACTCCACTGGAAAGGGAACCTTCAGAATTCTGAATTTCACTAAAGAGACAACCTGCAAATCCCTGGTAGAAATGAAAAAGTGAATTGAAAAGTTTTGAACATTCCACTAATGTGTAAAAACAAATGCTGTTATTGCATTAACCCTTAGAACCATGCAGACGTATTTTCCATCCAAAATCACACCTTGTGATCTCAGCTTAATTATTTAGGAATCCCTCCACACATAAAAATAATCCATATATGGTTAAAAAGGGTGGAACCTACTCTTTCTTAAAATAGTGATCGCATCCCAGTGCGGTAAAGCTAAATCTACAAGAAATCCATTGAGAAAATCACCTAAAAAAGTGAGATCTCCTTCCCCAACCAATATTATTTACCTTTAGTGCTTCAAACATATTTATATGATGCTTCAAACCAAATAATATCAGTAAATAAAGACTCAAAAGTGTCCACAGAAAAAGTGTGAAACTACCTGCTTTACTCAAACTAAAGCTAGGTATGCTGCACACTACTTATTATAGCTTTTGTACTAAGTACTAAAAAGTATACATTGTGTTATATATACAGTATATAGTTTTCTTTGTGTGTCCTGATCAAAATACTGAAAGGCATAGGCTGCTCTGAGTGTCAGGTTTTTAGTAATCTACATGTATCCTAGAGGTGTGATTATTAAGAAAAATAAATCCGCCTGATGCTGTTTCTCCATGTACAGTATTTTGTCAAAGTATTAAGTCATGTAATGAACTCTCATCAATATTCTTATGCTTTCAGCTCATAAACACTCTAGTCTAACAATTTTTGAAAATATATCTTAGGTGTGAATATATTTAAAGTCTATACATTCAAAAATAAGTAAAAAAAAAAAAAAACAGGCGCTTGGTAAAATTTTGATCAAAACATGATCAGTTCCAGGAAAAAATACAAATTCTGCTTCCTTTTACATTTTAAATGATTATATTTTTAAGGAGCCGTATTTCTTCTGGAGTAAATAAGATCAGGGCATGTGACTGGCATGTGACTGATATAATTACTGTGTTATAAGACCTGAAAGAGGAACTGACCAAAACAAAGAAAAAACTCACTAAAACAGCCTAGAGTTAAAGGGTTAATACATGTGATTAATCTGAAAACTTGAATGCATTTTTTTGCACGATTAAAATGTTATTTAATAATAATTTTAGGCATTCCTTTTTTGTTTAATCTAGATCAAAGTTAAAATGTAAAATCAGCTTAAAATATGATGAATTAAAATGCTCTAGTAGTATTACGAGCTGATTCATTTCTGGACTCTCTGACTATCAGCCTATGGCCATCAGCGCTGTGATATGTGGACAAATGTGACATGGCAGGCCTGCAATGTGATCTGAGAGCTAAGCAAGCTGTTTCAGGCAGAGATGTCAGGCTGAACTGTAATTACGACTGACAGTTACAGAAAATATTTGGACACAGCCACACCTTTACCCCCATGAGCGGCTAAAGCCTTAGGTACTCTAGAGATCAGATTATAAACAGATGCTGCTGTTTCTACATCCATTCATATTCAGTACTGTTGACTAAAGTACTTTGTGCTAAGTGTTTTTTTTATTTAATAACGGGAACAGACTGTTAATGTTTTCTTTACTTTAAAATAAAAATGAACAGAAAAACTATATTTACAATAAAGAATACAAAATTACAGAATATGATTATAGAGAAAGATTACAGCATATTATGGTTTAATATGAAAAGTAATTTCCCGGTAATGACTTACAGTGTATTACAGATTTTTACAGAGTAAGTTCTGGCATAAATAATGCATAGAAGTGTTAGCTGGTTAATTTACATAATATTTACTGAAAATATGCGCTGACCTCTACCCAAATTATGTGCAGTGTATTCAATGTCTTAAGTAAGTTTGATGTGTTATTTTGGGTAAAATTAAGGAAGATTCTACATGTAGTTTTTTTAGATTTGATGTATTTTTGTCTGTTGGCTCAAAACACTGCAGTACATTATTTGACAACGTCTTTAATCTAGGCAAACATTTTTTCCCTTGAATATTACAGTTAGTATACAGGTAGCAGCTATTTCATAAGGCATCCCAAGATGCATTGCTGTCTACAGTTTACAAATGAACATTGTTAATTTCCTGTAGTTATTTCCTGTATGATTTTACTGTTAGTCTGAGGGCCATACAGGTTGGTTTATGTCAATTAGGCTTTTTTTAAAACCAGTACTATTTGATTTGGTTCAAACCAGAGACTGTAAAAAACGATGGATGCTGTGTAAAAAAAA
This sequence comes from Astyanax mexicanus, assembly GCF_023375975.1. Taxonomy (NCBI): domain Eukaryota; kingdom Metazoa; phylum Chordata; class Actinopteri; order Characiformes; family Acestrorhamphidae; genus Astyanax; species Astyanax mexicanus. Next base: position 15,320,837 of record NC_064419.1, read on the forward strand.
ATCTTCCGCCATGTTGGCGATCCTGAAACCCAAGTCTGCGCAGTAGAGACCAGAGGAGGGAGAAAGACTGTGGAGAGACAGCCTACTCATTTAAATAAACCCGCCCCTGAGGGCTGCCTCCACAGAGCTCACACAGTCTATGGTCCCACCCATACAGTCATTGGTCCCACCCCGGCTAGGTGTAACCAAGCCCTTTTACAATAACCACACCTTTTTAAATAGAGCTGAATAACGTTTTAAAAACCGAATTCTGTTGAGATATAAAAATTTGACAATATAAGCAAAAGTTACACTAGCTGTTGTGTTTAAATAAAGGAGGTAGAATTACAGAATATTAGAAAAAAACGTGATTGAAAGTTGTCTGTTTTGCCATTGAAACCTATGGGGATGGGTGGGGTTAAACAGCTTTCTGAAACCGAACAGCAGGGGGCGCCCGACCTTTGGTGGCTCACTTTTGAGAGACGATGCTCTGTCCAGTTTTACACAGTCTATGGTTAAAACAGATTCTGGTTCATTTGTACCCTTAGTGCAGTTCGATTGAGCAGGTGTCAAAATAACTGGACCAAGACCTGCTAGACTCTGGAGCGGTTGTGGTGAGAATGTGACCTGGTCTCTATCCGACCCAGCTATCAAATACACTAAACTGCTGATAAGTCGCAGTTTAATCTGATATATTAGCCAGATAATGCTAATTACCACAGCTATGACCTATGAACTAACACTGTCTCTCTCTCTCTCTCTTTCTGATGCTGTTTACACGCATGGTCTGTGCTGCGTTTACTGCTCACAGCCGCACGACTCCATTTACTACATGTACATCTGCACTGCACATTCTATTAAAAACACGTTGTTTGAAAGTGCAGTATTTTTTTTAGCATTTGCTCTGTGTTAAAGCAGATTAACACTGCACAGATATACATGCTGGAACACAGAATATTCTCACTGTATTTACTTTCTTGCTGATGCACCAGACAGCTCTGACCAATCAGAGGAGACAGTATAGATAAGTGCGTCATTTGATGCATTTAGGTTTTATGCCTGTGTAAAACCAAACCAAACCGAGGGAGAAAACACTCCACTATCAACTGATTCAGACCAGAGAAACCAACTACAGGTGTGAAAAACGCCCTCAATTTATTATATTATATTTGTTAACTGAAAATGTCCCATTTATTTATTGGTATTATATAGGCTTTCACACAGACAAAAACAGACAAAAATCAATGAAAGCTAATCATGAGATTCAGATTTTTTTTCCTTTTTTTGTCTGTGTGAAATCCTTTAAAATAATAAAATAAATCTAACATTTTCATTCAACAAATATAATGAATTATGCAGAATATTCCCTTTACTTTCTATAGCTTTTTTATATTCTACAACGTCTAAAACAATTTATTTTCAGATATTTTTAGCCCACACTGTAAATCAAATGGTTGCAAAAGCTTCACTAACAGAAGCAGTATCTTCTACGTCAGTACTGTTTGTTTTGTAGCCAAATAGACATTTATTCTTCTATTTTTCTTTATGTGATTTATTTGTACATTTCGCTAGCTTTTAATTTAACATGCACCATGGTAAGTGCGTATATATACAGTGCAGAGTAAAGGAAGGGAGGACATGCAGGCAGAAGACACACATCAGCCGCAGCCTGAGAACACTCCAAATCCCTTAATCTCAGTAATCTACAGAAGCGTGATTAGGACTGGGAAAGAAAATCAGACCATTTTTTCTCAGATCAGAAGGTGATCAGGCTGGAGTGCTGTCTTGGAATATAGGCCTCTGGGCCACCGTCACAATGATGGCACTCTGCCATCAGCTGAGCCTTATCAGGCTGAGGAGTGCTGTTATTGACTGATTGCTGCGGGACTCAAAGCAGATTTAGTGCTGGAGCAGAGAGCTTCAAAGAAGTCCCAAAGCTCACTCTGATCTGATGCTTTACTGTAAATCTGAAATCTAAATGTTTAATCTAAAACCACAATACCAATAATTTTTTAGAGAAAAAATATTTTTGTTTGATGAATGTACTTATAAAAGATTCTCACGATACAACATTATTACGATAAAATGTCTATGATATCATGATACTGTGATTATATGATGCTTCTGTGTTACTGAAGAGGATAAATAATAAACTCCTAAATAAATAAATACCAGGAATTATGGATTTATTGGTGTCAGTTTTACAGAATTTAACAACCAATATTCTTCACCGCGGTTTACCCATGTCTTTTAATTATAGCGCCTCAATGTGGAGTAATGGAGCCGTAACTTTAGTAAGTCTAATTGGGGAGGCAAGGTTTAAGGAGTTTAGAGCACCTTATATTTCATGTTTCAATAAAATATATCCATATTTAATGGCACGTTTATATATATTACAAATGAAAACAATGGGATATATTGCAATATCAATATTTTGTCCCACCCCTATTGTGTATGTGACACGCAGACACAGTGTGGTCACATTTGTGATAATATGTTAAATTTCATGTAATATTTTTATTTATTTCATTAAAATCTGCCATGTAACTCTTCTTTATGTACTTCAATTCTAAGCATTTCTAAAGAGAGTACACCTGCTGTTTCCTGCTGCTGCCTGTAGATGGCAGTGTAGCGCAGGCTCTACTGTGACTAGCTGTGATTAGCTGTAGTAGCTTTGAATTCCCCTCTCAGACCAGAGACACTTTCCTGAAAGCAAGTCATGGTTTCTGTCTCATGTTTTAAACCTGTTTTTCAAGTGAGAAAGGTGTTTTTTCAGCTGACAAATGCACCCAAATCTTTTCAAACTAGTGAATAAATCATACTAGTCCATGTTTATGCACCTAGGTTGAGCTGGGAATTAAATAAATGTTTATTATTTGGTAGAAATGAAGACGTGTGGATGAGGGTAAAATAGCAGATGTTTCGAGTGTTTTAGTCAATTGTATTCCAGCTATGTCAAAAAAACTTTAAAATGAGATGTTCTAAGCTGTTCTGATGGTGTTTTACAAGTACACAGTATTTGGTCCATTGAACAGTATACTGACGTGTTTTCAGAACTGGCTGTTCTGAGAGGTATTACCAGTACTAGCAGTTAGCAGCTTTAGCATGTGTGTTGTTTATCTCCCTGTACAGTTCAATGTAAATCAGTGTACACACAAACCTCCTCTGAATTTTGGTCTTTGGTGAATAATGTGTAATGAATATACTGTTCATATACAAACTAGAGTGTGTTAGAATATGTATTTAGGCCATTCTACCGAATAGGTGCCATTTGATTGTTGTAACTATTCCAAATTAAACATATTTTTTAAAATATTTTTTAACTCTGAAGCTAATAATAAATATTTAACTATTCAAAACATATATTGGTCAAACTCAGGCAGTGTTACTTAAATTTGTACACGGTTTATAAGCTGAAGATGGTTAATTTTTTTATTTATTATTTTTTTCTCAGTGCTGTTACCAAAACTCATGTGAGATTCAAAAAGCATGTTTAAAAGCAAATCCACTAATTCCTTTGATTTTCTCTCAAGAAAGTGAAGCACAATGTATTTTTCAAAAATACGTAAAGCCATTTTTATTTTATCAAGAAAACCCAAAACTGAAATTGATCAGATTTATTTTATGCAATTTATTCAACAAATGTACAAATAATGAACCAAACAAAATTGGAAAAAGTGGTTTATATTAACTAATATTCATATTAATAAATGAATGAACCATAGTATTTAAGCTAAAATACACATTTTAGTTGTGTCCCCATAGGACACAAAAACATTAAAAGAAGGATGTGTATGTTTGTAAATAGGGAAAACAAAGTTGTAAAAAAGTTATAAACCATGTAAAAAGTCATCAGCATGAAAACAGATAACAAAATGTTTTGTAGATAGAATCCACCTGTGTATATGCATTTATTTCTATTTCACACATAAATACAGTAATTAATTTGAACTCTTTAACAAATATTTTTTTTAGGTCATGTACACGTCTCTCACAGTCACAAGGGTCAGATATTGACTGCAGGGTCAAATGTGGCCCAAATCTGATCTGACACAGGTGTGTCATTTGTGTGGCTGTGTGAACAGCAAAAAACACTGAATCTGGGCCATATCTATATGTGTTATAGAAATCTGATACATAACCAATTTACAGCAATGCAACTGAAGGGCCAGATCAGAATTCAGTGTGAATTTATTTTAAGCAGAAGGAAAAAAGGTTGTGAGTAGATGGGAAAAGGACAGCAGCAGTGATTTGAGGTAACAGAGCTGAGATATATGTGGACTGATCTCTCTGTTTCAAAAATATGAGAAGGTGCAGCATCAAAGGAAAAAATAAAATGCCCTAAAACCCTGTCTGTGTCCAGATAATGTGCACTTTCTTGCATTGAGCTCCAGCACCATTCTTCCCTGTGATAAACCCGGCTCTGAGACTGAACTGCTGCATAGCTCCTGAGATTCTGTCTGATTAAAGATTAAAGTGAAACTTAATGTGAAGTTTTGCTGTTTAGCACATGTTTGACAGATACACAGCACAAACTGTTCAGACAGATGTCAGATATATTAAAAAATATTGTGTGAACAGCCAAAAATAAACACTGGATTTGCTTAAAAAATCTGATTTGGGCCACTTTTATCGGCTGTGTGGGGGTAGCATAAGACAGCGCCATACAACACCAATGCAGACTGGCAGTGCATCTTATCTACATAAGAAAAATACAGTCTCTGCCATTTTATGTACTGGAAATGAATATGAATGCACATAGGTGACACATGTCATTCAGCATTAAAGTGATGAATGTCAACTATAAAGACAATGAGTTCCTTTTACTCGTGGTTTTATTGTAGAAGTTTTAGGACCCTTGTGAAAAGGAGGTATACTTAAGATCATTAAAAGTATGTTCAAATTAGGTAAAGAATACTAAAAAGGCATTTTCAATTTAATATACTTTGTATTTCCATAAAATGTATTTTTAAGCATTATACTTTAAATGATAAATGTTGTTAATAGAACATATATTTCTATGTCGGGGGCGCAAAAATAACCGAAAAGCAAAAATTAACCGGCGTGTTTTAAAATTGTGAGTGTGTAAATTAACTTCTTGTGAGCACAAATGTGAAACTAGTGAGCAAAAAAAAGTGAATGGTGTGTGTGCTGAAGAAAATGTTGCTCTCAAGCTTGCAGCAGCAGTTTGTGCTCGACTGAGTTTTTTGCGCTCGAGTTTTGAAAGGGGTGGATTTGACAGTTTGGGGGCGGGGCCGGGGTCAGCTCACTCAGTGAACGTTATTGGTTGATATCTCCAGAGTTTGTGACGGACCGCCTACCTCCATGAGCCGGAAGAGGGCAGAGAAAGAAGGATAGCAGGAGAGTTAGCTAACTGGCTTTGCTAACATCCAAACAGCCCGCTCTCCGGCACGATCCACTCTGTCAGCCCGAGCTTAGTGCCCAAAGCGACCCGCTCTGTCTGCCCGGGCTTAACCCTGGAGATATTAGCCGATAGCATTCGCTGAGGAAGGTGACCCCGGCCCCGCCCCCAAACTGTCAAAACCACCCCTTCCAAAAAGCACCCGAGAGGAGAAAAATTTCTTCAGTGTGCACACGATTTCCTTTTTTGCTCGCTAGTTTTACATTTGTGCTCACGAGAAGTTAATTTACACACGCAAAAAGTTAAAACATGCTGGTTAATTTTTCTCACCTGGTATTTTTGCACCCCCAACTTTTGACATTGATGTGAAACCATATATTTAGTGCCATTAAATACTGCTTAAAGTGCACTTTAGTGTATTTTTTTTCCAGTAGCATTAAGATGTACACAATATGTGCATCAATACGCAAAGTAGTAAATTTACAATGTACTTCAAGTGTATTAAAAAAGGTGTTTAAAAAACACATACTTAAATCTACTTAAGTTCAAAAAAATAAAAAACCCCTCAAAAGCACACCGTAATGATTTTATGTTGTGTTTAAATATAGCGTCATTACAATTGAAATATACTTAAGTTGCCATAAGTTGTTCCAAAATACTACATCTAGTATGTATTTAAGTACATATTGTAATTTTAAAAAGTATGTACTTTTCTATGTTAAGTAAACTTTAAAAAAATATTTATATTAACTTTAATTTTTTTGTACAAGAGGAGTCATTAATATGCAGATTAATTTGTCATCATGAACTCATAAACTATAATATGAGTAAAAATTAAGAGTTAAAATATAATCAGAATGCAGCAGCACATCTGGTCTTCAACCAGCCAAAACGGGCTCATGTCACTCCACTGCTCATTGAGCTCCATTGGCTACCAGTTGATGCTCGTATCAAATTTAAAGCTCTTACAATCCCCTACAAGGTCATGACAGAACAGCTCCTTCCTACCTGCACTCGCTCCTGAAGGCTTACGCTACCTCCCGGCCGCTGTGCTCCTCCAATGAACGTCGCCTCGCTTTACCAAACAAACATTCACACAAAGCAATCCAGACTGTTCTCATACAGAGTTCCCCAATGGTGGAACAAACTACCTTCCACTACCAGATCAGGAGAATCTCTCACTATCTTTAATAAACTCCTGAAGACAAGAGCTCTTCAAAGAGCACTTACTCTCTTAACACACTAACTACTTCTAACCTCATTTCCTTTTTCCCCTCCTACACTCCTCTATTCCATTATTTCCCTTTGACCTCCTTTGGGCCCTATCTAAAAATGTTTTATCTTTAACTTCTATTACTTTTGTACTTTACTATTGTAAGTCGCTTTGGACAAAAGTGTCCACTAGCTGCCAATGTGGTGTCAGTGTGACACAGGCCAGACTCAGCACAGACACTCGCAGATACAAATCACAACGTTTATTAATAAAGGGACTAGGCTTACACGAGTACTGAGAAGCAGGCAGGGTCAGTAACAAAATGGCAGCATATACAGTATAAACAACATACCAGAGAGTAGTCAGATAAGCCGGGGTCATACAGGAAATCCAGCAATACAAGGGAGAAGACAAAAGAGGAGTCAAAAATAAAAAAAGATCAGCAAGCCAAACAAGCCATAAAAACAAACTGAGAAGAGAACAGGTGAAAACAATCAAAAGCTCAAAGAGTGGGAACCCCGTAGCGTCACTTTATCAGTGGAGTGAAGGAAGTCTGGTGTGCGTGTATCCTGGGAAATGGAGTTTTTAGTGACACATTTAGAATCTGGAGCTGACAGTCAGACTGGACCAAATAAAGAGGGAAGAATGAGATTTACATATGTTGTCTAGGCCTATCACAAGATTCTGCTATCGATTTATCACACAATATTCAGAATGAAAAAAACCTCAATCATGTTTTGTCCTCAGTGCTATCAGTGTATTCTCAATGTGTTTATTTAGCAAGCCCATTACCCACTATGTTGACTGTGTTTCTTTATGTTTTATATATGTAGGACATAATCTGTTTATATTAATGAATATTGTTAATAATTAAAACATTTTATTATGATCATTGTATGCGTGGTTAAAAATTGTCTTAAAATGACAATATCATTTATCTCAATTATATATTGTCCAATTATAATGACAGGCCTAATGTGAACAGGGGACTTTTCCTCGGCACTGGTCTAAAAACTTTTCCCTGCAGGCATGTAACAGTATAACATTTTTGTCATCTGATGTCATAACCACTATTTAACCTGAAATGAATGTTAAAGTTGGTGGCCAGCTGGGCTGCTTTATACTGATGCAGTAAAAGAACCAGAAATACACAAATATACAAATAAATCTGTCTAATTAATGGCATCAACAACAAATATTTCTGAAATTAGTTTATTGTTTAGGAACAAAGAATACAAAATACATTAGAGCACTTTTAAGCCAAATGAATACAGCTGTATCTTAAGAGGGATATTTGCATTGTTCTTAAAATGAAGAAAAAAGATAAACGAGTTTTGGTTCTATAAAGAACCACACTTGTAAAGGGATATATGTGAAGAACCTTTTACATTTTAAAAGAAAATTTCAAGTAAATTCAATAAATGAAGTAAATGCAAAAGTTTTTTGCCAATACATCCCAATGAACTGTTTATATTTCACTCTTTTGCTTTATGCCGTAACATAAAAATAATAATTTGGTGATTTTAGGACATTTTTGGTGGTTTGTGTTGTAGTATTTGAGTCCAGTCTTAAGAGCATGAACACGCTCTCAAGCATCTGTCTGAGAAAATGATTATTAGAAACCGAGACTGAATCTTCTGTATAAATCTGTGTTTAGGAGATGGATGTACAGCAGAATGCAGTGAGAGAACCCATGTCAAATATCAACTTCAGGATTGAACTGACTCTCATCATCATTTTCAGTCTAAGATAACTAAGCTAAAGCTAACTAACTACCGTCACTGAAGATCACTGTGTTCCAGGAGACTAAAATGACAATATAATAATAATAAATAATAATTGTATCAATGTTATAATTGTATTTATTAAGAAATGCATTTCATTTATTTTATTAGTACATATATTGTATTATAGAAATTAATATATCATAAATTAACATTTTTATATATTCTTCTTTTTGTTTATACATGATGAATGTCACACCTTGCTTACAGGTGAGGATTGTTGTGCCATAAAAAGGAAGTGGGTTGTAGAAAAAAATGATGGCAAACAAAATAAATAAATAAATAAATAAATAAACAAAACAAAATATATTAACAAAAAACAAACATACAGAATCAACATTTTCCTTAACTTCTTAACATTGGCTCATACATCAACCAACCATACCTCTGACAAACTTGGAAATTAAGCCTTAAATAGGCCACCACTGGTCTGCCCAGCCCAGACAAAACCTCTGCAGGGAAATACACTAATAAATTAACAAAAAATACATCAAATAAACACATAATGGAAAATCAAAATAGTCAAAATAGCTCGTGTACACACAATAGACCACATAAAATAAGCTTTAACTGAAAAAATTCAATTCTACAATTATAAATTCTGTTTTTGTTTTGCAGGCGGTCAGTTCACTTCAGAGCAATATTAAAGCAAGACAGTCCACTGAATCATAGCGTGATATCTCTGTATCTCTAGTCTGATATCTGATACAGTGTGTTGCAGTTTCATCAAAATGAGATAAATGAGATATCTGAGGATCTGAATGAGGTATCTAAATGAAATGAACTGCACTGATAACAAAACAGTGTTTCTGTTCTTCAGAGACAGTGATCAGAACGACCGTGAGGTTCTTAATCTTTCTTTATACTTCTTTTTTCGTTTTTGGAATAAACTCCCTGAGAGTTAATTTCAACTCTTTTATGAGTGACTGTCGAATACACTCAATGACAGAGTTAAAGTAACTCTTTTCTGGGAGATTTTGGCTTTTTAACTCTGTTCAGGAGTTAAATCTGAACTGTTGTGGGAGTTAAAATATTTATCCCATCTAGAGTAAAATACAGCTCTCAGCTGGAGTTCATTTTAACCTTGACTCTTTCACAGTGTTAACAAATAATGCAAAAAATTGTGTTATTAAACTAATATTTTAAAACCCTGGAGTAACAATGACAACAAAAAACATAATAATCACTGATTACAATAACAATTTCATACTCAACAAGTGTATGCCAGTGTATATTTTTTCATAGCATGGCAGCTTTAATCCTGCATTACAGTTCTTAGTGGATTGCCAGCACTTTGTCACAATTTACAGTGCAGAAGATGGTAACTTGCTCTTACAGCCAACAACATATTAGCTAGGCAATCAAACATTATATAAAATATAATGAAATACCCCATGAAAAGGAGCCCTGGTGGGCAAGACTTCACACTGATGGTAAACTAGGATTGCTGTGTATGTGCATGAATTATGTGTTTTATACTTATGCATATAGCCAAGCCATTTTCTTAACGAGAAACAATCAGAGCTGCCTATTAGGTAAAACGTATGTTTTTTTTTTTTTTCAGTTTTTACCTTCATACATTTACCATGCTGCTTTGCTAAAAACAGCCAAACACTAATATAATTTATAGTCAGTGGATCAATTGAAAAAGGAGAGCAGATAATATAATATCAGCAACATTTTTGAATATCGTGAACAATATTATACTCTGAAATGATACCCTCACACTGTTCTCATTTCTCATTATATATCTACTAGAGACATAATATATCTGTCCAGTATCAGTTATTTATTATTTATTTATTTTATATATCACTTTAATCCTGGATATATATGGAGATATATGGAGTGCATTATTATTAGTATCATGACATACTGGATCATTGACTTCTGTTCTAAAAAACAAATCTGATAAAATTATTATTTTTTTTTTTCAATTAGGGGTGTGCCATATCATATCGTATACAATAATAAAATATATTTTCATTTTGTTGCAATGGTGTATTCTTTTTTTTTTTTTTTTTTTTTATTCAGTGTTTTGTCATGTAGCCAAGAGTATTATTACAAAAATACTATTAAATATTGTGATATTATTTTAGGACCATATCGCCCACCCCTAGATGAGAGTGTACTAATGGGATGGATTATTGCAAGACACTCACACCAATAATAATATAAAACTATGACCACATTATTTTTTTTTTTTTACTGTTGGTTTTTAGTGGATGTTCAAGCGAGGAGGTGTTCATAATGATATGCTAAGTAGGTGTATATGTATATGTATAAATAACCTGCTTGTTTTGAAAGGTCTTAGTAAATGAGGATGGGCTGTCATGCTGGGAAGGGAGAAACGGAGGAGCAGAAAGTGCCTGTAGGAGAGGGAGAATAAATAACACTGTGTTTTGGTGTAGTCTGTCCCTTAAACTGATCTATCTTGGGATAGCAGGCAGTTTTGCGTTTGACAGAAGCTGTGCATTTACACTTCTAAGCACAGATATGTTTGCGCCTTTTCTCTCTTATGGGCTCTGGACTAATTGCTGCTGCGTCTGTCTCACTGAAGAGCATCTGAAGGAAAAATGAGGTACGAGAAAATGCCAGTCTTTTTCCTTCCGCCTGTAATGCCACGGCAACCAGCAGCCCACAATTTGTGATTGTGTTGCATCAGAGGGAGTAAGGTTTGTGTTGTGTAAGAGAATGCCATGCTTTCACCATAAACAGTATTTCACCTTGAAAAGAACAGTGGGCGATGATTAACGTTTGACACCATGCAAGCAGAGATATAACTGAACCTATACGTATAAAACACAAGTAAAATTAATTGAGAGATATTAACCCTTGTGTTGTCTTTCGGGTCAAAAGTGACCCACTACCATGTTTAGCTGTAGAAAAAAACCTTAAACTATCTTTTTTCAACTTGAAATTTGATGACTTATCCTAAAGGGACGCTGTGATCAGAAGATTAGAAGTAGTGATACTTTGTTTTTTGTTTGTTTCCATGTGGACTGTACACCACTAGGGTACACAGATTGTCTTATGAGTCATTTTTGAGTATTTAAACACCAGAAAAAAGTTCAAAGGCCAAACACAAACACTCTCTAACTCTCGGAGTTCAGGAGGAACAAGAGGATGAAGATGTGAAGATCTGAAGAGGAAGATGGGGAAGAATGCATCCCGGAGGACGATAAATCTTCAGATGAAGAAGAAGATAATTTTTTTGTCAAAGAATGGCAAAATTGCATAGTCTTTATCAAATTCACACAGCAACCAGAGAAGAACAGCAGCATCAAACATCATATAGATGACTCCAGGGTCAACAAGGTATACAGCTGCCCATGTCCAGCACATTTCATCCACCTTTCTCCAGTTCATCACACAACCAACGGAAAATTCATTCTGGAGAGACAGGACATTTAAAGGGTTTTTTCTAAATATGTAGAAAAATGGAAAAAGATGGATTAGATTGACCTGTGTGGCTACACAGGGCTTTTGATATTAGCAGGTGTATATACAGTAGGTCCTTTGGCAAGGCTACATATAGTCATATGGGATACAGAGAGTGGAATTGTGATACAGAGATTTTTTGTGCCACAATGCTGCTGAACATCTTTCACACTTTCTCAAGAATGCTGAGATTTGACAACTGTGACAGACATCAGAGAGTTGTCTTTTTTTTCTCTTTCAATACTGTTATGACAGTTGGTTTGTGGTAAAAAAAAAAAAAAGTGTAATACAATTTACTGGTGATTGTCTTTTTCTACTGGGTAACATAAACTACATGATAACAAATTATTTTAATAACCGGTTGTTTTATCATGTAAAATAGATTTTGAATTTAAAATTCAATTAAGCTGCTTTATGTTGGGGCCTTGGTAGGGCGGGTCATTTTTGACCTGTAGGACAAGGGGAGTAAACAGAATGTTAGGATCGGTCAAGGGTTAAAGAGCAGCATGTTGTGAGAATGGGCATTTCTTGCATTTCTTCTCCAAATCAATAAAATTTAAGAATTCAAACCTTTTCACGGCCACAAGTGTGCAAAACCAAGAAGCTAAGTCCTGCAGTCAGCTTCTACTAACATTAGTGAAAGAACGGGTCGCTCTCAGCAGCTCAGTGAAGTCCAGTCCTGAAATTGCCTCACTACTAAATATTCCAAAGCCAATTATCAGTAATATTACAATAAAATGAAAGTTACTGGAAGCAAAAGCAAATCGTTCTGTCAGAATGAAATAACAGCAGAAGATGGCTTGATTACATTGTTGAGAATTTTGATCTTTTCCTGTTCAAAATGTTCTGAAATGACCTTCGTACTGAAGTTGTATGTGATTGCATTTTGTAGCGTGTCTAAAGCACTTTCACCATGTTTTAAAATATGTTGTGTCTTGGCTCCTGGTTTGATCTCTGGTGATACTCTGGTGATACTTCTTTACTTCACTTTACTTTATATGCATTACCTTGTATTGCTATGGAAATGACCATACTGTAATGGTTTTTGTTTTTATATGTTACCAACCAAAATGCTTCCATACTCAGGATCCATGAGCCCATGCAGGAGGATTCTCATTGCCATCTTACACCCCACCAAAAGTCCATTTTTGTGTCCAAGCCTTCTGTCTGCACTGTTAAAGTAGCAACAGTGTTTGTGAATATATTTACACCTTTTGTCTGTATGTGAGGTGTGTTCAGGTAAATAAAGCTTTGGGCAAGTTCAAGGTAGCTGCCCCATTAAAATAGCGAGCCGCCAAAAAGTCAGATCACACCTGGCTCTTAATAGAAATTAATTAATTAAGAGAATTACTACATGCCTTTTGCTCATTTCAAGCTACACAAGATGTACTTTTCCCATTGTTACGATAGCAACGACGCACTGACACTAAATCAAGCTGCATGGTGCTCACTTGTTGGCTTGCGTACAGATCTCTAAAATATGGCTTATGATTTATTTTGTGTTTATGTTTTTTTTTTGCCGGTTGATGCATGGTTCATTCCAAACCATGACCCCTATTGGCAGCCATATGTGTTTTAACTACCTTTCCCCCATCACCTCAAATCTCCCTTTCATCAGCAGCTTTCATGGAAGTCAAACTTACAGAGGTCAGTGCAAAGGTGGTCAGTTGTGGGGTGGCCCGCTAACCATTTCAGCAGCCCTTTAAATGAGATCGGTGCCCTCCATTTTCTTCCCAAGGTCCCACAAACACGGTCACAGAGGCACCGGCTGGGAAAAACGGCCACCGGGCTGGCAGAGAGGCTCCGTGGGCAAAAGGTTCAATTACTTCAGTTGTCGTGGAGCAATAAATGACAAATTAAGTGGCTGGCACCGGCTACTGCTATGGGGAGCATGTACCAGAATACTAATGCTTATTCCTGTCAGAGAGAGAGAGAGAGAGAGAGAGAAAGAGAGAGGCCTTATTGTACCATGAGCCTCTAGACAAACAACATTCTATATTAGCGAGCGAGGCATGCCTTGTTGTGCTGATGGGCTGATTAGGACATTTCTACAGTCCAGGCCAGACGTTCTTGAGTCATATCACCATGATCCATTTCAGCCCTAACAAATGCTGTCCGCTCAAGCGTAGAATAAGCCTCGTCCACAATCACATTCTTGCTAAATTCATCACAGAACCTGGTGATACGTTTGAAGGCAATTGATATGTCTTTGTTGCCGATGTGTTTATTTATTTATTTCATGTTTTTGTTATTCGCACAATAAATTGTATCCAGATAATAGCACAAGGTGGTGAGAGAAAGAAAAAGAGCGAGTAAAGGAGCTCAGAACCCTGTAATGTGATTGTTTCAGTCTCACTCACAAGGCAAACACAACTGAGGGAAATGTTTACTGTTCTGAAAATTAAAAGGCAATAAGAGCCGGGAAAATTAAATATCTGCACTTTATGATGCCGTTTTTCTCTCATGTTCTTTCATTCATTAAGTGTCTCTTTCTGTTTTACACATCCATTATTTTCCCAACAAACAAATCAGTTTCTCTTCGAGTCCCTGCTGCTCAGTGCCGTAGGCCAATTTTGTGGAATGTTTTTATGATGATTTATAGGTGATTTATATTAAACAGTGCAAAAATTACAAAGTGACAGTGACGCATACCAGGTGTCGTTAATTTTAAGAGACGCAAGGCTGCTCATGTCTCTTGATTTAAGATAAATAAAGATTAATAGAACTGAGATATTTGTATTAATTTGACCATGTTTTGATAAAAATGACTACATAATCTCTATGGTTATGATGCTATAGCTATAGTTATGATAGACATGTTTATTTTAAGGTGACAAACATTATGTACCAAATAAAGTATAATAATGATAATTGAAGGATTATTGTTTAACTTAAAAATAAAATTCTGATAAAAGTTAAAGTATAGTCATGTTTTCATAACTGAATCACACTGGTGTTGGGGGGGGGGGGTCTTAGAAATCAGTGCTTGTTTACATCTACTGGATGTTATATTTAATCAACTGATTGGCTACCAAGTGCTGATACAACAAAACGATGTAAAGAAAAGAAGCTGTTTAAATATCAGTAACAGAGCGTGAATGATTATTAGGCTAAAGCTAAACTCTTCAGGTAGCTTTAGCTGTAGCTCTCCAGGTATAGCTTTAGCTCCAATGTTTAGCCTTAGCTCTACAGGTTTAGCTTTAGCTCCCCAGATTTAGCTTTAGTTGTAGCTCTCCAGGCTTAGCTTTAGCTCCAATGTTTAGCTTTAGCTCTCCAGGTTTAACCTTAGCTCCACAGATTTAGCTTTAAATGTAGCTCTCCATGTTTAGCTTTAGCTCCAATGTTTAGCTTTAGCTGTAGCTCTCCAGGTTTAACCTTAGCTCCCCAAATTTAGCTTTAACTGTAGCTCTCCAGGTTTAGCTTTAGCTCCAATGTTTAGCTTTAACTGTAGATCTTCAGTTTTAGCTTTAGCTTCCCAGATTTAGCTTTAACTTTAGCTCTCCAGGTTTAGCTTTAGCTCTAATGTTTAGCTTTAGCTGTAGCTCTTCAGGTTTGGCTTTAGCTCCCCAGATTTAGCTTTAGCTGTAGCTTTCCAGGTTTAGCTTAAGCTCTAATGTTTAGCTTTAGCTGTAGCTCTTCAGGTTTAGCTTTAAGATGTATCATTAGCTTTATCTCTTCAGGTTTGACTTTAGCTCACCAGATTTAGCTTTAGCTGTAGCTTTCCAGGTTTAGGTTTAGCTCCAATGTTTAGCTGTAGCTCTCCAGGTTTAGCTTTAGCTTTAAGATGTATCATTAGCTTTATCTCTTCAGGTTTAGCTTTAGCATCAAGGTTTAGCATTAACTGTATCTCTTCAGGTTTGGCTTTAGATTTACAGGATTAGCCATATACTGATGAAATACAGAACTACTCTCTCACACTGTTTAACACACACACACACACACACTAAAAATATTCCCTTGTTTAAACCTATGATTATTTTAATGATTAATTATGATTGTAATTAAATGCTTTATTAACTGTCTCCTTTCTGAAGACTAAAATTACCCAGCAGCTAGGTTACTGAACTTTAAAGATTCAAGGATTCAAAGAGACTTTGTCATTTATATGACATGTGGTACATGAAGTGGAACAAAATTTTATTCTCACTGTCCAGTTTACACCCAAACTTAATTTTAAAATCGATGAATATAGACCTAAAAAAAATAATAAAATAGAATAAAAAAACACAATAATAAAATAGATAAGACAAATACACAGACTAATATACGGGAGTGGGTAAGTAGCAGCAACATGAAGTCCAAAGTGCAGATTGCTGTAGCAGCATGATGATTATTGTGTGGACATCAGCTTTAGCTCTTCAGTGCTAAATATCTGTATCATGTGCTTGAAGGGTTTTCCCAATACTTAAGCCCACTTTATACTTCAGTGTCAAACCTATGCAATGGCCTGTGGCTCTGTATCGCTCTGCAGATTTTAAACCATGAAAGCGTGAAAGGTGTTCGGGTCTGTGGGACCCGTTTTCATTTTTCATCAAATGATACTAAAAAAATATTTTTTCTAACTCAAACTCATTGGCATTGGCTCATTTTTTGTGAAAAACATATATCAAAACACATTTTCAATAAACACACACTGTACACACTGTAACCCCCCCCCCCCTCCCCACACACACACACACATTTATATTACATACAATATGTTTGGCCAAGGGCTAATAAACTTTGCCTCATTTGTAAATTTGAAACTAAACACATTTTCTACTCATATAATCTACTCATTTAATTCATTTGCTTTTACATTTTATTAAAAAACTAAAAAAAAAAGAGCAGCACTTTTTAAAAGAAATGTAACATAATTCAGGTAAAGGGTAAATATTAACCATGTAAGCTGTTTATATTGCTTACAATTTAGGTGAAGCAAACATGTGTAAAGCATTTTAATGTAAAATTGCTTAATTTTGCTGAATTAAATACAAGTAACAAAGTAAACGAGTAACAAACATATGAACACCACACAAGGATGTTTTCCTAGTTTGATGTACCTTTTCTTAGCTTAAAAATAGGAGACATATGGAGAGATTTTGAGTTATTTTCAGAAGATCCTTTGCTACTAATTTATATTATGAGATGTACGTATTCATACAATTTGGATATTTGTATCTATATACCCATGTATATTGAGGCTATAAAAAGAGTTTACATTTATGAATGATGGAAATCGATAAAAATCTTCCAGTGTGTTGAAAATACATTACGTTTAATTATTTATTAGTAAAGAATAGATTGCTCTAAAGTGTTATTATTCGTTTGCGTATGTTTATCAAGTATTTTCTATATTTGGGGCATCACCCAACAATGTTAATTTATTTAGACTGAAATGTACTGAATTAACTCGTCACCAGCATATAAACAGTATATAGTAGCTCTGGTAATGGTTTTGTGGTAAAATGACAGACAAAAAGCACTTGTGAACAGAAACCAGCCCACTGCTGAGAGAAAATTGATAGCATGGAAAGTACATTAATCTAATGCACCATAGTTCCTGTTCACAGTGATAAATAAGTGCTCGTACAATGCTATCAATCTGCTCAGCTTTCATGTAAATGCTGTTAGGTGGGTGGGATGGATGGCTAGATGGTGGGGGTGGGTACAGTATTTTTATTTACATGACTTTAAATAGATAGAAATGCAGGAGAAACAACACAGTCGCTGCCCACAACAAAACAATCCAATCTGCCAACGTTACACAGGATTACAAAGCCAGGAGTGATGGGAACAGCGTGGATTAAGCCGTCTCCAGCTACGGCCTCATGATCAATCTGAAGTATTGTGATAGAATGGTGGAGATGGTCCTCTGAGGCCTGAAGGACTCGCCGTTCTTCATCTCTGATAGCAGAGACTTTAACATGTTGTACAACCAGTGCCTGTGGGAGTCTTACACAACGCTCAGTTCTGATGGATTTCTCATTTTTTTCTCCTACTTCTCTATTAACTGTCATTTTCATTTGTGTCTCCAAGGTCAGCTGATTGATTGCTCTTTTGTAGGTGTTTGTTCTTTGTGCTGGCTATTCAGAATCACAATCACAATCTGACATTATTGGCCATATATAGTCTGTTTACACATACAAAATTACACAGGAGCTCACAGTGCACGATAACTGATAACATGATAACATTTAACAGTAACAGATACACCCACCCTAGCCATCCTACACACAGAAGCTTCTCTCTAGCCTGGTCTGGTTCTTAATTGGTTATTGAATATATTTTTACATCCTGGTAACACATAAAACTTAAGTTGAATTCAATTCAACTCAATTCAATTTTTATCACTATACTGATACTAGGTTGTACACAGAGGTGGAAACAGTGCTGAAAAATTGTAATTAAGTAAAAGAACCTTTACTTTGCTAAAATTCTACTCAAGTAAAAGTACCCATCTAAAAATCTACTCGAGTAAAAGTAAAAAAGTACTCAATTTAAAATGTACTTTGAGTAAAAGTTACATAGTTAACTTTAATTATTTGATGTAAAAAAGTACAACAAATCATACATTAAATCATTTTTAATGTCATTAGCTAAGGTATTTAGATTATATTCGCCTCAATCGCCTGTTAGCATCGCGTTTACAGACACATTTCATACAGCTTTCAGAGAATTTAATATACTATTCATTAAGGAGTTAATACATGTTAGTCGATTAATTAACCTACAGGATAACAAACACCTTTTGTCTCAATTAACCTTCACTGTTTTTCAGAAAACCCTGAAGACAGAATTCTGACAAAGAATTTCCTTAGGTTGTACAGTTTTTAATAAAGGGATTATTGTGCTGGATATTTTACTAAATACAGGAGATTGTATAATCTGTGTAGCTGCATATGAACGGAGATTACTGGTCTTTATAAAGTAAATCCACAGCTAACCAGTGAATTTAGAATATACATACTAACTTACTACCACATGCTTTCACAGGTTTAATGTGGAAGTTTTGAAAGCTGACAGCTCTGTCCGGCGGGACAGGCACATTTTACATTGCATGAGGATGTTATTGTTTTTTTCCCAGCATTTTATTTTTTACTCAGTAACAGGGAGTTTTCCAATGTAGTGAAGTAAATTACTTGTGTCAAAATAAAATGACCTATTTTATAAACTACTTTAAGAATGACAAATTAAATTAGGGTAATTTGTTACCTTCCACATCTGGTTGTACATTACAGTGAAACTGGTGCAGTAACAGATAGACAGACATTGGGTCAAAGACAGACATTAGATAGACATTAGTGCAAGTGGTATTGACTGTAGTGAATAGTGTCCTGTCTCAAAGAAAAATAGAATTTCCAAAAACTTTACTGTAAGAAAAAAAAAAACTTTCTTTATGTCACTTTCTTTGGAAGTCAATGTAAATGATTTTATTCCAAGTCATTTTAAAACATTTCAATGGTTCAATTCATCAGGAAATCCTGATGTAGTGTTAATAACGGCTCCTGTGTGCAAATTCTAATGGTAGTAAACAGAAAATCGTCAAAAATGGAGATACATGTATTTTATTGGCAGGCAATAGTATGTAGTAAGTGGTATAATTGGACAATTTTGCGTACAGTGAAAAGCTCAGTGGTGAGGTATAGTGTGTAGAGGATGCCCAGTTTGTTGCTATATTTGCATAATATCATGTAAACAAAGTGAACAGTGCGAGTATAAGCCTAGCAGAGTTATTGTAGTTATTTTGAACTAGCTGATTTCTTGCACGTACAATCCTTTTTTTTGTAAGCTCCACTATGCTGAGCTATGTTAACCATGAAAAACAGGATAGAATCAGAAGCAACAAATTAGAGTATAACAAACAATATGTGTGTAAAAGGTAAAACATATAAATATAAATTAGTGGGTTGTCTAGAATTTCACGTAAATTTAATTCCAATATACAAAATTCACAGCACAACCCCCATCTGTGGACGTCGGGCCATCATACCACCCTCATGGAGTCAGTTTCTAACCGTTTGTGCAGACACATGCACATTAGTGGACTGCTGGAGGTCATTTTGCAGGGCTCTTGCAGTGCTCCTCCTGTTCCTCCTTGCACAAAGGAGGAGGTAGCAGTCCTGCAGCCTCTGGACACTGTGCTGCTGACAGACACAGCAAACTTTCTTCCCACAGCTCGCATTGATGTGCCATCCTGGATGAGCTGCACTACCTGAGCAACTTCTGTGGGTTGTAGACACTGCCTCATGCTACCTCGAGTGTGAAAGCACCACCAACATTCAAAAGTGACCAAATCATCAGCCAGAGAGCATAGGTACTGAGAAGTGGTCAGTGGTCCCCACCTGCAGAACCACTCCTTATATTATTATAGGGGTCTTCTGGCTAATTTCCAATTATTTCCACCTGTTGTCTGTTCAATTTGAACCCCAGCAGGTGAAATTGATGGTAATCAGTGTTGCTTCCTAACTGGACGGTTTGATTTCACAGAAGATTTTTAAACAGTGTATATCTGCAATATACACAAAGTGCCATGACAAAAGCCTTGTTATGAAAACTGTTCGAAACAGAAAAAATAAATTGAACAAAAATAAAATAGAAACCACAGTGGTGAAGTAATTAAGATATTTGGGAATCAAATGTTGCGTAAACAATTTCTTCTGAATACAGACAGCCTCTCTAGACCTCTTTTTAGAATTTTAAATTTATGAGTTTTGTTTCACGTTTTTAAAGACTTTCTGTTGCTGACATCCTTCAAAAAAAGTCTACTTATTTTTTAAAGAAAACTTTAGGAGGATTTTTACACAATGGCCACCTGCATTGTCTGGAACAATAAGGAAGCAGCATGTACCTGTCCTCAAATCTGGGAGGTGGGCGGCTTTGAAGCCGCGCCTGCTGTTGTTCCTGTTTGAAGAGAACTTGCTGCTATGAGACGAGCGTGTCTCTGAAGATTGGTAGCTTTATCCTTTCAGTACAGACAGTGTGAGGAGTTAGAACTGAAGCTAATCCGGGGAAAGTTTAGATTGTTTAACAGATTGGATGAAGTTGGAAACGACCTGGTTGGATAAAACAAACAGGGACAGTAAAATATATAATGGATGGATATATATTAATTGGGAATATGAAAGGCCAGTCCTGCAATCATTTCCTGTGTGCATGTCCTTTAAATAACCACAAAGCAGAAACATGTTTTTTACTCTGTGGTAAAAGAAAGAAGAATTTTTGAAGTTACATTATTAACCTAGGTGAAAAATAGGAAAATATACAGTATATTCAAACCATTAAAGTAAATGACAGATCAATCTGAAACAAGATACAAGCCATACAAGCCACAGTGCTTTTAATTCATTAGCTTATTTTTATGTATCATATATCTTAAATGGGTTGCTTTTGTTTTGAGCAGGATTTGCATTTCTGCCAGTAAATGTCAGCACCTCTAAAGAGCAGAAATCAGTAACCAAAATATTATATCAATTTATATAAGTACAATACAATAAAATACAATATAAATGAAGCTATTATAATATATAAGATAACATTGTAGTTATTAGTTATTAGAGCATAGCTGTTATTTGTGTTCATAAGTAGTTAGTCATAATGCATAATACAAGCTATGAATGAACTGAGTTTTTTAAGAAATTGATGTAAAACATTATAAACACAGCATATGGCGCATTATAATCACAATTTATAATGCATAACAAACATGCCTACACTGTATAGCCATACGTTGTTTGAACTTAAATTATTTAAGTCTGTTTTACATAAAATTGGACATTTGTGGGCACATATATACATCCAAACTGAGATCTTTGAGTTGAACCAAATTATTATAACTGAGTTTAGTCTGTTGTCTTAGAAATAAATCAAGTTCCACTTTAGTTGTAATAACTTGATGTTTTAATTTATGCTAATTTATGCTATTTCTTTCCCCACCGGGCTTATAGTGTATAATGTGTTTTTTTTTTTTTCTGAATTTTATAAATATTTAAAGTCATGTTTATATTGCTTTATGAATCCATTTAAAAGTCTTATGAATGTGTTTACATGCACTGGTGTGAAATTGTTTGCCCCTCTCATGATTTCTTATTTTTTTGCATGTTTGTCACTCTTAGATGTTTCAGAACATCAAACAAATTTAATTATTAGTCAAAGTTAACACAAGTAAACCCAAAAATCAGTTTAATAATAATAATAATAATAATAATAATAATAATAATAATAATAATAACAGTTTAAATAATAATTGTTTTTAAAAATAAATGGATTACTGCATCTTACATGGTGGCTTGTAGTAGCAGTGAGGGTAAAAGGCAGTTTGTGAGCTATAAAGAGCTTTTTTTTCATAAACAATAGTAGGTTCTGAAGCACAACAGTAAAAGCTCATTTAGAGTAAGGCGGCCTGTAGAAAAATCATACATATTCTAACCTTCAAAATGATTTGCTAAGAGACAGTAATTATGGCACTGATTCAGTGTCTTCTGTCATACATCAGATGATGTACGATGAGATATTATTAGCCCCCACTGCATCAAAGACATTCTTGTGATGTGACAATGCAGAGAATGTGTTCTAACATCATAGGCCGTACTCAGTCGCTTGATTAAAAAATAATCTAGATTTCCTGTTTAGAAGTTGCCTGAAATGAAAATCAACTTTATTTGAAAGATTTAGAATGCATTTGTGTTTATTACAGAAAGCTGAGAAATGTTGATGCATCATTGTCGAGTAGCCAGCATGCTCGGAGGAAAGTGCAGCGACTCTGTTTCTTTGATATATCGTCTCACAGGCGCCTTGTGCTGAGTGACATCACCCTTTAGAGTGATGGTGCCTTTGGAGAGCACCATCTACCCACCCAAAGGTAGATTGTGCAAGGCCAATTGTGCTCTATCAGGTCTCAGGCAGCTGATAGCAAGCTACATAACTGGGATTCAAACCAGCAATCTCACGATTATAGTGGCAGCCCCTTAGTTCCCTGGACCACTCAGAATCCAGTAGCCAGAACCAAACGGACTAACTAGGCTTAGTAGAGAAATGGTGAAGAGAACATGTACCTTAACTGGGGATCAGGAGGGATCAGTTGATGTTGGCAATACTTCACAAAGTCTAAGTGCGAACAGAAAGATATTTATACAAATTTAAATGTTAACAGGTAAACGTAATCAAATAGTCAGGTAAAAAATGTCTAATTGAGTAGGTAAAGCTATTCCATTTAAGCTTAGATTTCCAGTTTTTAACTAAAGCTGGGTGTAGCAGCATTAGCATTAGTGGCTAACCGCTAGCACTAGCTTTTTCACCGTACAGAGTATATCTGAGTATATCAGATTCTAGTCTGTGCGTTTACAGTGTAAAAAAAGCTACATGGGACAAACCACTAGCCAAGTGGCTTATCAGAACACTCAGGGTTCCTTAGCATGGTTAGCGGCTAATGCTAATACTGCTCCAGTATTGGTGCTGAAGAATCTAAACTAAAATTCCTGTATAACGCTCCCCTTTGGTGGAGTAGCTTTACTGCTTCTTACAACCTGACTGGTACAATTCATATATAAGTTGCACCGGATTTTAAGGCTTAATGACCATTTTTTAGAAAATTTAAGGGTTTTATAAGTGTGCCTTGTAGAGTGAAAAATACAGTACATAAGCTCAGTGAAAAATGTAATTTGCTTGTTTGTTTAAAAGTGGTCATATCTATATTAGGGGCACTCTAAATCATGGCCAGCAGTTTCATCATTAGTGACAATATCATTACTGGGTACCACTTTAAAATAAGCCTACCTTTATAAAGGATTTATAAATGGTTTATAAATTAGATTATCTCTTATTATTGATTAGGTTGTAAATGCCTTAAAAACCATTGATAAGCAGTTAAAACACATCAATTAAAAAAGCAACAGTGGCAACTTAGTCATTTAAATGTAATGTAAAGAGTTAAACATACTTGGAAATGTATTAATAGAACAGGTTTAATGCTGATTGATGAAAAACACAAAGTAAGATCAGTATCTAGAAAGATTTGAGGTTTGAAAGTAGAAATGAGTGTGGAATCACTTTGCAAAATTCTGCTCACTGTTGCCATTTCTATTTACGTGTTATATATTATAATAACTGCTTATTAATGGGTTTTAAAGTATGTGCAACCTAATTAAGAACCATTAATACACTATTTAATTTAAAAAATCGTTCATTAACTTATTAAAATGGTAGCTTTATTTTAAAGTTTTACCCATTATTGATATTGATATTGATAATTAATCATCTGAGGGTAACTATAGCTTTAGCAGTATGATCTACATCAGGCCTACACACACACACACACACACACACCAATATAAACTGACTGGTGTTCTGATGTTATTGCTATAGAGGAACTGAAGGAAGGAACAGCTTTTCCCCAAAGCTGCCATGGTTATTCAGCACTATTTAATTACACAGACATGTTTAATATATTCACATAAATCCACAAGCTAGGAGCCGAACCGATAATGCTTTGAATTAATTAAAAGATATTGCATTTTATATACACTGCCATTGCTTACTTATGCTTGGCATTTAAAGCAAATCAAACTAAGATCTGCAGTTGTAACTGACTCGCTGCATTTGGAAATTAATTTAATGAATTCAATGCATTACACACTGCTAAATGTGATTTAAAAGCCCTACAACTGCAAAGGTGGTGGCAACCATTCTCTCTCTCTCTCTCTCTCTCTCTCTCCCCTCCTTGATCCAGTATTGACTCTCTGTGCTTCGTTCACCATTCTCCTTTTTAAAAGAATCCATTTGCTCATTATGTATCACAGGCAGAATTGCCCCAGAGTTAATTGGGATTAATGCTGTTGAGGAAGTGCTCTGGTTGCAACTAAATGTTTGTTTGATTGCTCCAGTAAAATGGCTTCTTTGTCGAGGAGAAACTTGCAGATGTTAACTGGTAAATAAAATACACACAAGCACAATGCTATTGCAGTGTTCCCTGCATTTTTATGATTGGTTGTTTATTTACTGATACACTCATTTGTTTGGATGGAACACATGGGCGTTCTCTGGGATGAGTTTTTGAACATTGTAATCCTGCATTGATCCTCTCATTTCCAACTAATACAAAGGTTATAGCTGGTTGTTGATAAGGTAGAGGAGGCAATCTGAACCTGATCTCAGTTTTAAGACGTGGATTGTGGAGTGTCGTCATGTTGTTAAGGCCCGTGTTTATAGGTTACTGCAGTTTAAGCCATTTTAATAAGTTTGTAAAGCCCTTGACACATCCTATGTCCTGCGTTAAAAAAATTCAGATGTGTCCTCTTTAAATGGATTTAAAACCCCATAAACCTCCCTCCCTCAACCCCGTAAATCCTGCGCCAAAACAAATTTAATATATGATTAAAGATGTGGCACAAGCTGTAACTCACGTTTTATGCTTGTTGTTCGCCCCGAAAGGTCAGGCCTTAATGACATTGAACGTGGCCCGTGGTGGAAGAGCACGCTCACAACAGGCACTTACATACACACAACTTACAAAGCAGGCAGAACTCTGCGCTTATCTGCAGGTGTAAAGGGTGATATTATAGAAAGGATATTTATAACGGTCAGAGAAGGAGAGATGGCGTTCAGGATAGTGTTTAATCAGCCAAAGAAACAGTGCAGGGTAATTAGTTTTCACTAAGGAAAAGTCGTCGATTCCTCCACCTCCGTTTCCTCTAAGAATCCTCTTTAAGGGTAGAAACATACTTGCTGTTCGCCCATGCGTTCGAGTAGACAACCAGCTACATTGTAAATGTGACTGAGAACATAATAGCCTTTGTGCAAAGCGTGTAACTGGAGGCTTCCACTAGAGGGCAGAACGTAGAAAGGGCTTCAGGGTTTACACAATGTAAACATGGCAAAGGGCTTCCGGATTTAAACGATGCAAACATGCTGGTTAGCGGCTACACTGCCCCTAGCGTTTTTTTGTGTATGTAACGTGCACAACCTACGCTCCAAACAGACGCAGGATACACAAAGCAGCCATGATGCGTACGTGAACACGAAGTTAACAGCAAATATATCTCTACCTTATTTCCACAACTCCAGCTTGTTACAGACCCCGATGTTTTTACATTAGTGGCACTGGACTCACAATAACGTTTCTCAGCACAGGTTGCGTATTAAGAATGTTTTTGCACCTAAAGGTCTTTAGTAGTGTCACTGGTCAAAAGCACAACAGCCACTCGCAGATAACAAACACAAAGTTTATTAACAAACGGGCTATAGGCTTACAGGAGTAGTAAGGGACAGGCAGGGTCAGAAACAGTAAGGCAGCAAATATAAACAGCATACCAGAGCATAGTCAGGCAAAAACAGGGTCATACACAGTAAATCCAGCAAAGAGAGGGCTAAGGCAAAAGATCAGTCAAAAATAATAATAAAAAAAAACGGGCAATGAAATAAACAATAGAGAGGGCAAGGCAAAAATTAAAAGTTGGAAACAAAAACAAGTCAACAAAAGGTAGCAAAAGGCAATAAACAAAGGAAATGTGTTGTAGAAGAGCTAGATAACTATATTCAATACTCAGCAGGGAACAGAGCAAACAGAGGGGGATTTATACTAGAAAGGCCTGGTGGAAATAATCAGTAATTGGGGGAGCAGGAAGAGTGATCAGCAGAGTCAGGGAACTCTGGTGTGAGTGCATGCTGGGAAGTGGAGTCTTTGAGTAGTTCAGTTTGAGTCCAGAGCAGGCAGACTGACAGCATCAGAACTGACATATTTAGAGAGCTTTTAGAGTGCTACCAATCTAAAAATTAATAACCTCTATATTAGTGTCCATTAATAGTTAATTTAAATCACTGCACTACACAAAGTGCTGGGGACAGAAGCACAATGGGGGAGGGGTAATGGGCTATCACACAGTTTTGTCTCCAAAAGTGCCCAAACTCAACAGATTACATATTTACTCACTAAATATTACCACTTTTGATAGGCTAAACAACTTATCAGAAATTAATCACAGTTTTTTTTACTTCTAAAATAATCATTAGTTGCAGTCCTATTGTGTACATTAGTCAGGTTAGTTTCGGTTTCACACTGCATTTTAGTGAGTAAGCACATTTACATCTTTTTTAAGTCCTGTATTCAACTTCATGGGTGGAGTTTTCCTATACTTGACACTGATTGGATTGGAGAATGTTGTTGGTTCAAGTAATTCCAAGAATGTGACACCCTTACAGTGCAGGTGTGTCCTGTAGAAAGAATTTTACAAATTCCTATTATTCCTATTATTTCTGCTTATAAATAACAGTTAATCTACAGTTACAGTAGATACAGGAATCAACAGTGTAGTGTGCTGTATGTGAAAGGAAGTCAGATTTTTGCACAACACTGGTTCATTTTCTTCTTCTACTGTTTAAAGGGGGGCGAAATCATGTCTAAACTTCCTATAATTGGAGGCAAACCGAACATTGGTTCAGTATATTCAGTGTATCAGAGCGAAATGAAAAGCCTAAAAGCCTTGACTAAAAAAGGATAGATGTGAATGCTCCCTCAAACTCATTAACAGTCTTTCCAAACTGTGTCCATTAGGCATCTGTTTCACACTAAATGGCCTGTGTAATCTCTCTGCGGCTCTGCACAGTTTTGCACAGGTGCTAATCGTATCATGAAGCAGAAATATTGATACCTTGCTTTATGACTGTGCCAGTGAGCAGATGTTTACCCCACTGTTTATCCTCTGAACATGTGCGTAGCTTTTATATTCAAAAACATATTTAAACACAATCGCATGCAGTGAAACTGTATTCTTTACACCCCTGTTACCCTTATGGCCCCTATAATCCCTCTCCAAAAACCCATTTTAAATGTTTCACTTAGAATAAATCAGTGATCGTGAAATATATGCAGTGAGCAGGAAGGAGGCGAAGGTGCAAATTCAGCAATTTCCTGCATGCAAATGATAACCATCATTTACTTTAGTAAAGCTAATATTAGTGGAAGCAGACAGTGGGCAGAATCTTTTGTTTTGTTTAAGGTTTATGCAATGAAAACAATTTACCTTTATAAAACTTTAATTTGCATGAATAAAGCTAGTCAGTGGACTATTAAGTGTTTACATATTTAGCACACCTCGCTAACGTGAGCGTTTTAATGGAGTTAAACACTTGTTTAGAGAATAAATATAACATTAAACATAACATTTGTATGAAATTTAAATGTAAAAGTGTCTGCTGCTGCTGCTGCTGTGCACTGAAAACTGTTCGCTCGTTCGCTGTTCACGCGGGCGTGGTCAGTATTAAACGAGGGTTCAGGCAACCAGCAGTCAGTCCAGAACCAGCTGACCAATGGAGATTCAAGGGGAACGCCTTCTTCTAAGCCCCGCCCACCCGTGAAAAGTATGCCAAAACTCAGAAGCAAAAAACTGAAGCAGAAGCAAAAGTCTTTAACAGAAAAATCACCTAAAAATCCAAAGAAAATTCACATAAACACAAAAATAAAAGCAAACCCCCAAAGACCCAAAATCCAAACTGAAATAATTTTCAAATAACTGCAAAGGGTAATAAAGTAACCAAGTATATTTAAAAATATGTGTTTGCTATATATTTTTTCTCTTTTGAATTTGCAACATACAATTTCTTCTTTTGATTTTTAACATTTTAATTGCAGATTTTTTTTTTTTTTACGTAAAATGAACAAAATTCACTCCATAAACTGTCTCTTACCCCCTTTCTCTCTGCATTCTCTCTCTCTATTTATTTAGCTATTTAGTAGGGGTGTCAATTGATAAAAAATTAACTGATTAATCACAACAATATTCTGGAATTAACAGAGATTAATCACACTTGTTCTTCTTAAGACAAAATAATTGTATTCTTTATGTTATTTATTGTTAAGGTACAAATACAAAGTTTTCCTGGTCCGCAGTGTGTGTGTGTGTGTGTGTGTGTGTGTGTGTGTGTGTGTGTGTGTGTGTGTGTAACGAGTGAGGGGTTTACGTGTGCTGAGCACTGTGTACGATGCTCCTGCATGGCTGCATGGCTAACTCTGAATTGGGTGGCTGACTGTTGAATGTTGTCAGGGTTTTAATCAGTAAGTGGCACACCTGTATTTCCCCTGCCAAGATAGAAACACACCAGAAATGTACCTGAACACACCTCACCTCCAGACCACCACGCCCGTCGGCGTTAATATATTCCTAAACTCTGATGTTATGTTAACAGCGGAGGCACAAGGTGTATTAACAGACTGTTAATGGTGTGTATGATATGAACGTGCATTGTGACTTGCCTTGCACATGGTGTAAAATAGGGCCCACACTGTATATACTCTAAAAAACAGAGCTACGATATAAGTACTCAAAGATACACTCTTCATAATTATACCCTCAATAGTATAATATTGGTCTTTACAGGATCAGATTTGTTGTTTTTAAAGTAAAAAGTCATTCCTAACAGCAAGAAGAACTGATTTGTACCATTTAAGCAGCCAAAAGGTACATTCACTATTCTGTATCACTGTACTAATAAACTATATATATATATATATATATATATATATATATATATATATATATATATATATAAATTGCACATTTTTTATTTGAAAGCCAGACAATGATGGATTATGAAGTTCTTGACACATTTTCAGTTGATGATAATCTTTACTGGCACAAACAAATTGGTACAAAAAAGGACTTTTACTGAAAGGTACTTTTTTGTACCTTCATATAAGGTACAGCAACAGCAACAAGCTTTGTACTCTTTTAGGTACAAATCTGTACTTACTTTTCTAAGTGTATGTATACTGCAACACATGAATAACACATTTTTATCATATTAAATATTTTTCTGTGTGATGTTTGTCTCCATCTTTTACCTGGTCTAGTTTTAGTTCCTCGTCCACCCATGCCCTTCCTTAATGTTGTCCTATATAATTATCTTACATAACAATCTCTCTTACACCCCCATCACACACACACACACACTTACACACACTCTGCCTTCCGTCTCTTAGCTTCTAGACCTCGAGTCCTTGACAGCACAATTCTGGCCTGACAGCCTCTGATTTGGATGTAATTGTTTCAATCACAATGCATGAATAATTTATTCTTGGGAAAATTATGAATTCGCCGGGGAGAGCTTTGCATTCCTTCAGCCTCATCTACCCCCTAATCTTTATTCTCCGTTCGTTCCGAGCCGCGTCCATTCTCTGCATTTCATTTCAGTAGATGCGTCTGACAATGATATGCGAAACTCCATCCCGGCAGCATTATTGTTTGGGCACAGGAGCGCAGTAAGAGGACGAGACGCATTGTTAATGCAGCAGCTTTTGTTGGAGAGAGGGAGCTGAAGCAGGAGCAGGAGGAGGGAAAGCTCCGGAATAGAGCTCTCGGAGGAACTGAAGGCGCTCTGAATGGTCTGCCCCGTAATGCGGGGTGAAGGAAACACAGAGGCCGCCTGAGTTTTGGAGGAAAATGCAGTTTGATTTATGACTGGTCGTCATCACTGTCGAGTCAGATGTGTAGGAACATTAGCATGGCACACTGACTCAACTGATTACGCTACTGCTGCCCTACAGGCCCCGGGCAAATCCCTGCCATCTCGTGTGGGTGAGCATTTTGTGTGTGTGTGTGTGTGTGTGTTGAGTGTGTGTGTGTGCGTGTGTGTAATCGAGTAGGTGGACTATAAGTATCCCAGCCTAACAGATGCTATTGTTTGTTTCT
Source organism: Astyanax mexicanus (assembly GCF_023375975.1). Classification (NCBI taxonomy): domain Eukaryota; kingdom Metazoa; phylum Chordata; class Actinopteri; order Characiformes; family Acestrorhamphidae; genus Astyanax; species Astyanax mexicanus. Next base: position 15,351,275 of record NC_064419.1, read on the forward strand.
GCTTGTCTGAGAATAAACATCACCATTTGTGTAGGAGAGGAGCAGCATACACTCTCCCATTCTCTACATGCACTTCATTAATTCAACTTCATTTAAATATCATTTAAATCACAATGACAAACTCAGGGATTTGAGTCATTGCTTTTAAATGCAGTCTTACTTAACAAATACTGGGAACGCATTGACACACTTCAGGTTTCATAGCATCACACAAAGATCTACTGTAAGGTCAAACTTAATTTAATGACAGATGATGCTTGGTTTAATGTAACATTTGATTTTAGTATTGCTTTATCAAAAAAAAAAAAAAAAGCTATACAATCCTGCTACTTTTTTTTATACATATATTGATGCATGTGCATACAGTATACTGTTTATAAATGTGTTATGAAGTGCTTATGTCAAATGAAGTGTTATAATATGTTCCTATAAATAAACAATTTATACAAATTCCACAGAATATTTTATTAATTATTCTATCTAAATTATTCAGTTAAACTTCACATAAGTACTTAGGTAAATACGTAAGGCTAAATACATAATTCATACTAAACAATGACTCATTTACTATAGGTCATTTTGCAGCATTTCCTCTAACATTAACATTTTTCAGCAGCAGTGGGAGACCCACACTCCTCCCTCCATCCTTCAGGGGGTAAGGGTCCTCAGTGGGTGTGATTTTGTGAAAGTTCTGGCAGAGAAACCTCAGGTTTTAGGCTCCAAGTGGTCCAGCAGGCTAAGCACTGCCACTATGATCAGAGGATCGCCAGTTCGAATCCTGTTCATGGAGCTTGCCATTAGCTGCCGGAGCCCTGAGAGAGCACAATTGGCTTTGCTCCCTCTCTGTGTGGGTAGATGCTGCTCTTTCCCCCTCATCACTCCTAGGGTGATGTCGATCAGCACAAGGCGTCTGTGAGCTGATGTATCATAAACAAGGCGCTGCACTTTCCTCCGAGTGCACTGTGATGCTGCTCGGCAATGCTGCATCAGCAGTAGTTCAACAGAAGCGGTGGCTGACTTCACATGTATCGGAGGAGGTATGTGTTAGTCTTCACCCTCCTGGTGTGTTGGGGCATTACTAGTGATAGGGGGAGTCTTAGTGAGTGGGTTGGGTAATCGGCCTTGTAAATTGAGGAGTAAATGGGATACAAAATAAACAAAACAATAAAGTGTCCAGTGTCATTTCTCACATTTGGAATTAGTTTACTTAGTTTACAAAATCTTTCCAAACTAATATTTTTTAAACTAAAAGGCACAAGCTGTACAGGGCTAGCTAAGTAGCATTAGCCTTAACATTTGTTTGTTTATTCAAAGATTGACTACCTTTCTCTGTGTATATATTTTACTCACATGTGACTTGAGGAGCACTGCTGAGATATAGTCATGATGAGAATAGCTCTACAGAGATACATTTATGACTAACCGACCACTGCTGAGATAAATGTAGGGTGTTTTTTTATTGTCTGCTGACATATAAACCATATTTTAGTCAATAAATGTCTTGAATAATAGTTTTGTGATTTTTTTTCATTGACAATAAGGGCAGAATATGTTTATGCTTTTCAATTCAATGGTAAACAAACTGAAGCATGTTTAACTGGAACCTGCAAAACATGTGTATATATAACATATAACACATAAAATATTATGGTGCATCCTTTACAAATAAACATTAATATTTGCTATAATATTCTATGTTGGCAGGCACAGGGAACTTGAGAGACGTGTTTTGTTGCTCTGGAGTTTGGTTGTAAAGTATCATTTTTAGCTGGCTATACTGCTGTTGAACAATGAAACTGAAACACCTGGTTTTAGACCACAATAATTTATTGTGGTGACGGACAGTTCTTGTGGAAACAGGAGAGTTGAGGTGCACATTGAATTCTGCCGTGATTTGAGCAGCCGTAGTTTTATGTTTTTTGGATACAATCCGGGTTAGCACCCGAACATCCCTTTCAGACAGCTTCCTCTTGCGTCCACAGTTAATCCTGTTGGATGTGGTTGGTCCTTCTTGGTGGTATGTCGACATTACCCTGGATACCGTGGCTCTTGATGCATCACAAAGACTTCCTGTCTTGGTCACAGATGTGCCAGCAAGACGTGCACCAACAATTTGTCCTCTTTTGAACTCTTTTGAACTAATGTTGTGTGCATTGCAATATTTTGAGCAAAACTGTGCTCTTACCCTGCTAATTGAACCTTCACACTCTGCTCTTACTGGTGCAATGTGTAATTAATGAAGATTGGCCACCAGGCTGCTCCAATTTAGCCATGAAACCTCCCACACTAAAATGACAGGTGTTTCAGTTTCATTGTCCAACCCCTGTATTACCATATAATTCCTCCCTTTGAAAAACAATATATTAATATTGTATAAAAAATACAGATTTAAAACTGGCTTTCTGAGTCTAAAAAAACATATCTAAATTCAGAGTGAGGTTCTCTGTACTTTCAGCAGCACTACTCTAATCCATTACTCCAGCCCCAGGTGATCTGAAGGTCATATAGTATTATGAAATCTCCCATCAGCTAAATGGATGGTTCACACATCGGCATGGCTCCACCTTGGTAAATGCACCATAGGTCTTCTCAGTGCAGCCCCATTTCAGTGCTTGTGCAGTAGTGTACAGCGTGAAATGCTTTCATAAAATATGGAATTCAGGTCAAGCCCTAAAATACAGAGGCTTCAGGTTCAGCTTTCACCCAAAGAAACAGAGCTAAACAAATCTGACAAATAAAGATGAGAAACTGGTTAGAAGTAAGTAGAAGATGTGATTATGTATGTGAACATTTTTTTTGTGGACATTTTTGGTATAACTCTCCTTAGTCATTGATTTGGTGGCATGCATACGGGCAACCCAAAGTCCCATTGAATTGATAGTGAGCTTCGAAAAACTTCACTGAAGTCTAGAGATACAGTGTGAGAGACTTCACCATTCCACCAGCAATTTTGCAGCTGTTAAATGACACAGTTAAACACCTTTTTGCTGCACTGAGAGAGTGAGGAGAAATCTATGGCGTCACATCAATGTCAAAAGTCGGGGGCGCAAATATATCAGGTGAAAAATATTAACCAGCGCGTTTTACCATTTGCGTAAATGAACTTCTCATGAGCGCAAATGTGAAGCTTGCGAGCAAAAAATTGTGTGTGCACTGAACAGAATATAGCTCCCGAGGTGTTTTTTTCCCCTCTCGAATTCACAGTTCTCCTAGCGCCATGCAAATTACCTGCAGCTGCTGTTTTCGCTTTTTGAGCTCAAGTTTAAAGAGGGATTTTTTTTTACAGTTTTGGGGCGGGTTCAGGGTCGCCAACCTCAGTGAATGCTATTGGCTGATATATCCAGGGTTTGTGACGGACTGCCTAACTCCAAGAGCCAGAGGAGGGCGGGGGCAGAAAGACAGCAGGAGAGTTAGCTAACTGGCTGTGCTAACATCCAAACAACCTGCTCTCCCACGCTGTTAACCCAGGTTTAGTGCCTGGAGCGACCGGCTCTCTTTTAGCTCCGCTCACTCCAGGCGCTGAACAACAGCCAGTTACTAAACCCGGAAGTTTTAAGGCACTAAACCTTGGCTAACATCACCTGAGAGCAGGTTGTTTGGAAGTTAGCATAGCCAGCTAGCTAACTCTCCTGCCGTCCTTCTTTCTCCGCCCTCCTCCGGCTTGTGGAGGTAGGTGGTCCGTCATAACATGATATCTCCCTGGAGATTTGTGCTTACAAGAAGTTAATTTGCACATACAAAATGTTAAAACATGCTGGTTAATTTTTTTCACCTGTTATTTTTGTGCCCCCGACATTTGACATTAATGTGATGCCATAGAAATCTCTCAAAATGGAAAATAGGTACTGAGGATGGAATATTATGGTCTAGTAGAGTCATGAGAGCGGTGGAAACCTGATGATAAAATGTTGATCCTCAGCACAGAATCAAAAGTAGTGCAGAAAATAATCTCAGCAGAATTTCCAGTGGATTTGTGGTGTATTACAATGGTAGAAAACGCTGTGTTTCATATGTAAGTGTATTCATATGGAATACTGTCCATACAAGTAGAGTGAGGGGTCTTGGGGTTCATTGGGCCGGGGGCCGAGAAATGAGAAAACACCCCACATCTGTTTTACGTTAAAAACTGTTGGACTCACGCCTGGAAAACATACATGTCCGTTTATGGTAAAGAAACGTGATACGCGTTGATCTTAACGTATAAATACTCTGGTAGAACAAAGAGAGGGCAGAGAGATTTTGAGACACCTTCAGGATCGGGAAAACTTAGTCTCTCTCCACTGTCATTTCTGAAACTCTGTTATAATAAAACTTAACCTGATTGATAAAATAGAAGACAGTGTGTTAAGTCTCATTTCTTCAAGAACCATCATTCAAGAGAAGACACCACAGATTATTCAGTGAACAAAATTTCTTAAAGATAAGCAGATGATTTCTCATGCATGGTCCTCAAACAATTCCTGAACCTCCTTAATATCTTAATATGTTTGGACCACACTGTTTAAGAGGCCTTCAGTAAACATGAATGAATCCTGGAATCCAAGTACAGCATGCTGTATTTTAAACTGAACAGGGTTTGAAGTGAGAATGTATGATGCATTTTTTGCAATGTGCAATGTTTGAGTAGTTTTTATATCATTCTGATTCCTATAATCTTTATGGAATAGGAAGAATATAGAAACACCCTTAATAAGCATGGCCACAGTAATAGTATAGAACCACTTCTTACATCAGAATATAAAAATAAGAATACAGAATGTGTCAAATTCTATTTTTAGAATGACCATCCTGTAAGCTTTAGAGCTATAGTGCACTTGATTGCTGTATCTACTGTAACTGTAGATTAACCCTTATAGGTAAATATAAATAAAAGCAATCTGAGTGGAATCTGTTACATTCAATCTGCTGTGGGACGAATTTGCACTAACCAGCATTCTAGAAACCAATCAGTCTTGGGTATAGCGAGACTCCGCCCACATAGGGTCCCTCGAAGATATTTAGTGTGCTCAGTCACTAAGCTGCAGTGTGAACTGAATGTACTAAATTTGCAGAATAAAATGAAACTATATAATGTGAAAACCTTGGTTTGGATTTGGGTTTAGACTATAAGTTGTAAAAAAAAAAAAAAAAAAAAACTTAAATGTAAATAATATGTATATATTTGGAATATTATATGAATACATCTGAATGCTGTGGGTATGTCAACCTGAACATCAAACACACTGTATTTTATTCTTTTGCACTCTTGCCTCTCCTGAAATCGGCTCACATAATATTTCCTTTTTTTGACAAAATGCTCTTTAGATCTTGCTCTCAGTGGGAGCGTGATAACAGACAGGCCTGGGTCTCTGTATGACAGAGGCAAGTCTAATCCAACACTTAAGGAAGCTGTCAATTTGACCACAGTCCCCTGCCAATTATTCCCACTGTTCTCTTTGATATTCTCTGATACGTGTCTGTGTTTCCCCTGCTGCTATCTTCACCACGTCTGCTGTGGTTTGAACTCTGGGGAAGGCGCAGCACACGGCTGTCCGAGCAAATTATTAATTGAAACCGATCCGGTATCCTGTCACATCGCCTTTGACTCCCTCTGTGTTCATTTCGGCTCTTTTGTGTGTGTTTGTGTGTGTGTGTGTGTGTGTGTGTGTGAGAGAGAGAGATGTAAATTCACCATGTTGTTTGTGACATTGCTTTAGATAAACTGAAGTTACAGGAAAGGCTTTGTTTGCTTTGCCTTGTGTATTTGGACATTAAAATCACGGTGATGATTTACAATAACATATGCAACCATATAACACACTGTTCAATCTTTCCTAAAATAAAGCGTAAATAATAATAATTTATTGTATACACGATTGGTAATGTTCCTCAAAAATACAAACTGGGGTCTTTGCAAGGATCAAGCTCAATCAGATCAATTAAATCAGATTTAATACTATAAACACTTCACACTTTAAATGGCAGGAACGAAACATAATATCATACGACGTGAATGATTTAACCCTCTAAGAGCATTTTCTACATTTTTGCACATCTTCCTAATTTACCATCAGTATAGGCAAGGTGCTTTCCTACAGAGGCGTGCTAAAGCACCGCCAACTCTGCCCTTTATCAACCAAACCTTTTTTTTATATATTATTATTAAGATTTTACTGAGGCCGGTTTGAAATGATCTTTTGAAAACCTGAGCGATTAAAAACGAGTGAAAACAGAATGCCCTGAACACCGACCTCTCTCTTCCTCTGTCATGTGATCCTGTGCGGTCGCACGCTGCAGCAGCAGTTCAGTTCAGCGAGTCTTTAGCACAACACGCACGGCAACACATAGGCTTCTTCTCCCCCGTGTCCCACCAGCCAGGTAACATACACATCAAGTAAAATCCTACCATTTGCCCTCTAATGTGAAATCATTTAGCATCTTTAGCCGACTGGTCACCAGATAAGCTAGCAGCTCTAGCCCAAATCAATGATAGATAACGTGAGGACGACCAGATACAGCCCCAGTTCTGGACTGATTTGTTTGGGGGGGCAGTAAAATTAAATGGGCATTTTGATATTCATGTTGAAGTATTTTTTTTATAATGAAGTGTTTCACGTGCACTAAAAAGTGCCCTTTTTCCCCCTGAGCACTTGCCCCCCAAAATGTCTGTGCACGCCACTGCTTTCCTATATTATAATACCCATATGGGGTTTACATCAAAGTGCTGAGCTCTCTAAATAATGAGGTCTTTTGTGAGCTATATAAGTGTGAAGAGACAACCTGACCCTAAACCCAAACCTAAAGTGACAAAAAATTCAATGAAATTTAAAGCTAGCAGGGTTACCATGTTTTATATATATATATATATATATATATATATATATATATATATATATATACAGCTCTGGACAAAATAAGAGACCATTTAAAAATGAGGAAGATGGATGATCACAAACCATCAAACCAAGATGATCTGCTTGAATATTTGCACCAGGAGTAAAGGCATAAAGTTATCCAAAAGCAGTGTGCAAGACTGGTGGAGGAGAACATGATGCCAAGATGCATGAAAACTTTGATTAAAACCAGGGTTATTTTATTGGTAAAATAAATGAATAAAAATATGGATAAAACATTTATTTTGTTTAGTTTATGACATTATTATGTTTGCAACAGAGATGTGTGTACATGTAAAGGCCTTTTAAATGTATTCACATCTTTCACTTGATGTAACAATTCTTTTATTGCACTTTCACATCCCGAACAGGATTCACTATGGAACTGAAAGTGCTCTCAGAAATCTAGCTGAAGCTCACGTCTCTAGTTTGTTGGCACTACTGCCGTCTGTATGCCCAACATCTATCACTCAGTCAGCAGCACTGGTTTCTGTGAGAACCTGGAGCCTGGGTAAATAAAGCTCAGCGGGGATGGAGACTTTGGATCAGAGAAATCATTATTTCATAATGTTCTCAATTCAGATTTAAATATATTTTGATACACTCATGGTTGCCACATGCAGAGCTGATCAAACTCCCTGTGTGGAAAACTATTGATTGGAACCGGTGCTGGCAGATTTTAAAAAGAGGTGGATTTGATTAGAATCCAGTTATAAGCGACATGAAACAACTGCTGTGTTTTTAAAATGGCATTTTCACCCGGAGCACCCAGGGGAAAGACGTTAGCTGATGGGAGGATGATTACTTTGGTGTAAAAAAGATACGTTATGATGAGATGTGTTCTTTGAATGTGAGCCAACCTGTAGCAAACTTTTGGGATTCAGTTTTTAAAGCATCAAGTTTAAATAATACAACTTTTGTAAAGCAGGCTGGTTTATTCTTTTATTAAAAATAGTTATTCTCTCAATCTTTATTTGGACCAACACAGAATTTTGTATAATGCCTTAAAGGAGAACTCTGGTGTAAAATGGACTTTTGGTGTAGTAAAACATGATAAAAAATACTTACCTTTGATGAATATCACACCTCCGTTCTCCCACAGCGTTCAGAGATCCAGAAATTTTAACAGTTTGTCCAAACACTCTTCAGACTGGGCGACAAAGTGCATAATTTGCCCCAATAAATCGATTTTTCCACCGTTATCCAGCTCAAAGTAGCTCCACACCTTCTTGCTAGAATCCGGAGAGCCCTGACATTTGAAACGAGGCATTAATAGATTAAAACTGCACAAGAAGCTTATTAAAAACACACGCCAGCTTCAGCTCTGAGCGCCGCCATTACTCCTGGCCCTGGCTGCTTTGAGCTGGATAACGGTGGAAAAAGTGATTTATCAGGGTAAATTATGCCCCGTGTCACCCAGTCTGAAGGGTCTTTGGACAAACTGTTAAAATGACCGGATCTCGGAACACTGTGCGAGAACGGACGTCTGCGATTCATCAAAGGTAAGACATTTTTATCATGTTTTACTGCAGCAAAAGTCCATTTTACACCAGAGTTCTCATATAAAAGCAGCTTAACCCATCTTTAAACTTTGGTATGAGTCAGCTGCTTCTCTTAAGATCTGGTTTGCAGAATATAAACACATTACATTATTAGAGAGCTTTCAGTGTAGTTCTCCCGCAGTATTAGCATTACCTGCTAACCGTGCTAAGCACTAGGTTTTATTTACCGTTTAGAGGCGAGTATATCGGCCTGTAGCTTGTTTTTAACTTGGGTAAGCACTGCTGGAGCAGCATTAGCATTAGCCACAAACCGCGCTAAGCACTAGCTCTTTGGCCGTTCAGAGGTAAGTATGTTGGACTCCAGTCTGTGTATTTACCACGTTATACATAATAGACATTTATATAAATATATAATATACGTTTATTGATTTTTTTTTTCTTAATAATATCTGTTTATCTAGGTCTCAGTAATGACTGACATTGTGTTAATCAACATTTTCTAAAGCTACAATTTCAATTAAGGGACCTAATGAGTTCATGCTTTGTTTTTAATAATAAGGCCAGTTGCTCTGGAAGTGTTTTAGTTTTTTGTGAGGAATAATTGACTGCTCAGAGTAATGGGCATGAAGGAAATGAAGCCTGTTAAAGGCTCTATAGATGATTTACTGTCTGTGTCATTAATGAAAATGATTCTAACATTGCCATGGTCTGAAGTAGGTAAACCTCAGGTAACTTATTTTGAGTGGTCCTTTGTATGTTAAATAAACTCTTAACAAGTTATCAGTAACTTATTAACAACGTTTCTGTGCAATATCAGTACAGAAACATCTGGAAAAAAGAGGTAAGTACCTTGACGATGTTCTGCTGATGCATTACTTACATTTAGTAGATGCACTGTTTATATGTGACTTAAAATAGAATTAATAATTCTATAATGCCCAGGCTACCCGAAACACAACCTAACCCTGGCCCTAATCCTTACCTCAGTCTCAACCTGAAACCCAATCCTAAACTTCATTCCTTATATTCATATTACAAAATAAGATGGACAATCATATGCACAGCAACACGAATCTGTGCAGACATGTTGTATCTGATTACTACCTCAGCATGAGAAAGGGTGCTGAAAATAAACATCAGAAACAGTCACACCCTATATTGATTAGATACGAATGTGATTATATGTTGACTGTTTTCTTACATTCAAATGTAAAAGTTACTCATAGTCATTTCTAGCAGCTACCTAGCATTAGCTATTTAGCTGTTTATTTTCAGTTTTCACTGACTAAACTGTAGATCAGGCTGCAGGTTTATATGTTATATGCTAAACTAAGCAGTGTACTGGGATCTGTAAAAGTAGTACTCCAACTTTAGGGTGTGTTTTTTTTGGCGATAGGTCAGTTGCAAACGATCCGGCTCTTGTCTACACTGAGCAAAAGCGGAATTGAAAGGGAGGTGCTCTTTTTTTTAGCGCTGGATAAACATGGTTTATTAGTTACAGTTATACAGTGTGAATCTCATTCAGTTATAAAGTGTAATTATATATAAAGTTTAATATCGGTTATTATGCTGTCATAGTGTACCAGAATTCAGACAAACACAGACATATAAAACAGTATTTAATAGATAGAGAAGCAGCACAGTGAGTGGTCAAACAAAGCAGGGTCAATCCGATAAACTGGGGCATACAGGGCTAAACATATTGTAGTGGAGTACACAGTCCAGGGTCAAATAGAGGCAGAGCAGTATCACAGAGCAGGCAAAAATCTGAGTCGATTAAACAGTCCAAGGATCAAAAACACAGGCAGAGCAAAAATACAGGGCAGGCAAAAATCAGAGTTGGGGTACACGGAAAAATAGTAATACACTGAAAAACAAACCAGAAATCAAAGAAACGTGCTGTAAAGTAGCACGAACCAAACAATACTCTGCAAGAAAGTTCTGAACCGGCTTAAATACCTGGCCAAACAGGTGTTACAAATTAGGAGAATTACTTCCTGGAAGTGTCACATGATCGCCAGAGTCTCTTGAGTGGTGTGTTCTGGGTAGTGTAGTGTTGTGGTGCTGAATCGCAGATAGAGCTGAGTGTGGGGGAAACGAGTGCTGACAGTGCCAGTTGTGACATGCTGTCAAACTTTTTTAGTATATATTTCATTTAAAGTTCCAAGATGATACATATAATACACAATAGAAAACAGCATAAAAATATACATAAGGAAGAAATAAATATGTAAAAATAGAGAAATATTAACAAGAGGCCAGTGAAAGCTCATCATAAATTCTTACAGTTTTTAGGCATTTCTTATTCTTAGCCATTCTAAAGATTTCAAAAGTGATTTCAAAGGTAAAGTCCAGTAAGAAGATATCAAATCTTGATATTGAAGTCACATACATACATATTTCATATAATGTTTTTATACTAGTAATTCATTTTACACATAATTGGGTAATACATTGATTTAAGCAACCAACAAAATCTAAGGAATCACTTGGGTGCTCTGTCAGGTGTTTTTTTAAACTGGACTGCTGTAGCTATTTTACACACTCACTCTCATTTACTACTGATGCTCCTTTATGACAATAATTGTTCATCAGTAAAGTAAATGTTTAGGAGATAAATGGGTCTGTGTTAGTTTGAAATAATCATTGTTAGAATACATATTGTCCACATTATATCGGAACAGAGTTGGAGAAACAAAATGAACAAACATGTTAAAGCATTTGCGGCTTATATTAGTCTTTGTGCCAGATATCATGGGACAACTTCTGAGGTATTGTGGGGTCCTTGTCTTGATGGGTCAGCACTCTTGTGGTTGCACAAGGTGGATTAATTCAATATAAGGTGTTTCTAATGTTATGGCATAAAGCGTAACCTGAATTGACACGTCGTGGTGTTCTCCTACAGTAGCTGCCAGCTTGTATTTTGCCCACCAGCACTGCACTGGGGGGATATCAGCTCTGCCCGCAGGACCCTCTGAGAAAAACAGAACCGGTACAGATGTCCCAGTTCACCACTCAATAACATCCTGGTCCTGTCCTCACTCTGCCCTCCTCCAGCTTCCCTCTTTATACACAAGCATTCCTTCACTGTCAGCAGGAACAGTGTAGGACTACAGCTCCAGTTCAAACCTGTTCAAGCAAAAACTCCACAACATTCCTTATATTTTTATCTCTTTTAACAATGCCATTTCTTCATGCTGTTGTCATTATCATTATTTTTGTACTTATTTAGTTATTAAGAACATCATCTAACAAAATAAGGCTCTTTAATCCTTAACTGCAGTTCCCAAAATTATTATTATATAGTTGAACACATAATGGCAAATAGAATAAAAAAAAGTTTAAATTTCTGTTTTTAAAGCTGCATTCATGAGGCACTTCAATGTTTTGATATTTTACTACTTTGTTGATATTTTCTAAAGACTACATCCAAAAATAAATTAGCTTTAAGCTTAGACTAACTCTTCTTTAAATGTACCCAGCAGGCAGAGAAACACAATTTGTTCAGGGTTGTTCAGTGTTTTCACACACAGACCACAAACTATACATTTTCTGCATCTGTATGTAAAAACAGACAGTGTTGGAGACGTTACTTTGAAAAGGTAATTAGTTATAGTTACTAGTTACTTCTCCAAAAAAGTAACTAAATTATTAACTGAGTTAATCCACTATAAAAGTAACTAGTTACCAGTAAATGTAACTCGCCCCCGTAAATCCCCTCCCCCTCCCGGCCCCCACCTTCTCAGAGCGTGTTTCATAAGCCAGATGAATAGAGTGCAAGACAGGTACCTGCATAGAGGTTTGTCCAAGATACATTTTTCGTTCAGGACATAATGTGCTCTCGATGTGAGACCTCAGTGAGTTTAAAATAGTGTCGGTATTTCCATCTGGAAAAGGACGTTTTGCCTCGCTATGCACTGAAAACACCCGCCACTATGCATGTGCTCTAAACACCCACCCACCTATTTTCTCTGATTGGCTGAAGATGTAATGTTTATATACCTTAGCCAATCATTGCTTAGGCGGTTATCTCATTCTCCCCTCCCTTGTGACTCACACACACAAAGCACATACACTTGCGCCTTTGTCTGTATGCGCAAAGTAAAAAAAAAAAAGCTGCTAAAGTAACGTGCAGTACTGGTGTGTTGAAAATGGTAATGGCAATATAGTTACAGTCAGAGTATTTAGTTAGATTACTCCTTATTGAAAAAATAACTGTGTTATATTTCAGTGCTTTTATTCCCATCACTGAAAATGGAACCTACATTTTTGACTGTCAGAAGGCTTATTAGTCTGTGTGTACACAAAGACCAGAACCAGAATGTTCTGAGTAGAGCTCTCAACGTTAATCTCAACATTAATCTGGAATCATGTTTTTTTTATTATTAATCATGAGATAAAATTTTCAAAGTCTGTTGGCTGGTTCAGAAGGTCAGTTATGTTGTATTTATGACAGAACTTATCCCCTCTTCTCTCTTTCTCTATGCGATGCACAACATAATTTCTTACAAATGAAAGCACTCTCTCTTTCACACAGCCGGATCAAATTACTCTTGGGTGTGTAAATGTGCTAAATGCACAGAAAGTGTAAAACAAATCACAAAACAAAACAAAATTACTAGAAAGTGTGAACTGTTTTTACTCAAAATAACACTCACTCTCAAAACTGCTAATGATTTCTATGTGTAGGTTTGACTCTCCTGCAAATTTTGCAGGTGATTCTGTATCTACTGTAACTGTAGATTATCCCTGTAGATTTATCAACAGAAATAAAATTAATCAGAGAGGAATCTGTAACACTTATTCTGCTGCAGGACTGTCCAGCACTCAAAGAGAGATGCATTCTTTGACAACACTCAACAAACCTGTTAGTTTACTGAGACTCAGCCCACATAGGTGATGATGACAGGATGTAGCAAAGTTTGCTAACTAAACTACAGTTTATAACCAAAACTAACCAAACTTAATTCACAGAATACACTGTATTAAACACATGAACCTTGGATTGGAGTCTGTTCTGAAATTTTAGTTGTGAAAACACAACTAAACACATAATAGCACTGTTGCGTTCCAGAGGTTTTAAGGGATGTACGGCTTGTGGTCTTTAGATTTTTTGCTGCTGTTAAACCTATGGGTCTATAGGCTTCCTAGACGGATAGTTTTTAAACCTATGTTCCTTTTATACTGTTTATTGAGTTTGAAGATTAAGCTTTGTCAACATTTATTCATAAATTCATTCTAATATAAAACCCATCCTGTAATGAGTCATATATATATACTGTACCATGAACTTACATTTTGCACACTGCATGAAATGTGCTTCAGTAGGTCAAAACATTTATTTTTTTTATAATATCTGTTTATCTAGGTCGCAGTAATGACGGACATTGTGTTAATCAACATTTTTAAAAGATAAAAATTCAATTACATGACCTAATGAGTTCATGCTTTTTGTTTTTGAAAGTAAGACCAGTTGCTGTGGAAGTGTTTCAGTTTATATGAATAGTAATTGATGGCTCAGAGTGATGGAAAATTAAGGAAAGTGAATTAAATGAAGCCTGTTAATGGGTCTATAGATGACTTACTATAGATTTTTCTGTTATTTTCTGTCATAAAGGAAGGCACATAAAGATTTCCAATTTAACAGAAGCTGACAAAAGCAAACATTGTTAAATAATTAAACAGTTATTTCAACATTTTTCACTTTTTGACATATTTTGAAGCTGACAAGTTCTTTACATTGAGTGAAAATATAGCCCTAATTAACAGTTACAGGTTTTCTTTCTACTGTAAAGTTGCTGTTTTGTAAAGATGCAAGGTGACTTTGATAATATTTTGGATTATTAACCATAAACAGCATAAGGCCATGCGAGCTGCTAGCGTGATCATGATTAGAGTTCATAATTTACCTTCCTCGCCTCGCCACGCATTGCCTGCTGCATGCGCTCAGTGGGAATCTAGAGCCGTTCCAAAAGAGCGTACCACGCTGAGACACACTTCTGTTTCCGCCCCAGAACTCGTGTTCCATATGGATAAAGCAAATGGTTTGAAGTTAATTAAGTCACTCGATTAAGAGCACATGGGTAGGATTATTACAGTACATATTCTGTGATGTTATTACTATACATTCACCCACTAATCTGCAGTGTTTAAAGCTGCATAAGGTGGGATTAGTATGTTTGCAGTACATTTAATTAAAAACATGACCATCATAATTTGGTGCCTAAGGAGTATTCACTGCTGGAGATGCTGGAGATCTAACTCTTTCTCTCTCTCTCTCTCTTTCTCTCTCTCTCTCTCTCTTTCTTTCTTTCTTTTTTTTCTCTCTCTTTCTCTCTTAGGCAAACACTCAGTGCTGTAACTTGAATTGCCATCTTCTCAGTAAATATGTTCAGATGATCCCCATTCAGTCAGTAAAATGACAATATGCGGTTCTATGTGGGATTTTATTGGAATGCTACCTGCATTCAGGCTTCACATAACACATTTATAAGCACTGAATAATGTATTGATAAAGCAATATTATGTTTGGATATTCATAACTAGCTTGTTCTATCACTCTCAGCATGACATCAGTTCTACTAATGATTCTGAGACTCTGATACTAAAGTGAAAACACATTTTCCATTCATAACGTCTTCATTAAGCAGAATTCAGAACTGTGTATAGGTACACTGTTACATATAGGGAAAGTAAGCTCCTGCTGTAAATAGCTGTTTTTATATTTCATAAACCATATTTTTTAGTTTCCCATATAATGTGCAACACTCGTTACCAAATACAGCACATGAGTCTATGAGAGATGAGTGACAGTCCTGCCTCTGAGTATCATAGTGTTGGGTGTTATGACCAAAAATGTATTTTTAAGATTCAGGTGTTTTTTATGGTATACCACAGTATTTTTATTAAATATTAATTTATCCTTTTTTTGTATGACTGTGCTTTTATATAGGTTTGTGACTTACTGTACTGTTAGGAGTACATATAATATAAAACACTAAGGCTTTAAATTAAGGCTTTGATAATAATATGGCGTCATTTTACTGCCAATAGTCAAGAGCGAAGTTTTTGAATGCAGCACTCACGGATTTTATTTGATCACGTGTAAAATATAGGTGTGCTCACACAAATTTACCATGCTCTCTCTCAGATTATCTCGCGCTCTCTCGGATATATCATGCTCGTGTGCTATCTGGCTGTTCTTAATGTTTTGAGAGTGTGCGCGCACGCTCAACGTGGAGCTTTTCACTGCAACAAAGCTGCCAAAAGTCTCCAGCCAATCAGACGTGGCAACAGGATTCGACCAATTAAATTCCTAACGCCGTTCTGCATTCTCCAAGATGTATGGTTTGGGTCAACGGCCTCAGGTAAAGTGATTTATGACTGATATATGTATTCATATTAGTTTATATGATGTTCTGTGGAATAATTATAATGGTTTATATTATGGTATTACGAATGTGAAACAGATCTAGAGACTAACTGTTACTTAACTAACATAGCCGATGTCCCGTGGCAGAATGTGTTCCGAAATTCATTCCAGCTCTTTTGAGACTGGCCATCTAGCTCTGAGCTGATAATGCAATAGTAAAAACAAAAAAATTTTTTTTTTTCTAATTTGGAGTTTACTAAGTAAATGTTGATTTTTTTTTAAATAATTTTTAGCAAGGATATAGATATTTTATTATTTTAGAGCAACCTATTTCAGCTATTAATGTAAAAATGTCTTGTAGTTAATATTTAAGTTTCATCACGCTTTTTCAACCAATGAGAATGCAGAGCAAGCGGCATTATGAATTTAATTGGACAAATCCTGTTGCCACGTCTGATTGGCTGGAGACTTTTGGCAGCTTTGTTGCAGTGAAAAGCTCGGCGCTCGAGCGGGGAACACTCTGCGAGCACACAGGGGGAAGTTGAGCATGCGCGCACACTCTCAAAACATTAAGAACAGCCAGATAGCACACGAGGATGATATATATCCGAGAGCGCGCGCAGATTCGTACAAGAGGAGAGATAATCTGAGAGAGAGCATGGTAAATTTGTGAGAGCAAACCTATATTTTACACATGATCAAATGAAATCCGTGAGCACTGCATGAAACAGGCTCTTGCATTCAAAAACTTCACTGTCGACTATTGGCAGTAAAATGACGCCGTCGGTTAAGTCTTCCAAGATCCTGTATCTTGCCAGCTGCTGCCAACACTGTGCTATGGTGATATCTGCACAACCTGTATTGTGTACGATCAAGCAGTAAGATGAAACACATACAGTATCCAACAAACTGCAGCCCTCACATATCTGCAAATCTTATTTTTTTAATGGGATATTGGAACACTATAGAAATGAAACTTAAATATAACTTAGAGTTGTCAGTATAGTATACAGTATAGTAAATATAGATTTACTGTCATCTGAAAAAAACTCAACACTCAGCCAAGTGTGAATACACCCCATTGCCACTCCTTGGTGTCATGTGACTTATTAGAATTATAAGGTCTCAGGTGTGAATGGGGGAGTGACTGTAGTTGTGAGTTACTCTACTGCTAGGAGTACATATAATATAAAACATTAAGGCTTTAAATTAAGGCTTTGATTACTGTTGGGTTTACTTTGTCCCACAAAATCACACAATATATGGAAAACAGCTGAACAATTTTAAACAATATACCTTAAAAAGAGATATAACAACTTTAACACAGCTTTCTTTTCAAATAAATATTTAAAATAGTTCTATAAACACTAACATTTAACCTAAAATACTCAACACGCTTTATTGCACAAATAAGACACAAGTTTAATATCAATTTACAGGATGTCTTTTCCCACTAAATTCAGAACCAGAAAGCGTCTTGTAATACCTATAAAATGTTGGATGAGTCCAGTCATGGTCCTGTACTGATTTCACAGTTCTTTCTTTCAACACTTTTTTTTTTATTTGGGAAAAACATTGAGAGTAACCCTCATTTACAATGTTGCAGAGCATTTACAGCATAAAAGGGATTGAAAACATTTAATAAGAAATAAAAAAATATATAGAATAAAATAACAAATTTAAAAATAAAAGAAATAATAATTTTAAATCAACATAAATAATATATATATTATGAATAAAATATATATGTAAAATATAATGTGTTTATTTCCTCTTATATTCTGTCGCAAAACATATTTTCTCTAATTTGAAGTTTAGCTAAGAGCTCGCTCCTGAGTGGTTTCTCACCCCCGCCCCCTCAGTAGTGGGTTCTGATTGGGCAGTGATTATATTTCATTGTGGCACGAATTCCACACTGCTCCAAGACCACATGTGTCAAACACAAGGCCCGCGGGCCAAATGTGGCCGCCACGTCCTTTTATGTGGCCCGCAAGAGCTTGTAAAATCTTAGTGTCTATAATAAATAAGTCAGAAGCATTCTTTGACCAAAAACTACATTTCCCACAATGCTTGCCGATTGTAGTACCTGCGAAGTTACGGCTTACTGCCACTACACGGCAGTGTAGTCATTGATGTGGAAACCCTGCAGGAGGGAAGGTCTAACTTCGTGGGTGTAATTGAGACATACAAATGTTTATCCCATAATGTCCAGAAAAAGAGAAGCTGATGCAGACGGACGGCTGTGCTTCAAGGCGAAAGACCGGTATGCCTTTTGTGTTACGAAGAGTGTTACTGACCAAAATAAACGCTTTTTAGGAGAGAGATAAGTTCTGTGTAAATATTTATAAGACAATAGCTGAGAAAATCTGTTTTAATGACGTTAATAAACATCACTGTCACAGCGCTAGTCGCAGTTTCACCGCAGCAAAGGACGAGGACGTGAATCACTTATCTAACCAGCCTTTACTGATTTCTGCCCCCAATAACCCTTTCAATAACCTCCAATATCCTTTAATAGTCTTCAGTAGCCTTCAACAGTCTAACCTTGCAGCCGTGGTGTGTCCACTAAACTCCGTAGTTATAAACATCCTGAGGTTAGCAGCGCGCTAACTGACCTGTTTATAATGTAATCCGAGCAGTGACTGCGTGACGGCTGCTCTAAACTGCTGCTGTTAGCTGCTTGGGCTGAAAGATGAATTGTAGAGAGCTGTATTATCCGTTTAGTGGGGTTAAAACCTTTATTTCATACACGGAAGAACTTAAAAATTTTAAAAACACTCCAGACTGGCTCAGCTGAGTCCTGTAGCCCGCGGCTGGGCTGTAGCTCTGACTCAGTAAAGACTGCGGGCTTGTGCTGCTGCTGCTCCGACTAGTGGTTGGATGAGGAACTGCTAAATCTGAGGAAATGCTAAATCTGTCACATGTTAACAGCTCACAATTTTTGATTTTATATTTATTAAGCCTTATTTCAGTATCAAACGTTTTGATCAAAGTTAATATAACTTGATGTCATTTCTATTCACTTGAATAGTTTGGTTCTTGATTGATGGAGTTTTTGGATTTCATGACATGACAAATTAAAAGGATTTATGTTAATAGAGCAACAAGCAAACATTTTTTCCATGCAACTGTAATATTTGATTGAATAAATAATATATTGAGAGTTATTCAACATTAAGGAGTAATTACATTCATTTTATATTACTTTTGGTTACATTTTATTACATTTATAAGTTACATCTGGCCCTCAGAGGACAGCCAATATGCCAATGTGGCCCTCGGCCAAAATGAGTTTGTCCTAGACGAAATGCAATCCTGTGCATTGTGATTTGCTTTTGAATGTTTGCAGCGCCACACAGACGAATACAATACAGTTGAGCTGATTGCATTTTAAGTGCAATTTTGATACAAATTCAGCGTTTGGTTTTGAAAATTTAAATTCTTGTGTATTGTTTTTTAATAAGAGATCAAGTGCAGTGAAATATAATGTAATAGTGGTTGTGCATTTCATTTTAGCACGTATTCTGCATGTTAGAGAGGAAAAGCAATGCATTTTGTGGATTGCATTTCCATTTTTCCACTGTAGTGTTTGCTTTTTTACTTTGGCACTAATTTCTCTTCATAGACATAAAGATTTGCTGCACATGTTGGCTGATTGATGCATGACTGAGTACGGTCATAGCAAGTGTTGTACTTATACTCTAGTCAGGTGTCAGGGTTAACACAGCTTTAGATAACAAGACATTCATTATACAAAGGAAAAAAGAACATTAGTGTGATAGACAGAGTTAAGCTGAGTTTAAATAAAGAGGCCAAACTAACATGCTCTATAGCAACTATAATAAATTATATACACAGTAAAATCTATAGTGTTAAAATCACAGTGTAAACATTATCCTAATAATTCTCAGTGTTACAGTTCACATAAAGTTGGAATTATTTGCCAGAGTTAACAAACGCTAACTTACGCTAGCTAACCTAACTAACGCTAGCTGAGGTGAAACTGGAAATTTTTCACAATAAACTGGCTAGCCAAGCTAGCTGAAAAGAAGAATTAACCTATGTTCTCTTAAACAACTAAACTATTAGGGACTTCTTAAAAAAACAGCTAAGCTATCTGGTTTGCTAGCTGACCTGAGGCGGAAGACTTCTCACAAGTTAAACAAAAAGCAAAGCGTTAGCTAGCTTTAACCAGAAAAGGCCAGGTTAGCTAACCTAGCTAGCTAACGAGCCCTAGCTTATGTGAAATGGGCAACTTATCGCAAGAAACTAATAAACAACACTAGCATGAGTAAATGGTGCACTGCACAGTGTCATATTAACACTGAACATTTAACACTGCTATCAGTGTAATTTTTACACTTTGTAGAGTGGGACCATATATGATCCATAGTAGTGTAAAATTAACATTTTAGGTGTTGATCCAGCACTGCTAATTTTACTGTGTACCTATATGCTTTTGAGAACATTGAGCATGTTCCTTGTTCACAGTGTAGCAAAGCTTCTACAGAAATAGAACAAGTAATAATAATAACAATAATAGTAAAATTATTACATGGCAGATTAAATCCATCAAATTAAAACAACATTCTAAAGGACAAGTTAAATAAAAATAAGACAAAACATCCAATTTAATATTTACAAACCATTAACATCTTGTTCCTTTTCCACTAAAACAAATGATGGCACAGGGAGATGAGTTCTGACAGTCAGAATTTCATTAGAAAACTTCTCTAATTGGGTCAACAATTAAACACTTCAAAACTAACAACACAAAACCCATGAGGTCGGTGTCTGCTGGGAAATGGAGAAATTAAACTGACATAAAAATTCCCCCTCTGGTAACAAAAATCAAGGCCATCTGTATAGAGAAATATGTCACCCTCACTTAGATACCCCCACACACTGGGATAAGATTTTAGAAGTGTTATGCAAATAACTTTTTTTTTATTTACGATTTAATTTATTATTTAAGTGCATATTAGTGTCTTAAATGCTACGGACACTCATCTCCTCTTAGTGCCATATATATTATCTTCTTCCATTCCAAACATTTGTTCCAATTGTGTGTTCTATATAATTTCATCGTAAATCGTCAAGGGGGGCCATGCTGGACATGGCACAGCAACTGTATCCTCATGCACAGCTCTTGAAATGGCAGCAGCATGTGGATGTCTGCTCAGAAAAGGCGGGTCCACTGGTTGCAAGACCTCATTAATGAAATTGGGCTGCATTGAAGTGCCTTTTGTGAATACCATAGGTCAGGGGTCGGCACTATGTGGCCCACAAGCATAAAACATCTGGTTACGTGAAGTTGTTTGAACTATAATGAACAATAATGAAAAAATAAATAAATAAAAAGCTTCTCTGGTAAGCTTTTATTAACATTGCTCCCCTGTCTCTCTCTGTTGCACTTCGCATGACTTTAGCTTCCGCTTTTTATATCCTTATAAGGGTGTTTTTTTTTCCAGCCATGTCCCAATTCACTAGCCAGGGCAGCGGTAGTGTATTGAACCGTGACCCTGACGACACGAGTTTGATGATCCTGTGTGAGGAGCTTCTTGGGTTTACCTGCTTTGAGATCATCTGTTCTGTAATTGGGTTCAACAACCCTCTGGGCTGGAGAGCTAGTAGTCTGTAGCACTCCATCCCATTTCATCCACACTTCATTTTTTTTGTGGCCCACCTTGTAATGGCTTGGACTTAATTGCCGACCCCTGCCATAGGTGATCTGGAAGGACCCATCAATGAGGATGAGCTGCTTCTCTTCTGAGTCATTCTATGACAGTTTGGAAGGACACTACTATTGCAGGCGATATTGGTGTGGTGTTAGGAGAAAGTCGTCGTAATGATCAGAGTGCATGTAGTCCTGTATTGTGCAGCCGTCTGCCAATGGTGTTGGCATTAACAGTATGACTATCTGTGCTAGTAGCTGTTGGGTTACTCCACACGTATTAGACAGTCAGTTCCGTCAGTTCTCCCTCCTTGTTGTTCTGTTGGTCTTCCAAAATCCTGTATCTTGCAAACTGCTGCCAACAGTGTGCTACGATGATATCTGCACAACCTGTATGGTGTAAAATCAGGGGATATTGGAACTCTATAGAAATGAAACTTAAATATAACTAAGAGTTGTCAGTATAATATACAGTATAGTAAGTATAGATTTACTGACATTTGAAAATAACAAATGAGTACACCACATTGCCACTCTCTGGTCTCATGTGACTCATTAAAGTAAGGTCTCAGGTGTGAATAGGGGAGTTTTGCGTATAAAAACCAAAACCAAAAACATCTATGTAACAACAGTGTGTTATATAGTGTGTGAACTAAATCAGACACATCAAATGAACAGTTTATAGACAGAATATGACAGCACATAAAAAAATCATACCCAAGGTTTACTTCTCTCACAAGTCTTCCTGCTTCTTCGCCTGTTCTTCCTTCAGTCTTTCTCTTCACTCCTGCAGCCTATTCTATTCTTCTGTTGTAATATCATAACTCGAGGACAGCTGGCTGCTTCATCTCCTGTCGGATTGAGTTTTCAACTGCATCAATATTGTGAGAGAGGCCTGGGCGCCAGCTCGGAGGGCACCAAGCACAGAAACACCCCTCTCACCCAACACAACCCTTCAGCCTATCAGATTCATGCTGCACCTTCTACATCAGATACATTGATGCTTCTGTACTCTTTATGCTATATACATTTATACATTTACAATGTAGTCAATACATACAGAATATAGATTAAAACTATAAAATATAACATAAAAAAATAGGATAAACAAATACAATAAATATAATACCTACATTTAAGAGTAGATATATACTTTAATGTACCAGACTACACTGGAAATAAAATATGTGTACAATTTACTTAAAAAAAATTTCTGCATTTGCTTTTTTTAAGTAAATTTAATTTTAGATAAATTTAAGTATCTTTAACTCGGTTTCAAGACTAAAATGTTACATAGAGTAAATAAGTGAACTAAACTTCAGTCAATCATTCTTTTAGTAAACTTTACTTCATTTATTTTTGCTGAATCAATCCTTTCTTTTAGTAACATTTACTTAATTTCTGCATACAATATTACAATTACTTCATTTATACAATATTACTGAAATAGTTAATGATACATAATATATTAAAATTCCTCAAATTTAAATATTTTTAGTTGAAACACACATAATACGTTGTCTAAACACATGGATGGCATGTAATACATGAGCATACTAAAAATAATGTATTGCATGCCATCCATGTGTTGAGACAGTGAGACTTGGTCTGTTTACAAAACAAATCTTTGAGATTATGTAAATTTGAATGTGTGTTTTAAAATAAATATAATGATATTGTATACATTCAGTAATTGGTTGAATATGGTTGAATCAATATTGGATCATTGGATTGGATTGATTTTGAAAAGTGAATCAACATTGATATAGCAACATTGTTTTAACGCCATATGTTTAACCCTTAATAAACCATAGCTCACTAAAATTAGTAAATCCTACCACTGTGTTAACAATATATTTACATAACTGTAGTATAAAGAAAGTCACCCACCACTACCAATCTGATTCAACATCTGATCTCAAAAATACTAAAACAGTAAAACTATTAGAACATGAACATGGTGTTAAATTAAAAAGCAGTTACTGCAAATAGAAGTAAAACACTGTTTCATTCTTCCATTCATCCGTTTTTAGAAATGATATGGTGATTAAACGTAAAATGCTGATTCAAAAGGCAGAAGGTTGAGGACATTAAGTTGACTCAACGTTATAATTTTAATGTTTGCACAACCATTAAACATTAAATGTTGATTCAACTTTGTTTCAACATTGAAACAACAAGGTCGATTGTGTGCCAGCTGGGTCCTTTTTATAATGTTTTATATCTGCATCTGCGTGTGTCTGAGATCTGCATAATTATGACATGAGTCCATCATATTCTAGCACAGTTTTGATATGAATTTTAGTTTTTTAAGTTGGTGGAATAATCATAAAATGGAGGACTATCTTAGAATTTAGCATAACCTTAAACAATAATTTACTGTGCTTAAAAATCTGATCCAGTCTCAACATTTCAATTAAGCCAGGAAGAGTGGCCAAATCTTGAATTAGAATTTGAATATCTGGACAGGCTGCAGTTTGCTGAGGGTCATTTAACCAAATATTAGGTATGATAATAAAATAAACACTTGTTGGTGTTTCTTTTAAATACAGTATGTATGTTGTACACTTTGTCATGGTGGAAGGATGAGAGGATGAATGTAGATTCAGATAAAACAAACACTGACAATGCAAAAAAACACAATAAACAACATTGGTTTAACAAAGACAAGAACAACTCAAAACTAAGAAAACAATAAAACTGCAATCAAAAACAAACTTGCTGTGCATAAGTGACATAGCACAAAAAAGATCGCATAAGGAACACTGAAACAAAGGGAATTAAATACACGAGGAGGGTGAGGAACACCTGGAGCCGGTAACGAGGGGGCGGGGTTACAAACATGACACAAAGTGACAACACTAATGGCTAGGGTGGAGCTAGGGTGGAGACAACGGGCAGACAATAACAGAAACAAGGCCATGTGCTTAAAGATCACATGGCTGGGAATAAAAAAAAGAAAGGTGAACAAAGGGCAGAAGCACAGAGAATCAAAAGAGAAAAAAAACACAGGACACAGGCTAAGGTGTGACTAGGGTTGCCATCGGTGTCTGACAAAAAAAAAAAAAAAACAGGACACTGTCATACTGACAGCTGCCCACAAATATACGGTTGATGTAACAGAATCAGAGACAACGTTGAGAAGTAGGGTTTTTTTAAGCTATGAATATTTTAAATACATTAATTATGAGAAGAAACAGTATCTAAATACTGGTGTGAGCTTTGTGCAAAAGGGTTAAGGAGGGAGAGCACATCAGATGGAAAACTAGTGAAGGAGATGCCTATATCTTCACTTCTATCTCTTAAGATTATACACATAATTCTATATACAGTAAATGTCTATAGAGTTGTTGTTTTTTTTTTAAAATGTGTTGAATCTTTTTTGGTAATGTTGAATCTGAGATGCTCTCCCTCCTTAATATTTAATTCACTATCTGTAGAAGCTGCCTGTACTGATTGGATAGTCACATGATCCCACAGCAGCAATGAGGTGCAATAGTGCATGTCAGCAAGAAAAAAAACAAACAGATTTAATGCAGGAAGAAAAAGTCTAAATAGTTTGTTAGGGCGTTTTCACACCTGTAGTTCGTTTCTCTGGTCCGAATCAATTAATGAGTTCATTTACCTGGAGCGTTTTCTCGCTCTGTTCGGTCTGGTTTCACATAGGCGTAAATGTAAACGCACCAAAATGCGCATTAATAAACCACGCAAGCAGCCTGTGTCCTCTGATTGGTCAGAGCTGTCTGACACAGGAGTATGTTAAATATCAATATACAAAAAAAGTAAATATAGCGAGAAGATTTTGTGTTCCAGCGCAAATATCTGTGCTTTAACACTGAACGCTGCAGTGTTTCTACGTGCAGCGCAGATTTATACATAATAAACAGAGTCAAGCGGCTGTGAGCAGTGAATGCAGCGTGCGTGGACAGTGTTTGTTCACAGCTGTGGTAATTAGCGTTATCTGGCTAATATATCAGTTTAAACTGTGCTTGCTTTATCAGCTGTATAGCTCAAATAAATGGCTTATATTTAATAGCTGGGTCGGGTCGAGACCGGATCACGTTCTCATCACAAGCGAACCGCTCCAGAGTTTGTTTTGTATCGGACCAGTTCTTTTGATCCGCACCCAAGTGCGATTACTGTTTTCACACCTGCTCAATCGTACCACACTGAAGTAACAAACGGACCAGAGTTCGTTTTAACCGGACCAAATAGTGCTGGTGTGAAAAAGCCCTTAAACTAACCTACTGAAAACCAGGACATTAAAGTTTTTTTCCGGGACTAAATATTAAAAAGAAGGACAGTCCTGGGAAAACCGGGACAGGTGGCAACCCTAGGTATGAAACTTATTCTGCCCCACAAAAGTTATGTTTTTTTTTTCAACATTATTAGGCTCTTATAAAATGAAATTCCTCAGATTTTAAGTATAATTTTTGAATTATCATTCACTATACATGCCACTGTTCTTAGTGTGTGAGAACAAGTGTGTGAAATGAACCCGATGTCCATCCATTTTTTTCTAAAAAAAAAAGTAAAATCATACACTGCTTTTAAAACAAATACTCTGGAGTTGCAGCTACTACTCATAAACATAGAAAGTAACATTTGGTTCCTGTCGTTCGTTTCTGTGTGCTGCTCGCTGCCAAGGTAGTAACCAGCTGTGGCCCATCTGCTCTTTTGTTGTGACTGATAGCAGCTCATGTTAACATGTTGTAGCATGGTGGTGTTCACCAGCATAGCGACCATCAGTGAGAATGAATTCTAATGAATTACAATGCTACTCCCTAGTATGCTAGTGGTTGTGATTAAATTACCTAGTGAACCTAAGTGAACTTAGCTGAAGCCGAGTGATTACTTGTTAAAGAGGAAATTAGCCGGCTTGGCGTCTGTCTTTTGGATCCTTCCGAACTCTAAGCTGTTTAATCTGTTGAACTCACTCTCGATATTTACTCTGATTTTACTCTGTATTTGGTCATGGAGCTTTTTAGACAGATGACAGTGCTGTTCAGCCAGTGTAAAATCCTAATGATGAACTTCTACTGCTTATAATTATACTCCCACTGTCATACATGCACTTTAACTCCTTCTACAACTGTGACATTTAAAAAAAACTGTATGCACTAGTTCTCTTTACCAGCCTTAAGCTTTTATAAATTTTATATTTGCACTAATGTATATTATATGGGTTTTGTTTTTACTGGTACTGTCATCCCCTATTTAATCCCCCCATTATACCTAACTGGTAAACTCTTACTTTTATACTCTATACTCACTATTAGGGGTGTGACGAGATCTCGTGGTCTCTAACTGGACCATACTGAATTCTAATTAAATACCCCTGGTATAGAAGATGCTTCGGCTACTTTTAAGTTGTATGTCTGGCTGCATTTTGGCTCCAGTGGAAACAATAAACGGTAACAGAGTGACCAACAAGACACAAAGCATATATAAATACTGTAAGTAAATCCTACAAATGACTGTTTCATAGGCAGCTGTACTAATCCCTTAGCTCTGTACTGTATTTAAAAAAAAAATCTGTCTCTGTTTGCACTTCAAGCATAGTCTTAATATGACTGGTTATGGTAATGCATAGTAAAATTACAAGAGATTTAGGAGAAAAAACACAAACCATAGTCTTAATATGACTGGTTGTGGGTTGCACTTATTGTTTGCACTATATAAAACCTAGAAAAGTTTTATTTTTATTTTTTATTCTTATTTGTATTTTATATAGAATCAATGTGTGAGAGAAACCAGTCTGTTAAGTTTGCGTTATATGATTTTGTCAAACTAATTTTCAAGCCATTTTTCATGTTTGACATTTTCTTAAAAATTAAATTTTTCTCGTTCTCGTGAACCCAGTATCGTGTCTCGTCTCGTGCTATTAGTGTCTCGTCACACCCCTACTCACTATTGTCTTGTGTCTCTTTTATCACATATGTCTATATATGTGACCTTGATGTGTTGTACCTTTAGTTTATTCTTTTATTCTTTATAATTTTGTTTTGCTGTACTGTAGTCAACCATCGCTTTACGTTTTGTTTTCTTTTTACTTGACTTAATTGTTAACTTCTTAATTAAAATCTTAATTTGTTAACCGCACTTCAGGAAGCTACAGCTACAGTGCATTGCAAAAGTATTCTGCCCCCTTGAACTTTTTAACCTTTTGCCACATTTCAGGCTTCAAACATAAATATATGAAATTGTATATTTGTATATTTGTATATTGTATATTGGATATTTTAAACTTTTTTTAAAAATAAAAAACTGAAAAGTGGGGCATGTAATATTATTCGGCCCCCTTGCATTAATGCTTTGTAGTGCCACCTTTTGCTGTGATTACAGCTGCAAGTCGCTTGGGGTTTGTCTCTATTGGTTGTCAGTTTTGCACATCGACAGCCTAAGTGAGCTCAGTGAGGTTGGATGGAGAGCGTTGGTTTGTAAACAGCAGTTTTCAGCTCTTTCCACAGATTCTCCATTAGATTCAGGTCTAGACTTTTATGGACTTGTCCATTCTAACACCTGGATAGGTTTATTTGTGAATCATTCCATTGTAGAGTTTGCTTTATGTGTTGGATCATTGTCTTGTTGGAAGATAAATCTCCGTCCCAGTCTCAGATCTTTTGCAGACTCCAACAGGTTTTCTTCCAGAATGCTCCTGAATTTAACTCCATCCATCTTACCATCAATTATAACCATCTTCCCAAATCTGTCCCTGCTGAAAAAAAGCAGGCCCAAACCATGATGCTGCCGCCACCATGTTTGACAGTGGGGATCGTGGGTGTGTTCAGGGTAATGAGTTGTGTTGCTTTTATGCCAAACATTAT
Source organism: Astyanax mexicanus (assembly GCF_023375975.1). NCBI lineage: Eukaryota > Metazoa > Chordata > Actinopteri > Characiformes > Acestrorhamphidae > Astyanax > Astyanax mexicanus. Next base: position 15,379,522 of record NC_064419.1, read on the forward strand.
GTTTTGCATTGTGGCCAAAAAGTTAGATTTTGGTTTCATCTGAGCAGAGCAACTTCTTCCACATGCTTGGTGTGTCTCCCAGGTGGCTTGTGGCAAACTTTAAACAAGACTTTTTAAGGATATCTTTGAGAAATGGCTTTCTTCTTGCCACTCTTCCATAAAGGCCAGATTTGTGCAGTGTACGAGTCTCACCTCACCTCAGCTGTAGATCTCTGCAGTTCATCCAGAGTGATCATGGGCCTCTTGGCTGTGTCTCTGATTAATCTTCTCCTTGTTTGAGCTGAAAGTTTAGATTTAGGTTTAGGTTTTGGTAGATTTACAGAAGTCTGATACTCCTTCCATTTAAATATGATCGCTTGCACAGTGCTCCTTGAGATGTTTAAAGCTTGGGAAATCTTTTTGTATCCAAATACGGCATTTAAACTTCTACACAACAGTATCTCGGACCTGCCTGGTGTGTTCCTTGGTCTTCATGATGCTCTCTGCTCTTTAAACAGAACTCTGAGACTATCACAGAGCAGGTGCATTTATACAGAGACTTGATTACACACAGGTGGATTCTATTTATCATCATCATCAGTCATTTAGATCAACAGTCATTGGATCATTCAGAGATCCTCACTGAACTTCTGGAGTGAGTTTGCTGCAGCCAAATATTATTGCACTTCACGATCCCACTTGTTGTTGATTCTTTTAAATTTCATGACCATTTCGCATCTGTTCTATAGCATCAGCTGTTAAAGATGCACACATGGTCTATATTTATATTTAGCTTTCCTAACTGATAATAAAACATACAAATGTGCATATGGGCAATTTGCTGTAAACAACCATGTGTGGCCCTGGACCTGGCCCTCATATCTCTGAGTTAGTGTAACCCTGAGAGGAGCGTGGCGCATTTTGACCAGAGCTTTTAGCGCAGTCACTAATGAGTTCACAATCACACCAGTACCCCTGTGCTCTCTGCTCATTGTACTCTGTTGTTATGGCTGAATAGAAAAGGGCATCCATTAGGGGCAGTAAGTTACAGGATGATCTTATTAAATAAGCTGAGCGGAGTGGGTAATGTGGGCTTGTTGCTGAAGCCCCAATGTGAAAATCCTGGGTAAATATCATGTTTTGCATGAGGATAAATACATTAGGATATAAGCCCCGTAAGCCTCCTTGGCTCACACAAGGCACTTCATTAAAGCATCGGCACAGGGAAGCAAAGCCGATAGACAGTCAGAAGAGGCAGCCCCTCCCCTCTCCGTCACCCTCTCCGTCTCATCCCCCCTCTTTCTCCTGTATCCATCTTCTGCCCCCCACCATCCCACGCTAATTTTTCCGAGCGCTGTTGCCTTAAATTCAGATGTACAGTCCTCACTCATTTCCATGGAAACTGGGGTGAGCACAGGCTCTGTGACAGCATGTGACGAGGAGGTGGTGGGGGTGAGGGTGGGGGTGAGGGTGGGGGTGAGGGTGGCATCAACAAGAGAAACAGCAGCCCTATAGACTGAATGACACCTTGAGCTCACTGTAGAAATGTTCTGCCAGCCAGGGTTTTTTCCTATTTCCTGAGCAAAACTGGACAAAACTCACCAATTTAATTGTTTTTAGAATATCACGCACCCACATGTGGATCATACACCCAGGGGGTCACAAAAAATGAGGCTAATTAAAAAAATATTTGTCTCCGAGTGGTCCAGCAGACTAAGGCGCTGCCACTATGATTTCACTATGGTTTGAATCCAGCTCATGTAGCTTGCCATCAGCTGCCGGAGCCCTGAGAGAGCCCAATTGGCCTTGCTCTCTCTCTGGGTGGGTACAATAGATGGCGATCTTTTCCCTTATCACACAAAGGGCGATGTCAATCAGCAAAAGGCTGTGTCTGTGAGCTGATGTATCAGAACCAATCGAGTCGCTGCACTTTCCTCCGAGCGCACTATGATGCTACTCAGCAATGCTGCATCAGCAGCAGTTAAAAAATTGGCCTTGCTCTCTCCCCACATCACCATAAAGGGTGATGCCTGCAGCACAAGGCGTCTGTGAGCTGATGTATCTGAACCGAGTCGCTGGGTTTTCCTCAGGGCGCGCTAGCTGCTCAGACAATGATGCATCGGCAGCAGCTAGAAAAAAGGGGTAACTGACTTCACATGTGTCGGAGGAGGCGTGTGCTCGTCCGCATCCTCCTGGGGTCACAGGTGCCACTGGTGATGGGGACGCACAAAGAGATGGGAAAATTGGACAGCTAAACTGGAAGAAAAAAGGGGAAAAATCTGAAATAAATGTTAATGTTAATAGATATAAGCAATACAAAAGTAACACATTTGTTGGAGAAAAAGATGAATATGTAAAGTTGGATTGCGCATATAAACCGTGTATTTTGGTAGCTGTGTGCACAGTGGAGCTGGGGGACAAGCTGCTCGTCCTCATCCTGCAGACACTGAAAATATATACATAAAAAAAATGTTTTACAGCTGAGTAAACATAATTTAACTAGGTCTACTAAACAAAGTTGCTCCTAGAAGGAATCAACAGACAGGAATGAAACTTGGATTTCACATTGTAAGGCATGCAAATTATCTAAAGTTTCACGCTCAGCCTTGCGTGTGCTTTCTATGATTACATTTAGCCATTTATTGTTCCTGGTAACTTTTATCTTCCAAATAGCAAAAGGGTTTCTGGGTGACATCCTATGCTTAATCAATAGGGATTACTACAATGCTCTAATACTATAATGAAGGCTTTCCACAAGGTTTAGGAGTGTATTTATGGGAATTTTTCAACCTTCATCCAGAAGTGCATTTGTGTGGTCAGATACCGATGTTGGACTTGAAGGTCTGTCTCTCAGTCTCCGCTCTAATTCATCAGGTTCAGGTCAGGACTCTGTTCAGGCCAGTCAAGTTCTTCCACAGCATTCCTGTCTTTATGGAGCTTACTTTGTGCACTGGTGTGCAGTAGTAATGTTGGAACAGAAAGGGTCTATCCCCAAAGTTTTCCTGCAAAGTTGGGAGCATGAAAATGTCCAAAATCTCTTGGTATAATAAAGCATTAGGCGTTCCTTTTACTGGAACTAAGGAGACAAACCCAACTCCTGAAAAACAGAGTTACAAGGGAAAGGGGTATAGCAAAATTTAGTAACCTAGCTGCTGCTTAACTAGTTAACTTTAGGGTTTATTTTATTGTATGTCTTCAAAAAGGGAGGGTGAGGTGGTGCAGAAATGGATTATTATTGTCCATCTCTTAATTTCTCTATAAAGGGGAGATGAAATAAGCTTTGATTATCTTTTTAAAAATCTCCATATGAGGGGCTAACAAGCCCTATCCCTTCCCCCCTAACCTACCTCTCCAGTCTAACAAGAATCTGGACAGGGGTAAGGGGTAGGGCCAAGGGATGAAATGGGATTGGGCTCTAGACTCATCCTTTGTATTTCCAGGCAAAAAACATGATTAATCTCTACAGGTGACATGTCTCCACTGCTTCTAGAGTCCAGTGGCAGTGTGCTTTACATCACTGCAACCAACGCTTGGCATTGTGTTTGGTTATGTGAGGTGCAGCAGCTAGGCCAAGGAAACCGCTGACCCCACTGTGTCATTTTACCTGGTCCATGACTTTATATCACTATCATGTGACCCATTCTTTCAATAATGTTTTGTATGAGCATAAGTCTTTGAAACACCCAAATTAAATGATTTGGATGGATGAGTGAATACACAGTATATATACAGCCTACTGCAAATGAAATTATGGTACATGAATTTATATATTGTAGGAATTATTGGAACGCTTTGTGGTTTAGAGAAAAAAAGTAATATACAAGAAAATAAACGATTTTCCCTCAAAAGCATTCACACACACACACACTGTCGCACACCCTTCGGATGATATCAGACGAACGCTGACTGGCAAGACTCAGGCACTCCATAAATCTACAGAGATGCTTCTTTAGCGAATGGTAATTAAAATAGCCTCAATCCACGAATCCCTGATAAATATTTCATTAAGCCACTCTGGGTGGCTGTTATTGTTATGGCGCAACAATATTTCAAAGGCTTTCTCTGTGAACTAATTTCAAACTAGAGGGTTGGTGTTCGTGGACTAGAGGGGGAATTATTTTTGGTGGGGGGAGCCGATGATTTACTGGTGAACGGGGGAAACGACGCAGGCCGGAGCTCCGGAAAAATAATGAAAACCTACACAGCTACCGGCAATATATTACAGACACCCCCCCTAAAACAAATGAACAGACTACAGATCCTTATATTCAAAAAGCTCTGCTGAATTATTTATTAAACATCTTGCCCTGACTCTGACTCTAAATGAAAAGAGAGAGAGAGAGAGAAAGAGAGAGTGAGTCAGAGAGACAGGGAGGGTAAGAGAGAGAGAGAGACAGAAAGTGAGTAAGTGAGAGAGACAGAGAGCAAATCGCTAGATTACCATTTCTCTGGAGAAGCAAACATGCACAGTTAGCAGGCCAGAGGAGGCTCAGTGGTGTGGGATAAAACATGACATGATGCCGGCCTTGGATATTAAACAGGACGTCATTCTGCAGGTCTTAGAAACAAAATACACAACACTGTTCACCACTGTTCTTTACTCGTTTTATTTATTGTGAAAATATAACAGTGTTTCTGTTTTAAATCTGATTACGGTAGATTGGCTTAAATGTGAACTGCCTCTTACATTCAAGTGTATGAGCTACTAATAATTAACGGGTTGCACTAAGCAAACTTGTTGAAAAGGGCAAAGGGACAAGACCCCTCTATTGGAATGTGCTCTGAAATATCCACAAGAAACCCCACCTACGGCCTACCCCCTGCTATGGCCACCAATAAGAAGGGTGTCACTGGTAGAGTAACAGAGAGCTGCAACCAATCATTGGCTGGCTGCTGCTCCTTCTCCAGGGTTAGACTCTGTGAAAAGTAGTATGGGGCGGATGTTAGAGAGACTACCCAGCTGGCCACCAATGTCAATATACGTTAATTTCAGGTTGAATGTTGATCATGACCTCAGATGACATATATGTTACGTCCGGACAACACCTAATACTGTTCTGTGTCCATGCCTTGGCCCAACACTTACCCCTACCCCATTATTTCCATGAATATCATGTGTCCAAACTTTTGGCCTGTACTGTATAGTGAAACAGTTCACAGTTAAGTTTTCTAGTGTGTACAGTTCTGTGCTGTGGTTCCTGAAGCCTTTGGACGAGGTGTTTGTTTGCTGTGGTCCAGAGGTGTTGTGGTTGGGAGTTTGGAGAGGGGGTTTGGTGGCGGTGATGGTATGTGCTGGGGACCATTTTGCTTGGGGCCCCCAAATGGCTTCAAATGGCCCCATCTTAATCACTGAGATGTCTGAATGGGTCTTCTGTTTCTGTTGGTCAGAGATTAAAAGTAGAGCACAGACCTCATAGATGCAAATCTGTTCCAATCAAATCAATCGCAACTCTACCTCTTTCATTCCGAAGAGTCAACTGTGTTCAGTCATGAGAACAATTTTGCTATTATTATTTTATTAAGAAACCACATGACGTGGGTTCAACTCCCTAAAATACCCATTAAATATTCATTAAATATTTCTTGGACAACATTTATTATCATATAAATCATAAAATCATTTTAAAACAGCGATGCAGTCAGCAGACACTTTGTTCTAGCCTTCCTTGACATTCTCCATTAATAAATAGTACAGTAACCAAGTTTAAACCCACAAAAACTCACACAACTCAACAGAATATATATATTATTCCTGCATACCAAGTGGAGTTGGATTTGGCAAAACAATGCTCCTTTTTTTCTTCTTTTGTTTAATGGGTGAGGACAGGCCTGACTCAACATGCTGTAATTGGTCAGAAAGTCTGAACCATCTACACTGCAAATAGACCTGAACATGACCACCTCTTTTGTTCTGACCAAATTCTGATTCTTTGGTTTGTGGAATCCTTCACAAACCAAAGAATTCTGGTTTAGACCAAGCAGGGTAGATATAAAAGCAGTCTCAGAGTGTCCTGTATGTTTGATATGATTAAACATATCTAGCTATCTAAATAATGAAATCATTTGGCACATTGTAAGCCCTCACTGTGATCTGTACCGTTATAGAGGCACTTTTTTTAGTCTGTGCTTTAAGTGTTCAGTGTATGTATTTCTGTCTCTCAGTGAAATATAAAGTAAAATGAAATGCTGTTTCTTCTTCTTCTCCTCTGTACTCACAGGATGCTCACAGTCAGAGAACTGATATAGTGTATGCCACTGTCCTTTCATGGCCCTGCTCTTAAGTTTTCTCCACTCAAGCGGACACAAAGCCCTGAAATGGCCTGAGTCTATGAAATATGTATTACTAAGGTCTTAGCATGGTTATCAAAACTCTTTTGGAAAGTCTCAAAACAAATAAGTCATGGATGCCAAGCATTCACAGTAACTTTATAACCCTGGTCAGTCAGTAACAGAAAGAAAATAACATTGCCACACCTGTCAGTTTTCTTTAATGCTCGGGATAAGTGAGCCGTGTGGATTAGGGGAGGTCGATATGGACCTGAAGTAATATCACAACAATACAATATAAAGGTTAAAGTTACTTCAGACATTCAGCAGAAACAAGAAAATCATTAAAGCTTTGTCTGCATGGTCATCACGCTTTTTTGCAACCTATCTACCACCCCCTCTCCTACCTTTAACTCTGTTATGTAACTCTGTTCCTGACTTCACTTACCTCTCCACCTAGAGGGGGCGTGGCTTCCTACCACAAGCAGAAGCTGCCCAAACTTCCACCCAAATTTTTCCTCCCTCTCTTCAGTTTCCTCCTATAATCTCTTAATAAGCTGATGTCAGGTTGGAAACAGGCACAAAACAACAGTAATTTACCAAGACTGTGGAATGATTAAATGAAGTTACACTTACAGGGGTTACATCATACAATTTGAGTGCCCAGAGGAGACCCACACACACACAGGGAGAACATGGAAACTCCACCCAGATAGAGAACCCAAGACCCCAGTGCTTGGAGGTAAGCATGCTGCTTAACCACTAAGCCACTGTGCCGCTGATGCTGTGTATAAAACTACTGTGACAAAATACAGTAAATAAGGTATCATAAATAATGTAATATAGTGCACAATATTGAGCACATACATAAGATATGTAAACTGCATAAACAGTTATACAGAAATATCATTAAAGCTTCACATTAAACAATAGACTGATATATACAAAAGACATAATACTGCTATTTTCACAATATTAATATAAAAAAAAACACACACTACTGTGTCACGCTATACAGTTTTGTGTATAATACAATATAGCAAACCCTACTGTGGATTTTAGAGCCAGTGTGGACAATAAAATGACCCCAACAAGAGCACTGTTTACTCAAATTCTTGCTTTTTTTACATAAATGCATTAGATTCAATAGATTCAACAGAATGAGCTTAGAAAAATATCAGTGTAACCCCCCCACACCTTCGCCCTCACCCGAAGCACTCCATATTCAGTTTAGATCTCTGATACACTCTCTCTCTCGCTCCCTCTCTCTCTTTCTCTCTCTCTCAGCAGAGTCTCCTCAGAGACCTACATACTGAAACTTTAATGACTTCTTGGGTTTGTAGGCGGGAAACCACATCTAGACATCTCAGTCTTTCAGTCTCAGCCTTCCAGAGTCACAGAATAAATGAAGGTGTTCTCGCTGTTTAGCACATGAAGCTTGGTAATTGGATTATATGGCCTGCAAAATATGTGCGTATGGAGAGATCAGCAGGTTAGAGAAAAGGTTGGGAATGAAATAAGGAATGTAATATTTCTCATTTCAGGCTGAAACTTTGAAGGCAGCAGTGGAGGCTCAGCTTATGTGGGAAGGAATGTAAAATCATATTGGAAGGGTACCTACAGTACATCAGGGCTTTAATAACATCTTTATAAACACTGAATCATTTATTTATAACGCAAGCAATAGTTTATAATGTATTAATGTCCATGTTGTGCCCTCAGAGGACACAGTCTCAGGTATGAATGGGAAGCAGGGGTGATTAATTTGGTGTTTTGGGTTCAATTCTCTCATTCTGGCCACTGGATATTCAACATGTCACCTCATGTCAAAGAACTCTCTGATTATACTATTATATAGAAAACACCCTAAAACTTAGCTACAGCACAGTGACTAAGGTCATACATTGGATCTCCAGGACAGGTTTCGGTAGCATCCCCAATTAAAACAATCAATCAATCAATCAATCAACCTTTATTTCCACTCGATAAATACATTAGGGAGGGTAGGGTAACCTTCATTTTCAATGCAGCTGAGCATACACAACATTAAAGGGATTAAAAATTAAGTTTAAATGATAAAAACAAGCAAACACTGTAAGATTTAATGAAGAAAAAATAAAATATTTCAAAATAAATGGCTATGCAAACAGGCTAAAATGTGGAGCAATAAAACAAAGAGATAAATAAATAGAATAATAAAATATTTAAACACTATTAAAGAAATAATGGACTAAAGTAACCACAATTCTAAAAATGTAAATGATGGAACTAAAATAAATAATAATAATGAGTTAAAAAATGTATAAAAAATAAAAGGAAGAAATAAAAAATAATAATAAAAAAATGTAAATGCCAAAAGTAAAAGCAGCATCAAAACAAATAAAAGGATGAAATGAATAAAATAAATAAAATAAAAGGGCTAAAAGGGAAACCAAACAATTAGATAATAAATCAAAAGACAAAATAATTCAAATAAATAACAAGGTAAAAGAAAAACTTAACGATTCCCCAATAAATAATAGTGCTGGATAATAGAGAAATGTTAACTATAAAGTTTACTCATTTGTGGTGCGACTATTTAGACATTAATATCTGTGTATAACTCATAAAGTTATATTCTTTATATATTGTTTTACGTTTCATTTATACACATATATTTACATTTAAGTTTCATCAGGTTTCATCTCTATAATGTTTATATTATAGGATATAAACTATTTGCAGAAAAGTGTACTTACTTCAGTTGGGTATTGTAAATTATTCCATGAAACATATAACAACATTTGCATTCATGATATTTGGTTGATATACTAATTGCTATTGGGCAGCAGTAATTAATCATATTTACTGCAGTGCTGACTATGTGTAATATGCTCTCACGCAACATTAGAAGTGATGAATCATACTTACTGCAATTTAGCATTCAAATATATATTACACATAGGTAATTAATGCCATTCTGTTGTTTAGAATACCTAAACGAGTGAAAAATAAAATATATTTTACGGATCCAAAGATATTCCATCAAGCAAAAGATCCTCAAGCAGCAGTTTGATATCTATAGTGGATTTAAAATTCAGTATCCTGCTGTAGAAGCCATCCTCTTTTTATTTTCATCTAAAATATTTCACACGCCACTTACAAATACCAAGCCCTGTCCAAGCATAACCGATTCATCCACACGTTTAACAGCTGGAGGGAATCTTTTTACTACAAACACACCTCTGATCACTGCAGACAGAAACTTAGATTTGAACATCATCATCTAATAAGATTTTCATACAGATTTCCAGCTGAATCAGGATAGGTTTTCTTCTACTGATTTTTTCTCTGGAGGTCAAATGTTGGCAGGTGTTGCTGCACAGTAAAACAAAGCACCACCAGTTCAAAATCTGCTAAATTATATATATTTATGGTTTTCTCTCAAGAAAGTTTTTATTTAAATAAATGTTTTACTGCATGGTATGCATGGCACTCACTACTGTTTTTATGTTTTGACTAACAGGACTGAAAGTAACAAGAGCTAGTTTTTAGCATAGAATAAGCAAAAACATGATAAATAATGCAATTCATTTTAGTTATTTTATTATTTTAATTAAATTACTTAAATTACTAATTTGCTATTTATGACACAAAAAAATCACTATGCATGCATCAACTTGTTTTTTTCTAAAAGATGCAGTCATTTTTATCTTTTAAAGAAGACCCAAACCTGAAATGTAACAAATGTATTATCATAAAATGTATTAAACTAATGAGAAAATAATAAACTAAACAGAATTTGAAAAAAAAAGTGGTTTACATTAACTAATATTCACATTAATAAATCAATAAACCAGGTGACAATACTCACTTCTGTTCCTGGCACGCATTCTCTGTTACTTTTTATGTTTTAAGTAACAAGGATAAAAAGTAACAGGACTGAGTTTTTAGCATAATATTAGCAAAAACATGAAACATAGCTAATAGCATGAGGACACATTCTAGTGATTTTCCCAAAATTTCTATCTAAGAATTAATTTAGGTAACAGGACAGAGTGTTGAAATTTCCCTCCTCAGTCATAGTTACAATAAAATCAAATATACAGAAAAACTAATGGGGGAGCTTCATTTCATGGTCTTCCCATGATCTTCAGAAGAACCAGCTGATGTCACTTCCTGTTGTAGATGTGACTTGGTGTAGAATGTTCCAGATGTTTCAGATGGGGATATGTGTTTCCATAGGATTGAGTGAATAAACAGAGACACGACTAAAATGTGTATTTTAACTTAAATATTATGGATTTATTATGAAAAAAAAAAAAATTAAAGCATAGATGGGATTTGGACTCACACAACAACGTAAAAAAATTACATCTCTGGGGATTTTAATAATTATATTTCACTGTAAAGTTTATAGTTAGAGAGTTGGGACAGGTAACAAATGCTATTTCTTCAGTGTAACAGTAGTTTTTATTAATAATTCTAATTCATTAGGAGACCACTGTGTGAATTGAAAAGATCTTAATGCCAATCATGGTGTGGGTTCACGGATAAAGTCCCGCCTTTCAGGAGAAACAGCCAGGTTGTTGGTATTGCAGAGTGTCCAGGAGAGTAAGTGTAAGTGAGGAAGCCACGCCCCCCCCTCCCCCCCCCCCTCTACCCTCGCTGTGAGATTCAGCAGCAGCAGCAGCAGCTGACGTTAAAACAGATATGGACATACAGGGAATTTTCTAAAAGAAAGGTAACGGAGCTAACCAAGTAAACTGTGATGACACTGTTTCTGATAGCTGGTTAAAAATACACGTTTTAATCAAAACACACAGATCAAACCCACTGTGTGCTTAATGAAATTCAGCTTGTGACTCAGTTAGATTAACTTTAGAATTAGCTAGATAGGGAGTCAAGAAGAACTGTTTATATTAATTTAGGATTGCAGGACTTCCTGTAAGCTATAATGAATGGAAATCCATTTAGCTAACTAGTTAGCTAGAAACTGGATGTAGAGGATGTAGCTATTATTTAATAAAACACTGGGTTATGTTATGTTAGTTTAAAGCAGTTTATTAACCCTGGTCTCTGCCCTAAAACTGTGTGATTTCCACCTGATCCAGCTAATCAGCTAATAAACAATCCTTTACTGAGTTTACCTGTTCAAATTCCGTAGCCCCCTATGGATAATAAATGAATCATTATGTATATTCAGCAGTTTATTAGACACATCATACCACCACTTACTTTATTAAGTGCATTTAAAGCAGAGAAAGCTCTACAATATGTAGAACAGTGTGAATATGCAGTAGAATATTAAGGAACAGGGTTGAGAAACACTGATCTAACGTGACTTCTGTTCATTTGTAGTTCACAGTAACACCACAGTAAAGCCACAAATCAACCGGTTGTACTGTAAGATATATTTCTGTATGGTGTTTCAAATTCATGCTCCATGTGTCCCCTTTTGAATTTGAGCACCTGCCCCTCCAAAGGTCTCTGCACAGCCCTGGTTTTGATAATATAACAAATAACAGCACATTGCCCATTTTTAGGACACTGCCTGCTTTATAATAAAGGAAGCTGGGATGGACGACTCTGCCGGTCGGGGTCTGGGTAAGGTTTTGTTCATCTAGAGCGTCTTATCTTTGGAAGAGCTCCTTTGGAACGATCAATAAATCTCTAAGCAGTTTTGTCAGAGATAACAATGTTGCACTCTGGTGTGCCGTCGTGTGCCGTAAACACACATTATCCTTTTTTATGCTCCTTTTTCACAGCGGGCGACCAAATTTGCCCATCTTTGGATAATCGTTGTGTAAAAAAAGACGTAAGAATGTGGAAGAAATTGTACAAGATTGGTCTGAAGTGTACAAAACGTTCCTCTTTTATCTGTTTTCTTTGCTGTAGAGTATTTTTTCACCTGGCAGGCCTGGACGAGGGCTGCTCACACGCTGTGCCCTCTGCACAGCCAGTGCCGTCTGGAGGAGGAAGATGGCCATCGACAGAGCATTGGAGGGAAATCACTGTAATGACAGAAATTATGCAGGCACATGCTGTTCATTCTTTTCATTCCAACAAGCAGACATCCTGCTTCAACGCTCAGCGCTAACATCCCAACACAAAACTGCAGAAAAAAAGCAACAAAAGTAACAATCGTAGCCTGTGCTTATGTCATTAATGAATAACACATCCGAAGGAGGCTGATTACAGCATACAGTGGCATAAGGATGCACAGCAGGACGTATAGAGACTCTCTGGGCTCAGTGAGGAACTCCAGAAGAGCCCACCATTCTCACACAGGTCATTATCATTATCAACATTCATTATTAGAACTGGGCCAGCTTTAGTTCTCCAGTTCTAGAGGCTTAACCCTTAAAACTGAAAATGTGATACTAAAACATTTCAATGACAAATGAATAAGGGGCCGACAGATCTGGGGTGGGTTTCCCAAAAGCTTCGTAACGCTAAGAACTTCGTTAACTCGTACTTAAGATTGATCGTTAATTAAAGAGTGTTTCCCAAACTCACATGTAACTAAAGTACTGCATAAACTCGCTCGCACGCAGATTAACGAGTAACCTGACCCAGTCGTTGTTCTTAAAGTACTACCCTAAGCACCAGGGACCGACAATTTTGAGGGAGAAAAGTTATTATTTCTGTGGTTAAATCGATGTTATGTTATATTATGTTATATTATAATGCCAACTTTGTCTCTAGCTTGTAGTCTAGAATTGACCCATCTGGATCTGGAGCTTCCAATCAACATTGATGCCGTTTATCTGGGCAAACTCTGGGGTGTGTCAACTCGCAAATACATATAGAGTACCATTCAAGAGTCTAGACACGTCTTCTTCAATGCTTTTTTAATTTTTTTATTTGGTTTAGTTTAGTTTTAGTTTTTTCTGCATTGTAGATTAATATTAATGACATGAAAACAATTAAGTGATATATATAATATAATTTATTTATTCATATGCATCTTTAAGAATATTTTAGCAATGCCTAAGTACATTCTTTTGTAATTTAAATTTCAGAATATGTATAATGTTAAGGATTACAACACATGTTTTGTTTTGTGGGTGTAATAGTGAATAAATACTGCATTTTGGCAGTGCTGAATCGATGTTTGTGTTTGGATTGAGCGCATTGTTTCGGGGGAGGAGTCAACAAAGATGTTTTTTAACCTCGTTAAATTTTTGCTTTGTAAAGCTCTTTGGGAAACACTCGCAGAACTGGCTCGTTCTTTTCTCACGTCATTCACTAAAATTGATCGTTTTCGGGAAACCCACCCCAGATCTGCTATGATCTTCTATTTGTATGATTACATTCTTAACATTTCTTTAAGCAATGCTGTAAAATAACCCATTTTATTTTTAAAACAAAAAACAAAGAGGCTCTAAAACTCTGTTTACATGTTCTTTTCTTATTTATTTTAAAACAACTGCCTTATTTTTTCCTTCCAAATGAACCTTTTTAGACCAGAATTATTTTTCTGTGATGGAAAACAATAAGAATGCTGCTTTCTGTCTAAATTGCACACAAAAGATATTCTATTATATATCATCAATAAATCATTAAATCATTAAATTATTAAATGCAATAAATGCAATAAAGTTTACATTACATTAGAACTCTGTTTTCAAACATTTTATTTTATGTTTGATATGGACCTTTTTATTTCACAAACCATAAAATATACTTACAGTAAAATATGCATGATTAAAAGAGTGTTCTAACACATGTTAATTAGTAAAAATGACTGCCTGCTTTGCCCCATTGGCTCAAGTGCTTCCATGCCATAATACCAGAGGTTAATGAGACATTAAGGGTTAACTCTGCAAATGTCTTTTAACTTTACACTTTTCATTTCAACAGGTAATATTAGCTAAAGAAACCCATTGATTACATAACATTAACTAAATTAAAAGTTAAAATATTTTTTTTAAGAAACATATGTGAATTACATTTTCTTAAATCTGTTATAAGTTATTATTTCCCATTTATTTCTAATTTTATTACATTTTCTCCCCAATTTGAAGACCCAATACAAAATTCACATTTATATGAACTCCCCCTGTCACTAGAAGAGTGAAGACCATCACACGCCCCTTTTCAAATACACATAAACCTCAGGTAAACTTCCCCTCAACCTAAACAGAACCCATCACACCTAAATGTACTCTTTTTTTTCAGAAGCTTCATGAAAGAGAGAAGCAAGGCTGTAGCAAAACTAGCTGTATTCCAAATTGTAGGCTATAGTAGAGGAAGAGCAGGGCCTTGGTAGATCTGTCATTGTGCTTTTTTATTTATTGTTTCACAGAAATAATATATAAATAATCGTAAAACATATAAGAAACCAAAGTCTTGATTTTTTCTCAATTTCCCATGTGCTTTTTTTCTCTTTTTCCCTGTCATGTTGTACATGTATAGTGAATTGTGTGTAACCAAGGGTTATTGGCTGTATTTCTCTGCTGTATACAAAGGATCCTACATTGAAGGTTGTATGAAATGTGTTGCAAAAAAAGTACAAGTGTTAGACATTTTATGGGTATATATGTACTGTATTTTTCGCACTATAATGTGCACTGGATTATAAGGCACATTATCAATTAACTTCTATTATCCGGTTTATTTTCATACACAAGGCACCTCGGATTGTAAAGCGCATTATGCGTCACTATTAAGAAACAGAGATGTCGCCATGTTTTCTTTCTAATTCAGCAGGTCTTAAGTCAAGCGAGTGCTGGGTGTTAATCTACACAGATTTCTCCCCCTGAAAACTGTTTATTTGGGTGAGGGAAGTGCTTCCGTTTATTTACAGTAAGCTTAGATTTCCAGATTTTCACTAAGGCTAGCTTCATGTTAGCGGCTAATGCTGCAGACAGAGCTACACTGAGGAACCCTGAGTGTTCTGGTAAGCCAGGGTGATATTAGCTAGCGGTCTGTCCTATGTAGCTTGTTTTAACACTGTAAACACGCAGACTACAGTCTGATAATACTCACCTCTGAATGGCAAAAGAGCTATTGTGATTAGCAGGTAATGCTAATGCTGCTCCAGCAGTGCTAGCTGAGGGTTAGCAGCAGGCTACAGGCTGAAAATACTCACCTTTAAAGATGCAGAAAAAAAAGAGCTGGCGCTTAGTGCAGTTAGTGGCTAATGCTAATGGGACATTCCAGGATTTTTATACATTTCCTGTCCCACCACTTAAATTTCAAATGTACATATCCAAAATATTTAAATGACTATTTTTTTTTAAAAATGTACTTGTTATAAGACAAACTGTAAAATTTGGTGAAAAATAAGCTCCTTAGATATTATTCAAAAGACCGAATACCTTTGGACCACCTCACAAAATGGCTGTTTTCTCTTGTCCCACTCATTGGCTGATCAACTCCTTTGGCAAATTTAACAATTAAAATAAGCTCTAAATAAATTCCTCTTGTATATTGTTGATATGCATCTCCTTTACTTATGAAAACAACTTCTTTGGTCTACATTGTTTTGCCCTAATACTGCTCCAGTCTTCTGTTTTAGTGTTGGAGAACTAAAGTGAAACTCCTGTATAATGCTGTACATTATCAGAGTGGCTTTACTGCTCCTTACAACCTGACCAGTAAAATTCATACATAAGGCGCACTGATGATTGTGTGGAAAATTAAAGTATTTATTAATGCAAAAAAATATGGTACGTAGTTCATGAGAACTTGCTAAAACATGGACTATGCAATTACCTAAATATGTCATTACCTAAGGGTTAAATCAGTAACTGCAATTAGGTTGCTAACCCTGGAAAATACACAGCAGGAGTGAAGCCTAGCTCCAGTAATAGTGAAACAGGGACAGTAATAAAGTGATCAGTTTTAATCAGACTCACAGAGCAGTCATTCCAGAGATGCTGTTTTTTATTCATACCCGAGCAAATGAAGCGAGCGCACTGTATTTCTGACTGGCTGTACTCACACTTATGACACATATGTTTTGAAGAGCTTTCAGCTGGGTGACGCTTTAGAAAAGGAGTGAAGTGTTTCCTTCTTTTTCTGCCCAAATGCTTGATCTTTCCTTTTAAGATGAGGATGCGACTCCTTCAGAAGATGGCGTTATGTAGGGAGATGTGAGGTTTAAGCAGCTCTTTTGGACGAGTGATTGCAGCACTTCTGGATGATGGCCTGCTTGAATAAAAGCAAGTTGGTGTGATGCTTAGTGATTTATAAATCAGTGGAAATGGTATGTCAGTGGAAGCTAAAGTCAAATACAAAACAATTTAGAAACTCAAGATGTGAGACAACTTCCTTCCTATAAAAGTCTTATCTTACCCACAATTCTGCATCTTACACCCTGAGCAAGGCCTGTGGCGATGCTCATTGCTACCTTACACCCCGTCAACAATCTATTTTTTATGCCTTGCACTCACGCCGTTAAAATAGCATCAGAATTTAGGAATGAATCTACACTGATGGGCGCGGTGGTCTAGTAATGTGGTGTGTTCAGATCCAGCTGTGTGACCCGTAATTAACCGGTGTGCTAAAGATCACTAAAATAGGGCCCTAAGATTTTATTGGGCTATTATATTTTTGTGACTGTCCTGTAAATTATACATACAGTTCAATAATGGTCTCAGATGATCAAATAATAGAGAGGAACTCAGCGTGCTGAGGTGAAAATAATAAAAAGGAAAATCCACATTTTAATACAGTATGAATATAATCTATAATTGTATAAAATGTATTTTTATACAGTTCAACAAACGTTTATATGCATTATTCACAGATACAACCCCCTGGATCTTCCCAGTGTTTAGTGAGGCAGGATTGAGTGTGATGGGGATGAGTTTGACAGGGGTCAAGTGTGGTGGGGTTGAATGTGAGTGTGTTGAGAGTGACTAGCTTTAATGTGACGGGTTTGAGTATGGTGGAATTGAGTGTGACAGGATTGAGTGTGACAGTGTTGAGTGTGATGGGATTGAGTGTGACAGGATTGAGTGTGGTGGGATTGAGTGTGACAGGGTTGAGTGTGACGGTGTTGAGTGTGGTGGGACTGAGTGTGACGGTGTTGAGTGTGGTGGAATGGAGTGTGACAGCGTCGAGTGTGATGGGATTGAGTGTGACAGGGTTGAGTGTGGTGGAATTGAGTGTGGCGGAGTTGAGTGTGATGCTGTTGAGTGTGATGGGGTTGAATGTGACAGTGGTTAATTGTGACAGGGGTTGAATGTGTATGTGTTGAGTGTGACTGGCTTTAATGTGATGGGATTGAGTGTGATGGGGTCGAGTGTGATAGGGTTGAGTGTGGCAGGGTCGAGTGTGATGGGATTGAGTGTGACAGGGTCGAGTGTGATGGGGTTGAATGTGACAGGGTCGAGTGTGATGGGATTGAGTGTGACAGGGTCGAGTGTGATGGGATTGAGTGTGACAGGGTCGAGTGTGGTGGGATTGAGTGTGATGGGGTTGAGTGTGATGGGGTTGAGTGTGACAGGGTTGAGTGTGACAGGGTCGAGTGTGATGGGATTGAGTGTGACAGGGTCGAGTGTGATAGGGTTGAGTGTGACAGGGTCGAGTGTGATGGGATTGAGTGTGACAGGGTCGAGTGTGATGGGATTGAGTGTGACAGGGTCGAGTGTGATGGGATTGAGTGTGACAGGGTCGAGTGTGATGGGATTGAGTGTGATGGGGTTGAGTGTGATGGGGTTGAGTGTGACAGGGTTGAGTGTGACAGGGTCGAGTGTGATGGGATTGAGTGTGACAGGGTCGAGTGTGATAGGGTTGAGTGTGACAGGGTCGAGTGTGATGGGATTGAGTGTGACAGGGTCGAGTGTGATGGGGTTGAGTGTGACAGGGTCGAGTGTGATGGGATTGAGTGTGACAGGGTCGAGTGTGATGGGATTGAGTGTGACAGGGTCATGCAGGTGCACGCATTGAGGCAGCATTGAGGCAGTTATCATAAAGGAACAAGAGCAATAAAATGGGTTGTTCTGAAGAGCTCAGAGATAGATTGCTGTTTGACCATGCGTTCATGCAGCTCTTAAAACTCAAACCATGTTAACTACAAACTATAACCACCATATTTACTGATTTGTATTTTACTAAACTCATAGACTGTGTATAGCCGGACAGAGTGTGATGGGATTGAGTGTGACAGGGTCGAGTGTGATGGGATTGAGTGTGACAGGGTCGAGTGTGATGGGATTGAGTGTGACGGGATCGAGTGTGATGGGATTGAGTGTGACAGGGTCGAGTGTGATGGGGTTGAGTGTGACAGGGTCGAGTGTGATGGGGTTGAGTGTGACAGGGTCGAGTGTGATGGGGTTGAGTGTGACAGGGTCGAGTGTGATGGGATTGAGTGTGACGGGATCGAGTGTGATGGGGTTGAATGTGATGGGGTTGAGTGTGACAGGGTCGAGTGTGATGGGGTTGAGTGTGACAGGGTCGAGTGTGATGGGATTGAGTGTGACGGGATCGAGTGTGATGGGGTTGAATGTGATGGGGTTGAGTGTGACAGGGTTGAGTGTGACAGGGTCGAGTGTGATGGGATTTAGTGTGACAGGGTCGAGTGTGATGGGGTTGAATGTGACAGGGTCGAGTGTGATGGGATTGAGTGTGACAGGGTCGAGTGTGATGGGATTGAGTGTGACAGGGTCGAGTGTGATGGGGTTGAATGTGACAGGGTCGAGTGTGATGGGATTGAGTGTGACAGGGTTGAGTGTGATGGGATTGATTGTGACAGGGTCGAGTGTGATGGGATTGAGTGTGACGGGATCGAGTGTGATGGGATTGAGTGTGACAGGGTCGAGTGTGATGGGATTGAGTGTGACAGGGTCGAGTGTGATGGGATTGAGTGTGACAGGGTCGAGTGTGATGGGGTTGAATGTGACAGGGTCGAGTGTGATGGGATTGAGTGTGACAGGGTTGAGTGTGATGGGATTGATTGTGACAGGGTCGAGTGTGATGGGATTGAGTGTGACAGGGTCGAGTGTGGTGGGATTGAGTGTGACGGGGTTGAGTGTGACAGGGTCGAGTGTGAGGGGATTGAGTGTGACGGGATCGAGTGTGATGGGGTTGAATGTGACAGGATCGAGTGTGACAGTGGTTAATTGTGACAGTGGTTGAATGTAAAATGAATGTACATGCTTTATTAAAATTAATTGAATTTTTTTTTTATGCTTTTTGCTTAAAATATCATTTGACAGAATCCTCCTGTGGTGTGATTTAAAATGATATAACAGCAATATTACAAAATCTCGAGCGGTCTGTGTGATGTTATTCGAGCGTTATTAATGATTTACAGTTATATGCATCTGATATTCATTATTCAGCTCCCACACTGTAAATAATTTCACAGAAAATCTGTTCCGTGTCACTATAGCCATTGCTTTTCAGTTAGCCTCATAATTAAAAGATGGAATATGACATCACAGATATGTAATGTTTTTACAGATGTCTCCTGTGCACAGAAGCTTTAGATTTCCAGAATTACTGAAAAATGTCCCAAATAACTCCTGTTTACTCAAAACAAAAAATAGAGTAGGTGGGCTTCATGTTGAATGACTTCAGCTATTAGCTTTGAAGCTTTTTAAGCCACGTTCTCTGCTTTATTTTACACCAGCTGTCCCGAGTGTCTCTGCTGTGGTGAAACATGTCTTTATGTCTCTTGACTATTTCCTGGCGACTCGGAGGCATTTACCGTTTACCGGCAGGAAACTTCTAAAAGCTGACAACTGTTTCATAAACTGTTCCACTACATAAAAATATCCCTTCCGCTGGGTTTTTCAGAGCGGAATAAACACACACACACACACACACACACACACATTCTGAATGCTGTACATTCAGAAGTAAGAACACTTTTACTCTTCTAATTGCGATGACACATCCATTGTTATGCAGGTGCACGCATTGAGGCAGTTATCATAAAGGAACAAGAGCAATAAAATGGGTTGTTCTGAAGAGCTCAGAGATAGATTGCTGTTTGACCATGCGTTCATGCTGCTCTTAAAACTCAAACCATGTTAACTACAAACTATAACCACCATATTTACTGATTTGTATTTTACTAAACTCATAGACTGTGTATAGCCGGACAGAGCATAGGTTTCAATTGCAAAACAGACAACTTTCAATCACATTTTTTTTCAATAAACTATAATTCTACCTCTATTATTTAAATGCAACAGCTAGTGTAACTTCTGCTTATATTGTCAAATTTTTATATCTCTACAGAATTCATTTTTAAAACGTTATTTGCTATTCAAAAATGTGTGGTTATTGTAAAAGGGCTGGGTTACACCTAGCTGGGGTGGGACCAATGACTGTATGGGTGGGACCATAGACTGTGTGAGCTCTGTGGAGGCAGCCCTCAGGGGCGGGGTTATTCAAATGAGTAGGCTGTCTCTCCACAGTCTTTCTCTCTCCTCTACTGAGCAGACTCGGGTGTCAGGATCGCCAACATGGAGGAAGATTTTGGCTTCATTTTCATTGAATGAATGGGAACAGCGACACAGCGTCCATCTTTTTTACAGTCTCTGGTTCATATGGCCATGAAAAACCTGGAAAAGTCATGGAATTTGAAAAAAGCAATTTCCAGGCCTGGATAAGTTTTGGAAAGATAAAAATATGCAGAATGTTTTGGAAAAGTCATGGAATCTTTATCAATTTATCAATGGAGAAAATCTATTTTGAGCGATCCCGACACAATGGAGCTCTCAGGATCTGACACACATTTTATTACTAAAGTTTATGTGTCAGATTAATTTTAGATCTACTATAATCAATTTTAATTATTGTTTTAGTTGATTTTAGTTTTATTGTCCATGTCTGCATAGTTTTAAAAATTGTACGGTCATGAATATTTGGCTTGAAAACCATGGAAAAGTCGTGAAAAAAATAAAGCAAATTTATTGGTTAAAAAGTGTATGAACCCTGTTATAAACGTTATTGCATAAAAATAGCCAGTGCCACAGGAAAGTGTTTGTCTATATCTATTTTTTTTAGTTAAATTAAATTATTATCTAATGTCTAACATAGCATTAGGTTGTAAATGCCTTAAAACCATTGATAAGCAGTTACAACACATTAATAAAAAAAGGCAACAGTGATCCGTTGTTTGCTTAGTGATTTAATGCAACTGAATCGTTTAATTTATAATAAAGAGTTAAACATACTTAAAAATATATTAATATGACAGGTTTAATACTGATCGATGGAAAACACAAAGTAAGATCACTATCAAGAAAAATCTGAGGTTTGACAGTAAAAATGAATGTGGAATCACTACTTTGCCATTTTCTTTCTCACTGTTTTCATTTCTGTCCATGTTGTTATTTATTTATTAACTGCTTATTACTGAGTTTTAAAGTATTTGCAGCCTAATTAATAACCATTAATAATCTCCTTTATAAACCATTCATAACCCCTTTATAAAGGTAGTCTTATGTCAAAGTGGTACCAATGTATTTATATGTTTATGTTTATTACAAGGCCTGTAATAACTGAAAGACCAGTGCTATCAGCAGCAGATTTCACAAGTAAAGGTCATTCTAAACAAGTCTTTATGATTTTAGGTGTTTTTTCTCAGCTTTAAGCCCCAAGTCAATATCAATACATTTCTAATATTGCAGTGTTTTTATGAAAGCTGTGTTCCAATCCTGCAGTTGGAAATGAGTTCTGGCTGAGGCTGGATCAGACCTGCTCTCATCCTCTCTCAGGCCTCTCAGGTCCAGCTCTGTGGCCTGATCTCCTGCTCTGAAATGGCACTCTCTGAACCAGAACACAAGCCCAGAATTCAACTCTCAACATTTCCAATAACCCCTGCCACATTCAATCACTGCACTGTGACCTGATCTCACCTGCTCAGTAATAGACTCTCCCCTTAACTGCTTTACTTTACAGGAGAAACTGCTAGAATGAGTTATCTACATCTTATTTACTGTAGTTTAGAGTAGGAAGAGATCTGAGAACTAACACTACTGCTTACCTGCCATACTGATCTCTCTCTCTCTCTCTCTCTCTCTCTCTCTCTTTTTTCATTCTGTCTCCTCTGCTTTTCTCTTTCCCCCAAGAAAGTCATGCTTTTGAACCATGTGTATATTTAATTAAATTTTATTTCAGATAAATTTAAGTAACTTCAACTCGGTTTTTAGACTTAAATGTTACATAGAGTAAATAAGTGAACTGAACTTCAGCCAATCCTTTCTTTTAGTATACTTTACTTAATTTATTTTTGCTGAATCAATCCTTTCTTTTAGTAACATTTACTTACTTACTGCATACAATATTACCTAATTACAATTACTTAATTTATACAATATTACTGAAATAAGTTATGATACATAATATATTATAATTCCTGGAATGTAAATATTTTGGTTAAAACACACATCATACACTGTCTCAACACATGGATGTCATGTAATACATTGTTTTTAATATACTAAAAAGAATGTATTACATGCCATCCATGTGTTGAGACAGTGAGACTTGGTCTGTTTACAAAATAAATCGTTGAGATTATGTAAATATTTGAAGGTGTGTTTTAACTAAAAATATTTAAATTTCAGGAATTATAATATATCATCATTTGAGTAATATTGTATAAATGAAGTAATTGTAATTAGGTAATATTGTATGCAGAAATTAAGTAAAGTTTACTAAAAGAAAGGATTGGCTGAAGTTCAGTCCACTTATTTACTCTATGTAACATTTAATTCTTGAAACCGAGTTAAAGATACTTAACTTTACATGAAATTTAAACAAATGCAGAAAGTTGTGAAACTTTTTTAAAGTAAATTTTACTCATCATTTTTTCAGTGTATACTTTATCATGCATTTTAATGCATAACATGTTTTTTTAAATGAAATGCATTTTTTTTTTTTTTCAAAATGTGTAAATGTACATATTTGGGCCATTCCACCAAATGGGTGCCATTTGCTTGTCGTAACTCTTCCAAACTAAAATAAATATATATATATATATATATATATATATATATATATATATATATATATATATATATATATATATATATATATATATAAACTCTGAATCTAATAACACATAAAGCTCTGAAAAAAATAAGAAACCACTTAAAAATGATGAGTTTCTTTGATTTTACCAAATTGAAAAACTCTGAAATATATAATCAAGATGAAGATGGATGATCACAAGCCATCAATCCAAACTGAACTGCTTGAATTTTTGCACCAGGAGTGACATAAGGTTATCCAAAAGCAGTGTGTAAGACTGGTGGAGGAGAACATGACAGGATGCATGAAAACTGTGATTAGAAACCAGGGTTATTCCACCAAATATTGATTTCTGAACTTTTAAAACTTTATGAATATGAACTTGTTTTTCTTCGCATTATTTGAGGTCTTGAAAGTTCTGCATCTTTTTTGTTATTTCAGCCATTTCTCATTTTCTGCAAATAAATGCTCTAAATGACAATATTTTATATTTGGAATTTGAAAGAAGCAATTTTCATTTGACTCAAGCATAAACCTATAAATCTATCTTTAAACTCACTCCTGTTACTGGAACTCAGTCCTGCTACTGGCACTAATTCCTGTTACTGGAACTCACTCCTGTTACTGGAACTCACTCCTGTTACTGGAACTCACTCCTGTTACTGGAACTCACTCCTATTACTGGAGCTCAACTCCTCTAGTGGAAGATAATCTAAAGGTAATCTATGACTGGATGAGCTTCAGCCAATAGCAGCCCAGCTGAAAGCCCTTGCTGTGTGATGCTGAATCCAGAAATAGAAACTACACTTGTAGAGCTGTGGGAAAAACACCAGTGTCTCTTCAGTGTGCAACAATAGAGACCATATGGGTGCAGACAAACAGAAAAGCTGGGCAGAGATTATTATTCATTTTTTTATTTACTGAATATGTTTATATTGTAGCGAGCACAGGGGGTGGGTCTGTTATCCTGTGCGTGCTGCTGCTGTATGCCTGTGTGTGAGAGGATGTCAGGTGTGGGGCCTCCCTCTTAGGTGGGGTTATGCAGAGTGGGGGGCACCACTCTGAATCTACCATCCGGTAGATTCTTAGTCAGTTTAGTGACCTTAGGGCTGTTTTCACTGAATGTCTTGCCTTGGGTTTAACTCTCCTTGCTCTTGTAAGGGCAATAAGTGAGCGGTTCCCTGTTGAATAAAAAGAGCTTTTGATCTACCTCGTTCCCCGAGTCAATGGCTTCCTCGCGAACGCTACACTGGTGTCAGAAGTGGGATCTGGCGGCCGAGACGGACGAGCTGGACCAGCTGATCCGGAGGCGGCACAGAAAAAGGATCCAGCGGCGAGGCAGCGACCCACGGGAGGAGGGTACCGAGCGTTACGCCTGCCCTTCCCTACCCGACGGGGCTAGTCAGCCACAAGGCCGGCTGACTGGCGAAGACTCAAGGGAACGGCGCCGTCAGCAGAACGACGGCAGCGGTCAAGAGCGGGAAGACGGCGGCCGCCAGCAGCGAGACGGCGGCGGGCTGCCTGGTGAAAGAGACGGCAGCCGGGGATGGAGCGTCCAGGACCACGCCCCGTCCACCGCAGCGTTGACGGCGACGGCTGCAAGCGTCAATCTCCCACGCTACAGTGGAGAAGTCGCCTGGGAGCCGTACGAGGCACAGTTGGCGGTGGTGGCCAAGCACTACGGCTGGGCCCCGGCGATGATCGCTACCCAGTTATGCTTAGCCCTGGAGGGCAAGGCGCTACAAGTGCTGGTGGACCTGCCGGCAGAAGAGCACGGGGACCTGGAAGCGCTCAAAGCCGCCCTGCGCCAGCGCTTCAGCAAGACTCCTCAACCGCAAGCTCTTCGCCAGCAATTAAGAGAGAGAAAGCGGGAAAAAGGAGAGAAGCTGGGCGTCCTCGCAGCGGAACTCCGAACGCTGGTGAGGCAAGCATACCCCATGTTTTCCAGCCAAGCCCGCGACGAGCTCGCGCTTGACGCATTTTTCAATGCGCTAGCGCCGGGCAGTCTCCAACGTCACGTGAAACTGTCGAAAGTGACATCGCTGAGCCAAGCGGTGGAGGAGGCGGAGAGGGCGGAGCTTATCCTCATGGATCCAAGACCCGCATCCTGTTATCTGGTGGAAGCCGAGGTAACAGACGAGGTACGAGCGGCTCGAGTTTACACAGCGGAGGCCTCCCCACGCACTCTGCGATGTTGGCGATGCAAGCGGCGGGGGCATAAGGCGAGCCAGTGCCACACCACGAGGCCGGCGCAAGACAGGAACGGGAAACGGGCTGGGAAGCTCCCAGCGACAAGTACCCTCCCTACTGAGACAGTGGTTGGCCGGCTGGGCACCAAGAACGGGTTGTGGCTGCACTGCATCATTCAAGGGCTGCCCGTGACAGCGCTAGTGGACACAGGTGCCACCGTGTCCCTGCTGCAAACTGGACTGGCCGCCAAGCTCAAGTCATCACCGTCAAGCACCTGGGAAGGGACCGACACCGTGCTGCGCTCTGTCACAGGAGAAAAGATCCACATGAGGGGCAAGAAAAGGCTCAAGGTGGAGCTGGCACGTAAAGTTCTCCAGCATGAATTCTGCCTGGCGCCCATCCGCGACGCGTGTATCCTGGGGCTGGACTTTCTCCAACATCTCGGGGCAGTCCTCGATATCCCCACAGCGTCACTCAGAGTGGGCAGGACGCGCATTCCCCTGGCAAGCACAAGTGGGCCGGAACCGTCTCCAGCAGGGAGCATACTGGCGTTTCCGCAGGTGGGTGGACAGTTTATTGTGGATTCGGATGTGAGTAATCGAGGACTTGGGGATGTGTTATCGCGGGCGCAGGGGGGCCCGGAGCGCAGTTACTGTGTTAAACACTGCCCGTGTCTGGAGTTGGAGTGTCGCTATTGCGTGCGGCTGAAGCAGCGCGAGGCAGAGGTGGATGAGAGAGTGGCTGCAGTCAGCGACTCTGGCAACGGCGAAACAGAGCCGCGTAGCCGGGAAGAGTTTGTGAAAGCGCAGGGGGAGGACCCTGTGCTTAAAGAAATTCCGCAGTCGAAGCGCGCGGGGCAGCGGCCGGACTGGCGAGACGTAACGCCGCTCGGCCCGGAGTGCAAAGCCTATCGCTCAGCCTGGGACAGCTGGTGTGAGCGCAAGGGTTTGCTTTATCGGCGCCGGGAGGGCAGATCCGGAGCGCCGCTGCAGTCTTTTTGCTCGGGAGCGCTGGAGTATGGGCGCGATCTGGCCGAGCGGCCCATGGCCGTGCATCAAGCTGTGCGTGAGAGCCACGGCGTGCCACTGGAGCCTGGGAACCGTGGGTGGTTCCATGACCGGCTGGCACCTGACCGGCACAGAGAAACTTTGGCGGTTACAACACCACCAGGAACTTGGGGTGGTGGTTTTCCGGGGGAAGCGCGGGGCAGAGCCGCTGCCCGCGTTCGGCGCGCTCCCCCGCACTTGAGGGACTTTGTGTTGGACTAAAAAAAAAAAAAAAAAAAAAATGTTATCGTTGTTGACTGCTGTGTTGTTGCTCATGTAGGTACATGTGTTTACCCTGTGTTTTGCCACCGAGACGGTTGGCTGTAAGGGGGGGGCTATGTAGCGAGCACAGGGGGTGGGTCTGTTATCCTGTGCGTGCTGCTGCTGTATGCCTGTGTGTGAGAGGATGTCAGGTGTGGGGCCTCCCTCTTAGGTGGGGTTATGCAGAGTGGGGGGCACCACTCTGAATCTACCATCCGGTAGATTCTTAGTCAGTTTAGTGACCTTAGGGCTGTTTTCACTGAATGTCTTGCCTTGGGTTTAACTCTCCTTGCTCTTGTAAGGGCAATAAGTGAGCGGTTCCCTGTTGAATAAAAAGAGCTTTTGATCTACCTCGTTCCCCGAGTCAATGGCTTCCTCGCGAACGCTACAATATATTTTATTTATTTTTCTAATTGCTTTTTTTATTTATGAGCATGCACTTGTTGCACGTTTCCCACATCTGTGTTTTTGTGCACGTGCCAGATTATGCTGATTCATGACAGATCTGGGTAGCAGGAGTTTTTTCATGCATCGTTCGAATATTCAAAAACTGGCGTTAAGTGTGTGACGTGCCCTGATTTTTACATCGGTAATGATTTCCAGACTGGAATGTGTGCTTAGCACCTGAAAAGAAGAATAAAATAATAAGAATAAAAAAGAGAGAATAAAAAAGAGAGAAAGGGGAAGGATAAGTAAAGTTGAAAGGACTGTAATATCAGAGTTGATTGGTGTGTAATTAAAAGGTTGTTCTGAAAACGTTTTCATCACACTTGTAATTTTATTGTAATACCTGACTGACCGCTGCCACGACCAGATCTAATCAGAATTAATTCAGAAGTCTTGGCCAGCAAAATAAGAACATATTAGCTTTTGCTTTCCATGAGAAGAGACAACACTGGAAATCAAAACACCCAGCCGAGACCAGCTAGTGGAGGTGGTCTCTGTCCCAAAGTGACCCAGCTATCAAATATACTCCTTTTATTTGAGTAAAACTGCTGAGCAGGTGCAGTTTAATCTGATATATTAGCCAGATAACGCTAATTACCACAGCTATGAACATACACCGTCTCTGCTTCATACAGTGCTACATTTCAGGCTTCAAACATGAAGATATGAAATTGTAATTTTTGTAAAGAATCAACAACAAGTGAGACTCAATCGTGAAGCTGAACAAAATTTATTTGATATTTTCAACTATTTCAAAAAAATAAAAAACTGAAAAGTGGGGCGTACAATGTTATTTGGCCCCCTTGTGTTAATACTTTGTAGTGCCACCTTTTGCTGTGATTACAGATGCAAGTCGCTTGGTGTTTGTCTCTATCAGTTTTGCACATCGAGAGACTCAATTTTTTGTACATTCTTCCTGCAAAACTGCTTGAGCTCAGTGAGGTTGGATGGAGGGCGTCGGTTTGTGAACGGCAGTTTTCAGCTCTTTCCACAGATTCTCCATTAGATTCAGGTCTGGACTTTGACTTGGCCGTTCTATAACCTGGATACGTTTATTTATGAACCGTACCATTGTAGATTTTGCTTTATGTTTTGGATCATTGTCTTGTTGGAAGATAAATCTCCGTCCTCAGGTCTTTTGCTGACTCCAAGAGGTTTTCTTTCAGAATGGACACAGATAAATGCGCTGGAACACAGAATCTTCTCACTATATTTACATTCTTGCTCCCGCACTAGACAGCTCTGACCAATCAGAGGAGACAGTATAGAGAAGTGCATTTTTGATGCATTTTGATTTGTGCCTGTGTGAAACCAAACCAAACAAAGGGAAAAAATGCTTCAAGTAAACAAACTCATCAACTGATCCGGACCATAGAAACCAACTACAGGTGTGAAAACGCCCATTTATATTTTTAATAGTTACAGAGTTCTCTGTGTTCTGTGCATTTTTTTTGTTATTATGATGAAAGTGTGAATGAGCTGTGTGTAAGTGTGTAAATGCTGCAGTATAGAGTAACAGCAGTAACACCACCTGTTCCAGCACTGCTTTACTTTACAGACAGAGGCTTTGGAAACTGTATTTTTTTTATTTTATGTTTCTGTCTCTATATGCAAATAAGCTTTACACTGAGCGTTTACCGCACATTGTGCTTAATGGCAAAACAGAACAAACTAGTTTATGCTTAACTACAACAGAAGCAGAAAACTCTTTCAATCTCTGTTTGAAAGTACATAAATCTCCCTCATCTGCTGACGTGCCATGAACAGTAGGTACAGATTCCTCCCTCAGACAAAGTCTACAGGCCAAATCTGTAAAGCTGTGTACTGTCTGATGTTCTCAACCAGCAGATCGAAATGAAGTTTCTTCAACTGATCTAGAGGGAAGAACTCTGGTGAGGGTTGACGGGTGAGGGGTGGTGCAAGGGTTGTTTTATGCAGGTTTCCTTATTGTGACATCACAATAAGGGAGCATCTAAACGGCTCATGGAAGCATATGATTCCTGACACCAAACACTTTCAGCTGATTTAAAGGAAAAAACTAATGGATGGATTGTTTTTGAGGCCCAAGTTGAAATACAAAAGCACAAAAAAGTGAGTTTTTTTTATAATATGACCCCTTTAATATGAGCTGTAAATGAGATTTAAAGTGGAAGTTTAGCCACGTATTTGTCATCACAGATCATAACTGTGACTAAGTTTTTATTTTTAAGGTTTACTCTGACCATGTGGTTACTTTGACAGAAAATATCACGTGTTGCGTAACTAACCATCTGCAGAAGCCTTCACAACTTACATTTCACAGAAATCATTTGGGCTTGAGTGAGCCATCTGTACATTTTTTATAATCAGGCTTGTAAGGCTTGAATGTTATAGTAATGGAAGGAAGCAGCCAGTGCACAATACAGCTCTTACTATTCACAGATACGAACATCTCCCTCTGTTATCGAAGTAAAGTGCATTGCCTGTCATCAACTGCACCTGTAAACATACATTTAATTAAACAATATCATTTAATCAGTACATTTATATATATAAAAAAAGAATAAAAAGTACATGTAAAAAACTCTTCCATTTGCTTGAATTGCTTTTGAATGTTTAAGTTCAATTTGCTGGTAACACTTTACAGTAGGGGTAGATTAATTAACAGTAATTACAGCAGAATGACTCGAGTAATTATTAAATTATTAAATGTGTCATGGCTATACAGGTGTCAGACGCGCAGATACAAATAAGACACATTATTAAAGAAAGAATCAATACAGAGAGTAGTCAAAACGAGCAGAGTTATCACCGGTAAACAGCAGTAAGAGGGAGCAAACATACCATGAATGATAATCAGTCCAAAAGTTATACACAGGCAAGGATATATCAGAGGACATGCAAAAATGAGGGTTGGAAACACAAAACAAGATTAGAATCGAGAGAGAGAAAACACAGGCAATTGATTAAACACTGCTTATGAGTGGTAAACCAAACAATACTCTGCAACAAGTGAGTGAGGTGAGGGTGTATATATGGTGGGTGAAACAGGTGAAATCATTAGTCTGGTGATTGACATTGTGGTGGTGCCTGTGCAATGTCATGTGATTGTGTGTGTGAGTGATGATGAAGTCAGTATGAGGTGCATTTTGGGTATTGTAGTCCCTAGGCTGGAGATCGCAGTTAGAGTTGAGTGTGGAAGACACAAATGTGATAAACTGACCCCAGTTAAAACATTAATAAGCATTACAACATTTTTTAATGTTTAATAATGCCTAAACTAGTTTGAAATAACAATTAGTTGAGACATTACTTAACTATTTAAGATAAAATGTATGACTGTCACTGTTGAGTACTGTTATTTGTGACCCTTTTTGTTAATTGCAGGGTAAAAAATGTATTTAGATGGATGGATGGATGGATGGATGGATGGATGGATGGATGGATGGATAGATAGATAGATAGATAGATAGATAGATAGATAGATAGATAGATAGATAGATAGATAGATAGATAGATAGATAGATAGATAGATAGATAGATAGATAGATAGATAGATAGATAGACAGATACTTGATTAATCCCAAAGGAAATTTAGCAATAAGACTTATGGAAGTTGAGGTAAGAAAGAGAGTTCATGGATCATGTCATAAAGATGAATAAAGTGAATCCAAAATAAAGTTTTTCAGTTTAATGTGGTGATTTTTAGAATGTGCTTACACCTTTTCCAGCCTCAACCCATCAATTTGTAGTCACTCCCCAAAAGTTATCTTCCCCTATGCGTGTACTTGTTATTTTCTAGATATTTTCTAGTGAAATTGCTCGGTCTCAGTGTTAAAGTCTGTAAGAACAAGTTAACCCATTAATCTCTGCTACTGAGAGAGGCCTTATATTGGCCAACAGCCAATAAAAACTTAGTGAACACTTAACATGATAACTGGCACAAACTTAAACTTCTCTTAATTGTGAACTTGCAAAATAACACTGGAATAACATAACACTGCATGTTTACACTGAATTACAGTATTATATTATAACACCAAATTTTATATTTTCTCTTTATCTGATTTGCTCTCAGGTATCTTCACATTCTTCACTGCATTATTTCTGTGATTAAAGGCCACATATTTTCTCCTTGGGGATGAGAGGCCACGGCACAGTCAGGTGTTTCAAGTCTCTTGGAACTAACTGCAGACAGACAGTGACCTTTACACTACTCACTACTCACTGACCCGCACTGCTGTGAAAATCTGTGTCTGGGTTTTTCTGTAAACAAGAAAACAGTTGGAGTAATGTCTCAACATTTCCATTCCAGCCCCAATACACTGTTCCTCAACAATAAACTGCAAACTTAAATATGTTTGTTTGAACATTTTGTTTGTCAATTTATTGTTAGCAAAAAATTGTAAGGATGAAATATTAGATACCAGCAGGTCAGACATGGACCCTTATTGTTCCCTCACTGATGCATTAATGTGCTGTGCATTAACTGTAATGCATTACAGTAATTTGAGTAGGCTAATACAACACAGCACAGTGAAATATTCTGTAATGCCATTAGAATTACTGACAAACAAAATTCTGAAGTAAAGTTACTTGCATTATGTTTGTTTTTCTTTTTTGTTTGTCTTCTGCATAATGTGGGCATATTTTGCACAGCACAAATGAGCACAATATGCATACAATGGCATTAAATGAGACACAAAAAAGTTGAGAAAACTCAAAATTTCAAGGCAACTTACTGCACTACATTTTTGAGGCCAACTCAAACTTGTCATTTTTGAAGAAAACCAACACCAGTTATCTTTACCAACTAGAAATCTTTAGTTCAAATAATTCATTCAACTCCAATTATTTCGTCTCACAAACTTAAAAATGTTAGTTTATATCTTAACTTAATTTAAGTATATTTTAAAATCTGCTATTTTGTCAATGGCACGTTTTACATTAATCAAAATTATGTAAAGTTTTCTTTTTACAGTATTTTCACAAATAGAGATATTCTGGTTAATTTGTATTTGTTGAACGCAAAAAACTAAATCGATATCATGACATGTACATTTATGTAAGTTAAGTCAAAAACATTTATCTGATGTAAACTCAAGCTGTCAGGGTGTATACTAAAACAAAACTGTATAAATGTAGTTTCATTCAGAGCCAGAAATGAGAGACTTTTATCAAGCTTTTATTGGACTTCAATTGTCAGTTGCTTAAATACATATGCACTTGTTTAGAGAAAATAGTGTCATCATAATCAATGTTTCAACTGCTGCGAAAATGTGTTCCTAAACGAAGGGAAATAAACTGAAAAATTAGAAGGTGCACTATAAATGTATATATTTTTTTCTGGGTTACTTTCATACATAAACTGCACCAGATTATAAGGCGTATTATACAAAACTAGTGAGTCAATCGAGCACTGGATGTTAATCTACACAGATTTCTCTCCTGAAAACTGTTTATTTGGGTGAGTAAAATGCTTCTGTTTATTTACAGTAAGCTTAGATTTCCAGATTTCCACTAGGACTTTAGCATTAGCAGCTAACTGCTAGCGTAATCCCTGCATGTTCCTGTAAGCCAGGGCTTTACTATTAGTAAGCGGTTCATCCCATGTAGCTTGTTTTAACATAGTTAATGCACAGGCTACAGTCCAATAATACTCACCTCTGAATGGCGAAATAGCTAGCACTTAGTGCTGTTAGCGGCTAATGCTAATGCTGCTCCAGCAGTGCTAGCCGGGGTTAGCAGCAGGCTACAGACCAATAATACTTACATCTAAAAGGCAAATAAGCAAGCGCTGACTGGTAGAATTCATACATAAGGCGCACCAGATCATAAGGTGCACTGAATATATCTGAGAAAATGAAAGGATTTTAGATGCGCCTTATAGTGCCAAAAATACAGTAAGTAGTGAGTAATTAGGAATGGATTTGTCTTTTTTAAATGTAGTTTTATTGTACAGCACTTTGGTTGACACGTAATGTCCTTTAAATGTGCTTTATAATTAAATTTGACTTAACTTGACTTGATTACTTTTATTGAGTATCTTTCCCAACACTATTGATGTATATTCTGTCTGGACGAGGAATTTCTTATTAGTTTTGTTTAGTTTAGTTTATTTCGTTTTTTTTTTTTTTTCAAAACATATACACACACAAAAAATAGATAATAAAGAAAAAAATCCTATATCTTGCATTTAAACAATCAATAAAAACCGAAAAGGTATAGGCTGAAGCTTTATACACACACATATATATATATATGTTTATTACAAACTGTAGTGAGACAAAACAACACAAAACTAAACAAAAAAGAAAGAAAGAAAATAAAGAACATATAAATCATTAATCATTCGAAAGTTCACAATATATAGACAGCTAATTTATCAGTTATATATTTGTTAACAGCCCTGTTTTTAAACATTTTTTTCCATTTATAGAGCAAACTACACATTCTTAATTCTTCATTAAAATTATTCCACAGCTTTTTACCCACTGACAGATACACATCTGATTTTTTTGCTCTAATCCTTTTAAATCTACCTATTGCCCTAA
This sequence comes from Astyanax mexicanus, assembly GCF_023375975.1. Classification (NCBI taxonomy): domain Eukaryota; kingdom Metazoa; phylum Chordata; class Actinopteri; order Characiformes; family Acestrorhamphidae; genus Astyanax; species Astyanax mexicanus. The sequence continues at coordinate 15,413,168 of NC_064419.1, forward strand.
GTTAATAGTTGCTCTTAACAGACATTGCTGAAGAGCTGCTTCTGTGGTGATGTTCAGCATGCACAGTGTATTATGGTATGTCCTGCAGGTACAGTGGTGCAGAACTAAATTAGCTTTTATGAGAGCTCACTGATAGTGTTCCAGAATATTATACACGTTCACCTGGAAAAAAGGCAAAGTCGATGTCTCCACAAGTACCAATAATTACTGAACCGGCCCAAACTTTTCTGCTTTAGCTGAGTATTACGTATTGGAAATGCTTAAATTGGGCTCATTGATATAATAAAGTTTATATTGGGTCATCCGGCTGGTTCCATTGTATAACTTCAGCTACAGCACAGCCACTCTCAGCTCAGCACTCGATCAGGTCGGATGCCCTGCTGAATCAGCGGATTCAGTCTCTGTTTAAAGAACTTCCATTTCTCATGTGTTCTGAGCTGCTGGGCCTACAGTAGTGCACTCTGCTCTCCAGTGGCGTGCAGGTAATATAGTGGGTACCCCTTCTGCAACACCACACCCCCACTGACCTACACATTGATTAATATTACAATAACTACATATTCTCTGTCTTGATTAGTTATATGAATTTAATGCACATTAACAGCCCACAAATACAACAGCTAAAAACGATAAAAGTATATAATAGACCCAACAATAAATGCTTATTTTTTCTACAAGTAAAGCCGTTCAACAAAGATCACTCATTTGTATGGCTTCAGTACACCAGAGCAGCCAAAACATCAAGTACACAAAAAACTCACCAGCCAGGCGGCCTATTATTGTAAACTAGTTTCATGTTGAAGGACAGCCTTTAAAAAGGGGTTTTTAATTACAATATCTGTCTCATTTGCAGTCGCAAATCCATGATAGTTATCAAACTATTAAACTAATCCAGTATTTTATAACTAAGCAACGCGCATAGTCCCTTCAGCACAGTGCTAAGAAGGGGTTAGACAGCCAGGGCCCCACCCCGGAGTGAAAATCATTCATCTGATTGGTTAGATTTTGCTAATAGACTCATTACTACACCCTTCACAAAATCAGGAGAAGGGTCATGCAGACACAATTGGGCAAAAAAAAAAAGCTGTTTTGATTGGTTAGAACTGCTGTCAGTGAGGTATGCGTCCTGTATTGACTGAAAAAAGCAGACTAATGCTTTGAATTAGTTGCTGTTTTTTATTTTAGTTAGTTTATGAAATATATGCTTATAGTTTACAATTTCTATATTAGACATTTCCTGTTTAAATATTATGTAATGATTTACATGCACCTATTTTCACCCCTTCTCTGAAATACATAATCCTATATTATTCAATCCTTTATATTTTACAGAATCGATTCAATTCCGGTTCCAATTTGATTTGACTTCCGATTCAATTATACATGATTAATTTAAGAATATTTTAATTACAACAGAACAGGGCAGACCAGAGTTGAATAACAACAATGTCTTTTCCATAGCAGTGACAATACCTCAGATCTGTATCAGATTAATTTGTATCCAATTATGAATATAACTTCACAAGGGAGGTTCAAGTGCACAGTAGCTCAGTTTCAGAATGCTAGCCTTATCTTCTTACAGACTTGGCCATTATTGGTAAGAGCAACACTTCTATTTCTCACATCCTCAGAGAGTTCTTTGACATAAGGCGCCATGTTGAATATCCAGGCGGCAGTATAAGAGAAGTAAACACCAAATTTAGCAGTCCTGCTTCCCCATTCACACCTGATACCTTGTAACTAGGGTTATGCATAGGCTTACAGTCGTGAATAAGGTCAGGCTTAAAGTTGTAGCTAGGGCTAGTATTGCAGTTGTGGCAAGAAAAAGTGAAAGACTTTAAAACACAAATGATAACAACTGTAAAACAACTTAAGCATAAATGGTAAAAACGTCAGAGACCTCACACATAAAGAAACATGTTGTTGGTCATCAACCTTTCACCCCCAGCCCCCCGTCCCAACTACACCATCTGCTTTGAATAAAACACCACACACTTTAAGATACACACTTTAAGCACAGCCAGTCGAAGATCTCTCCAAAATTTCTAGCGAACTGGATGTAAACAAACATGATGCATGGCAGCAAAACTATTGCTATGCTAGTTGTGAAGCTTTCTGCTCAAAAAAAGACATAAAAAAAGAAAAAAGAATATGGATAAAAGAAAGCATGACTGAAAAGAAGGAGTTAACAGAGCATTATACTGTATACTGGAACACCAGCAGGAAGTAAATGCACACATATACATACATACATACTGTATATGAAGACATACAGCTATAATTTGCTATGCTGCTGGTATCTATATTGCTCACATCAATAAAATCCATTGTTTCATATACCAGGTGTAAAGTTAACACAATTAAATTCTACCACCAGTCAAAACTTTGGACACCTTCGCATTTTTTATTTTTTTCCTTCACTGTAAATGAATACTGTAGTCATTCAGACTATAAAGGAACACATTAGGAACATACATAAAGATACATCCAACATAGACTACAGGATACTGAGTGGTAAATATGAATCATTTTTTATATTAACGATTAACGATCGGGACAGAACGGCTCCTCTGGGAAAAGATCCCTGGATTAGAGATTGGATTATAGACTACTAATACTTTATTTATCCTGAATTTGGGAGTCTTTCTGTAATGGTTTTTTGGGGGTATAGAGTCGTATAGAAACTTTCACCACGTTAACCCCTCAGCTATGGATGAATCAACTCTCCTGATATCTGCTCATCTGCAAAATATCATATGTTCTTCTTCCCTCAGTGATTGTGCTCATCCTCCTGACTCCTCAGCGACAGTCTGCTCTGCGTGATTCATTAGCATTCTGTAGTGTGTGTGTGCTGGGCTTCACGATGGCCAGTAATGCTAATAGTGAACTGTCCGGATTGCTGCTCTGCTGCAGTGCACAGCCAGGTCTCAGACTGAATTATCCTCCTGACAAAGCAGCAGATCTGTGCACCATTGCACAGCAGTGCTAAAACACACCAGCTGCAGACCTCCAGCTGATCACTAAACCAGAAGAGCTACCTGATCCTGTTCTTCTTTCTGTCTTTACCTTCTGTCTCCTAAATCCTTGGGTAGACTACACGTCTTGTAACCCTTAGAACCCTACAGACGGATTTTGCGTCCCAAATCGTAAAAACACCTTGTGTTCTCAGCTTAATTACTCAGGAATCCCTTCACACACAAACATAATCCATATATGGTTAGAAAGGGCGGAGCTTATTCTTTCTAAAAATAGTGATCACATCCCAGTGCAGTAAAGCTAAATCTACAAGAAACCCATTGAGAAAAACACCTAAAAAAGTGAAATCTCCTTCCCCAATCAATACTATTTACCTTTAGTGCCTCAAACCTTTAGTGCTTTATATGATGTTTCAAACCAAATAATATCAGTAATTAACTCAAAAGTGTCCACAGAAACAGTGTGAAACTACCTACACACTACCAAAGCTAGGTATGGTGTGCGCACTACTTTATATAGCTTTTAGTGTAGCAATGGTGTAGTGTAGCTGTAGCGTAACAGTTGCATAGAAGTAGTGTAACAGTAGTGTAACAGTAGTGCAGCTGTAATGTAGTTGTAGCGTAGCCTCAGAGTAGAAGTGTATCTGTAGTGTAACAGTAGTGTAACAGTAGTGTAGCTGTAGTGTATCTGTAGTCTTAGGGAGTTTAGAGCACCTATGTTTCAATAAAAAATATTGATAATTTACATCAACAATAATAATTAATGTATTGCAAATAAAAACAATACACCATATTGGGATATCAATATTTTCTAAATTGTCTGGCCAAAAATCTGCAAGATAGAACTAGTCCGCACAATAAAATAACAACTTCAAATATATATATATATATATATATATATATATATATATATATATATACTCGTTCCTTTCTAAGCCTTTCATCTTTGCCTCTCCATTTTTTACACACTTTCTCTTCTTTATTCTGCACTTTTTTATTCCTTGCTTCTCCTCTTTCAATCACTCCTTTGCTTGCTTTCTTTCTCTCATTTTCTCTATTTCACTCACTCAGTCTATTCCTCCTCCTCACTCGTCCTCTCTCTGTCAGTGTTTCTCTCTTTCTGACTCACTCTGTCCGTCTGTCACTGCTCTTCTCTATCACTCTGTCACTCACTCCTAATAGAAAATCATCTCTTTGACTCACCCATGCTCTAGATTAGCAGTAGTGTAGCAGCAGTGTAGTAGTAGTGTAGCAGCAGTGTGGTTGTAGGGTAGTGTAGCTGTAGAGTAGCAGCAGCATAGTAGTGTAGCTCTAGCCTAGTAGTGTAGCAGCAGCAGCGTAGCAATAGCATAGAAGTAGTGTAGCAGCAGTGTAGTAGTAGTGGTGTAGCAGCAGCGTAGCAATAGCATAGAAGTAGTGTAGCAGCAAGTAGTAGTAGTGTAGTTGTAGGGTGGTGTAGCAGCAGCGTAGCAATAGCATGTAAGTAGTGTAGCAGCAGTGTAATAGTAGTGTAGCAGTAGTGTAGTTGTAGGGTAGTGTAGCTGTAGCATAGCTCTAGCGTAGTAGTGTAGCTCTAGTGTAGTAGTGTAGCAGTAGTGTAGTTGTAGGGTAGTATAGCTGTAGCATAGCTCTAGCATAGTAGCAACGTAATGTAGTGTTGTGTAACAGCAGTGTAGGAGAATAGCAGCATTGTAGCAGTAGCATAAAGAATAGTGTAGCTGCAGTGTAATAGTGTAGTAGTGTGATTATAGTTTAGCCACAGCGTAGCAGTAATGCGGTTGTAGTGTAGCAGCAATGTAATGTAGCGTTGTGTAGCAGCAGTGTAGTAGAATAGCAGCATTGTAGCAGTAGAATAAAGAATAGTGTAGCTGCAGTGTAGTAGTGTAGTTGTAGTGTAGTCGCAGTGTAGCAGTAGTGTGGTTGTAGTGTAGCTGCAGTGTAGTAGTGTAGTTGTAGTGTAGCTGCAGTGTGGTTGTAGTGTAGCTGCAGTGTAGTAGTGTAGTTGTAGTGTAGCTGCAGTGTAGCAGTAGTGTGGTTGTAGTGTAGCTGCAGTGTAGTAGTGTAGTTGTAGTGTAGCTGCAGTGTAGCAGTAGTATGGTTGTAGTGTAGCAGTAGCAAAGTGATTTACAGAAAACAGATTTAATTGCACAGTAATTTTAAAGTGTAGACCTGCCCCAGTCCTCCAGTTCCTCCTGCATCTCACTCTCAGTATATCACTTATCTTTTCCTCTTCTTTATTATTCTGATTCCTCACACGCACACTTTGTTGGATTCCCTGTTTTTGTTGCTTTAAGCAGATCAACAGACATTAAAGGAGCATACAGAGCACTAGTCTTCTGTCCATTTGAAGCGGGTGTAGCTCAGTGATCGCTACATGAACTACACAAACAAGACGTAGGTTGGATGTTGTTTCTTTTTTCAGTAATTTATTTATTTTCAAAAAGAAAACAATAGAACAGCCTATAACCCGGCGCTGTGTTTAAATATGCAGGCAGTGAATGAGTGAGTGTGTTTCAGTGCCCACGTCTGCGTTTCCTCCGGGGAGAATGTGTCATGTATATGCACTGCATGAAGCCAGAATGAAAAACGGAGCCTGGGGAAAGTACGCTGGAGTTTTCTCTGCTGTTGTTTCTCACCGGCGTTTTCTTATTTACTCTCTCATCATCAGGGAATCTTAATATTCTGCCATTTGAGCACTGCCGTGATGCTTTAGGGGTGTGTTTGGGATTTGGATTTATTTATAAAATACTTTTATGGGTAAAAATCCAAAGTTGTTAAACATTGTAATTCTGTGTTATTTTTAGGGGTGGTATTACATATCAGTACTGTGATATTTTATATGGTTTTCGTTTGCGATGATTCATTACTCCACATGGTGGCTCTATAATCGAATTAACAGGGTAAACCTGCAGTGACAAATAATGGTTGCTAAATTCTGTAAAACTGACACCAATAAATCCATATTTTATCCTCTTCAGTAACACAGATGCTGTGCAGTATCGTAGAGAATTGTGATATATCGAGTATCACAGGATCACCCCTGGTTATTTTGTTCTGAGAGATGTATTTATGTGGTTGGTTGGGTGCGGTAAAGAGCTGACAAATTGAGTTCTGTATAATATTTGGAGGTTTCCCAGATGGGAACTGTTGGGAATGTTCTGTTTTCATTCAATAAAGGGTTTTATGAGAGGTACCTTTTTAGGTGCTTTTACTTCTCTGTCAGACAAAAAAAAGAAAACTAATCTGAAAACTATTTTTTTTTTTTTTTGTAAAACAGGGCCACAAACAAGCGCGCTGAGACAGCTCACTAGATAATGCTAGCCAGTTAGCATAACAAGCTTATGCACTGGATGCTCAGCCCTGTGGAGCCAATTTATACTTCTGCATCCTGAGTAGAGAATCATTTATACATTTATACAAGTGATAAAACTTGATGCTATGAGGTGAGCAGTAACTATAGCCCTGTTTAAATATATTAACTCTGTAGCTTAAAGAATAACTTTAACTCTGAACTGAATTTATTTGTTAACTGAAGAAAAAAGAGAATTGTGGCTGTAAAGAATTTTAATACTGTGAATGCTCTAATGGCTTGATATATTTATTGAAATATATATTTTTGTAAAGAAAGCCGTGTTAAAGTTGTTTGCTCGATTTTTAAGGTCTATTGTTTACATTATTCAGCTGATTTCTTCATATATTGTGTAATTTTGTGGGACAAAATAAACCCAATAATAATCAGAGCCTTAATTAAAAGTCTAAGTGTTTTATATTAAAGCCCAGTCATGCAAAAAATATATAAATGAACAATAATAATAAAAATGCAGTTATAAACCGTGAAACCATCAGAATCTTTTTAAAATATCGTGATATACATTTTTGTTCATTCCGCCCAGCACTACTTTTCAGCTGTATGTATATGTATGTGTATTGTACAGGATTGTGTATAAAATGTATGTATGACTGTGTGCCCAGATATGGATTGGCACTCTGTCCTGGGTAATTGCTGTAGTGCCTGATGCAGTCCTCCAGGTGGATGGTTGTTTCTGGTTGAGAGTACGCTGTGCACTATTGGCTGCCGCTTTTCACCGCTGTGTGGATGAGTGCTAAGTATGAATGGTTGTGTGTAAAAAGATGGACCAACCAAATATAAGAGCAGGGGTGTCCAAACATTTTTTGTTGGGGGCCAGAAGGAGAAATATGTGTGCAGTCGGGCCACAGACTTTGTAATAAAACAAATAATAAAATATACTACTTATAATAATAAATGTTCCTGATTACTATCATTTACACATCATTTTACTTGAGTTACTATCTTTATCTATCTTTGAAAGCATTGTTTCAAATTTTCAAATCGATGTTTCGTTTCATAATGTCTCTTAACAATATACTCTTATGCTCCTAATTAGGCAACTGATTCCAGACAAAGTAAACATACACACTTCCTTCTGAACTCAGTTAAAAAAAATAGTAATTTCCCATCATGCCTGAAATTTTTTGCATTTGCTGTCTATTTTTCATTTCTTTGAAATTGTTAGAGTCTCTCCGCTTTTAGACTCTTTGGCGGGTTTCCCGCACTACAACTGCGCACTCTCTCCGCTTTTAGACTCTTTGGTCTGTTTTTCACGCAACATCTGGGCATTCTCGGCACATACAGACTCTTTGGTGTATTTTTTGCGCTACAACTGAGCACTCTCGTCACTTTTATACTCTTTGGTCTGTTTTTCACGCTACAACTGCGCTTTCTCGCCACTTTTACACTCTTTGGTGTGTTTTTCGCGCTACAACTGAGCACTCTCGCCACTTTTAGACTCTTTGGTGTGTTTTCCCGCGCTACAACTGAGCACTCTCGCCGCTTTTAGACTCTTTGGTGTGTTTTCCCGCGCTACAACTGAGCACTCTCGCCACTTTTAGACTCTTTGGTGTGTTTTCCCGCGCTACAACTGAGCACTCTCGCCGCTTTTAGACTATTTGGTCTGTTTTTCGCGCTACAACTGAGCATTCTCGCCGCTTTTAGACTCTTTGGTCTGTTTTTTGCGCTACAACTGCGCTCTCTCTCCGCTTTTAGACTCTTTGGTCTGTTTTTCACGCTACAACTGAGCACTCTCGCCACTTTTAGACTCTTTGGTCTGTTTTTCGCGCTACAACTGAGCACTCTCGGCACTTTTAGACTCTTTGGTCTGTTTTTTGCGCTACAACTGCGCTCCCTCTCCGCTTTTAGACTCTTTGGTCTGTTTTTTGCTCTACAACTGCGCTCCCTCTCTGCTTTTAGACTCTTTGGTCTGTTTTTCGCGCTACAACTGCGCATTCTCGCCACTTTTAGACTCTTTGGTGTGTTTCCCGCGCTACAACTGAGCACTCTCGCCACTTTTAGACTCTTTGGTCTGTTTTTTGCACTACAACTGAGCACTCTCTCCGTTTTTAGACTCTTTGGTCTGTTTTTTTGCGCTACAACTGCGCTCCCTCTCTGCTTTTAGACTATTTGGTCTGTTTTTCTGAGCTACAACTGGGCACTCTCTCCGCTTTTAGACTCTTTGGCGTGTTTTCCCATGCTACAACTGAGCATTCTCGGCGCATATAGACTCTTTGGTGTGTTTTCCTGCGCAACAAACGGCGCACTCTCGCCGCTTTTAGACTCTTTGGTCTGTTTTTCGCGCTACAACTGAGCACTCTCGCCACTTTTAGACTCTTTGGTCTGTTTTTTTTGCACTACAACTGCGCTCCCTCTCCGCTTTTAGACTCTTTGGTCTGTTTTTCGCGCTACAACTGCGCATTCTCGCCACTTTTAGACTCTTTGGTCTGTTTTTCGCGCTACAACTGCGCTTTCTCGCCACTTTTAGACTCTGGTGTGTTTTTCGCGCTACAACTGAGCACTCTCGCCACTTTTAGACTCTTTGGTGTGTTTTCCCGCGCTACAACTGAGCACTCTCGCCACTTTTAGATCTTTGGTCTGTTTTTTGCGCTACAACTGAGCACTCTCTCCGCTTTTAGACTATTTGGTCTGTTTTTCTGAGCTACAACTGCGCACTCTATCCGCTTTTAGACGCTTTGGCATGTTTTCCCATGCTACAACTGCGCATTCTCGGCGCATATAGACTCTTTGGTGTGTTTTCCTGCGCAACAAACGGCGCACTCTCGCCGCTTTTAGACTCTTTGGTCTGTTTTTCGCGCTACAACTGCGCTCCCTCTCCGCTTTTAGACTATTTGGTCTGTTTTTCGCGCTACAACTGCGCTCCCTCTCCGCTTTTAGACTCTTTGGTCTGTTTTTCGCGCTACAACTGAGCACTCTCGCCACTTTTAGACTCTTTGGTCTGTTTTTCGCGCTACAACTGCGCTCCCTCTCCGCTTTTAGACTCTTTGGTCTGTTTTTCGCGCTAAAACTGAGCACTCTCGGCACTTTTAGACTCTTTGGTCTGTTTTTTTGCGCTACAACTGCGCTCCCTCTCCGCTTTTAGACTCTTTGGTCTGTTTTTCGCGCTACAACTGCGCATTCTCGCCACTTTTAGACTCTTTGGTCTGTTTTTCGCGCTACAACTGCGCTTTCTCGCCACTTTTAGACTCTTTGGTGTGTTTTTCGCGCTACAACTGAGCACTCTCGCCACTTTTAGACTCTTTGGTGTGTTTTCCCGCGCTACAACTGAGCACTCTCGCCACTTTTAGATCTTTGGTCTGTTTTTTGCGCTACAACTGAGCACTCTCTCCGCTTTTAGACTATTTGGTCTGTTTTTCTGAGCTACAACTGCGCACTCTCTCCGCTTTTAGACGCTTTGGCATGTTTTCCCATGCTACAACTGCGCATTCTCGGCGCATATAGACTCTTTGGTGTGTTTTCCTGCGCAACAAACGACGCACTCTCGCCGCTTTTAGACTCTTTGGTCTGTTTTTCGCGCTACAACTGCGCTCCCTCTCCGCTTTTAGACTATTTGGTCTGTTTTTCGCGCTACAACTGCGCTCCCTCTCCGCTTTTAGACTCTTTGGTCTGTTTTTTGCGCTACAACTGAGCACTCTCTCCGCTTTTAGACTATTTGGTCTGTTTTTCTGAGCTACAACTGCGCACTCTCTCCGCTTTTAGACGCTTTGCCGTGTTTTCCCATGCTACAACTGCGCATTCTCGGCGCATATAGACTCTTTGGTGTGTTTTCCTGCGCAACAAAAGGCGCACTCTCGCCGCTTTTAGACTCTTTGGTCTGTTTTTCGCGCTACAACTGCGCTCCCTCTCCGCTTTTAGACTCTTTGGTCTGTTTTTCGCGCTACAACTGAGCACTCTCGCCACTTTTAGACTCTTTGGTCTGTTTTTCGCGCTACAACTGAGCACTCTCGCCACTTTTAGACTCTTTGGTCTGTTTTTTTTGCGCTACAACTGCGCTCCCTCTCCGCTTTTAGACTCTTTGGTCTGTTTTTCGCGCTACAACTGAGCACTCTCGGCACTTTTAGACTCTTTGGTGTCTTTTTTGCGCTACAACTGCGCTCCCTCTCCTCTTTTAGACTCTTTGGTCTGTTTTTCGCGCTACAACTGAGCACTCTTGCCACTTTTAGACTCTTTGGTCTGTTTTTCACACAGCAACTGGGCATTCTCAGCACATACAGACTCTTTCGTCTGTTTTTCGTGCTACAACTGCGCATTCTCGCCACTTTTAGACTCTTTGGTCTGTTTTTCGCGCTACAACTGCGCTTTCTCGCCACTTTTAGACTCTTTGGTGTGTTTTTCGCGCTACAACTGAGCACTCTCGCCACTTTTAGACTCTTTGGTGTGTTTTCCCGCACTACAACTGAGCACTCTCGCCGCTTTTAGACTCTTTGGTCTGTTTTTTGCGCTACAGCTGCGCTCCCTTTCCGCTTTTAGACTCTTTGGTCTGTTTTTCGCGCTACAACTGCGCTCCCTCTCCGCTTTTAGACTCTTTGGTCTGTTTTTTGCGCTACAACTGAGCACTCTCTCCGCTTTTAGACTATTTGGTCTGTTTTTCTGAGCTACAACTGCGCACTCTCTCCGCTTTTAGACTCTTTGGTCTGTTTTTCGCGCTACAACTGAGCACTCTCGGCACTTTTAGACTCTTTGGTGTCTTTTTTGCGCTACAACTGCGCTCCCTCTCCTCTTTTAGACTCTTTGGTCTGTTTTTCGCGCTACAACTGAGCACTCTTGCCACTTTTAGACTCTTTGGTCTGTTTTTCACACAGCAACTGGGCATTCTCAGCACATACAGACTCTTTCGTCTGTTTTTCGTGCTACAACTGCGCATTCTCGCCACTTTTAGACTCTTTGGTCTGTTTTTCGCGCTACAACTGCGCTTTCTCGCCACTTTTAGACTCTTTGGTGTGTTTTTCGCGCTACAACTGAGCACTCTCGCCGCTTTTAGACTCTTTGGTCTGTTTTTTGCGCTACAGCTGCGCTCCCTCTCCGCTTTTAGACTCTTTGGTCTGTTTTTCGCGCTACAACTGCGCTCCCTCTCCGCTTTTAGACTCTTTGGTCTGTTTTTTGCGCTACAACTGAGCACTCTCTCCGCTTTTAGACTATTTGGTCTGTTTTTCTGAGCTACAACTGCGCACTCTCTCCGCTTTTAGACGCTTTGCCGTGTTTTCCCATGCTACAACTGCGCATTCTCGGCGCATATAGACTCTTTGGTGTGTTTTCCTGCGCAACAAACGGCGCACTCTCGCCGCTTTTAGACTCTTTGGCCTGTTTTTTTTTGGCACCTAGTGTTTAAACTTTGAATCTCACGTTATAAAAAAACGTGCGGGACAACTTTCATTTTATTTCTAAAATACTTTGCGGGCCACTTCAAAAAAGGAAACGGGCCGCAAACAAAACGCATTGAATGAGAAGGTGTGTCCATACTTTTGGCCTGTACTGTATATAAGGTATTAAGAAAATTTAAGGTATTTTGATACTCTTTCAAAAACAGCAACCATTAATTACAATGTAAAAATATTTTTTATTAGCATCTCACTTCTTCTAACATGAATTTATGCATATTGGGTCACTGGAAACAGTCTAGGAGAGTACGCCATATAGCGTAGTGTTTCTCCGTCCACTGGAGGAAAAGCATTTGCAGACATGATTACACATGGCAGACACTCAGGACACTTACTGCCTTCAGACTTTCTAAAATAATCTAATTTTAAAATTAGATTCATTCTTGGGAAAGCTTTTGGACGGCAGTGGCAATATATTTATCACTAATGGCTCTTGGGGCTTTTTCTCATGTGGGCTGCAAATGACTTAGTGTTTCTGTGTTTCACAGTAGACCCTGTGGCTAAACAGAGCTGAATATTGAAAGATAAGAAGAAGCCAGGATATCTCCGACATACATATGCACTTAAAATTCCCCTTCCCTACACTAATGTCTTTTTAATGCCGTTTCATTTCCACTTTCATTTCCACATTGCAGAATGTAAAAATTACAGCTTAATACTCTTAGAAGGAATATAATAAAAATCCAGAATTTTCCTTCCTTCATTTGACATTTACCAGGAATAAACAAGGCTGGGAAGGAGCTAATTATTGCGTCAGAATGTTGCTATGGCTCTTTAATGATGATGACTGTGATTCCGGCTTCTTCAGCCGTTCATGAAATGGGAAAATGATGAGAGAAAAAGTAATTAAAGGATATTGTATCTTCCCCCTTACATAAGCCATATAAACACTAAATATGGAACCAGGAATCACAAAGCACACACTGTAAAACCTGATTATTTATTTAAACTCAAATGGTTTCAAACATAGACTGTATATAAAGATGGACGCCATGTCGCCGTTCCCATTCATTCAATGAAAATGAAGCCAAAAGCTTCCGCCATTTTGGCGATTCAGAAACCAGAGTCTGCGCAGTAGAGACCAGAGCAAGAAAGACTGTGGAGATTCAGCCTACTCATTTAAATAAACCTGCCCTTGAGGGCTGCCTCCACAGAGCTCACACAGTCTGCCGAGCCGAGCGGAGTCCAGTCGAGCCGAGTGGAGAACTTATCTGCAGCACGATAAGATTAATATTTTTATAGTAACAGTGCAGTTCGTGCACGTTATGGATATTAACAGTGTACCCAGCCACATGATAGTTCTGTATGTAGCAAGTGGAAGTGAATAAAATACAGCGAAAAAAAAACATCACCAAACGGCAGTGAATGCCAGGACTAGTTATTGCTTTAAACAACGAGACGAATCCGGTACTGAAGCTCAGTTAATTTTGCCGCTGAGACGAACTGAGCACATTTGGCTAAATTCTGCACGGATTATGCAGAGTCTAAACTAGTGCAGCCGTACATCAGCGGATCTCGGGCAGAGCCTTCATGCTATCTGGGTCAGCTTGCCGCACGCACCGGTGACGGGCAAAGCCACTGACCAAGTAAAAATATGAATTCTACAGAGTCTAGCGAATATCGTTAGTTAGATAACTACACTAATGTTAGCTAACAAATTAAGCTAGCTATAAAATCCAACCGAGATTAAATGGTTCGCCTAAGATCTTGATAATTAATAAAATAAAATGCACACAGACACAGGAGTGGAGGGAAAAACAGCCAGCAAACTTACCGAAAAAACTGCAAAGAACTTTCCAGAATGTCTTTTAGAGCAATTAACAGCAGAACACGACATTATTAATACAACAATCTAAATTCAGTTTAGCTAATAAAAAATAATAACAGTAGTACAGTTAGCTAGCTAAACGTTTGACTAACTACTAGTACTAGTCTACTGCTTGACGTAAGGAGAAAAAAGAACATGATGCAGGTTCTGCTGACGGTCTGTTATTGGTCCCGCCCCGGCCCAGCCCTTTTTACAATAACCACACATTTTTGAATAGAGCTAAATAACGCTTTAAAAAACAAATTCTGTGGGAATATAAAAATTTGACAATATAAGCAGAGGTTACACTAGCTGCTGCATTTAAATATAGGAGCTTTCTGCACCCGAACAGCAGGGGGCGCCCGACCTGTGGTGGCTTCACTTGTGAGAGACAATGCTCTGTCCAGTTATACACAGTCTATGGTTTCAAAATAAACCTAAAAACATAAATGTGAAGCTCACTGCCCAATCAACTATATAGTGTTCCCTGAAATTCCAGCAAGAACAAAACCCACGACTGAAAACTGAATTCATGGATGGTTCAGATTTTAAAACAAAAAAAAAGCTATAGCTATGCATATGCATTATAAGGTTTATATGTATATAGTTTAGGTGTGTCAGAACTAAAAACTAAACAATAAACAAAAGCACTTAATTCTTCTTTTCGTCAACCACCTTTAAAATTGTAACAGTTCAGAGTATGGGGGTGGAGCTTAGGTGCTCCCAGCATGCTCTGCATCTCCATCAGCGTTTGGTCGGAGGGTAAATATGTACTATGCTTGAAAAGAATGATATGAATACAAGCACAACAGTAGGACCTTATACAGTCAGTTACAGTATCCAGCAACATGTCTGCACATATTTATATTATATACAACACTATATAAAACGTATGATCCCCTCTGTGTACTGAGATATATATATATATACACACAAGTGTGAAAGTTTTTGCCCCTTCATGATTTCTAATTTTTTTGCATGTTTAAACACTTAAATGTTTAAAATATTAATCAAGGGCAACACAAGTAAACACAAAATGTAGTTTTTAAATGAAGGTGTTTATTATTTAATTATTATTGTGTGAAAAAGTGATTGCCCCCTTAACCTTTCAATGGACAACAAGTCTTTCACAGCGTTGTGGAGGACTTTTGGCTCCACTCATCTTTGTAGATTTGTTGTAATTCAGCCACATTGGAGGGTTGAACGACATGAACGGCCTTTTTAAGGTCATGCTACAGCATCTCATTTAGATTCAGGTCAGGACTTGTGCTGATGTGTTTTGGATCATTGTCCTGCTGCAGAACCCAAGTTCATTTCAGCTTGGGGTCACAAACAAATGGTCGGACATTCTCCTTCAGGATCTTTTGGTAGACAGCAGAATTCATAGCTTCATTTATCACAGCAAGTCTTTTTAGGCCCTGATGCAGCAAAACAGCCCCAGACCAACACACTACCACCACCATGTTTTACTGTTGATATAATGTTCTTTTTCTGGAATGCTGTGTTTATTTTACACCAGATGTACTGGGACAAACTCCTTCCAAAGAGTTTTGTCTCATCGGTCCACAGAATGTTTTCTCAAAAGTCTTGGGGATCATCAAGATGTGTTCTGGCTTTAATGTTCTTTTTGCTCAGCAGTTGGTTTTTATCTTGCCACTCTGCCATGTAGCCATCATTTCTTTCTGATGATGAAGGCATGAACACCGACCTTAAGTGAGGCAAGTGAGGCCTGCAGTTCTTTGGATGTTGTTGTGGGGTCTTTTGTGACCTCTTGGATGAGTTGATGCTGCTCTCTTGGAGTAATTTTGGTTTGCTGGACACTCCTGTGAAAGTTCACCACTGTTACATGTTTTTGCCAATTGTGGATAGTGGCTCTCACTGTGGTTCGCTGGAGTCTCAAAACATTACAAATGGCTTTAGAATATTTTCCAGAATGGTAGATCTTAATTACTTTTTTTCTCATTTGTTTCTGCTTTTTTTTTTGGATCTCAGCATGATGTGTAGCTTTTAAGTATCTTTTGGTCTGTTTCACTTTGTCAGGCAGGTCTTATTTAAGTGATCTATTGATTGAGAACAGATGTGGCAATAATCAGGCCTGGGTGTGAAAATAAAAAAAAAATGAAATTGAACTCAGGTGTGATAAACCACAGTTAAGTTATGTTTTAACATGGGGGGAACACATTTTCACACAGGGCCATTTAGATTTAGATTTTTTTTTCTCTATTAAATAAACCTTCTTTTAAAAACTGCATTTTATGTTTTTTGATTTTGTGTATCAAAAAAAACATTTCTGTATTTTAATTTTTTTGATGATCTAAAACATTTAAACATTTTCACACCACTGTATGCACTGTAAACCTATATGTTGTTTAAATGTAAGTGATTTGAGTCTGTTTTTTTTTTTATAAAATTGGATATTTCTAAACAATACTCAACTATTTTAAGTTAGTTGAACATTTGTGGGCACATATATACATTCAAACTGAGATCTTTGAGTTGAACCAACTTGTAATAACTGAGTTTAGTCTGTTGCCATTAAAAGCTTCTTTTCCATTGGCTTCTATCACAATCTATTTGCATACTGGGTGTGTCCAACTGTTTTTGACACTCATCATCAGTGTGTAGTGATTCCTGCAGGGCTACCGTAGAAATAAATCGAGTTCCCCTTTAGTTGTAATAACTTGATATTTTAATTTATGCTAACTCAAGTTTTCATTCCCCTTTACTTAAAAAATTGAGCAAACCGGCTGCCTTAAGTAAACAAGTAAACTCAACTTATCCGGTCTTACAGTATAACAACAAAAAAAAAAAGTTAAATCAACTTCCACTTTAGTTGTAATAACGTGATGTTCTAAGTTATGCTAACTTAAATTTTCACTATCCATTACTTAACGTTTTTAAGGCAACCGGTTTCCTCAATTTTTTGAAGTAAATTCAACTTATTTAGACTTACAGTGTATTATGAAAAGTTTAGATGCAATAAATCAATACTCAAGCTCACTATTGCAGTGAAATTCATGTCCTTCATGTGAGCATGTAACCGTCTGACCATAACTATATGTTCTGAAATGGATTTCTCTGGGTTTCTTTCTTCATTTTCTCCGTCTTTAGAGATTTTCTCTTCCAGCAGTTGGATCTATGCAGTGACTTGGCTCTGTGCATTTCTACACTTTCTGCACTCAGCTCTTAACACAGAATACTGGCGGAGGCCCAGGCAGAGCAGCCTATGAGTCACATCTTTTAAAAGCTTTGACCACAGTGGCCGGCCTGCCAGCGCCCAATATTCCTGATTAAACCAGGATGGACACCAGGGATATGGAGCCAAAAAGCCTTTTATTTTTTAAATATTCATCACTCCGACGTGTATTTAATCCTATTTTCAGACGGAGGAGGGGTATTGTAGTGGAGGCACTTCAGTGGAAAATGCAATCATAAATGCAGTTACTATCACCCACGAAACCCCCCCCCCCCCCCCCCAACATACATACGCTCAGCTCTGTCTCTGTCTCTGCTGGTGTTTTTTTCCTGTCTCTGTTTACTCGTCCCTCTGCATTCGTTTGGCAGAGAATAGGAATTTTTGGAGCTTTAGTCCAACTTAAGTCGGCAGGCTGTGCTTAAACTTTAATCCCATTTACATTTATGGAAAATTGATTGCTCAATTGTATTCCAAATGGTCACTCAGACAGTCCATTAAAGAGGAAAATAGGATTGACAAGGCAGCGCAAATACGGATTGGGCAAGGTCGATAGCTGCAGCTCAGAGCTGCTGTTTTCAGCTGCTCACAGGACCATGCAGGATAATGCAAACTTGCTAAACCATTAAAACCATTTAAATTTAAGACATATTGTTCTCGGTTTGCCATAATAATCTAAAGTAATTGGGTAATTGCATACAAAAATAAAACGAAAATCAGTCTGGAGCTGAGCCTGAAACAAGTCTCACGTGTTTTTGCCCCACTGTCCTCTATGTAAACGCTGCTGTTTATGACTGGTTGGTTCACACTATGCAATGATATGTATATGCCTACTTAGTTTCATAGTGTGAACTGCTGAAAGACGCTTCACTGAGTGCTTACTAACGAATCAAAGATGCACAGCAGGTTTTATATCTAGACCAGTTTGCGACTGTGACTCAAAAGCGGAGATTATACCTACAGCCAATCACATTGGGATCAAATAGAAGAAAAAAATAACATGTGACCAACCATTTTATCTTCTGCATGGCCAGAACCATTTATGGGAGGCCTGCCCACTTTCTATTTTTATTATTATATCAGCAGATGGCTGTAAAACATTGTAGGGAGCCCATGATTGTGTTCTTTATGAATGGGAGTGAATGGAGATAAGCAGGTAAACACCTATATTAAATATTAAATATAGAAATACATTTTTGTCCGGGATATTTCTTTCAATTTAACCCTGCAGTTATGTTCCGGGTCAATTTGACCTGTTTTAAAGTTTGAAGATCTAGGAAAATTAGTTAAAAGTATTTTTTCAGTATGAAACTTCTTCTGCTTGCCTTTATATTTTAATTAGTGTAATCAACATATAATATGAAAATGGTTCATCTCACGTATTTGCAACCAATCTCTGCAAAAACTACAAAAACTAGAACAAAATTGCAAAGTTATGTTTCAATGTTATGTAAAACTATTGTTTTATAAGTAATAAAGTAGTGAAACATTAAAAAAGGTTGAACATGTATTTTTATATGAAAAACAAGTGAATTATCCTAATTTAAGCATTACCTGTTAGAGGTATGGAACACTAAAAATTGCACTAAATATTGATAGAATAATTAGTAATGGAGTTAGTGTCACGAATGACCCAGGCAGGGAGACGAGGAGGCGGACACAAGTGCAGGTAGGGTGAAAATAAATAATAATTTAATAAATAAATAACAAGAAAACAAGGAACAAGTAACATGAAACAAAGATACACAAATAACCAATAACAAATGAGCGATGATAATGATAAACAAACAGGGAATACAGACACACAGAGACACGAGACAGGGCTAAGACCTGACAGTTAGTAAAAAAAAAATATTTACACAGCTTTTAAGGTTTTTTTTTGGTTTCAGGCATCTTTTGAATAATTAAGCATAGACCGGGTCAAATTAACCCTGGAACACTATTGCTGTTCCTCACAAATGAACATAATAGGAGGGTTAAAAAGGAGAATAAAGTATTTTACATATTTCCATGTCTCTACAGAAAATTTGTACATTTTTCAGTAAAATATTTTTATACGTATATACTATAAACCTATATGTTGTTTGAACTCAAATGATTTAAATCTGTTTTACATAAAATTGGAGATTTCTAAACAATACTCAAATATTTTGAGTTAGCTGAACATTTGTGGGCACATATACATTAAAACTGAGATCTTTGAGTTGAAACAACTTATAATAATAACTGAGTTTATTCTGTTGCCATTGGCAGCTTCTTTTCCATTGACTTCTGTCACAACCTATTTGCACACTGGGTGTGTCCAACCGTTTCTGACTAACACTCACCATCTGTGTGTAGTGATTCCCCCCGGGGCTACCTTACAAATAAATCAAGTTCCTCTTTAGCAGTAATAGCTTGATGATTTAATTTATGCTAGCTTTTTTATTACTTAAAAATTGAGCAAACTGGCTGCCTTAAAACAGTTAAGTAAACTTAACTTATCCGGTCTTACATTATAAGGAAAATAAAAGTTCCCCTTTAGTTGTAATAATTTAAAGTTCTAAGTTGTTCTAACTTAAGTTTTCATTCCCCATTACTTAACTTTTTTAAGTAAACTAAATTTTTCCTGTTTTACAGTATAACAAAAATAAAAAAAAGTTAAATCAACTTTTTCTTTTAGTTGTAATAACTTGATGTTCTACGTTATGCTAACTTAGGTTTTTATTACCTAGTACTTAAATTTTTTCAGGCAACCGTTTTCCTCAAATTTTTTAAGTAAATTCAACTTATCAGGGCTTACAGTGTATACTTTATATACAGATAATATTCTAGACTGTGATTTTCTTCAAATGCTTCATATGATGCGCCATTACATTTCAGTCCAGAGTCCACAGCATAGCTACTTCAGACTGAGACATCCTTTCTATCACATTAAGCAAGCATTTGTGCAGGTGATAAGTTTAAAGTGCAGTTTAAGGGTTAAACAATGTTCAGCAAGTGGATTTTTGTATCCTCTTTAAGAACTGCGCTGCATCCGTGTGCATAATGCAACATGATAATTCCCCAGATGAATGTGGAGTCCAGGCTTTACGACGCCAATTCAGGTTTGTGTTGAATTGCCAAATCATAATTATGATGGCAGTGCATAATAGCATGTGCAAAAAAAATTAGAACTAAACAAAACATTACAGAACAGCTTCCGACAGCGCTCACGGCACAGCCCCCTCCTTTCCTGTAATAGCAGTAAACATGCAAAGCGGGCAATTTGTTCAACACAATGGAGCCATAAGCTTATTTAAATGCTACAGCGGCACCGTTTCCCCCTGTTTTCCCTTCCCTATCTTACTAATTAGGCAAACGTAGCCTGAAACCAGTTGTTCCAGTGGCAATTCGTGTGCTGCTTCTTCTTAATGTGGACCCCCTGCAAAACACATTTGCATTGCATGTTGTCATTTAGGGCACACCAGCTCCCGGAAGCATAAACATACCGACCGCTGGCCGGGACCAGTCGGGACGCTGTGTAAACTGTAACTACAGTGCCTTGCAAAAGTATTCAGCCCCCTTGAACTTTTTAAACTTTTTGCCACATTTCAGGCTTCAAACATAAAGATATGAAATAGAATAACATTTTTTTTTGTGAAGAATCAACAACAAGTGGGACACAATTGTAAAGGAGAACAAAATTTATTGGATATTTTTAACTTTTTTTTTTTAAATAAAAAACTGAAAAGTGGGGCGTACAATATTATTCGGCCCCCTTGCCTTAATACTTTGTAGCTCCACCTTTTGCTGCGATTACAGCTGCAAGTCACTTGGGGTTTGACCCATGTTTTATGAGGTTGGTACCTGAAAAGAGAAACAAGTGTTAGTAAGCGGTCCACTGCTACTTGTAGCATAGGCCAACATAGGAGTTCAGCTCAGATGATTTCTTAAGCTCTGTCACTCTTTTATCTGCCTTTGCACATCCCAGTGGAAAGCCAATGAATCAATCAGTCAATCAATCAATCAATCAATCAATCAATCAGTCAACTAATCAGACTTTACTTTCACGAAGGAATACATTAAGGGTGACCCTAATTTTCAATGCAAATAACAAAATGTATGAACAAAACAATTCAAATGAAATGGTTAAAGCATTAAAATCCAACCAACAATGTGATTAGGAAGAATTAAAGTTAAATTAAAATAATACACTAAATAACAAACAATTAAAAAGAACAGAAGACTGAAAAAATGAAGCAACTTAAAATTACGCTAAGAATATAAAAAACAAGCAGAAATTTCATAAAATGATAAAAGATAAAACAGGTACCAGCTGTCTGAGGGTGGTTAGATGTGACATGTTGGTACAACTTTAAAATAAGACTACCTTTATAAAGGAGATTATTAATGGTTATTAATTAGGCTGCAAATACTTTAAAACTCATTAATAAGCACTTAATAAATGCTAACAACATAAACAGAAATTACAAAAGTGAGTTAAAAAAAGGCAAAATAGTGATTTCACCCTCATTTCTACTGTCAAACGTCAGATCTTTCTAGATACTGATCTTACTTTGTGTTTTCCATCAATCAGCAATTAAACTTCTTATATTAACATACTTGTAATTATGTTTAACTATTTACTATAAATTAAGTGACTTAGTTGAAGTAAATGACTAAGCAAACAACGGATCACTGTTGCCTTTTTAATTAATGTGTTTAACTGCATATCAATGGTTTTAAGGCATTTACAACATAATTAGCAATACTTAATAATGTAATTTATAAACCATTTATAAACCCTTTATAAGGGTAGTCTTATTTTAAAGTGGTACCAAAAAGTTTAAACTTATTAAATGGTTTACAGTGTGGTGTAGTGAATTCCAGCTCACTGCTGCACTGTAGTCTGATATGTATTTTGTTGTTTATAATAATCATGGATGAGATATAAGAGGACATACGGCCAAAGAGAGCAAGTTATATATAAATCTTAGCCAGTGTGCTTCCTGTCAAGCTGCTAGTGAAGTCCAGTCTGCAGTGGAGAGTAGTGTCATTTTCACTAGTAATGAACCTTAGAGCAGAAAGATAGACCTCTGAATCCTGAGGTTTCAGGTCACTGGTGGTCGCATGTGAATAAACTACATCAGCGTAGTCCAAGACTGAGAGTAATGTTGCCTCTACGATTACTTTTCTGGCAAATATTGGCAGATCCAATCCTCTATCTGCACTTGACTAAAACAATGAATATACTGAATATAGACCAGGTTATTCCATCAATGGATTTTTTCTTCCCTGATATCACGACCATATTCCAAGATCACAATGTCAGGATTCATGGAGCTGGAATTGTGAAAGAGTGATTCAGGGAGCATGAGATCATCATTTTCACACATGGATTGTTCACCACAGAGTCCAGATCAGAGAGTCAGAGAATCTTTGGGATGTGCTGGATGGAGAAGAGCTGCTTTGAGCAGTGGTCAGACTCTACCATCATCAATGCTGCTGCAAGATCTTGGTGAAAAATGAATGCAACACTGGATTGAAATAAATCTTTTTTGTGCCGTTTATTTATTATTATTATTATTTTTGGCCAGACAGTGTAGTTGAGAAAGATTAACAGGTTTAAAACAGCTTAAAAAGTACATTAGTCAAAGATTAATATCTCTATATCTCTATATTTGTTCTGAGAGACTCTTTAAAGTGTTTTTTTATACTCAGCTACTATTGCATATTTTTTATTGCCATTTAGTACCATTGAAATTTTCAGCTCTTTGTTGCCTCCTCCGAAAACGTGATGTGTTGCTGCATCAAGTTCTAAAAGAGTTTTTTTTTTATTTAAAGGAATAGCTAAATGTCTCTTTTTCAACATCTGATTTGTATTTCTGTTTTATGTAGGAATATGAGACTGTGAGATTTGCAAATCATAGCACTTTATTCAAATTTGACACCACTTTTTTAACTCTTTTAGGAACTGGGTTGACCTTTCTAAGCATTTCTTGGATGTGGTCATTGTTTTGGGGAGATGGTTGAGGGATTTATTCTGACAAGCTTTCACCATAAACGTCTGGCTTCTGTTCACTGCAGCTAATGCTGCACACCAGCAGAATTCCAACTTGGATCTGATGGAATATGCTCCACATCCCTGTGTGGTGTTCCCATGTGTCTAGCAGAGTGATTTTTAGATAATTAGAGCCCATGATTTGTGTGGGGCTGGTTTAGATAGCTTGCAGATGGCAAGAGATTTGCCAATCGATCCCAATAGATATGCTGCTCAGCTCTTTGCGCTCCCCAAGGCGGTTGAAAGGCACCTCTTCATCTACTTTAACTGCTCGAAGGAAACTATTCCTTAGTTTTAATTGCAGACATTAAAACACATAATTGAAATTAGCCCTTAGGTAACCCCTCTACACGACTATTGTTTAAAATGTTATCAGAACAGACATCTCACAGATCCTCTTTTCATTTTTTTAACCCTTGGAAGTCAAAGATATAGTCAGATATAACTGCAGGGTATACTTTCAGAGTCTGGTTGTATGTTTTGGTGGCACCAACAGCGGATATGACAGATGATTTAAGAGTTTTATTGCATTGTATTATATACACTACAGCAGTGCTGCTGGAGTTTTTAAACACATCACCAAAAATGATTCATTGATAACGTTTAAAGCTTCTGTCTCTGACTTTACTTTATCTATGAGTATCTAATAGTGTAGAGTGTAGCACAGTGTTTAAAAACTCCAGCAGCACTGCTGTATCAAATCCACTCGTCCAACAATCAGCTAATCAGTGCTAATCACTGCAGTGCTGAGAATAATGACCCGCCACCCAATTAATAATAATAATAGCTGTTCTGTGGGGGTTTCTCTTGAAGAAAAGGGTGAAGTGAGGATGGTAATAAAGTATGCAGAGAAACAGATTCAGAACTCATCTACAGTCTATAATTATGGATAATATGGACAGTGAGTTTACAAACAAGGAAGTGGTCATAATATTCTGACATTTCAACCCTGTAATTTATAAACATGGGCAATACAGGCAGTTACAGTATATTCCCTTGGATTGAACTGTCTTTGATTGAGCCGCAATACTGAACTGATACAATATAAAGAGATGAGTTGAGTATAAATCCTGCCCACAAAGCACACTGGAAAGCCCAATCAGGACGCTTTCTGTGTTCCACACACTCAACTCTGTCCTGCTTGATCATTCTAAAGAATTGAGCAAATGTATTCATATGATTCACAGGAAGCAATGTGTGGGAGAATCACAGCTGCTGCAGGAGAGGTGGGATGTCTGGAAAACATTAGATTCAAAATGAATATTGGAAAGTTGCAAATTGACATTTTAATCTACTAATTACATTTAAGTGATGAATCAAAGACTTAGTAATACAAAAGCAACTAAAATGATGAATCATTTTGTCAACTTAGCACCGACTTTCTCCAATTCACATTCAGCATAATGCATTCTGCCTATGAACTTTCTCCATGAATTTCCCTAATATTATCACAGCAAGTTCGGAAGTGGTCGGAACCTTAATATTGAGTAATTATCACTTAATTGTAGGTAATGCAAAGTAGCAAAGAAGCGTGGAGGGAGGGGGGAGGGGGGCATGGTATCAGCAAAGTGGCTGTAATGTAATAAGCAGTCTCTGCTTAATGGAGTCAGGCCCTCCATTTAAGAGAATAAAGGCAGTGGTATGTACGTTCTCTCCCTGCAGGCCTGGCCGTGCATATAAATCAGCAGCACATCGGCGGAGCGGGGGTCCGGCCAGCCGCCCGCCCGGGCTGTGTGTGCAGACTGCTGAGAGGGAGTGTTAGCCGATATGTTGCTGTGTGTGTTCGCTGTTTTCTGCTATTGCTGCGTTTCAGATATCGTCACCAACCAATGAGCATCTAAATATCACACACACAGACAGAGATGGACAAAAGTATTGGGACACCTGCTCATTCAGGGTTTCTCCTGAAATTAAGAGTATTAAAATATATTAATACCTTTGGATGTGAGGATTTGACTGCATTCAATGACAATCATTCATTTATTTATGCCCCTCCAGCTCACATCTAGCATCAAGTCCTATTCAATTGGTAATATTTATCTACAGAGATTATACAGGTGTGTGTGTGTGTGTGTGTGTGTGTGTGCAACTTAAATGAGCTGAATGCATTTATTAGAATGTTCTGAATTGTAGGACCCCATTGAGATTTTGATTGGGCAGGCATGACCCAAGTCAAGGCTGTTCATTAACTGAAGCACTCATCCTGATTACTCACAATACACACACACACACACACACACACACACACACACACACACATACGTATATATATATATATATGTCTACAATGTTTATGTTATGTTTATTTATATAGAAAAAGGCAGAATACATAAAACATATATAAATAACATAAATACATTTGTATTTGGTTAAATGAAATAAGTATTTGATCCCCTACCAACCAGCAGGAATATTGACCCCCCACAGATCTGTTATAGGCCCATGCAGCACCCAAATTAGTCCTATACCTTTAAGACAACATTTTTTTTTTTTAAATCTCACCTCATTGTGTGTATAAAAGACCTTTCTCACAGAATCAGTCTGATCTGTTCAAACCTCTCAACCACCATGATCATGGGCTGATGAAAGGGGCCTTGTACCATCAAATATTGAATGGGAACCTACTAGGCTCAGCCTGAACACTGAAAATGGGTCATGGATGGGTCTTCCAGCATGACAATGACCAAAAAATATAAAGCCAAGACATTCCTTAATCATATTCCTGTAGCGAATCTGCAGTGATGTTCTGTTTCACTGTTAAATGCACTGTTGTGTTTAGGTTGTGTTGGGCTTGTGACTGGGGGAGAGCAGGGGGAGGAGCAGGGCAGGAAAACACGGGTCTCTGTGAGTGTGTGTGTGTGTGAGCAATGTTTTAAGTTTGCAATAAAGCGACTTAAACTGCCTTCTCTGTCCTTCTTTCAACATCCAGCTGGACGCTACAATACTATTAATTAGTTATGCCATTACCATCATTACATTATCATCATTTCTAAAAATGTACAAATAATAATTGAAGCTGGTTATATTACTGCAAAATTACATTACAAAAGGTAATATTATGGTGTTATAATGCTGACCTGGACGTATTGCATTTGATTCAATGCCTATGCCATGTGCCTTTAATGACTTTATTATTTATAATTTTCTGTGAATGTTTAGTATGTGGCTATTAGTGTTTGGAGAAAGCAGTTGCCATGCGTTCTATAGTGCAATATCGTATAATGCAAAATCTCCTAATTAATATGTGATTGCATTTTAATTACCTGTAAAAACACTGAAAAAAATATGCGTAAAATTTACATAAAAAACGTTTTGCATCTTTCTGCATTTTTTTTTTAAGTCAATTTAATTTCAGATAAATTTAAGTAACTTCAACCCGGTTTCAAGATTTAAATGTTACATAGAGTAAATAAGTGAACTGACCCTTTAGTAACCTTTACTTAATTTCTACAATATACAATATTACCTAATTACAATTACTTAATTTATACAATTTTATTATATATAACTTTAGTTAAAACACATTCAAATGTTTACATAATCTCAAAGATGTATTTTATAAACAGAGTCTCATTGTCTCAACACATGGATGGCATGTAATATAATAGTATACTAAAAATAATCTATTACATGCCATCTTTGTGTTATATGTGTGTTTTAACTACAAATATTTAAATGTCAGGAATTATAATATATTATGTATCATAAATGATTTGAGTAATATGGTATAAATGAAGTAATTGTAATTATGTAACATTGTATGCAGAAATTAAGTAAAGTTTACTAAAAGAAAGGACTGACTAAAGTTGAAGTTACTAACATTTATCTGAAAAAAAAAGCAAATGCAGAAAGTTGTGAAACCTTTTTTTAAGTAAATTTTACGCATCATTTTTTTTTTCAGTGTATATTTAATCCTTTCCTTTCCGTTATTTGAAATGTCTGTGTTTTTCTCTTTGTAAGAAACTTTTTATCTGGCTGTTATTTCATTGTGTTGAAGCTAATGTTCTCTATTTAGTAAAATATCTTTACAGTTATTTCTCATTTGTGTGAATCTATTGTACTCTAATTACTCTCTCAAATGTTCTATTTAGAATTTTTATTGACAATGAACTTTTATGTGTTATCAATATTTTAAAAGCATATAGCTTATATATGACAGACTGATTTAATAGAGCAAATCACTGTATGAATTATCTCTATAAGTAAAAAAAAACCTCTCTCTCTCTCTCTCTCTCTCTCTCTTTCTCTTCCTCTCTCGCTTTCTTCCTCCCTCAGGCATCTCAGCAGATGAGCCGTTTGCCATTCTATAGGTACGAGCAGCCCCTCGTGGACTACTGCCAGGCCCACCAGCCTCTGCACATCAGCATGGGCTACGACCCCTCAGCCCAGGCCGTGGAGGGGCGGGGGGCACGAGAACGCAGCATCGCCCCCAACTCCAGCCTCCTCCCCTCCATGCCTGCAGCTCCCTGTATCAGCCTGCCACAGTGAGCCCACCTGGGAAAAGACTCGCACGCCCACACAGCCCTCCCCTCTCCCTCCTCTCCCCGTGTCCTCCCCCCGGTTCTCAGTGGACATCACCGGAGGACTCACTGCTCCGTCCCCGGAGCGGACCGCACTGCACTGACTCTGTGGGGAATGTGTGGATGTGGGCCAGAGAAGAAGTGAAATTGAAAATATTATTCATAATCCTTGAGAGGATACACTGAGGCTTTCCTGGTGTGTGTGTGTGGAGTGGAGATTTGTCCATTCGCACAATGAGATTTGATGGAGTGATAAAGTGTTTTCTCCCCAGCCCTAAACCTCTCTTCACCTTTGGTTAACCCTTACAGGTCCAGTTATTACTAGAGTCATTTCTACCAAATTCTCTTTTAAAAATACAACTGCACACACACTGACAGCTTTTTAGTTCAAGACTGAAATAATAAAGTATAACCCCAAAAATACAACCTCAATTCCTAATAAGTTGAGACAGTGTAAAATATAGGATGCAATAATTTCCAAATTTCCCATATACCCATATTTTATCCACAATATAACATACAGTAGGACACATTTCAAATGAACAAAATGAGGCATTTTACCAATTCCTTAAAAAAACTCATTAACTCATCAAGGACATATTGGCAGGAACACATCACAAAAAAGTTAGAAAATTAAAAATGTTACTAACAAAAAACAGCTGCAATATAAGAAATTAGCATCTGAAACATGAAGGGTACACTGAAAAAACTATGCGTAAAATGTACTTAAAAACGTTTCACATCTTTCTGCATTTGCTTTTTTTTAAGTTAATTTAATTTCATGTAAATTTAAGTAACTTCAACTCAGTTTCAAGACTTAAATTTTACATAGAGTAAATAAGTGAACTGAACTTCAGTCAATCCTTTCTTTTACTAAACTTTACTTCATTTATTTTTGCTGAAATAATCCTAATTTCTGCATACAATATTACCTAATTACAATTACTTCATTTATACAATATTACTGAAATTTAAATATTTTAACACATTGATGGCTTGTGTAATATGTGGGTTTCAGGAATTATAATAGATTATGTAACATAAATGATTTTTATTTTAAGTAATTGTAATTAGGTAATATTGTATGCAGAAGTTAAGTAAATGTTACTAAAAGAAAGGATTGATTCAGCAAAAATAAATGAAGTAAAGTTTACTAAAAGAAATGATTGACTGAAGTTTAGTTCACTTATTTACTCTATTTAATATTTTAGTCTTGAAACCGTGTTGAAGTTACTTATATTTATCTGAAATTAAATTTACTTAAAAAAAGCAAATGCAGAAAGATGCAAACATTTTTTAAGTAAATTTTACTCATCATTTTTTTCAGTGTAGAACAAGAACATTAGAGAGAGATGAAGGCTCGCAAAGATGCCCAAAGATTGGTAGCGCTTCACCAATCTGCCAAAACCTGCATTTAAAAATTGTTGAACAATTTCAGAAAAGTAGTCCCCAATGTTAAATTACAAAACCTAATATATTCTACCATTTAGAGCACATTATGTCATCAAATGATTCACAGAATGTGGAGAAATAACTGTGCACAATAGATAAGGCTGATGGGCAATTTTCTGATTCATGAGCTCAGAAAAATTTACAGAAATCATTACTGTGTGTGAACTATAACAGTTCACAGTGCTTTGATCCAATAATGCAATAATAAAGCTGGATCATACAAAAAAGAAGATATACAGGGGTTGTAGAATGAAACTGAAACACCTGGTTTTAGACCACAATAATCTATTGTTCTGACAGACAGTTCTGGTGGAAACAGGAGAGTTGAGGTTTATGTTTTTTGGATACAATCCGGGTTAGCACCCGAACATCCCTTTCAGACAGCTTCCTCTTACAGCGTCCACAGTTAATCCTGTTGGATGTGGTTCGTCCTTCTTGGTGGTATGCTGACATTACCCTGGATATCGTGGCTCTTGATACATCACAAAGACTTGCTGTCTTGGTCACAGATGCTCCAGCAAGACGTGCACCAACCATTTGTCCTGTTTTGAACTCTGGTATGTCACCCATAATGTTGTGTTCATTGCAATATTTTGAGCAGAACTGTGCTCTTACCCTGCTAATTGAACCTTCACACTCTGCTCTTACTGGTGCAATAATGTGCAATTAATGAAGATTGGACACCAGGCTGCTCCAATTTAGCCATGAAACCTCCCACACTAAAATGACAGGTGTTTCAGTTTCATTGTTTAACCCCTGTATCTCAACACCGTCCATAAACTACACCACCCTCTTTGGGTCAAAGCTCATTTAACATCGACTGAGGCAGTGGAAAGTGAAGTGGAAAACAGGGTTTGAGATTTGTCTGAGACACTGCGTTTTATTTTTATTGACATTTATTTATACATTTTACACAGCGTCTCAATGTTTTTGGAGTCGGGTCATATTTCTATTTCTCAAAAAAGTTGAAAATTAAACACTGATAGAATTTCTCTGCTGGTTTTAATGAGCTAGGACTTAATATGTGAGTAAATATATCTATGAAAACTGCACCTTGTAAGGGTTAACTTTATCATCTGTTTGTGACACGGTTGCGTACATGATGCTAAAGCTGAAGGGCTCGGCCATGATTAATAACCATTATTGCTGGCATTGACTCAGCTGTATCGCGTGTACACATTTTGATAAATGAATGTTGGCATTTTCCCAGAGTAAGTAATTAAATAAGAAGTGTTCATTAAGTCGAATTGAGGGGGAAACAGAGCAATGAGAGACGGAATCGCTGAACAAATTAAAGTTTAGCCGAGCTCAAAAGAGTTCCTTTCAGCTTCCTCTAATGAGGCTGCCAGCCAGGGAGGCTCAAGGCCCATCAAGCCTGTCATGAGTGCATTACACAGAATGAGCTACCCAAATTCAATTATTCAAGGTGAGATGAGAAAAAGTTACTTGGTAAAAGGGTCATATACCATGTGAATTGCTCCAAAAACATAGCGTGTCCATATATATTTTTTTTGCTGTATTTGCTGTTTGTTTGTTTAACTGTTGGATTGTTTTTAATGTTCCTATATTTGTTTCTTTTTTATTTTTATGGAGGAAAAAAAGATGCCATGTGGATATAAAGTCATCGAGTCATCTAGCCATAAGCCATTGCTTGTAAATGATTTGTAATAGGCAGTCATTTCACTGACATTTCACATTTTCCAATCCTCGGAGCCAAATTAAGCTATTACTCCACTGATTCTCACACTAATCTGTATCTGCTGTATTACTACAGAGAGTAATATAATATAATACTTAGTAAAAGAACATAAAACCTACTGAGTAAACACAGATATTAGGAGGAAAAACAGTGGAGTAATCCTTTACTGACCAAAGTTTTCATGTACGTGGGTTATTTTCCCCCTGTTGTTGTTGTGGTGGTGGTGCGTTCACACTATAGTGAAGGGAGTAGCATCCTAAGCATTCTGTAAACAGCTAATTTAAGTCAAATTTAAATCAACACAAATTAAATCAATTTTAAAAGATTAAATATCAGAATACTGTGCATTTTGCCCCCCACAATTACTTTATATAATACTAATAAGACTTCAGACTACACAGAAATCCTATATTTCAGCTTAATTACTTTATATTTTCGCTTCAGTTCATTTCCTCAAACACATGCTTCCACCCTGTTATGACAAGCTGCACGACACGCTGGACAATTATAGAGAAAATTGGCGATTGATTGACTTAGAGTGATGACCTTGATCTGTGTACCTCAGTTACTGTATGTATGAACATGAAGAATAAGAGAAATATTAACTGAAATTAATATAACTAATTGCTTAACATGCAGCAGCAAGTGTATGAATTCAACCCCTTGGAAATAATACAGTAGGTTAGACAGAGAACAGTGTGGAAAAGGAATTCCTGTTTTGATACTTTTATGAAAAAAGCTAAATAGGTAAATCAAATACGTAAATTATTAAACATCTTTGAATCCTAACAAAAACATTCTTTAAAAAAATGTATTTAACAAAAATAATTATTTCTCTTAATCAGGCAGCATTTCGGGCAAGGCAAAAAGAACACCACCACATCAACAAAAACTGTAGAAAAGCTACAAAAGTTTTTTTTAAGATGGTTAAGAAGGTTTAAGAAGGTTAATATAAGTCTACAGTGGTGTGAAGATGTGTTTGTCTCCTTTATGATTTCTTATTTTTTTGCCTGTTTGTCACTCTTAAATGTTTCAGATCATTTCAAACTAATTAAAAATATTATCCAAGACAACACAAATAAACACAACATGCAGTTTTTACAGTTTTTAAATGAAGGTGTTCATTATTAAGGAAGAAAAATAAATCCAAACCTACATGGCCCTGTGTGAAAAAGTGATTCCCCCCTAAACCTAACAGCTGGTCTGGCCACCCTTAGCAGCAACAACTGCAATCAAGTGTTTGCGGTAAGTGAGTATTTTACAGCGTTGTGGAGGACTTTTGGCTCCACTCATCTTTGTAGAATTGTTGTAATTCAGCCACATTGGAGGGTTTTCAAGCATGAACGGCCTTTTTAAGGTCATGCTACAGCATCTCAATCGGATTCAGGTCAGGACTTTGACTAGGCCACTCCAAAGTTTTCATTTTGTTTTTCTTCAGCCATTCAGAGGTGGACTTGCTGGTGAGTTTTGGATCATTGTCCTGCTGCAGAACCCAAGTTCGTTTCAGCTTGAGGTCACGAATAGATGGTCGGATATTCTCCTTCAGGATCTTTTGTTAGACAGCAGAATTCATAGTTCCATTTATCACAGCAAATCTTCCAGCAAAACAGCCCAAGAACATCACACTACCACCACCATGTTTTACTGTTGGTATAATGTTCTTTTTCCGGAATGCAGTGTTACTTTTACTCCAGATGTACTGGGAAACACACCTTCCAAAGAGTTTAACTTTTGTCTCATCGGTCCACAGAATGTTTTTCCAAAAGTCTTGGGGATCATCAAGATGCGTTCTGGAAAAATTAAGACGAACTGTAATGTTCTTTTTGCTCAGCAGTGGTTTTCGTATAGGAACTCTGCCATGTAGGCCATTTTTACCCAGCCTCTTTCTAATGGTGGAGGCATGAACACTGACCTTAACTGAGGCAAGTGAGGCCTGCAGTTCTTTGAATGTTGGCATTAATTTTAGTTTTTGAGTATTTTTTGGTGGACTTCATTTTGTCAGGCAGGTCCTATTTAAGTGTTTTGATTGAGAAGAACAGGTGTGGCAGTAATCAGGCATGGGTGTGGCTAGACAAATTAAACTCTAGAGGCCATAGAGGTTTAGATTTTTTCTCCCTTAATAATAAAAAACTTCATTTAAAAACTGCATTTTGTGTTAACTTGTGTTGTCTTTGACTAACATATAAATTTGTTTAATGATCTGAAACATTTACATTACGAGTGCAAAACAATAAGAAATCACTTTTTCACACCACTGTGTGCGTAGTAAGTGTGTAGTAAGCTGTTACTGGTCTCTATAGAAAACAATGGAAGGGGGATTCTCTGAATCAGGTGCCGCAACTATACTTTTCAATAAACAAAAACCACAACATGCATTTTTGAACAGTAAGTGTAAAAAATGAATTACATTTAATGTTTAATTGACATCAGACATACAGGGGTTGGACAATGAAACTGAAACACCTGTCATTTTAGTGTGGGAGGTTTCATGGCTAAATTGGAGCAGCCTGGTGGCCAATCTTCATTAATTGCACATTATTGCATCAGTAAGAGCAGAGTGTGAAGGTTCAATTAGCAGGGTAAGAGCACAGTTCTGCTCAAAATATTGCAATGAACACAACATTATGGGTGATATACCAGAGTTCAAAAGAGGACAAATTGTTGGTGCACGTCTTGCTGGCACATCTGTGACCAAGACAGCAAGTCTTTGTGATGTATCAAGAGCCACAGAGCAACGATATCCAGGGTAACATCAGCATACCACCAAGAAGGACCAACCACATCCAACAGGATTAACTGTGGACGCAAGAGGAAGCTGTCTGAAAGGGATGTTCAGGTGCTAAACCGGATTGTATCCAAAAAACATAAAACCACGGCTGAACCCAAATCACGGCAGAATTCAATGTGCACCTCAACTCTCCTGTTTCCACCAGAACTGTCCGTCACCACAATAAATTACTGTGGCCTAAAACCAGGTGTTTCAGTTTCATTGTCCAACCCCTGTATATAAACTGCAACTAATGTCATTTTTTTCCTGCTAATGTAGTCTGTCTCAGAGAATCACCCAGGAGGATGTGAGACAAATGTCTTCACTGATTTCACTGGAGTGTGAACGCCCCTTTTAAATACCTTTGTTCAGTATTCAGTCACAAATAAATGGCTTATATATGGATATGAATGTGGATATGGATGTGGGTGTAAACTGATCCTCGTCTGCTGCGTACGCCGTTTACCACCACGACCACCGAGAGTCTTCATCACCTGCCTGTTTTCCTCCTCGCTCTTCTTCAGTGGACCCCTGAATTAATATTAAAATGACTTTTTTTCTGTTTTTATTTGACTTGACAACTCACATTCCACACACTGAGACAGTGTAAACGGTGGGGATGAAATCTGCACCCCTGCACTGGACCTGATTGTCTTGTAAATAATAATAACAATAATATGTAATTAAGAAAAAAAAAAACGATTTCTGCTTCTTTAAAAACACAATCATGTGACCTAGAGAAGAGAAGCCTTACTCTCTTTATTCAAGGTGAGCCTGTAAAACCCTGAGAGTGTTTGTGTGTTCTTCTCCGTGTGTGTGTGCGTGTGTGTGCGTGTGTGTGTATGCACATATGCATGCGTGTGTGCCTGAAAGAGATAAAGAGATGGACTGCATATTTTGGAATATTAGACTTGCTGTTTTAAATGTGAATATGTTTAGTTTGTTATTATTATTATTATTATTATTATTATTATTATTATTATTATTATTATTAGTTGTTACTTATGTTGTTCGCATCTGTCGGATAAGATTGTGCTGGAAATCACTTCATTATCAACTCAACATGTTTTTTTTTACACAGTATTTATGTGATCAGTAAAGCAGAGAGAGAGAGAGAACTCATGTATGACTTTCGTACACTCATTTTTGGAATACCTGTGGTAGGCACTGATTGGCTGCCTGAATCATCTGATCATCTGAATCATTTGACTGTGTTCCCTGTACACTAGCAATGAGATCAGTTCATTTTGTCTATACACCAGTTATAAAACATACAAAAAATTGACTATCATTGACTGCTGTTTCTGGATGATGCACTTACACAATCATATTTGAACATTATTTTGTTTAAGCTGCTCTTACAAAGTCACGGGTTAATTAGCTGGATAATACGACCAATGTTTATATCACCATATACAGCTCTAAAAATGGCGAGTTTTTTTTTATTTTACCAAATTGAAAACCTCTGGAATGTAATCAAGAGGAAGATGGATGATCACAAGCCATCAAACGACCAAGCAGAACTGCTTAAATTTTTGCACCAGGAGTAAAGGCATAAAGTTATCCAAAAGCAGTGTGTAAGACTGGTGGAGGAGAACATGCCACAAGATGCATAACAAAACTGTGTTTAAAAACCAGGGTGATTCCATCAAATATTGATTTTTAACTCTTAAAACTTTATGAATATGCTTTATGAAAGCTCTGCATCTTTTTTGTTATTTCAGCCAAATAAATCCTCTAAATGACAATATTTTTATTTGGAATTTGGGAGAAATGTTGTCTGTAGTTTATAGAATAAAACAACAATGTTAATTTTACTCAAACATAAACCTATAAATAGCAAAATCAGAGAAACTGATTCAGAAACTGAAGTGGTCTCTTAATTTTTTTCCAGAGCTGTATTTCTTAATTACAATCAATGCAATATAATTGCAGTATATAAATATAAACAGTATAATACTGTACCTACCTACCTACTGTAACCTACAGTTTTTTTGCTGTTTGTGCTCTTTATTCATTCAAAAAATATTTTTTGTCAGTGACAGATGCCAGATGTTATTTTTATGAGACCCTAGACTGCTCGAATCTGTCAAAATTATGTCTAATATTAGCAGATTTTAGATATTTAACCATATTTTTAGCAAAATATAAAATTATTAAGCAAGTACAATCAAACCACCAACCAATCCTTGAAGACAACCATTGAATGTGTATAAATGTGAAGGCACAATGCTCAGTGCGGTCAGCGCCAAGATCAAAGGTTTGTTGTCACACATCTCACAACTAGGTGGTCAACAATTCTTCAAAAAAAATATTAAACCTACAACAAAGAATCCCCAGTGAGCAACAGAGATGAGGAAAAACTCACTCAGAGCTTGAGGAGTAAAAACACTTAGAGGAACCAAGATTTCAATTACATTACATTGCAATACATTTCATTATATTTAGCAAACTTCCAAATTATGATGTACATCAGCAACAGAGGACAGAGACAAAAACATTTATAGACAGGGCCCAAAGGAGACTTAAGGGTAATGGTGGAACAGAGGAGGAAATGAGGTTAGAAGTAGTTAGTGTGTTAGAGTTGTTAGGAGAGTAAGTGCTCTTTGAAGAGCTCTGTCTTCAGGAGTTTATTAAAGATAGTGAGAGATTCTCCTGATCTGGTAGTGGAAGGTAGTTAGTTAGAGGTGTTAGGAGAGTAAGTGCTCTTTGAAGAGCTCTGTCTTCAGGAGTTTATTAAAGATAGAGAGAGATTTTCCTGATCTGGTAGTGGAAGGTAGTTTGTTCCACCATTGGGGAACTCTGTATGAGAACAGTCTGGATTGCTTTGTTTGGTAAAGCAAGGCGACCGGGAGGTAAAGTAAGACTTAAAGAGTGAGTGCAGGTAGTTGGGAGCTGCTCTATCATCACCTTGTAGACGATGACAGCAACTGGTCAGTGGAGCTCAATGAGTAGTAGAGTGATATGTGCCCATGTGCTGTGTTATGGACCATCTTAAGTGGTAGTTTACTACACAGGCCCGGAATCCTGTAAGCACTGCATTACAGTGGTTGAGGTGTGATATGACCACCGCTTGTACCTAGATTGGGTGGCCTGTTACGTTAGAAACAGTCAAATTCGTTTGATGTTGTAAAGCGCAAAGCGGCAGGACCTGAGGCAGCAACTGAGGCAACATGGTTTATAAAGGAGATCCGGTCATAAACCATAACTTCCAGGTTCCTAGACAACTTTGTTGGCGAAAGCCAGAGACTGTAAAAAAGATGGACGCTGTGTCGCTGTTCCCATTCATTCAACGAAAATGAAGCCAAAATCTTCCTCCATGTTGGCGATCCTGACACCCGAGTCTGCTCAGTAGAGACCAGAGGAGGGAGAAAGACTGTGGAGAGACAGCCTACTCATTCAAATAAACCCGCCCCAGAGGGCTGCCTCCACAGAGCTCACACAGTCTATGGTCCCACCCATACCGTCAATGGTCCCACCCCGGCTAGGTGTAACCCAGCCCCAATAACCACACCTTTTTAAATAGAGCTGAATAACGTTTTAAAAAACAATTTTTTGGGGGATATAAAAATTCAGCACATATAAAAAAACAGCTTTCTGCAGCCGAACAGCAGGGAGTGCCCGACCTGTGGTGGCTTCACTTTTGAGAGAAGATAATCTGTCCAGCTATACACAGTCTATGGGGAAAGCAAAAGTAAGTCGATGGTTATGGTGAAGTTGAGTTGAATGGATTGTTTTGCTGGTAGAACCAGAAGTTCACATGTACTATTATTATAGCTCATATATAAGGGGGACCCATCCTCCTCTGGTCAGACAACTTATGAATGAATGTTAAAACGTCATTATACATCCACATGTGTCTAATATGTCCAGGTGAATTGCCACACCAGCAATGGAAGGTCATGTGAACTTCCATAGTATAGTCAGTAGTGTAGTCAGTAGTGGAGAGTGAGAAACTAGTCCGAGGCAGGTGGCATAAACTGGGAGGTGAGCAGCTGATCTGTAAGGGTCGATGGGGAAGCCTGACTTCAAGGAACTTCCACTGGTATCAGGTCGGACAGGTGAGCAGTCAATAAACTCTGAGAAAGGCGGAAAGATGAAATTAGTTTTGAATGGATTTATGGAAAACACAACAATATGTAACATTATTAGAGTGGGATTATCTAATGACTCTGGTAGATCCTAATAAAACAGCCTAACTAAAGGGAGAGAGCACCCACTCCACCGTCCGCAAACCTGAGTGACTAAGCGCAGTGGGCTCTACCACCCTACGAGCATCTCAGTTTACCTATAATTCTCTGTGTCCCTGGATCTGCAGCCGTATCTAAAGAGAGTAAATCTGTAGTCTAGACTTTAAGATTGAGGCTGTGTCTGATTAGATGGTTGAATGCAGGACGCCATTAGGAACCTCTACAACTCCATGCTGATACATCTGGTGGCCTGTTTCCCCATACTGAGAGACATGCCTTCTGTATAGACAGCAAATATTAATTAAATCAGTCAAAACCTTTTATCTTTTATTGCTGCTGGTAATCTTTATATTCCTTCGGAACAGTATGGAACACAATATAGCCAGTTATATTAGCACTACCATGAAAATTTATGTGTATGTAATATAGACCAGTGAACTCTGACACTTGTGTTTGGTAACTAATGAACATCTCTCTCAGAAAGGCACATAAAAGTTGCTCTGACACGTTTGCTTCTCACTCTCCGCTGAAACATCAGATGCTCTAATTCTTTTGTTCTCTGATATTTTCACGAGGATTCGACTGACGTCACGGTAGCGCACACCTGTAAATAATTGATATGATGTGAAGCGAGTTCAATTCCATAATGTGATTTATACACACAGTAGCCTACCTTGTAAAGATCCAGAGCGAGCTTCCAGGATAATTATTCACGCTGGCATCTTTCATCTCTCTCCAGCACACTATCTAATGCTCCAATCTATCGGTATGGATGATCATAAGGGGCAAAGGAACAGATACAAGAGCAGAGGCTTTTAACAGAGCTTTGATTCTGCCCCCAAGGGTCCTCTCATTTAGCTCTCTCACTAGTCTGAACAAAACCAGCGCTCGTTTTCATTAATGCTGTCTTTGTATGGAAGGAAGCTGGCTGGTAAATTGGCCTCTTAACTGCTCTGATAAGACATGTTACTTATCAGAGTTAAATCTGCAGAGAGCTCATTTGCATGACGTTCACTAGCAGTCAAAAGTTTTAGAACACCTCTGTTGTTAATAGTTCAGCAGCAGTGCTGTACTACAGAGTCCCTAAAGTGACATCATGTAAAAAAATAACACAAAAAAACGATAATCCGTGGCGGACTGAGATCCTAAGGCGTGGGAACGAGATAGTTAGGGTTTGGGAACGAGATACTAATGCATGGGAACAAGATGATCGAATCCATTAAGGCGTGACCAAAAGGTCCTTTAGTGTCACAGTTAACAAAGTGAGCAGCTCTCAGAAGCTGTGCACAAAATGACTGCGTAAAGAAGGTAAATGTGTCTGTAGGGGAAAGTGGGGTGATTTGTGCCAGTGGGGAAGTTTATCACCCCCTGTTTCTAGGGAACCACAGAATAAATTGGTCATGTGACCACACATTGTTGAAAAGTCAGCCATTTTACTCATCCTGCAAAGAATAGAGCCTCATTGCATGAAAAGTTCAAAAAAAATTTTTTTGCCTTTCAAATAAAATATTCTATGATCAAGGAGTTGTGATTGTTGTGTCTGAACAGTTATATACAAGTTTGAAAAACAATTCACACATGTTTTAGTGCTTTGGTAAGCTACACTATGAGTCTATACAGCTAGCATGATGTTAGCCCAATAGTGGGGTTGGGGTGATGTGTACCAAAGGGCCTCCACCACTCACCCCCACTTATTATTTTTTGTAATTGTACATTGTATTTTTACATTTTATCACTAAAACTATGTGACATTCTTAATTTTAGACCAGAAATTTTGAGTTTGCACAATCACATCGATATGCCTGCCAGCTGGATCAGAGAGGAAAAAGCAGGTTGGGTTAAGTGTGCATTAATTAAGAAAAAGTAATAGGGAGCATTAATAATTATTTCCACAGGAACTGCTCATTATCAGTTACCACAATGCAGACAGTTCACAGAGAAGCAAAATTGGGTACTTATTTAAAGCGTATAGCTGCAACTTACGCAAATGTGAATGTAAACTGCAGTGGCTCAATAAGGGACAAATTAAGAGATATGCTAATTATGCTAATAAACCTTTAATCTTTGCTAGGACGTGATTGGTTTGCTAGGCCTTGTTTTAGAAAATTGATCTTTGGTGTGCTCATGCGTGTGACCTTTCGGTGTACTCAAATTGACCTTTGATGTTGTAAAGTAACTTTAAATAAACCTTAAATTAGCAATTTTGTATTGAATTCGTCTAGCTTTTATATAGCATTACAGTTCTTGAGATTAAAATATACTGTTTTACTTCAGTAATCAATTGTACAATTTACTCTCCCCAATGTATTTTCTCCAAGAATGTAAATGTATTCTTTAAAAAAAAAAAAAAAAAAAAGCTGGTCTTGTGGCACAACTTGCCCCAGTGCGGTGTAAGTTGTGCCACAAGACCAGCTTTTTTTTTTTTTTTTTTAAAGCTGTATTTCTTAAATATTATATTTCAGATCTAAAGGGACTGTTTCCATGGATGCACCACATCCTGAAATATATGTACATATATTAGTTGGAAGCATTACTGTCATCGTCCCACTTTAAAGTCATTTTAAGTAAAAACTGGCACAAATCACCCCACTCTCCCCTATACTGTCTGTGTCTGAGCCAATCAGCTTTTAGTATGAGAATTAGGAGTCTTTTGCTTGGAATTACACCAATTCTCACTACAAGAGACACCAAAATATCATCATAATTCATTCAGAGATTAAAATAAAAATAAACCAGTTCACTCTCCATTTTCTTACCAAAGATTATCTTTGGATTAAAGGAGCTTTGATTTAATATTAAGATTCTTCATGAGCATTAATTTACACAAAAGCAAGACTTTTTATTCTCCGACTAATTTTAATTAACTTGTTCCCACGCCTTAGTAAGTTGAGCCCACACCTTAATGATCTCGTTCCCGCACCTTAATTATCTCATTCCTATGTATTAGTATCTCATTCCCATGCCATAGTATCTCGTTCCCACGTCTTAGGATCTCGTTCCCACGTGCCACAATTTTTTTTTTACTTGATGTCACCTTAGGGGCTCCGTACTGTACAGACCAGTCAAGCTGCTTTTTATTTTAACATCTTAGCGAAGACTTTATTACTGCACTTCACCTGTCAGACACTGGAACTCTATACAGCCCTGCTGTCACGCAGGATGGAGGAGAGGATGGACGTAATTGCAGTATATAAATTTAATATAAAGAAACAAGATAAACAAAAGCAAAACAGAAAATAAACACTGGAAATGCAAAATACTCAAAAAACTAAACTGGGAACCAAATAACCAAAGATCTAAGACTAGAACAAAAACTCAATCAAAACTAAGAAAACAAACCCGATGCATACACAGCAAAGTATCACACAAAAGACTCCACACTGAACACTGAAACAGAGGGGCTTAAATACACCAGGAGGGTGAGAAACACCTGGGCCAGGATAACGAGGGGGCGGGGTTACAAACAAGACACAAGGTGACAACACTAATGGTTAGGGCGGGGCTAGGGTGGAGACAGAACAACAATAAAACAATGCCATGTGCTGTGAACACAAGACAGGAAAACAGAGGGCAGAAGCACAGAGAACCAAAAGAGGAAAAAACACAGGACAGACACAGGCTAATATGTGACACCTGCATCCCATCTCATTTGTTGTAATGGAAAGTTTTTTTTTTAAATATGCATACTTCCTTTAACATCATTTTTTAAAAGGTCTTGCAGTTTACCAACATTTGCTCGCTGGATTATGTACAGATTATTCACTGGACCTGGAGAGAAGTTTAAATGAAATTGTTTTTTATCATAAATTCTGTACAGCAAACTGTGAAGTCACTGTTTCACTGAAACATCTGAACAGGGGTACGTTTCCCAAAAGCTACGAACATCTAAGTAAGTTGCTACGTTAGCAACTTACATAGTCTGGACGATGCAGCTGCGTCGCAGGTGTTTCCCAAAAGCGTAGTTGAAACTATGGAGGTAACCACGTTAGTAACTTACATAGTGCGACCCTTAGTTAAGCTACTCAGGTGTTTCCCAAAACCGTGGTTCCAGCGAATGTTCACAACTACCGTGGTTCAGCTGCGTCGTTCCAACTACAGCTCTAGACCTGTCGTTAGGAGCTCAGTTCCTGGTGATTAGTGCAGACGAAGGACAGTAGGATTCATAAAGCTGATAAATCACATTAATATTGCTGCATGAGGATTTAAGTGTACCTAATTTTTTTTATGTTTGTGTTAATTACATTAATTGAGCCACTTCACTTTTACCCATGTGCGCCCAGGAAAAATAATAAAATTCAGTACTCAAATGTATTTTGAAAATGTAAGTTAATTTCATAATTACATAAAGATGTATGTCAATTATTCAAGCAGGCATCTCTTGAGTAAAGATAACTTGTGCTGTGAACATTTATGAATTAGTTAATAATTATTTTTTTAAACCCACTATGCACTCTGTGAATAAGGGTATTAAACTGTCACTGGGGTAATACTCTAAAATGGCTTTAACGTAAACACCTGTACCTTAAGGACCTTTGAGGGTATATTTGCATTGTTTGTACCCAGTGAAACAAATGTATCCATACAGTAGGCAAGAATGTGTCTTTTAATAATATTTTCATAACAAGAAAAAACTAAGTAAAAAGTGTCTTAAAATAAATAGAGACATGCAATAAGCAGGTGTTTTGAATTACCTAATTATCCTCTGGAGGTACCAGGGGCAGACAGAGTGTGAATAAAGAAAATTTATCATTTAGCCAATACAATGTGTGTTTCTAGGCCTATACAAATGTTATCAATTCATATTTGTTAAATAATA
Source organism: Astyanax mexicanus (assembly GCF_023375975.1). Taxonomy (NCBI): domain Eukaryota; kingdom Metazoa; phylum Chordata; class Actinopteri; order Characiformes; family Acestrorhamphidae; genus Astyanax; species Astyanax mexicanus. The sequence continues at coordinate 15,455,357 of NC_064419.1, forward strand.
TATTACAGGAAATAAGTAGAAATATGTAAGCTACATATATATGTAAAAAATAATAACATTAATTGCCATTAAAAAAAAAAAAAAAACATCAAGAGAATAAAACCACGACTAGGATTCGAACTAGGCTTCCATCCGGTGTTCTGTCGAGTTTTGCTACCCTGTCAAACCGTACTACCCTAGTGCATATTTAAATGTTAAATATAAAATTGCTAGAAAAAGCCCCATATTTAAACATGCTTTCGGTAGAATATTTGGAAAGCCTGAACCAAAATATCAGGAGACAGTTTACAGTTATTAGGGGTGATTATAAACCTTATTTTTTTTTATTATTGCTCATTTATTATTACTTTCATTATCATCAGCTGTCATTTACGCATTTGTAATACTCAGACATAATGGGAAGGTGTTTCTGGTTGTTTAATGCACCCAAAAAGAACAGAATTACCATAAAAAAAACAATAAATAAATAAAAAATGTTTCCACGCATGGACACTGGTGTTAAGAAGCACATCTCGATCGGTTGCACAATTCGACAGAACACCGCGCGCTGCACGTCGTAGGCGCTCTGCTGAACCACTGAGTACCACACATTTCTCAGGTCTCATTTTAATAAGACTCATTCAGAATGGTGATTATTTAAAAAAATATATATTGCAATAGCAAATATGTGTATGTTTTTTAAGTAACACTGTTACAATTAATAATTAATATATAGCAATTATTGTGCAAAAAATAAATTTTACTTGCAGTTCATTGTTATTTTATTAATAGTATTGTTGTCCGTTATGTTATGGTGATAATTACAATATAAATAGCCTAAATGATACATTAGTAGCATATTTTTGGCATATTATTTCAAAGATTGTGTGTTTTGCACGTTTCCTGCTGGGAAAGTCTGGCTGAACACTTCTGGAAACACCTTAGTTAAGACCACGGTGGTTCAAATCAACATAGTTCAGACTTCTTTGGTTCCAACAAAGTACCATAGTTTCGGGAAACGGTCGTACTTCAGATGTTAGTTAGTTTAACGATGCATCGTACCACGTTAGTTCAATGCTAGGCTCCGTCGTTGTACGGGAAACGCACCCCAGGCTGAAAGAACCTTCATGAACAGTGTGGTATTTTATTTCTGCAAGAATGTCAACAGTGATTTGGGCAAAGTTTGGATATTTACAGGTACAGTACCAGACCAAAAGTTTGGACACACCCCTTTTCAATAGTTTTTTTTCTTTATTTTTATTATTTTGTATATTGTAGATTAATATTATAGACATCAAAACTATAAAGAAACACATATGCATTTATGAAGTAAACAAAAAAGTGTTAAACAAGATAGATATGTTTTAGACTTCAAATTCTTCAGAGTAGCGCCTTTTGATTTTGATTGTACTCTATGTAGTTTTGGAAGCACCACTTTTGTACTTGTACATGAGTAAAAAGCTTGTGTTGATACTTCTACAGAAGTATACCCTAGTATACCCTAGTTTCTAAACATCTGCCTCAGTAATGAATGTCAGTACTGTTTTGTCTTAAAGGAGGAGTTCTAGAGGTGCGGAGTACTTTATTTAATATTTAAAATATGTTTATTATTTCAGTAGAATTTTCAGAAATTATATTGTTTACATTTTTACATTATAAATACAGTGATCAGTAGTGGGGACGCAAAAGGCATCAAAATGTACGAATGACCCGTATAACAATTAATAATCAGCAGACCAACTGAAAACAGTAATGTGATTCAGTGGGTTTGTGTAGGGAGTGCAGGGTGTTTAGGCATACTATGTTTTGGCATAGGGCCATCTGCATGCTCCAGATATTCTTCTCATTCACAAACTGTGCTGAAATTAGCATCATCATTATTAACATGTGTGACACTTAGGACTAACTGATTGTTTGGCTAATTGTGTGGGACTTTATAAAGCAAAGCACCACGAGGACATGAACATGTCAAAGTCACGAGGGCAACCTTTCTGAATAATGCAATGAAGATAACTTCTCTGAATAATTCAAGGACAAAGCATAACCTGAAGCAAATTATCAGCCGGATGAAAGCCTCTGGGTGATTTTTAAACGGGTTAAATGCACCACAGGGATGCGATCTGAGTGTGGTGGGCAGATGGGAGAATAGTCTCATGAAGGTTCAAGAAAACTCAAAATCCTGCATTTAAAAATGTATCCCTCTTTATTTAACTTATAAATGCAGTTTACAGACATATCAGGTACCTACAGTACAGGCCAAAAGTTTGGACACCTTCTCATTCAATGCGTTTTCTTTATTTTCATGACTATTTACATTGTAGATTCTCACTGAAGCATCAAAACTATGAATGAACACATGTGGAGTTTTCAGTGTTGGGCACGTTACTTTGAAAAAGTAATTAGTTATAGTTACTCGTTACTTCTCCAAAAAAGTAACTGAGTTACTAACGGAGTTACTCCACTATAAAAGTAATTAGTTACCAGTAAAAGTAACTATCGCGTTACTTTTTATTATTCGCCCGTCAAAAAAAAGGAAATCAGTTATGCATTTACTATTATTATTAAAAAAAAAACAAACGAAAATTAACCCAAAATGTTGACAAAAATATAATCTAACGAATTTCAAAAAAATAAAACGAAATTCTCCACACAACCAAAGAAAATTACTAAAACTTGTAATACTGAAAAAAGCGGAAAAACGCGTCTGGGGATGAAATTAAACAAACCAAGCCACACACAAAAGAAATATGTATATATAAAACAAAATAATGGACAAAAACAACAATTTATTGCCCGTTAAAATGGTATTAATATAACAGCTTCACCAACAGAGAATAGAGCTTAGATCGGGCCCAAAAAATCCGACCCGACCCAGCCCTAGCCCGTGCACGTTCTGCTCCAGCCCTACCCAACCCGAACCATAAACTGTCATTATGAGCCCGCCCCGATCCGCCCCATAAACTGTCTGTTTTCGGGCTGTTTGAATGAGCGAAATATGATCACAATTATGTTAAATAACACTGTAACATAGAAGCATAGAACTATTATTTAATTTAAATAATTTTTAAGAACAGCTACACACAGTGCTGCATTTTTATTATAGTTTAATTTTATTTTGTTTTTATTTTTTCTGTTCAGTAAGTTTTAATTTGTTTTTAGGGTGGGCTTGCTAGCGCGAGCGCTTTACACAAGAACTAACGGACCACGAGGTGCCGCGCGCTCGGCACAACACCTCCCGCTGTACAACTGCGCTGTAGAACAGCGCTTATAAATAAATTAAACACAAAAATGAGGGTATTCTATCAGTAATTTCAGTTCGTTTTAGTTAGTTTTATAGCGACAAAAGTTCTAGAAAAAAAAATAACTTTGTTATACAAATAATTTCACTGCACTTTACATAAAAAAAACATTTTGAAAAAGGTTCCAGGAAAGTTATCCTGTAAAATTACAGAAATAATGTTTCAGGAACATTCTGAAAACGTTGAACCTAATAATGATTTGCATCATAATGTTATTTATAATAATTTTGCATATTTTATATGGGGAATATATATATATATATATATATATATATATATATATATATATATATATATATATATATATATATATATATATTATTAAAACTTTAAGAGAACATCCAGAAAACTTGACAGATTGAACATTTTAGGAACTTTTTACAAGCAAAAAACTGTTATCTGGGGAGGTGCTTTGAATTTCACACTACAATAATAATGTATAACATATGTGTCTCTGATGCTCTGAAAGTGATGGATTTGAGAGACAGGATTACAATGCTCCTCAAAACACACTGTATCATATTCACACCTGTACTTAATACTGCACACGTATGATTTGGCTAGGATCACTCAGGAACCATGATAACAGAAAGCATGAAGTTTGATTTCTGTTAAAGTGTATTTACATGTAATTACATTTCTGTACAATATCATTCTTGAGAATGAGTTGCCATTTTCAGTTACTTCTCTCTAGAATAAAGTATAAATGTACTTCCAATGTGTGTTCTCTTATAAGAGCAAATTAAACTAAACACTAATCACACTAAACAATACCCATTAATTAACATCATTATTTTATAATATACAGTAAAGGTAAAGGTTTGAACAGACTTTCTTTTTCTTTATTTAATTTATTTTCTACATCGTAGATTAATATTAAAGATAATCAAAACTATTAAGGGTCATATATGGAATTACGCAGTAAACAGTAAAAAAAGAAAAGTGTTTGTCCTCCACAAAGGAATGAGCTGGAGTCTCACAGCATAAAGAAAAAGCAGCAACTATTGTTCAGCACCTCCAGAAACTCCTTCAAGATGCTGAGAAAACTATTCCAGGTGACTCTCCCTCATGAAGACACTGAGATTAAAATACCAAGAGTGTGCAGATCTGTTATTAAAGATAAATATGGCTAACAAGAAGAATCTAAAGTATAAAATATATTCTGGTTTGTTTGACCCTTTATGTTTACTGATTAATTTAGCATGTGTTCCTGTATAGATTTAATATAGGCTTCAACATTAAATTTACAATATAAAAAAAACACATTGAATGAGAAGAGATGTGTCCAAACCTTTTGACTAGTACTTTACACGTGCCAGATATAGCCTAATGCTTCATTTACTTCTGTAGAATCTGGGCAGGTGAATGACATTTTAGAGAAACAGTCCAGCAAAATGACACACAATCTAAATATAGAAAATATGACATATAACATGATAAGATATTATGCCCTTATAATGTGTGTTCAATCTCCATTTTCAGTTTTGGAGAATAGATCAATGGCTTTAATCCCTTTTTGTAATCCCTAGCTGTAAAATGAAAAAGCAGACTGGCCAAAAACTCTTTTCCTTAGAGGTACAGTGTGTATAGTGTGATCAGTCACCTCTTAAACTCAACCTATATGTGACTTTACATATAAATTATTCTATCACTTGAGGCACTTAACCATTAACCTTACCATTTTTCCCATCTTAAAGTCTTGGTAACACTTTACTTGGATGGTCCATTTTATGGCCTTGTTGACGCTCAACTGACATTCAACTAACACTGAATTGAATGTCCATTAAATTTAACTTAACCCTATGTTGAATGTAAATTATTCAAAATAGAACCTAAACGTATACCTAACCCTAACCTTAACCTTTAATCAACCATAAAATCAAACCATACACCTAACCGTTACCCTAACCTTAACCTAAGCTTAAAATCTAACCCTAAACCCAATCCTAAAATATTAAGATAAGCGTTTGGATTAGAGTTGAATGTAGGGTTATATTCAATAGAGAATCATTTACTTTCACCTTTTAGTTCACTTGCATTTAATAGACATGTAGTTGAATGTCAGTTGAGCATCAAAAAGGCCATCAAATGGACCATCCAAATAAAGTGTTACCAAAGTCTTTACTTAGCCAAAATGACAAATTGAGTTTGACACCAAGATATTATTGCGCTATATCTTAATCAAATTTTCTGGTAAAAAAAACACACACACACAGTTTTCTTAATGCTAAGATGTAGACAAGATTTGCACAAATACCATATTTTTCTGCACCATAAGGCGAATCTGAAAAAAAAATCCCAAAAATCATCAGTGCGCCTTATGTATGAATTGTAAGTCAGGTTGTAAGGAGCAGTAAAGCCACTCCACTAATTGCAGCTTTATCCAGGCGTTTCAGTGTTCAAGTTTCTCCAGCACTGAGACTGGAGAAATATTAGCATTAGCCGCTAACCGCAGCGCTAGCTCTTTTGCCGTTCAGAGGTGAGTATATCAGACTGTAGTCTGCATGTTTACTGTGTTAAAGCAAGTTACATGGGATGAACCACTAGCTGATGGCGCCCTGTCTTACCAGAACACTCAGAGTTCCTCAGTGTAGCGCTGTTGGGTGGCATTTACTAGCACTAAGCACTGCTAACCTCGGCTAGCGCTGCTGAAAATATTGGAAATCTAAGCTTAGTGATGTTAAGTATTAACAGAGTTTTGGTATATGGAGCGCGCCTCAATTACAAGCTCCTCCCCTTGGCCATATATATACCTCCCTGTTTCCCCTCACCTTTGTGACGTTCAACCTCGCGTGACTGCCAAGTTACCTGTTTTCGAAGTTCACCGTCACTCACTCACCATGGATCTGGATCTAGTTGCCTCGGACTCGGAGTTGTTTTCCGGCTCCTCGTCCATTGCTTCATCCCGCCCCACTTCAAGGCTGCGATCCGTCGTCTCCGTGCCCGATGCCCCTGCTATTTCGGCGGTTACCGGCTCCCAGGTTTGGCAAGGCCGTTCCCCAGCCCGACGTGATCGCTCCCCATCCCGATACCAACGCTCCCAGGCTCGGCGTGATCTCTCCCCGGCCCGGCGCGGCCGCTCCGGCGTGGCCCACCCCGGCTCTGGACGTTCCCGCCGTTCATCTCAGGCCTCCCCTCCTCCCGCACGGCGCTCCCAGCGTGTATCTCGCCGCAGCTCCCCTGTGGCCTCCACCTCCCGTGAGCTGCTTTCCCCATCTCCGGCTCCAGCCCCCGACATCCGGTGCCTCCAGCCGGTGCCCGCTCCTTCTGCCCTCCTCTGGTTCAGCCATCTCTACGCCAGCGAATCCTGCAAGGTGCGGATGTAGACCTTTCCTCTCTCCTACGTCCATCAGCTGCCGCTGCGGCGCCCCGCCTTCTCGATGTCGGGGGCGAACTGTGCGGTTAGCCGTCACACCCCGTCTCAGCCTGCTCACTGGTGATCTCTGCTCCTGTCACCGCTCCTTCTCCTGCCCCCCTCTCTCCTTTCACTCCCCTTTGCCGGCGCACCTTCAGCTGCACCGCGTCTCACTACCTGCAGTTCTCGCGATTCGCGCGGAAGGCGCCTTTATTTTCTTGGCAAGCAGGCCGTGTGCAATAATTTTAACACGAACGGGTGCCGTGCATCTTCGTGTCGTTTCCTGCACATCTGCTCTTATTGCGCTCAGGCTCACGCCCGCCCTTCCTGCCCCCACCATCCTCCCAAGTTCGGGCGGAGCTGACTGCTCCGCTATCTGTCAACCCCAGTAAACGTGCCTGAACTCGCTGCTTGCCTGTCTTCTCACCCTGACCCTGTATCGGTACGCTACCTACTCGATGGTTTCACTTTCGGTTTTTCTCCTGGGCTCGTTTCATTGCCGGACTTTTCTTTCTCGGCTCCCAACCTCCTGTCAGCAGAATCTGAACCCGACGTTGTCTCCTCTCTCCTCGCCAAGGAGGTTTCTGATGGTTTCATGGTCGGCCCCTTTTCCTCTCCCCGTTTTTCTACTTTTCGGATTAATCCCATCGGCATTGCCACATTCTTTGTGCTATGCCCGCGTCGATGATGCGATTTCCCTCATCAAACTCGTCGGACGCGGTACTTGGATGGCCAAAGCAGACATCGTCTCAGCTTTTAAGGTCTTACCCATCCATCCTGACTTTTGGCACCTATTTTGCGTGCGCTGGAAGGGGCGTTACTACGTTTATTTCCCATCTCCTCCTCCTCGCTTCTTCAGCTACATCCTATTTTCAGTTCGTCAAGCCTGGATGAGGCTTGTCTAGCAGAGATACGTTTCTGGCTCCTACTCCTCTCTCATTGGAATGGCATTTCGTTTTTCTTTAACGACGCAGTATCTAATCCTGTTGATATTCATCTCTTCACGGACGCCGCACCTTCCACAGGCTTTGGCGGTTTCTACGACGGCAGATGGTTCACCTCCCAATGGCCTGCCGAATTTTTTCAGCTCCCCTCGGATCTTTGTGATTCGTCCGCGCTTCGTGAACTTTACCCCATTATCGTCGCTGCCCTGCTATGGGGACACGAATGGACGCGACGCGTCATTTTCACGCACTCTGATAATCTAGCCGTAGTAAACGCAATCAACAAGGGTCGGTCAAATTCCCCGTCCTTAATGCCATTGCTCCAGAGGCTCACGTGGCACTCCATCATGCATCAGTTCATTCTCAAAGCTGTTCACATTCCTGGTTCATCTAACCCCATTGCTGATTCTCTGTCTCGTTTCCAATTTCAGAAATTCAGGACCTTGGCTCCACTCTCAGACCCACATCCAACCCCAGTTCCACCTTATTTGGACACCGTCTTCCCGCTGCACACGCCTTCTACAATTTGACTCTCCAATCCCAGGACCTCATTCTTAACGCCGTTTCCCCCAACACTCTTTCTACTTATTGGACAGGATGGCAATGTTTTCGTCAGTTCCACGTTTTTCTTTCAATCCCCTTTCCCTCCTTTGATCTATTTAGCACGGCCAACTTCCTCACCTTTACCAGCTCCCGCCTCTTCATTCGATCATCCTCCCTCAAAGTTTACCTGTCAGCTATCAACTTCTTTCATAAACTCCTCCATGGCTCACCTCATCCTTTCGTTAGTCATCCTCAGATCACAATGCTTTTAAAAGGCATTAAAAGGAGCGAACCTCCTCTCACTCACAAACATCTTCCCCTAACCTCTCACATTCTCTCCTGCTGCCTTTCCACTCTACGTTCCGGACAATATTCTCCCAGCATTTCTCAAACCTTAGAAGCTATGTTTTTGCTAGCTTTCTTTGGTTTTCTCCGAGTTTCAGAATTTACCACTCCTTCCACCACTCATCATCCCTCTCTCCACCCCTGTCTGTCTGATATCACCATCCTGGACACCGGCACCCTCATTTTCAACATCAAGAGAAGCAAAACTAACCAATTTGGTATATATACTCCAGTTTACATATTCAGACTTCATTCATCTCTCAGTCCTTACAAACCTCTCCAGCTCTACCTCCAGTTCCGTCTCTCCCAAGGTGCTCGTCCTCATGACCCCCTGTTTATCAATGAATCCGGTTCCCCTGCTACCAGTCATTGGTTTCATTTTCACCTCAAGAACGTACTCTCCCTCAGTGGATTTAACCCCGCACATTTCTCCGCCCATTCTTTCAGAATCGGAGCAGCCACTACAGCTTCTCACCAAGGTTTACCTGACCACACCGTTCAGATCCTCGGCCGCTGGTCCTCCCATGTCTATCACAGCTACATCCGCACTCACGCCCGAGACCTGTTCACTGCCCACGAACTTCTAGCTTCTGTATTTCCTTAATTCCATTAGTTGCCATACTTTCTTCCATTGTTTTGGGGTTTACGCTTGAGACCCACTCAAGCAGTACAGAACTGTGCCCAAGCATACCTCATACAGTTCACGCCCCCCCCTCCCCCCCCCCCCCCCCCCCGCGTCGTCTGGCGCGATCCATTAAGGCAAAGTGATGTTAAGTATTAACAGAGTAATTAATTACAAGCTCCTCCCCTTGGCCATATATATACCTCCCTGTTTCCCCTCACCTTTGTGACGTTCAACCTCGCGCCCACCACCACCCCTTCACCTCCCTTATCTGCATTCTCAGCTTGCTGCGGGGGGGGTTTACGCTTGAGACCCACTCAAGCGGTACAGAACTGTGCCCAAGCATACCTCATACAGTTCACGCCCCCCCGCGTCGTCTGGCGCGATCCATTATGGCAAACTGTAAATAAACAAAAGCGCATTACTGACCTACATAAAACAGTTTTTCTGGAGAGAAATCTGTGTAGATTAATATCCAATCCTTGTGTTGATTTTGAAAAAAAAAAGCAACGATACCTGCTGAATTAAACATGACGACATCCTTGTTCCTTACTATTGTCATTTGAAGTACGCCTTATAATACAGTGTGCCTTTATCAATCAATCAACCTTTATTTTCACTCTGGGAAAAAAAACTGAAGGTGACCCTCATTTACAATGTTGCCGATCCTTTATAACAGCAAAGGGATTGAACACATTTAATAATAATTTAGAAATAATAAGAAATAAAATGGTAAAACAAAAATAAAAAAATAAAAGAAGTACTCATTTTAAATCAACATTTAATAAAAATATATATGTAAAACAGAAAATTCTAAAAAGGCATAAAAAAATGTAACAAATAAAAGTAAAAAATGTATAAAATATAAAATAAGTAAATAGATCATAGTAAAAGTAAAGTAAAATGTTAAAAATGATACGTGATTAAATGAATAAAAGAAATAAGAACAAGAATGAAAAATGAACATTAAAATTAAATAAATATAAAAGTAAAAATAAATAAACAAAAAATAAATAAGATAAAATAATAAAAAATAATAAAAATATAAAAAATAAGAGAAAAAGATAAACTAATAAAAAAGTCATTTAAAACAGTCACAGGTTTTCTGATGGTGATTAGAAACTAAAAGTTTATAATAATTCAATGATTACAGCGAGCTGAGCTTTAGTGATTCCTGTAGTGAATTCCAGGTGCACTGTAGCTAAAAGCAGATTTTCCCAGTTCACTAAAAGCTCTTAGTCCGTAAAATACAGTAGATATTAGGGAAGTGATTAAATACTATACACTGACTTACCACCCTGCAATTAACTGCTTTGTCTAAGGTCTTCCTAGAAAGAAAAGAAGATCATAAACTAGCAGTCTCTGTCTCGTCTCAGACTCCACCTTATGTGTGTCTTGGGCAGAGGAGGACTCAGAAATTAGTATCAAGACCAGCCAAGTCTGATGCACTTGTCTGATGTAACAATTATTAGAACCCAAAACTTATCACTCTTAGCACTCTACTCCTCTCCTTAAATCCACAGTTTAGGGGACACACTGCACAGCACTGCTTAGCATCACCGAAAAAAACATAGCAGGAAGAATGCATAAACTCCACCTTACACTCATCAGACTCTCATTAGCTCCTCCAGTCTGAGATAAATAAGCTGGCACTAACTAAATACCCTTACTAAAGATGACTATGTTTCAGAGGGGGAAGGAGATAGCAACTTAGCTAAGTTACATCAGCTAAAAGAGCATTAGCATTAGCCTGTTTCAATCTCTTTCTAAATCTAAAGCGACATATCATCTACTATAGCTTTCATTGTTCTCAGTATTGCTTTAAATTATTGTAGTAAATGTCAGAGTATTTGTTTCTCTACAGTAGTGTGTAGATGTAGATTTTTCTCGGCAGCAGTGCTGACATCCCAAGTTGCAAAAATTAATTTCAGGGAGGTATAATTTAGTTTCCCGTGGGCAACACTAATCCTTTTACCAGACGTGGATATACTTTAGTGAAATGAGTTTTGATGGGAGCCATGATGCTCCTGTACGCATCCTGTCCAGGAGTGGAAAAAAACACAGCCCACCCACACTAAAAACTGATTGGCTGACTCACTTTGTGAAAAGTCTGTGTCGCCTGCGTGTGCGTTTGTGGCTCGTTCTAGATTCCAGGAGATTTTATCTGACTTGTGGGCATCAGGGAGCCGTTATTGATATGTGGTAGACTCTCGTGGCTTCAGTGTGTGGATGTAAATGTTCCTCTACAGCAGTGTGTAAATATATATCCCCAACCATATCAAACAATTACCCAGCATATCAGTACTGTAGCAATAAAGACTTTAAATAATGATTTAACAGGGTGGTTGATGATTTTTAATATATTTTTATCTTTCCTAAAAAAAAGGGTCTATGATTACATGTTTGTTTTTGAATAAGTTTTTAAAAAGCAGATAAAAAGAATCATTAAAATAATTAATACTCAAAAATTGTGTTGCCGTACTTAACAGTATAATAGTAAATAAAAATATTTAATACTGTATGTTATTTATCAAAATCAAATTTATATATTATTTTATGAATATTCACCTCTGGAAAAAAAAGAGTTTCTTTAACTTTAAACCAAATTGAAAACCACTGGAATATAATCAAGAGGAAGATGGATGATCACAAGCCATCAAATCAAGCTGAACTGCTTGAATTTCTGCACCAGGAGTGGCGGCATAAAGTTATCCAAAAGCAGTGTGTAAGACTGGTGGAGGAGAACATTCCAAGATGCATGAAAACTGTGATTAAAAACCAGGGTTATTCCAACAAATATTGATTTCTGAACTCTTAAAACTTCATGAATATGACCTTGTTATTCCAAACATTTCTCATTTTCTGCAAACAAATGTTGCTAATGGCAACATTCTTATTTGGAATTTGGGAGAAATGTTGTTTGTAGTTTATAGCAGTCTGTCGAATAAAACAACAACCTTCATTTTACTCATACATATATCTATAAATAGCAAAATCAGAGAAACTGATTCAGAAAGTTGTCTGAAGTGGTCTCAATGTTTTTCAGAGCTGTATATTGTGTGTAATAACTTAAAATGAATGTAATAAACATGATGAAAAGGATCTTGGGCTTGATTTAGACAACACTGCTGCTGCAGGAAAAAAGTATAGGGAGGGAAATAGTATGAAAAATTTCCTCAGCTCTCTCCATCCTCTCCATTCCCTAACTTTGCTTCACCGTTTCCACACTAGCGCTCATGGATGGGGCGGACAGCTGATCAGTATTATGGAAGGAAATACACATGAACTACACTGTAAACATCCATCATGTACCCATGCAGGATTCACAGGGATCTTTCTTTTTTTCCCAGGTTGCACATTGTCATGTCTGAATAGCTGACACAGCCAACAGCTCAGCAGAGACTGTGACTGAATAACAGCCTCCAAGCCCACGCCCCAGCGTCCCCGCAGAACTCTGACTGATGCCGGGGCTCAGCAGAGAATAAATGCTGGAGCAGTTCAGGGGAGAGTACTAAAGCTGAAGACTTGGCCATTTCTTTCCCCGGTATACTCCATCTTCTTCGCAGTTCTCTACAAGGTCCCGTCATCGGAGGGACAGGACAGGGGGGAGCAGGGCAGCTGTGAAAGGGCCTGATTTCCCCGGGGAGACTGTAGAAGGAGACAGAGCTAGTGGGCTATGCCAACACTCAGATTACTCTGCTCCTGCAGCAGATAGACAGGGCACGACTCTACAGTAGAATGGCAGAGCTCCTGCCGCCACGGGGGCTATTTTTAAAACCTCAGCGGCAGACCCTGTCCTCGTTCAAGAGTCTTCAGTCCTTCAGGTTGGTCTAAGGATTCTGTTTCAGGGTCAAGGTTATTCATAGCGACTCCTTTCTCTGATATATTCACTTTACCGACCATAAACTGCACTCAGAGTTTCCTTTATTTGCAGGAATGGAGCAGTGAGTCACTGTAGTAAATGAGGAAAACTGCCACTGCCACAGCAAATGCTTACAAAAGTACACTACCATTTCTTTCTCTTTTTTTCTTCATTTTTCCCCTAAAAGCCCAGCATCGCTTAGCATCACCCAACAAATCATAGCAGAGATACAACACAGCCTCTCTATCAGGGCCGTGCAGAGACCTTTGAAGGGGCAGATGCTCAGAGCACGAATTTGAAACACTATACAGAAACATACCTTACAATATGACCGGTTGATTTATGGTCTTACTGCAGTATTACTGTATACTACTAATGAGCAGAAGTCACGTTAGATCAGTGTTTCTCAACCCTGTTCCTGAATATTCTACTGCATATTCCCACTGTTCTACATATTCTACAGCTTTCTCTGCTTTAAAGGCACTTAATAACGTAAGTGGTGGCATGATGTGGCTAAATTATTTGAACAGGTAAACTCAGTAAAGGATTGTTTATTAACTGATCAATTGGATCCTGAGAAATACACAATTTTAGGTCAGAGACCAGGGTTATTGAACCACTTTAAACAACAAACATAAAGTACTGTACTAAATTCTGTCCCTCCACAACATCCAGCTTCTAGATAACTAGTTAGCTAAATGAAATGTCCTTTATTATGTCTTACAGTAAGTCCAGCAATGCTAAATTTAAATTGATAAACACAGTTTGACATTATATATGTATTTTTTTCTTAAACCTTGACTACCTATCTAAGCTAGCTAATTCTAAAGTTACAAGCTGCAGTTTATTAAGCACACAGTGGGTTTGATCTGTGTGTTCTCATCACAGTTTACATGCTTATCTCTGTTACCTTTCTTTTAGAAAAATCTCTGTATATCCAGATTAGTTTTAGCTGTCAGCTGCTGCACTCCATGTCAGAAGTCCCCCACGCAAAACCAGCAAGTCGATAGGCTGTTTCTCTTGAAAGGCTTGAAAGGCTGACGTTAAGAGATTTCCCAATTACTCAGCAGTCAGTGGCCTGACTCCTCATTTATAATGTTAATTTTGTTAATATAATACGGGACATTTACTGGTAATATTGGGCAGTAAGGGACAAACAGGCAGGTGCTCTGTCCATCCCCACCCCCCCTCTGCACGTGCCGCCACCATCAAACTCATTCAACTCTCATCATCTCCTTCAGACTGAGATAAATAAGACAACAGTAACTAACGTTACTTACTGAAGATCACTGGGTTACAGGGGGAAAAGTGCAGTCTCTAAAAAGTTATATCAGCTAACAGAGCGTTAGCATTAGCCTGTTTAAATCTCTGTTTAAATCTAAAGCCACAGATCATCTACTACAGCTTTATTGGTGTTGAGAGTGTTGAGTGTGTTGAGTGGTTAGTGGATGTAAATCTTCCTCTTTGGAAGAAAACACTGCTCACACCACCAACCATATCCAACCATTACCCAGCATGTCTTTAATGACCAAAATAAACAGAAAAAAATTGTGATGTTTTACAATTTTTGACCAGTAGTTTACTTAAGTAAAGTACCCATAAATCAGAAATCTACTTAAGTACAGTTTCCAAGTACTTATACTCCTCACTCCTCAACTCTGGATGATACAGTTCTGTATAGAGAAACTCTTCAGCATGTGATATCCTCACTCTTACAACGAAAGCAAGATTACATTTCTGAAATAGAGCTTAATCCAGTCATGAATTTTCCAGTAAGTTAGATACTTTACATAGATACCAAATGAAAAGAGGAGTGGCCCAGTAATCTGAAGTATTACATCTTATTACATTGAAATTTCACAGTGAAGCTTCATCAGAAATCAGGTCACATCTTTTTTTGAAGGAGTTCAGCGCCACAGGACATCATTTTTTTTGATACGTGACAGGGAATCAGTCTCTCAATCTGGACCCGCGATCGCCTTCGTTTGAGCGCTCTGCATGGCATTAATCTTAATGAAGGGCTACATAGATAGGGTTTGAATGCAGGCAATATGAAGTGTCCTTGGCAGAATGAGTGGCAGTCACCCACTTTATTATGCTCACTTTCCATCCATAGTGGTCCTTATCTGGAGATGGACAATGATGCTGAGTGACCTTCGCCGAGCCTAGAATCAGATCACACAGCACTGCCAACAGAAAAAAAAATAAATCATGGAGCAGGATCCTGAGCACCCGTCTGTATCTCTGCAGCTAAGCCAGCGAGGAGAAAGATGTATAAATTTACACAGAGAGAAATAATGTGTTTTAAAATATTTAGAAATACAACATAAGTCATGTATAATATGTCCCTATATCCAGAGTGGTGTTTCCATATATACAGTATCTTACCTATAAGGAGATACATAACTATCACATACATACATCCTCTGGGTATACTGCATGTGGATATAAATTTATACTATATGTGTATATATATATATATATATATATATATATATATATATATATATATATATATATATATATATATATATATATAGTATATACATATAGTATAAAAAAAAAGAGCTGGCCTCCACAATCCCCGGACCTGAACCCAATCCAGAAAGTCTGGGGTGAGCTGGACCGCAGAGTGAAGACAGAAAGGGGGCAAACACTTTTTCACACCACTGTAAGAAACACATGACTGAAACATTCTTCATAGGTTGTACTATTTTTTCCACATGACTGTTTATTAAATAGGGTCACTCTAGTTTATTACAGCAGCGTTGGGTTAGTATATGAGTTATTTGAGGTTATGGTTGAGGTAAAAATGAATATTTGGTTTAAGGGAAAGTTAATTATAATTAGGGTTACCAACCGTCCCGTAAAATCCGGAATCGTCCCGTATTTGGGCAGTAAAGTACACGTTCCGTATTGAATTGATCTGGGACGCGCTTTGTCCCGTATTTATGAGGTTAGTTATTAAGGCAGGTGATTTGTTTCAGAGACACCGCGCGGCACTGCCCCCCTCCGCTGGAGAACAGCAACTCCTTCTAAACAGAGGCTGTGACTATCATTGGTCAATGCACGGAGACTCACAACCAATCAGAAGCACAGCCTCTGTTCAGGAGTGGTTGTTCTCCAAGCAGAGGGGGGCAGCGAGGTATCACAGAACTAGTGCACTATTTACCATTAGTTAAAACACAATATAGTGTTTTAACGGAGAGACCAGTGCTAACGTACGACATTAAACAGCAGGCAGGGAGAGAAACGGGAGGCTGAGGAGAATACAGGGAGAGGAGGATACAGGGAGCGGGAGCAGTGTCATGGTTCCCTGTGCTATATTCGTCTCCAGCAGCTGATATGGTATAAAAATCACATTAATATCAAAGCTAATTGGAAAGCATATATTATGATATATATTATTATATATAATATTATTTTGCCAAACATATTTCTGTTATAAACAACATATTTTTGAACGAAACAGTATTGTGCAAAAGTTTTAGGCACCTGTGGGAATTTCAGTAAAGAAAAAGCTTCTTATCTGTGAAGTAAGTTTTTATTAGCTCAGTAAAACTATAAAAATACAATAAATACAAACAGCTAATTTACAAAAGCAGAGCTTTTACAGCACCAAAAACACTTAAAACATCTCCTAATCTCTCCTCATCTGAGTTAAATAAAGTTATTTCTCATTATGTCAACACCTGGTTTGGTAAATTGGTAAATATGGAGCTGCTAACGGAACTGAACATAATATACACATGCTGGCTGAGGAGCATCCAGGAGAAATCTGGAACTACACTTTGTTATTCAGCTTCAGGCTCACAGGATAAACATACTTAGTTAAAATGAGAAATCCTTGTTATGTTTTACTGTATTTATGTTTATTGCATCTGTTCAAATCATATGTGGTGCTTTTTTCACGGGAAAAACACTCATATTGCTGAGATTTACTTTGGTGCCTCAAAACCTTTGCACAGGACTGTATATTATACATGTGCTTCGAATGAATCTAATTTTTTTTCAACAAACTTAGAACACTGTGTTATACTTCATCTTATTCTAACCTGACAGTTTTTTCCAGCAATCCATAGGTAATATTTAAGTATTTTTTTATGTTTCATGTTTTCCTACCAATTTCTTCCCAGCTTTGAAAAGGGATCCAGTGAGTGTGAGTTAGAAATGAATGATTTTTTTTTTCTCATAATTCAATAAAACATCAAAATCCACATTTTTCCCACAGCTACATGTCCTCATTTGATAAAGCATGGATTACACTTGTGTAATCTGCAATCTGAAACAGAAATTACATAATTAAGTTTGAAAAGTCCTACTTATGCACTGTGTCACTGGGGTGACACTCAAACAAATCTGTAACATCTTCCACAAAAATCCCTTCATTTCCAGAACAGCACAACAGCAGGCTTCCAGCAGAGCTCTGCTTTTAATATTAATGCCAAACCGCCCTTTGAGGAAAGACCATAAATCTGAAAATGAATACATGGTGTGTGAGATTTATGCCCCTTCCGTAATTGCAGTATCAGTGTCTAATTATGAACTGTAATCATGCAGCTAAATGACTTCCAGCGCTCAGCACCTGAAAATGTTGCTATCACAATGCCTCTTCTCTCCAGCTCAGCCTGTTGGATATTCAATTAGAGCAAAGTTAATTTCACTCACTGAAATTAACATGAAAGAGGACTTTAATCAACATGAGGGTGCGGGACTCGGAGGAGTAAACTGTAGATCTGTAGCACAAGCCGGCTTCAGACAATATAAATATATGCGGGACTTAATTCAGATATTTTCCTATGGGTATGTGATCTCAATGCTTTGTGCAAACTAAAATTTCATAAATTAAATTCCACTTTTAACCCAATCAGGGTTTGTCTTTAACGGCTTATAGTAGCATACAGCAACATTCTTCAAACATACAGTTTAAAACTGCCTAAATCTGATTCTTGACATACAATCCCCTCCAAAAGTATTGGAAGAGTGAGGCTGACCCCTTTAGTTCAGCTGTAGACTAAAAAAACGTGGGTTTGTCACAAAAAAAAATGAAACAAAAGATCAACTTTTTTTAGTCTTTTTTCCAGGTATTTATATCTTTATCTAAAACACAGTTCAGGAGATTCAGCACCTTCTGTCAGAACCCACCATTTTTTCTTGTGAGAAAAAGTTTTGGAACAGATAAACCTAAATTTAAGTAATTTAAAGTGAATAAGATTAATATTTAGTCACAAATGCTTTACTTGTAATAACTGAATCATATCTGTGACCCACTGACATCACTAACCTTCTCTATTCTTCTACTGTGATGTTTTTCCAGGCTGCAGTTGGTTTTGAGTCATTATCTTGCTGCATGTTGGATCTCCCAATCAGTTTGGTTTTATCTTTCCTTAAATTCACAGACTAAATGTTTCTGTAGATGTTTGAGTTCATTTGCCATGACACTACCTCCATTATGTTTTACAGATAAGTTGGTATGTTTGATCATTTCTTTCTCCAAACTTTAATCTTTCCATCACACTGTTAAAGGTTAATCTTTGTCTCATCAGTCCACATGCTTTTCTCTGTCTTTCTTGGTCAATTCCAGCCTGGCTTTCCTGTTTTTCTTGCTATTTTGTGGTTTTCTTCTGCTGAAGCCTCTGTACTTTTGTTAATGAAGTTTTCTGTGAACAGAAACCTCTGGAGGTTGTTGCTGAAGTCCCTAAAAGTAGTTTTCGTTTTTTTTTTTTTTTTTTTTTTTTTACAGCTCTCACAATGTTTCTGTCATCAACTGCTGTGGTTTTCCCTGGTCTTCCTGTTCATCACGTCATTTAGTACACCAGTGACGGCTTCTTCAGGACATTTCAAACAGTTGTTCTGGCTATGGACAATATTTGTGCTTTAACCCTTGTGTGGTGTTCATATTTTTGTTACTCGTTTACTTTGTTACTTGTATTTAATTCAGCAAAATTAAGCAATTTTACATTAAAATGCTTTACACATGCTTGCTTCACCTAAATTGCAAGCAATATAATCAGCTTACATGGTTAATATTTGCCCTTTATCTTTCTTATGTTACATTTCTTTCAAAAAGTGGTACTCTTTTTTTTATTAGTTTTTTAATAAAATGTAAAAGAAAATGAATTAAACTCAAGATATGAGTAGAAAATTTGTTTAGTTTCAAATTTACAAATGAAGCAATGTTTATTAGCCCTTGGCCAAACATACTGTATGTAATATAAATGTGTAAAGGGGGGGTACAGTGTGTGTTGATCGAAAATGTGTTTTGATATATGTTTCTCAAAAAAAATTAGCCAATGCCAATGAGTATTATTTGATGAAAAATGAAAACCCAAACACCACACAAGGGTTAATTGTTCGGATTGATTGTTCTGATCTTCTCATAGCTTCTCAGTTGCTTGTTTTTCACCCGTAGACTCTCATAGCTCTCTGGTTTTCATGTTGGTTACTCCTTTAACTATAAGTCTGCAAAGATAAAACCCAAATCTAAAACTGAGCGCTGTTTATTGTTTAAATAATTAATGTATCTTGACACAATTGGGCAAAAAACACACCTGACAGTCACACGGTCCAGTACTTTTATAAATACCTGAAAATTAAAGCTAAAATGTTGTTCTTTTGTCTCATGTCTATATTTTAATGTTAAATTCAAATGTTTTCAGTTTACAGCAGAAAAAAGGAATTGACCTCACTGGTCCGATATTTTTGGAGGGCACTGTATCTAGATTGTTTCTAGATTGATTTTTAATAGTCTGGACAGGCCGAAACCACATGAAATCCAATTCGCCACGTCTGGAGGTAGCTTGAAATTAAATCTGATCAAACAAATCGGATGTAAAACACAACAAACAATGACCTTATCAATCCAGAGTGATGGAACTGATACCACAGCAACCCATGCAAATACGTTTATGTTATATTCAGAGATATAAATCCAATCCAGTCATCAATCCAATCCAGTCATCAATCCAATCCAGTCACCTCAACCGATCGGATTGGAAAAACAAATGCCAAAATTCCCATAACACTAAGCTTTTCTGAACCTTGTACAAAAGTTCGCTCCCTCAGTTTCAAGCATTTCCAGAAAAAAATTGCAATTCTTTAAAAAAACAAACAAAATGATGCACTGTGTGTACTGTATCAGCCCTTTATACTGTATATACAAATGTGCATCTTTAAAAAATCTATATTTGTTTTTGTTTTTTTTAAGTAATTTTATCAGATGCACTACATCCAACAAAATTATTATTTATTATGGTGTATTCATTGCAGCATTAAAACCTCACACTGTGAAGGTCTGTTATTCAATTTGCATTATAAATTAATGTATTACATTTTAATCCAGGATTGAACATTAGAATGGCAGAGACAGTACTTTTGATTTATTGATAAAATAAAACACGTGTCAGTAGATGTGTTAGTTTTATTATATTAGAACATATTTTAGCTTAAAATTGTTATAAAATCAATAGTACAAATCACATGTACGTGTTGTGTTAGGTTGAGTCGTAACTTTATTTGGGAAATGCACTCCTGATTTGCCTGCAGTTTAAATACAGCCAAAGGATACACTGCACATCCCATATTTTTCTCATATATAAGGCGCACTGTATTATAAGGTGCACTATCAATAAATGTCTTTTTATTTTCTGGTCTATTTTCATAGAAAAGGCGCACCGGATAACAAGGCGCATTATGCAACACTAGTAAGGAACCGGGGTGTCACCATGTTTTCCTTCTAATTCAGCAGGTTTAGCTGCTGGAATGTGGTGGTGGTGGGGGGGGGGGTTGTTTGGGGATTAACTAATTTAAGTAAATCTAAGCTAAAAAAAAAACATTTTCTGTTAAAGTCAATCGAGTGCTGGATATTAATATACACAGATTTCTCTGTTATAAACTGTTTATGAGGGTAAGTAAAGCGCTTATTTTTTTTTTACAGTAAGCCTATATTTCCAGATTTCTGTAGCACTAAGGCTAGAGCATTAGCATTAGCCACTAGCGCTAGTGGTAAGCGGCTAATGCCGTCGACATTGTTAATTTAAGGAACCCTGCATATTCTGGTAAGCCATCGGTTTGTCACACGTAGCTTGTTTTAACTTAGTAAACACACAGACTACAGACATAAATATAATCGCCTCTGAATAGCAAAAGAGTGAGCGATTAGAGGTTAGCGGCTAATGCTAGTCCAGCAGGGCTAGCCGTGGTTAGCATCAGGCTACAGGCCAATTATACTCACCTCTGAGTGGTAAAAGAGCTAGCAATTAGAAAGTAATGCTAATACTGCTCCAGTCTCGGTGCTGGAGAACTAAACTGAAACTCCTGTATAACTCTGCACTTCAGTGGAGTGGCTTTACTTCTCCTTACAACCTGACTGGTAAAATTAATACCTAAGACACTCTGGATTATTATTAAGATGCACTTATGGTTTTGGGAAAATTAAAGGATTTTAATGGTCTTATTCCATCGTTTTTAAATTCATTTTAAAATGTCTAGTTGTGGTCTCTAATATGAATAAATGCCACGTGAGACGTTTTTTTTTTTGGGGGGTGAAAAAAAGTGCTCAGGTGTTTTTATTTAACCCTGCTTTAGATCACTGAATTAGTGGTCTCTGAATAAAGACTAAAGGTTTTGGCTCTTGCTCGCACATGCAAATATATCACCTCTGATTGGCTAACAGCACTGCAGCAGTGAACGCTTAGCTGCCTCCCCCCCCCCACAGTCAGTTTTACAGCTCTAAAACTCAAAGGACAAAATGTTTTCAGAGATACAGCCTTGGATAAAGATATAGCCCTGAGTTCTTGATAAAGTTAACTTTTAAACTTCACTTAACGTCAGACTCGAGTGGCCCTGCGAACAACCCCCACCCATAGCAGTTTCACCATGTCGAAGATCCAGAGTTCGCTTTATAATCATAAAATTCGACCAGCTAATGCTAGCTAGCTCTGTAAACAGAGCTGTAAACAGAAACAGCTGTTAGCTTCCCTTTTTCTATAGCTTCTAATGCTGTAGCCCGGGTTCGGCTCTGCCTGTGGGCGGTCCTGAGCCAAGGTGGGCGAGGCCATGCGGTCACTGGTTGACTTTGACACCCTAACATCTCTTTGATCAACTCATTTTTCTGAGGCTTTTCTTTTACTAGCTGCTGCAGACAAGGGAGGCTGAAAAACAGTTTCATATTCAACATGCATATACAACTCAGAGAGACCTACAGTATTATACAAAGAACAGTATAATACAGTATATTATTATATGAGAATTAGCGGTCAGGGGTCGCTTGTTGAATCTTGTGTTTTTGTGTTCATTTTGTACTTGTTAGCTTTAAATCTTTTTTCTTCAGCTGGAATACTAACACATACTAACACTCACTGGCCCTCTCACCAGGAACACTGTGCTATCCCTGCTAATAGATAAGACTCGCTTTAAAAACCAAAAGGTTCCCAAAACGATTCATTAGCTTTACTTGGTGTTCTTCTGCTACTGCAACCCAGACCCATTCCACCACTGTGCAGCTGCCTGCACGAGCCATTCACCCATTCATCCTCACCAGCACGTTCACCACCACTCATATTCCCATTATAACACTGATCCCTAGATATGCCAGGTTCACACTGCACAACTCCCAGGGTCATCAGATCATTATGCCTCCCACTAGGGGTGGGCAATATGGCTCTAAAATAATATCATGATATTTCAGGGTATTTTTGCGATAACAATATACTTGGCAATATAGGAAAACAGAAAAATAATTAATTCATTTCAGGAATATAGTATAATAGTAAAACAGTATAATAATAATGTGGTAAAATAAATAATATAGCATAAAATAATATAATGCAGCAAAGAATATTGCAGAATATTTTCATGCAAATAAACTGCAAACTAAAACAATTATACAATAAATACACCTGAAGCGTCACAGTGAATAATAGACTACTTTTAAGACAAACCATCCCTATTATCACGATATGGATTTTTAATATCATGATATTTCTGTGTCACGATATATTGTATACAATATAATATTGCCCACCCCTACCTCCCACACTACACAACCTGATCTCACACACGTTTACAAATTACACAACCTAACACCTGTCTGCTTCCCAAACACACATTTTCTAACAAAAAACATACCGTCACGAAAAACATAGGCATCAGTTCTAAACAGTACAAATAAAGCTTCTGAAATCTTGACTAAAAAAATATATATAGAATTTCTCTCTAATGCCAGGTTCACATTACACGATTTTGGGCCGGTTTTTCAGTCGCTGGCAGGTTTTCTATGATCGCCGTCAAAAACTCTGCTCGGAGGCAAATCGGGGATTACTCGACTCTTGCTCAGTCATGTACTGTGAGAACTACTAAAAGATGCTCGCTGAGCCATCGTTGTCTGATCACCGACAAATATCCAACATGTTTAATATCTGACTCAGTCGGCGACTGGGAGTCAGGAGCAGGGGCTACATACAGCCAATGGGATGACAGAAAGAGAAAACCACGGGTCCAAAACACAGTCCTGCATTATCAGAGCTGTTTATGGAGAGTCTGATGATGTTCTGTTCTCCTGTTCAGTAAATGACTGTTAAAATATAGAGGGAGCCACTGAGAGTGCCCTTATGAATGGGGTGAATGGAGCTAAAAGGGTAAGTATAAATGGCTTTTAACTGGAGTTTAAAAAGATTCATTTCTAATTAATTAAAAATATATATTTATGCGGTACTGAAACATTTAAAATAGCTCTGTGTTGAGGACACAAGTAGTATTCTCCTCTATAGAGATTCTTTCGCATGGCATAACTATTTCTCATGTGTGTTTAGTACTGGTGTGTTTTCGTTAAAATATTTTTTTAATGTAGTAAACCTTCAAACTGACCCTGTGAGATTTTCGTCCTTCTGTGTTCTGTAAACCGGAATCAACACTTCACAGCTCTCAGAAATATCCATTCTTTCAGTTTATTTATTCATTTCCTACTTATTTTTTTTCACAATGATATATTTTTTTACTTGTAGGGACTATAAAACAGTACACAGCTAAGAAAACATATTGAAACTTGATAATCAAGGATGTTTTTTTAGCTGTATGTGCATTAATGGTGATGATTACCTCAGCAATAATGGGCTGTTTGGGCTGCTTTGGGTCTGGAGATGAGTGCTGTGGAGAATAACAGACCATTTTCAGAAGCATTAAGAGCAGGTTAAGTGATTTCTGATCAGTGTCTGAGGTTACTGCCCATCCCTAAACACACCAATAATTCAGTGAAAAACACTCCTCAGAGTTTATTTATACTCCATCAGGATTAATCTGTTCAACTCCAGGACTCCAGGAAATCAATAAAATAAGTAAAACTAAACCGGAATGAGGCACCGTACAGCCTAGCGTTCACTTTGGTTCAGTTTAAAATTAAATTAAAAACGATGATTAAAAATGCAACATCAGCATTAATTCAGCTTAGAATAATTTAGATTATTCTGAGTGAGGACTGTCAGCAGTGTGTTAGTGAGAAGTAATGTAGAAATAGCACAATGTGTGACTTCTAATAAGTGTTATTATGTTATTCTGTAGTTCAGAGATGTGCTGATGATAAAGAAACGTTCTGCTGTGTAAAAACTGCTCCTCTTTCTAAATGCATCCAGAGGCGGTCTTTGCATAGAGGCATTGCTAGGCAACTGCCTTGGGCCCCTTTCACTGCAGCCCACTGTAGGGGCCCCTTGACTAGCTGCAAAATTCCCATAGGCCTACAGCTGGTAATTGGGGCCCTTTGGACAGTAATTCACACATGGAATAAAATGGAATATTCTATTCATGCCATGTGGCCATGCCATGAACCGCAACACGAGGAATTAAGGTGAAATTAAGTGTACAAGTGGGTTGTGAGCCAAGCCATGAAGCGCCACTTGCTACATAAAGAAAAAAAGAAGGAAGAAGCTTTCCTTTTGACTGACGCGCGTGTTCCTTGTGACTGATGCTAAACTGTTTGATCCAGTTATTATATTTTATTATATTAATACCATTTTAAAGTTTTTCGTTTCTATGTTTTGAAATTCGTTAGATTATATTTTTGTCCACATTTTGGGTTTATTTTCGTTTGTTATTTTTCTAATAATAATAGAATTTTCATAATTTATTTTCAAAGTACCGTGCCCAACACTGGCTGACAATGAGCAAGTTTCCTGGCACAACCAGCATGAATGACATGAAATGTTTAAAATGAATACAGACATGTAGAAAAACCAAGACGAAGACAAGCTGTAACCTAGATATAAATAATAATATAATAATAATAATAATAATAATAATAATATAATAATAATATAATAATAATAAATAATAGAATAATTTATTATTTAGCAGTAGGGTATTTTTTCATCCCTGACTCATATACCTGATTTGATCTTTTTCTGTACGATCCCTGCTAAAGTTTTAGGTGAAGGAGACCTAAAGAAGGTCAGTGCATGTTTCTGGAAAAACAAAACAGTGGGCGTGGCATCGCGATGGTTACCATCCATCGCAATGTTGGGTCCTAAATGAGGATGGACGATGATATCATCCATCGGCACAACCCTATTTCTTGCATATTAATGTTGATGGGCCCCCTAGCTAAATTCGCCTTGAGCCCCCAAATTGCTAAGTCCGCCACTGAATGCATCATTCATTTGATTGTAATACATTTCAAAGTATTAACAAAAAATATTCCCAACAGATATTTTCTGACCTTTTGACAACTTTCACATCAATCTTGTGGGATATTGTGTTTTCAGCACATAGGGAACTGTGTAGTAAACTTTGTGTTGAACCAAAATACTCTGAGAAGCATTTAGGTGTTCTTATCTGGGGTACTGTTAACTTATAGTTTCTGAGGCTGGTAATTCTGATCCCCTCTCAACAGAGGAAACTCTTGCTTTAATGTTTTGGACTGGTCCTGGTGAGAGACTGTCCTTGCACAGTTGCACTTGAGGATATTTTCAAAGTTCTTTCTTTTTTTATTGATTGATTGACTGACCTTCATTTCTTAAAGTGATTTTTTTTTTATCCATTTAAATCCTTTTTAAAAACTTAGGTTGTATCCACAATTTGTGAGTATGATTTCCAATTTGTGCTCCACAGTTTCCCCAGCATGCACTACTATGTATAACAATATACTAATAATACCAAAACTAGAAATATAAGTTAGATTCTTACTCTAACACTTAGCAGATCAAGTGAGATGAGTGACACTCTCAGTAAAGCATCAGTAATAAATCAGCCAATATTTTTTTATTTAAGACAATGCAAGCCTACAGCTTCCTTAAAAAAAATCTTTGTGAAATCATACATTTTGGGGCTTGTTGTTGTACAAAGAGTCATCTGGCATCTTTTTTATTACATGGCATTACATTTTGTTCTTTTGTGTTGCAAAGTCGAAATGCTTCTTATTAAAACTTAATAGATGACCCAAAGCAATCACAAATGGATTTTCGGACATTAAGGTCAGTGCTCGGTGCGCAGCGTGCAGCACGGCGCTGTAATCTACGTGAATCAGAGCAGTGAGCTCCAAAAGGGTTTAATAAAACGTCTAATCCCACGCTCATATTTCTGACTATCAAAGGACTGAAGGAGGAACAGTCTCTCGTTGGAAATCAAACATTACGATTTTATTTGGTAGAGCAATGAAAAATTGCCCTGTGTACCCCTGCATTTAGATGTTAATCCTCAGATCCAATAAGAGGCCTGTGTGCTGTAATTTTGGGGATTAACATATTTTCTGAGAGGAGCATGCTGCTACATGAAATGAAAGATCAAAAATAGAATCGATTCTCAGAGAGATCAACAAAAGCCCCGTGAATGCGGCTGGAATGAAAGCTGTGGCTCATGATGCGTGATTGAACGATAGCAGTGATTGTGGTGACAACAATAATATTCATCAGATTGTGCCCCTTCTCTGAAAGCTGTGGTCTGCAGTTTGCTGTGTAATCATGGGCTGTGGATGCAGCTGCTGTGCACCGCTCCTCACACAGTACTGCGTGTGCTTCAGTTGAGCCACTGAAATGTTTTCAACAAGCTGTCTGGAGTGTTTGAAAAAGCCAAAATGATGAAGTAGATTCTTTTTTGTTAGACTGGAGCTATTTTCTATTCCAGTGAAAACATGCTGCGGGTAAATAAAAGTGCTATGCTGCATTAAGTGTCTGAAAAGATCACATCAGTTCCAGAGTAATGCAGTCTAGGTCTGTCACAGTAACTGTTTTCTCCCAGAAATACAGTGATATGAAAAATTTGAGCACCCCTGATAATATATTTTTTTCATAATTTTCCTTTAGAAATTATTAGTTGTTGAGATCAGCAATTTCCGTTAAATATATCATATAACAATTGAACACAGTGATATTTCAGAAGTTCATAGGATTTACAGAAAATCTTCAATAATTCTTTAAACATAATTAGACAAGTGCATAAATGTAGGCACCACAAAAAATACATTAATATTTAATAAATCCTCCTTTTGCTGAAATAACAGCCTCTAAACTCTTCCCATAGCTTTCAACGAGAGTCTGGACTCTGGTTGAAGATATTTTAAACCATTCTTCTTTACAAAACAACAAAACATCTCCAGTTGATGGTTTCTGAGCATTTAAATCACACCACAGATTTTACTAAGATGATCATTCCAGAACGTTGTACTTGTTACTAGTGATCAGTGATGGTAAAGTTACTTTGAAAAAGTAATCCGATTACTGATTACTGATTACTCCTTTAAAAAGTAACTTAGTTACTTTATGGATTACTTGATTTTAAAAGTAACTAAGTTACTGTACAAGTTACTTTATTAGTTACTTTCAGCAGCTGCAGACACCACCTCCCGCCGCCTTAACATAAACATTATAACCAGTTTTGCCAATACTCCCTTTACTGGAAAATGCATTTTTAATAGCAACAATTTATCTCTATTAAGTTGAACTATTTCCTAAAAAATATATATATTTTTTAATAAAAATAAAAAAATTAACTTAACATATTTAAAAAAAAAAAAAAAAAATATGGTCTTTCTTGATTTTACTAAACATAAATACTTGTTTTTATAAAAAATATATAAAATAAAGAAAGTCTTTCTTGACCTGACATATTTAACACTGTAAAACTGAACATTGAACTTGTTGTTCTCTGCAGGGCAGCAAGGAGTGGTTTTATAAAACAGAACCGTGTATATGGTCTAGACCAGGGATCACATATTTGCAGACTGCGGTCCGGGTCCGGACCCAGACGTTGTCCAATACGGACCCATACCGGACCCAACAGATTAGAAGGATTTAATTCTGACAGTGTTCATTTAAAGCACCGGAACTTTTCTTGTCTTTACGGTATGTGCGCTCTGCGCCACAGTGAACTTCCAATCACGTGTGGTGTAAAATCTTCAAACGCTCTCCTCTGCCAATCAAATTTGTGGCAGACCAGTGCCCTGGCTAGTGAATTGGGACGCGGCAAAAAACGCCTTTATAAAGAGCCTGAGAACTGGCGAAAAACGAAAACGGGCGGAAACTAAAGACACGCCGAGCGCGCGAGAGAGAGACAGGGGAGAAAGCGAGACGCGTGTGATTGGGGAAGAGCGGAGGGGGAATGGGTAAGGGAGCGGTGTGTGTGTGTGTGTGGAGGAGATGAGGTGGAGAGAGAGAGAGAGAGTAACGCACAGTGACTTAAATAAGTAATGGAAAATAGTAATGCATTAGATTACTCGTTACTGAAAAAAAGGGTCAGATTAGAGGTTACTGACATCACTGCTAGTGATAGGGGGTGTCCTAATGAGTGGGTTGGGTAATTGGCTGTGCTAAATTGGGGAGAAAATGAAAAATAATATATATATATATATATATATATATATATATATATATATATTGTAATGCACACAACATTATGGGTGATATACCAGAGTTCAAAAGAGGACAAATTGTTGGGGCACGTCTTGCTGGCACATCTGTGACCAAGACAGCAAGTCTTTGTGATGTATCAAGAGCCACAATATCCAGGGTAATGTCAGCATACCACCAAGAAGAACCAACCACATCCAACAGGATTAACTGTGGACGCTGTAAGAGGAAGCTGTCTGAAAGGGATGTTCGGGTGCTGACCCGGATTGTATGCAAAAAACACAAACCACGGCTGATCAAATCACGCAGAATTCAATGTGCACCTCAACTCTCCTGTTTCCACCAGAACTGTCCGTCACCACAATAAATTATTTTGGTCTAAAACCAGGTGTTTCAGTTTCATTGGGCAGCTCCTGTATCTTAAATCTGGGAGGAGGAACATGTCTGAAGTCATGTCTCATATGATCCCTGCCTCTCTCACATGTTCATGATGGGTCTTCATAACCCTCCACTGACCCATCTCCTCCCTTTAACTCCATCATCTCTGGCTTCCTACAACGAGTAGCAGCTGGCTGAACTCCAGCCTTAAAGGTTATCTCCCCTCTCCTTAGTCTCCTCACCAGCTGATGGCACGTTCCCAACTAGTCTGCTGTCTTATCCACACACACACACACACACACACACAAATAAAAAAAATAGGACTATTCTTTCAAAGCTATAAGGTTTGTCACTGCAGCATTATCTCTATGGTACAGCCGTTAGGCCTTTAGGCAAGGGTACATATGTCAAATGTACCTCAGAGCAGAGGCTCTTAACTCCAGTTCTGTGGCCTTTCTGTCCAGTTTCAAATATTCCCTATAACACCGATCCACCGCACGGACTATTTCTAAAGCTCTTCACAAGTCAGGTCGAGTCCAACTTTCATGTTCCTACATTCTAAAAGGAAACCTTTCAAACAAGTGAATAAGGGGTGAAATTTGCAGGGAAATGTATCCTGTATGTAAATATAGCCTGAAATAGCTAGAAAATAGGTGTATATTTTATCCTGTGAGGTAGTAGTGATTTTTGAGCATGCTAGTCTGCATAAATTGAAAATCATTTTACAATGTATAATTTTTAATCCCAAAACAATTAGGATGCTTTGTAAAATGTAAATAAATATAAATAAAAATAGAATGCAATGTCATATCAGATGTTGAAAGTGAGACATTTCATTTAATTTCAAAACATTAGCTAATTTAGAACCTGATGCATCAATACATCATAAAAAAGTTGGGACAGAGCAAGAAAAAGCTGGAAAAGTGAGTGTTACTAATAAAAACAGCTGCAGTAGGAGTGTTTTTTCACATAATTGGATTCATATCCAGTGAACTGTCACTCACTGAATATATTCTCTTTCTGGGACCATTCTCTGTAAAGCCTAGAGACGGTTGAGATTGGCTGATTTGATATTTGTGTTAATGAGCAGTTGGACAGGTGTCCCTAATAAAGTGGCCAGTAATTGTATATATATAATATATATGCGCACACACACAGTATCTAACAAAAGTCCAAACAAAGCATTCACAGCTAAATTCCAACATGTATTTTGATATTCTGAAGCAGAGTAAAATCCCGTCCTTTTGTAATCTGGACTGCATGGCAGTTTTCCAACGCAATGATTTAAAACACACCTCCTACTGTATATTTAAAACACACGAGACCTGTACTAATCAGATCTTATAAATAAATATAAATCAGTTTTTATTAAATAATTTTCTTATATACGTAGGCATATGTACATATTCTCTAAACTGCATGTATTTCTGGAAGCTTTTTACATTACCATATTTTTCACACTACAAGTTATTTACAAATTAAATTAAATACAATTCTAAGCACTGGATTATAAGGCACACTATCAATAAAGGTCTATTTTTATACATAAGGTGCACCGGATTATAAGGCGCATTATGCAACACTAGTAAGGAACAGGGGTGTCTCCATGTTTTCCTTCTAATTCAGCAGCTCTCACCATAGGGTGGTGGAGGTGGGTGGGTAACTGAGGTAAGTAAAACTAGGCTAAGTACACAAAGTGCTGGATGTTAATCTACACAGATTTCTCTCCTGAAATTTGTTTATTTGAGTAAGTAAAGAGCTTTATTCGTTTATTTACAGTAAACTTAGTTTTCCAGGGTGCAGCAGCATTAGCATTAGGGGCTAACCACTAATAAATGCCGCCTGACAGAGCTACAATGAGGAACCCTGAGTGTTCCAGTAAAGCCAGGGAGATATTAGGTAGCGGTTTGTCCCACGTAGCTTGTTTTAACACAGCAAATACGCAAATATACTCATCTCTGTACAGTAAAAGACCTGGCGCTTAGTATGGTTAGCAGCTAATGCTAATACTGCTCTAGCTTAGGTGCTGGAGAACTACACTGAAACTCTTTACTGCTACTTAATACTTGACTGGTAAAATTCATACATACAAAGCACACTGATAATTTTTTGGGAAAAATAAATGATTTTATTTTTTGTGCCTTTAGAGTGAAAAAAATACAGTATATACAGTGTCTGCTGATAGAAAAGCAAACATTTCTCACAGTCTTTTCCTAGACCTTTTTTTGCCTTTGGAGCCGGACGCTGAGTTTATCTAGGGACAGGCAGTACAAATGATGGCTCCGGCTTTTCAGAAGTGGTTAAAGCA
This sequence comes from Astyanax mexicanus, assembly GCF_023375975.1. Classification (NCBI taxonomy): domain Eukaryota; kingdom Metazoa; phylum Chordata; class Actinopteri; order Characiformes; family Acestrorhamphidae; genus Astyanax; species Astyanax mexicanus. The sequence goes on from NC_064419.1 coordinate 15,486,822, forward strand.
GGCTTCATACCTCGTTTGGACCAGGGCTTATTTTGCATCATTAATAAGGTGCTAAGCATTTCTGCTGTGTGGAAGACATCAGGCAATTAGTGTGAGGCAGGTGTTAATTGGCCTCTGCTAACAAGAGGGGCTGGAGACCGACGGCTCGGCCCTGAGCGGATCTGCAGTTCAGGCTTTGATCTGAAGTCTGATTCTTCACATCAAAGCCGGTTAGCACCTTTTAGACCTCCTGACCTGTTTCTGATAAAGGAGCTGAGAAAATAGTGCTTACATCCCAGTGTGATAAAGCATCTGCAAGAAATCTTTAGAGAAAAACACCTAAAAAATAAGATCTCCTTTAAAGTTCCTTGTTTTCTTCTTCCATTATAACTAATAACTAATAATTTATTTGCTCAAAACACATAATCACTGTATTTACATTCACTCTCTGGTCTCTGAGTAAATCACATGACGTCATCATCACCACTGATTCCTCAAATTGTTGAAAAAATAGGATATGCAATTTGCTTATATTTGCAATATTATTTACTTCTAGTGCTTCAAACTTATTTATATGATGTTTCTTTGATTAAGACTAAAAACTAAAAAGTTTCCATTTATATATAAAGTTTTCTTTGCGTGTCCTAAATAAAAGTGTTTTTCTCATCATTTTGTGGAATAACTCTTTATTATAATATTTGTTGTTATTATAAGTGGCTGAAAATAAATATCTAGTATAGTAAATCAGTTTTGTTATTAGTTGGAATATTATTGGCCATGTTGGCCCTGATTAAAATATTGAAAGGTATAGGCTGCTCTGAGTGTCAGGTTTTTAGTATCTACATGTATCCTAGAGATGTGATTATCAAGAAAAACAACTCACCCTGATGAGTTACCCGCGAAGTTACGGCTTACTGCCACTACACGGCAGTGTAGTCATTGATGTGGAAACCCTGCCGGAGGGAAGGCGTAACTTCGCGGGTGTAATTGAGACATACAAATGTTTATCCCATAATGTCCAGAAAAAGAAAAGCTGATGCAGACGGACGGCTGTGCTTCAAGGCGAAAGACCGGTATGCCTTTTGTGTTACGAAGAGTGTTACTGACCAAAATAAACGCTTTTTAGGAGAGATATACAGTGCCCTCCATAATTATTGGCACCCCTGGTTAAGATGTGTTCTTTAGCTTCTCATAAATTGAGTTTTGTTCAAAATAATATAGGACCACGATGGAAAAAAGAGTAAAATACAACCTTTAACTCAAGTGAATTTATTCAGTAGGAAAAAAATCCCACATTAAGAAATAATTATTTAACATCAAATCATGTGTGCCACAATTATTAGCACCCCTGATGTTAATACTTTGTACAACCCCCTTTTGCCAACAGAACAGCACCTAATCTTCTCCTGTAATGTTTCACAAGATGGGAGAATACAGAAAGAGGGATCTTTGACCATTCCTCTTTGCACATTCTCTCTAAATCATCCAACGACCTGGGTCCTCTCCTCTGCACTCTCCTCTTCAGCTCACCCCACATGTTTTCAATGGGGTTGAGGTCTGGGGACTGAAATGGCCATGGGAGGAGCTTGATTCTGTGTGCGGTGAACCATTTCTGTGTAGATTTGGCCACATGTTTAGGGTCATTATCTTGCTGAAAGACCCAGTGACGACCCATCTTCAGCTTTCGGGCAGAAGCCACCAGATTTTGTTTTAAAATGTCCTGGTATTTTAGAGCATTCATGATGCCATGCACCCTAACAAGGTTCCCAGGGCCTTTAGAAGAGAAACAGGCCCACAGCATCACTGATCCCCCGCCGTATTTCACAGTGGGCATGAGGTGCTTTTCTGCATACTCAGCTCTTGTGTTACGCCAGACCCACTTAGAGCATTTGTTGCCAAAAAGCTCTATCTTTGTTTCATCTGACCAAAGCACACGGTCCCAGTTGAAGTCCCAGTACCGCTTAGCAAACTCCAAACGTTTGCGTTTATGATTGTGAGTGAGAAATGGTTTCTTCCGTGCATGCCTCCCAAACAGCTTGTTGGCATGTAGATAGCGCCTGATGGTTGTTTTGGAGACTTTGTGACCCCAAGAAGCTACCATTTGTTGCAATTCTGTAACAGTGAGCTTTGGAGAACTTTTTATTTCTCTTATCATCCTCCTCACTGTCACGTCATATTTATACCCCAGGGAAACAGGAAGTTGTGAATTACTAATTAAATGTTCCTACATACTCTGATCAACTTCGTAAACTACTGTAGAAGTGACAGAAATACTTTTATTAAATTTATTTCCTAAGAATTGTTAGGGGTGCCAATAATTGTGGAACAGGTGATTTTATAAAGAATAATTATTTCTTAGTCAGGGATTTTATTTCCCCCTTAAAATTTACTTGAGTTAAAGGTTGGTCTTTACTTTTGTTTCCCATCGTGGTCCTATATTATTTTGAACAAAACTCAATTTATGAGAAGCTAAAGAACACATCTTAACCAGGGGTGCCAATAATTATGGAGGGCACTGTAAGTTCTGTGTACATATTTATAAGACAATAGCTGAGAAAATCTGTTTTAATGACGTTAATAAACATCACTGTCACAGCGCTAGTCGCAGTTTCACTGCAGCAAAGGACGAGGACGTGAATCACTTATCTAACCAGCCTTTACTGATTTCTGCCCCCAATACAACCCCTGGCAAAAAGTATGGAATCACCAGTCTTGGATGAGCACTCCTTCAGACATTTCATTCTGTAAAACAAACTCTGATCAAAAACATGATACAATAATAAGGTCATTCCAAAGTGCAACTTGTTGGCTTTCAGGAACACTCAAAGAAATGAAGAAAAAACATTGTGGAAGTCAGTGAATGTTACTTTTATTGACCAACCACAGGGAAAAAAATATGGAATCACTCAATTCTGAGGAAAAAAGTATGGAATCACTCAAATTGAAGGTAGAAAATAAGGACACACCCAGTCAATTTCCTTTCCCTAAATGGACACCTGCCTCAGATTAGATCTGCTCGTTAGTCTGCAGTTAAAAACACCTGCAGTCATGACACCTTGGAGGGCTGCTGGACGAATTAGAGTGGCAAGAACCATGGCTCCAACAAGAGAAATGTCTCTTGAAACAAAAGAGAGGATTGTGAAACTTCTTGAAGAAGGTAACTCTTCACGCATGGTTGCTAAATATGTGGGCTGTTCACAGTCAGCTGTATCCAAGATATGGACCAAATACAAACAGCATGGAATGGTTGTTAAAGCCAAGCGTACTGGTAGACCGAGAAAGACATCAAAGCGTCAAGACAAGCAACTTAAGGCCATTTGTCTTGAAAACCGAAAAAGTACAACTAAACAGATGAAGCATAAATGGGAAGAAGCTGGAGCCAATGTATGTGACCGAACCGTAAGAAATCGCCTAAAGGAAATGGGATTTCAATACAGGAAAGCTAAAAGAAAACCATCATTGACACCTAAACATAAAAGAACAAGACTGCAGTGGGCTAAGGAGAGGCAATCATGGACTGTGGATGACTGGATGAAAGTTATCTTCAGTGATGAGTCAAGAATCTGCATTGGACAAGGTGATGATGCTGGAACTTTTGTTTGGTGCCGTTCCAGTGAGATTTATGAAGAGGCCTGCCTGAAGAAAACAACCAAATTTCCACAGTCCTTGATGATATGGGGCTGCATGTCAGGCAAAGGCACTGGGGAGATGACTGTGGTTAATTCTTCTATCAATGCACAAGTTTACATTGACATTTTGGACAGTTTTCTCATCCCTTCAATTGAACAGATGTTTGGAGACAATGAAATAATTTTCCAAGATGACAATGCATCGTGCCATAGGGCAAAAACAGTGAAGGCATTCCTTGGAGAAAGACACATTCAGTCGATGTCATGGCCTGCAAATAGTCCAGATCTCAACCCAATTGAAAACCTGTGGTGGAAATTGAAAAAAATGGTCCACAAGAAGGCTCCGACCTGCAAAGCTGATCTGGCAACTGCTATCAAAGAGAGTTGGCACCAAATTGATGCAGAATACTGTTTGTCACTCATCAAGTCCATGCCTCAGAGACTGAAAGCCGTTATAAAAGCCAAAGGTGGTGCAACTAAATACTAGTGATGTATTTTGAATCATCTTTTGTTTATCTGTTTTTCATGATTCCATACTTTTTTCCTCAGAATTGAGTGATTCCATATTTTTTTCCCTGTGGTTGGTCAATAAAAGTAACATTCACTGACTTCCACAATGTTTTTTCTTCATTTCTTTGAGTGTTCCTGAAAGCCAACAAGTTGCACTTTGGAATGACCTTATTATTGTATCATGTTTTTGATCAGAGTTTGTTTTACAGAATGAAATGTCTGAAGGAGTGCTCATCCAAGACTGGTGATTCCATACTTTTTGCCAGGGGTTGTAACATCCAATAGCCTTTAATAGTCTTCAGTAGCCTTCAACAGTCTAACCTTGCAGCCGTGGTGTGTCCACTAAACTCCGTAGTTATAAACATCATGAGGTTAGCAGCGCTCTAACTGACCTGTTTATAATGTAATCCCAGCAGTGACTGCGTGACGGCTGCTCTAAACTGCTGCTGTTAGCTGCTTGGGCTGAAAGATGAACTGTAGAGAGCTGTATTATCCGGTTAGTGGGGTTAAAACCTTTATTTCATACACGGAAGAACTTAAATTTTTTAAAAACGCTCCAGACTGGCTCAGCTGAGCCCTGTAGCCCGCGGCTGGGCTGTAGCTCTGACTGAGTGAAGACAGCGGGCTTGTGCTGCTGCTGCAGCTCCGACTAGTGGTTGGATGAGGAAATGCTAAATCTGAGGAAATGCTAAATCTGTCACATGTTCTTAACAGCTCACAATTTTTGATTTTATATTTATTAAGCCTTATTTCAGCATCAAACGTTTTGATCAAAGTTAATATAACTTGTATTTTATGTCATTTCTATTCACTTGAATAGTTTGGTTCTTGATTGATGAAGTTTTTGGATTTCATAACATGACAAATTAAAAGGATTTATGTTACAGTTTTTCTCAATTGGTTTGGCTCATTTCTTGAAACTGAGATGACATTCCTATAACTAAAAGGTAAATTGGCCAAACAGACTTACAGTTCTTCACAACACTTCAGATAACCAGCAAAATGTCATATGTCTCCCAAAACGTTCATTCTTGCTTCAAAATGAAGTCTTTCTCCCATATAAATAGTCAGTACCATAAAAATGGCATAGATCCTTCTCAATTGCTTTGGCACATTTTCATTAATTTTGTCCATCTGTCAAAATAAACTGGACGGTGCAGCAAAACTACATGGATCCTCATCACTGCTCATATCGCTCCAAAAACAGTTTACCCACGTGTCAAAACTGATTTCCTTTCTCACACAAATCATCAGTGCCCCCAAAATGCATTGTCCCTTTGGCATTGTGTAAGTACTGCAAGTCAAAATGCTTAGATGTTTTGTCTTTATGGCAGAGGTCTAGCTAAATAAATACAATGTTCACACCACACACACTGCACTCTTTCTGCTGAGGAAATTGTAACTATTTTTATTTACAAGTACATTTTTACACATTACTGTAGGTAGAAAGAAAAGAAAATACTAAGGAAAATGTATCAAATATACTATGTATACAAATTACAAAAACCTGCAAAAACAAAACAAAATACATTACAGTAGGTAAAAAAATAGTCAAGCATCACAAATGCAATACAGTAACATTCTGACTACTCTGTGTCACTCCCCTCTCTCCATCACCTTCCTGGCCATCCATCCGCTGCAGTCTGTTTGGCCATAAATTCTCATCAACATTGCATCTGATATGTTCTTTAGCAATGCACTGTGGGAAGAATGCCTGAGCCATCCTCTACACCACATGTGTCAAACACAAGGCCCGCGGGCCAGATGTGGCCCGCCACGTCCTTTTATGTGGCCCGCGAGACCTTGTAAGATCTTAGTGTCTATAATAAATAGGTCAGGAGCGTTCTTTGACCAAAAACTACATTTCCCACAATGCTTGTCGATTGTATTACCCGCAAAGTCACGGCTTACTGCCACTACACGGCAGTGTAGTCATTGATGTGGAAACCCTGCCGGAGGGAAGGCGTAACTTCGCGGATGGAATTGAGACATACAAATGTTTATCCCATAATGTCCAGAAAAAGACAAGTTGATGCAGACGGACGGCTGTGCTTCAAGGCGAAAGACCGGTATGCCTTTTGTGTTACGAAGAGTGTTACTGACCAAAATAAACGCTTTTTAGGAGAGATATAAGTTATGTGTAAATATTTATAAGACAATACCTGACAAAATCTGTTTTAATGAGGTTAATAAACATCACTGTGACAGCGCTAGTCGCAGTTTCACCTCAGCAAAGGACGAGGACGTGAATCACTTATCTAACCAGCCTTTACTGATTTCTGCCCCCAATAACCCTTTCAATAACCTCCAATAAACTCCGTAGTTATAAAAAAATATGAGGTTAGCAGCGCGCTAACTGACCTGTTTTTAATGTAATCCGAGCAGTGATTCCGTGACGCTGCTCTAAACTGCTGCTGTTAGCTGCTTGGGCTGAAAGATGAACTGTAGAGAGCTGTATTATCCGGTTAGTGGGGTTAAAAATCTTTATTTCATACACAGAAGAACTTAAACATTTTAAAAACGCTCCAGACTGGCTCAGCTGAGCTCTGTAGCCCGTGGCTGGCCTGTAGCTCTGACTTAGTAAAGACTGCGGGCTTGTGCTGCTGCTGCAGCTCCGACTAGTGGTTGGATGAGGAACTGCTAATGTTCTTCACAGCTCACAATTTTTGATTTTATATTTATTAAGCCTTATTTCACTATCAAACGTTTTGATCAAAGTTAATATAACTTGATGTCATTTCTATTCACTTGAATTGTTTGGTTCTTGATTGATGGAGTTTTTGGATTTCATAACATGACAAATTAAAAGGATTTATGTTAATAGAGCAACAAGCAAAAATTTTTTTCCATGCAACTGTAATATTTGATTGAATAAATAATATATTGAGAGTTATTTAACATTAAGGAGTAATTACATTCATTTAATATTACATTTGGTTACATTTTATTACATTTATAAGTTACATCTGGCCCTCAGAGGACAGCCAATATGCCAATGTGGCCCTCGGCAAAAATGAGTTTGACACCCCTGCTCTACACTGATCGCCACAGGACTATATAATCATTATATCATCACAGGACTATATCATCGTTATATAATCACAGGACTAGCATCAAAGAACTAGCACCAGGCCAAGATGTATACAGTGGATAGAAAAAGTCTACACACCCCTGTTCAAATGGTAGGTTTTTGTGATGTAAAAAAAATTACAATAAGACAAATCATTTCTACCTATAATGTGACCTATAACCTGTACAATGCAATTGAAAAACAAACAGAAATCTTTCAGGGAGGTGAAGTAAAAATAAACAACTGAGATATTGAGGTTGCATAAGTGTGCACACCCTTTTATAACTAGGGGTGTTGCTGTGTTCAAATTTAACCAATAATCTTCAAACTCACTTTAAATTGGAGTCAGCACACACCTGTAAACAATTAAAGTGCCTCTGATCAACTCCAAATAAAGGTTAACGGTTCTAGTAGGCTTGTCCTGATATTTTTGTAGCCACATCTTTCAGCACAAGCCATGGTCCACAAAGAGATGCCAGAGCATCAGAGGTATCTCATTATTCATAGATATCAGTCAAGTGAAGGCTACAAAAGTCATTAAATATACCATGGAACACTTTGAAGACTGTCATCATCAAGTGGAGAAAACATGGCACAACAAGACATTACCAAGAACAAGACATTTGACAAAAATTGATGATAAGACAAGAAGAAAATTGGTCTAGGAGGCTGCCAAGAGGCCGACAGTAGCACTGAAGGAGCTGCAAGAATTTCTGGCAAGTACTGGCTGTGTAGTACATGTGACAACAATCTGCCGACTTCTTCATATGTCTGTGCAAAACAAACATCCAGAAAACATCTAAGCTCTACTTAATTTTCCAAAAATTCATCTGATATCTACCAAACGCATGTGGGAAAATGTGTTATGGTTTAATGAAACCAAGGTTAAACGTTTTGGACATAATTCCAAAAGGTATATTAGGCGCAAAAGCAACACTGCTCGTCACCAAAAGAACAGCATACCTACAGTGAAGCATGGTGGTGGCAGCATCATACTTTGGGGCTGTTTTTCTTCAGCTGGAACTGGGGCTTTATTCAGGGTGGACGGAATTTTGAACAGTTCCAAATACCAGTCAGTATTGGCAAAAACCTTCGGCCTCTGGTAGAAAACTGAAAATGAAAAGGAACTTCATCTTTCAGCACAACAATGACACAAAGGACACATCTAAATCAACAAAAGAATGGCTTCAGCGGTATAAGATTAAGGCTTTGGAATGGTCCAGCCTGAATCCAGACCTGAATCCCATTGAACATCTGTGGGGTAATCTGAAGAGGGCTGGGCACAGGAGATGCCCTCACATTTTGTCAGATTTTGAGCAGTTATGCAAAGAAGAGTGGGCAAATTTTGCCACATCAAGATGTGTCACGCTGATAGGTTCCTACCCAAAAAGACTGAGTGCTGTAATAAATGCAAAAGATGTTGTAACAAAGTATTAGTTATATGTATTTAACCAGGTGATTTTAAGTTTTTTGTTTTATATTTTTTCGCTGTAAAGATTTATGTTTGTTTTTCAATTGCATTGTACAGGTTATAGGTCACATTAAATGTGAAAAAAGTTATGAAATTATTTGTCTTGCTTTAATTTTTTTACAACACAAAAACCTGGCATTTGAACAGGGGTGTGTAGACTTTTTATATCCACTGTATATAGAGCAATGCCAGCATTCAAAATAATAGACAACAAACTGATGGATTGGTCACCAGTAATGTGGGACACTCATTTTCGTCAAAACCTGCTTTCACCTGTTACCTACTCACCTGATTGTAATGAATTTATGAAATGTTCCAAAATATGTGTTCTGTATTGTATTACAATTTCTTAATTCATTTTGAGAATTGAGCAGACTATTCTGCAGATGATGACTTATATGATGAAATTGTGCTGACATGTTTTGAAGAGAACAACCATTACACTGAGAACCAACCAATTAAGATAGATCAACAAGATGCATTCTTTTGGAAAATGTACTAAATGTAGGATGATTGTGTTAAGTGTAGGCTACTTGTACAAAACCATTTGCAAAGATGTACTAAGTGCTTGAGACATGTACAAAGCATTTGAAATGTGATGAAAGCAATGAGAAATGCCATTCTGTTATGAGAAACTGCAAGTTAGTTTGGGAATTTGTCCATGTTATTTTGAGAATGTCATCTCAGTTTCAAGAAATGAGCCAAACCAATGGAGAAAAACTGTAATAGAGCAACAAGCAAACATTTTTTCCATGCAACTGTAATATTTGATTGAATAAATAATATATTGAGAGTTATTTAACATTAAGGAGAAATTACATTCATTTTATATTACATTTGGTTACATTTTATTACATTTATAAGTTACATCTGGCCCTCAGAGGACAGCCAATATGCCAATGTGGCCCTCGGCCAAAATGAGTTTGACACCCCTGCTCTAATCTAACCATTTTTAAAAATATATCTTAGGTGTGAATATATTTAAGGTAAAAAAAAAAAAAAAAAAGAATTTTGACCAAAACATGATCAGTTCCAGGAAAATATAACAATTCTGCTTCCTTTTACATTTTAAATGATTATATTTTTAAGCAGCCATATGACTTCTGGAGTAAAAGAGCTCATGTCATGTGACTGATATACAGGGGTTGGACAATGAAACTCAAACACCTGTCATTTTAGAGTGGGAGGTTTCATGGCTAAATTAGACTAGCCTGGTGGCCAATCTTCATTAATTCCACATTGCACCAGTAAGAGCAGAGTGTGAAGGTTCAATTAGCAGGGTAAGAGCACAGTTCTGCTCAAAATATTGCAATGCACACAACATTATGGGTGATGTACCAGAGTTCAAAAGAGGACAAATTGTTGGGGCACGTCTTGCTGGCGCATCTGTGACCAAGACAGCAAGTCTTTGTGATGCATCAAGAGCCACGATATCCAGGGTAATGTCAGCATACCACCAAGAAGGATTGACCACATCCAACAGGATTAACTGTGGACGCTGTAAGAGGAAGCTGTCTGAAAGGGATGTTCGGGTGCTAACCCGGATTGTATCCAAAAAACATAAAACCACTGAACAAATCACGGCAGAATTCAATGTGCACCTCAACTCTCCTGTTTCCACCAGAACTGTCCGTCACCACAATAAATTGTTGTGATCTAAAACCAGGTGTTTCAGTTTCATTGTCCAACCCCTGTAATTACTGTGTTATAAGACCTGAAAGTGGAACTGACAAAAACGAAGAAAAAACAAACCAAAACAGCCTAGGGTTCAAAGGGTTAAACACATCATCACTCATAAATCTCCGAAACCGTAACTTTACAGTAGAGGAAAGAAATTACATTACATTACATCATATTTGGCAGACGCTTTTGTCCAGTGACTTACAATACAAAAGTAATATTGGTTAAAGGTAAAAACATCTTTAGACAGGGCTTAAAGGAGGTCAAAGGTAAATAATGGGATAGAGGAGTAAAGGAGGGGAAAAAGGAAATGAGGTTAGAAGTAGTGTGTTAGTGTGTTAGAGGTGTTAAGAGAGTAAGTGCTCTTTGAAGAGCTCTGTCTTCAGGAGTTTATTAAAGATAGTGAGAGATTCTCCTGATCTGGTAGTGGAAGGTAGTTAGTTAGAGGTGTTAGGAGAGTAAGTGCTCTTTGAAGAGCTCTGTCTTCAGGAGTTTATTAAAGATAGCAAGAGATTCTCCTGATCTGGTAGTAGAAGGTAGTTAGTTAGAGGTGTTAGGAGAGTACGTGCTCTTTGAAGAGCTCTGTCTTCAGGAGTTTATTAAAGATAGTAAGAGATTCTCCTGATCTGGTAGTAGAAGGAAGTTTGTTCCACCATTGAGAAACACCAAACATTCAAAATGTTCTATGGGAATCAATGTAAAAAGAGTTTATTTCAGGAAATTTTGAATTTTGAATTTCCATTGGTTCATTCGTCAACAAATTATGGCACAGTGTAAGGGACAGTTTGTATGCTCAAATTATGCAGTAAACTAATAATTGAGAAAAACAGAGACAGTATCTACCTTATATAAGATGTTTACCTTTTTCCTGCAGGCTAACATGCATGTTCTGTTCAGTTATTCTTGATGTGCTGAAATGTGATGTGGTATCTGCTGAAGCATATTGTGATATGTATGTTCTGGTATCCCGTGTATTTGTTGTGCCTAATTACTGTGTTATACAGTTTTTCTCAATTGGTTTGGCTCATTTCTTGAAACTGAGATGACATTCCTATAACTAAAAGGTAAATTGGCCAAACAGACTTACAGTTCTTCACAACACTTCAGATAACCAGCAAAATGTCATATGTCTCCCAAAACGTTCATTCTTGCTTCAAAATGAAGTCTTTCTCCCATATAAATAGTCAGTACCATAAAAATGGCATAGATCCTTCTCAATTGCTTTGGCACATTTTCATTAATTTTGTCCATCTGTCAAAATAAACTGGACGGTGCAGCAAAACTACATGGATCCTCATCACTGCTCATATCGCTCCAAAAACAGTTTACCCACGTGTCAAAACTGATTTCCTTTCTCACACAAACCATCAGTGCCCCCAAAATGCATTGTCCCTTTGGCATTGTGTAAGTACTGCAAGTCAAAATGCTTAGATGTTTTGTCTTTATGGCAGAGGTCTAGCTAAAGGAATACAATGTTCACACCACACACACTGCACTCTTTCTGCTGAGGAAATTGTAACTATTTTTATTTACAAGTACATTTTTACACATTACTGTAGGTAGAAAGAAAAGAAAATACTAAGGAAAATGTATCAAACATACTATGTATACAAATTACAAAAACCTGCAAAAACAAAACAAAATACATTACAGTAGGTAAAAAAATAGTCAAGCATCACAAATGCAATACAGTAACATTCTGACTACTCTGTGTCACTCCCCTCTCTCCATCACCTTCCTGGCCATCCATCCGCTGCAGTCTGTTTGGCCATAAATTCTCATCAACATTGCATCTGATATGTTCTTTAGCAATGCACTGTGGGAAGAATGCCTGAGCCATCCTCTACACTGATCGCCACAGGACTATATAATCATTATATCATCACAGGACTATATCATCGTTATATAATCACAGGACTAGCATCAAAGAACTAGCACCAGGCCAAGATGTATACAGTGGATAGAAAAAGTCTACACACCCCTGTTCAAATGGTAGGTTTTTGTGATGTAAAAAAAATTACAATAAGACAAATAATTTCTACCTATAATGTGACCTATAACCTGTACAATGCAATTGAAAAACAAACAGAAATCTTTCAGGGAGGTGAAGTAAAAATAAACAACTGAGATATTGAGGTTGCATAAGTGTGCACACCCTTTTATAACTAGGGGTGTTGCTGTGTTCAAATTTAACCAATAACCTTCAAACTCACTTTAAATTGGAGTCAGCACACACCTGTCAACAATTGAAGTGCCTCTGATCAACTCCAAATAAAGTTTAACTGTTCTAGTAGGCTTGTCCTGATATTTTTGTAGCCACATCTTTCAGCACAAGCCATGGTCCACAAAGAGATGCCAGAGCATCAGAGGTATCTCATTATTCATAGATATCAGTCAAGTGAAGGCTACAAAAGTCATTAAATATACCATGGAACACTTTGAAGACTGTCATCATCAAGTGGAGAAAACATGGCACAACAAGACATTACCAAGAACAAGACATTTGACAAAAATTGATGATAAGACAAGAAGAAAATTGGTCAAGGAGGCTGCCAAGAGGCCGACAGCAGCACTGAAGGAGCTTCAAGAATTTCTGGCAAGTACTGGCTGTGTAGTACATGTGACAACAATCTGCCGACTTCTTCATATGTCTGTGCAAAACAAACATCCAGAAAACATCTAAGCTCTACTTCATTTTCCAAAAATTCATCTGATATCTACCAAACGCATGTGGGAAAATATGTTATGGTTTAATGAAACCAAGGTTAAACGTTTTGGACATAATTCCAAAAGGTATATTAGGCGCAAAAGCAACACTGCTCGTCACCAAAAGAACAGCATACCTACAGTGAAGCATGGTGGTGGCATGGGGCTTTATTCAGGGTGGACGGAATTTTGAACAGTTCCAAATACCAGTCAGTATTGGCAAAAACCTTTGGCCTCTGGTAGAAAACTGAAGATGAAAAGGAACTTCATCTTTCAGCACAACAATGACACAAAGGACACATCTAAATCAACAAAAGAATGGCTTCAGCGGTATAAGATTAAGGCTTTGGAATGGCCCAGCCTGAATCCAGACCTGAATCCCATTGAACATCTGTGGGGTAATCTGAAGAGGGCTGGGCACAGGAGATGCCCTCACATTTTGTCAGATTTTGAGCAGTTATGCAAAGAAGAGTGGGCAAATTTTGCCACATCAAGATGTGTCACGCTGATAGGTTCCTACCCAAAAAGACTGAGTGCTGTAAAAAATGCAAAAGATGTTGCAACAAAGTATTAGTTATATGTATTTAACCAGGTGATTTTAAGTTTTTTTGTTTTTTGTTTTTCAATTGCATTGTACAGGTTATAGGTCACATTAAATGTGAAAAAAGTTATGAAATTATTTGTCTTGCTTTAATTTTTTTACAACACAAAAACCTGGCATTTGAACAGGGGTGTGTAGACTTTTTATATCCACTGTATATAGAGCAATGCCAGCATTCAAAATAATAGACAACAAACTGATGGATTGGTCACCAGTAATGTGGGACACTCATTTTCGTCAAAACCTGCTTTCACCTGTTACCTACTCACCTGATTGTAATGAATTTATGAAATGTTCCAAAATATGTGTTCTGTATTGTATTACAATTTCTTAATTCATTTTGAGAATTGAGCAGACTATTCTGCAGATGATGACTTATATGATGAAATTGTGCTGACATGTTTTGAAGAGAACAACCATTACACTGAGAACTAACCAATTAAGATAGATCAACAAGATGCATTCTTTTGGAAAAAGTACTAAATGTAGGATGATTGTGTTAAGTGTAGGCTACTTGTACAAAACCATTTGCAAAGATGTACTAAGTGCTTGAGACATGTACAAAGCATTTGAAATGTGATGAAAGCAATGAGAAATGCCATTCTGTTATGAGAAACTGCAAGTTAGTTTGGGAATTTGTCCATGTTATTTTGAGAATGTCATCTCAGTTTCAAGAAATGAGCCAAACCAATGGAGAAAAACTGTAAGACCTGTTGCAAACACAAGTATTTTGTTGCTAAATTTAGTGACTTTTTACACCCCTCTAGTGAGTTACTAGCGACTAGCGACAGCGGTACTACCGGTAAAGAGTGAAAGATTATTTAACTGAATCCAATCCAGATGGTTTGGGGTGAGCTGGACCGCAGAGAGAAGAAGGCAAAGGGGCAACAAGTGAAAATAAACACCTCTGGGAACTCCTTCAGTATAAACCATTCCAGGTGATCACCTCTTGAAGCTCATTGAGAGAATGATGCCAAGAGTGTGCAAAGCAGTTATTAGAGCAAAGGGTGGCTATTTTGAAGAAACTAGAATATAAAAAAGGTTTTCAGTTATTTCAAGTACATAAAACTCCACGTGTTCTTTCATAGTTTTGATGCCTTCAGTGAGAATCTACAATGTAAATAGTCATGAAAATAAAAAAACAGATATAGTGTGTCCAAACTATACAAATATAGGTAATATATTACAGTTTTTCTCCATTGGTTTGGCTCATTTCTTGAAACTGAGATGACATTCTCAAAATAACATGGACAAATTCCCAAACTAACTTGCAGTTTCTCATAACAGAATGGCATTTCTCATTGCTTTCATCACATTTCAAATGCTTTGTACATGTCTCAAGCACTTAGTACATCTTTGCAAATGGTTTTGTACAAGTAGCCTACACTTAACACAATCATCCTACATTTAGTACATTTTCCAAAAGAATGCATCTTGTTGATCTATCTTAATTGGTTAGTTCTCAGTGTAATGGTTGTTCTCTTCAAAACATGTCAGCACAATTTCATCATATAAGTCATCATCTGCAGAATAGTCTGCTCAATTCTCAAAATGAATTAAGAAATTGTAATACAATACAGAACACATATTTTGGAACATTTCATAAATTCATTACAATCAGGTGAGTAGGTAACAGGTGAAAGCAGGTTTTGACGAAAATGAGTGTCCCACATTACTGGTGACCAATCCATCAGTTTGTTGTCTATTATTTTGAATGCTGGCATTGCTCTATATACAGTGGATATAAAAAGTCTACACACCCCTGTTCAAATGCCAGGTTTTTGTGTTGTAAAAAAAATTAAAGCAAGACAAATAATTTCATAACTTTTTTCACATTTAATGTGACCTATAACCTCTACAATGCAATTGAAAAACAAACATAAATCTTTACAGCGAAAAAATATAAAACAAAAAACTTAAAATCACCTGGTTAAATACATATAACTAATACTTTGTTGCAACATCTTTTGCATTTTTTACAGCACTCAGTCTTTTTGGGTAGGAACCTATCAGCGTGACACATCTTGATGTGGCAAAATTTGCCCACTCTTCTTTGCATAACTGCTCAAAATCTGACAAAATGTGAGGGCATCTTCTGTGCCCAGCCCTCTTCAGATTACCCCACAGATGTTCAATGGGATTCAGGTCTGGATTCAGGCTGGGCCATTCCAAAGCCTTAATCTTATACCGCTGAAGCCATTCTTTTGTTGATTTAGATGTGTCCTTTGTGTCATTGTTGTGCTGAAAGATGAAGTTCCTTTTCATCTTCAGTTTTCTACCAGAGGCCGAAGGTTTTTGGCAATACTGACTGGTATTTGGAACTGTTCAAAATTCCGTCCACCCTGAATAAAGCCCCAGTTCCAGCTGAAGAAAAACAGCCCCAAAGTATGATGCTGCCACCACCATGCTTCACTGTAGGTATGCTGTTCTTTTGGTGACGAGCAGTGTTGCTTTTGCGCCTAATATACCTTTTGGAATTATGTCCAAAACGTTTAACCTTGGTTTCATTAAACCATAACACATTTTCCCACATGCGTTTGGTAGATATCAGATGAATTTTTGGAAAATGAAGTAGAGCTTAGATGTTTTCTGGATGTTTGTTTTGCACAGACATATGAAGAAGTCGGCAGATTGTTGTCACATGTCAGCCAGTACTTGCCAGAAATTCTTGCAGCTCCTTCAGTGCTGCTGTCGGCCTCTTGGCAGCCTCCTTGACCAATTTTCTTCTTGTCTTATCATCAATTTTTGTCAAATGTCTTGTTCTTGGTAATGTCTTGTTGTGCCATGTTTTCTCCACTTGATGATGACAGTCTTCAAAGTGTTCCATGGTATATTTAATGACTTTTGTAGCCTTCACTTGACTGATATCTATGAATAATGAGATACCTCTGATGCTCTGGCATCTCTTTGTGGATCATGGCTTGTGCTGAAAGATGTGGCTACAAAAATATCAGGACAAGCCTACTAGAACAGTTAAACTTTATTTGGAGTTGATCAGAGGCACTTTAATTGTTGACAGGTGTGTGCTGACTTCAATTTAAAGTGAGTTTGAAGGTTATTGGTTAAATTTGAACACAGCAACACCCCTAGTTATAAAAGGGTGTGCACACTTATGCAACCTCAATATCTCAGTTGTTTATTTTTACTTCACCTCCCTGAAAGATTTCTGTTTGTTTTTCAATTGCATTGTACAGGTTATAGGTCACATTATAGGTAGAAATGATTTGTCTTACAGTTTTTCTCCATTGGTTTGGCTCATTTCTTGAAACTGAGATGACATTCTCA
Source organism: Astyanax mexicanus (assembly GCF_023375975.1). Lineage (NCBI taxonomy): Eukaryota > Metazoa > Chordata > Actinopteri > Characiformes > Acestrorhamphidae > Astyanax > Astyanax mexicanus. The sequence goes on from NC_064419.1 coordinate 15,503,753, forward strand.
AAATAACATGGACAAATTCCCAAACTAACTTGCAGTTTCTCATAACAGAATGGCATTTCTCATTGCTTTCATCACATTTCAAATGCTTTGTACGTGTCTCAAGCACTTAGTACATCTTTGCAAATGGTTATGTACAAGTATCCTACACTTAACACAATAATCCTACATTTAGTACATTTTCCAAAAGAATGCATCTTGTTGATCTATCTTAATTGGTTAGTTCTCAGTGTAATGGTTGTTCTCTTCAAAACATGTCAGCACAATTTCATCATATAAGTCATCATCTGCAGAATAGTCTGCTCAATTCTCAAAATGAATTAAGAAATTGTAATACAATACAGAACACATATTTTGGAACATTTCATAAATTCATTACAATCAGGTGAGTAGGTAACAGGTGAAAGCAGGTTTTGACGAATATGAGTGTCCCACATTACTGGTGACCAATCCATCAGTTTGTTGTCTATTATTTTGAATGCTGGCATTGCTCTATATACAGTGGATATAAAAAGTCTACACACCCCTGTTCAAATGCCAGGTTTTTGTGTTGTAAAAAAATTAAAGCAAGACAAATAATTTCATAACTTTTTTCACATTTAATGTGACCTATAACCTGTACAATGCAATTGAAAAACAAACATAAATCTTTACAGCGAAAAAATATAAAACAAAAAACTTAAAATCACCTGGTTAAATACATATAACTAATACTTTGTTGCAACATCTTTTGCATTTATTACAGCACTCAGTCTTTTTGGGTAAGAACCTATCAGCGTGACACATCTTGATGTGGCAAAATTTGCCCACTCTTCTTTGCATAACTGCTCAAAATCTGACAAAATGTGAGGGCATCTCCTGTGCCCAGCCCTCTTCAGATTACCCCACAGATGTTCAATGGGATTCAGGTCTGGATTCAGGCTGGGCCATTCCAAAGCCTTAATCTTATACCGCTGAAGCCATTCTTTTGTTGATTTAGATGTGTCCTTTGTGTCATTGTTGTGCTGAAAGATGAAGTTCCTTTTCATCTTCAGTTTTCTACCAGAGGCCGAAGGTTTTTGCCAATACTGACTGGTATTTGGAACTGTTCAAAATTCCGTCCACCCTGAATAAAGCCCCAGTTCCAGCTGAAGAAAAACAGCCCCAAAATATGATGCTGCCACCACCATGCTTCACTGTAGGTATGCTGTTCTTTTGGTGACGAGCAGTGTTGTTTTTGCGCCTAATATACCTTTTGGAATTATGTCCAAAACGTTTAACCTTGGTTTCATTAAACCATAACACATTTTCCCACATGCGTTTGGTAGATATCAGATGAATTTTTGGAAAATTAAGTAGAGCTTAGATGTTTTCTGGATGTTTGTTTTGCACAGACATATGAAGAAGTCGGCAGATTGTTGTCACATGTTCTACACAGCCAGTACTTGCCAGAAATTCTTGCAGCTCCTTCAGTGCTGCTCCTCCTTGACCAATTTTCTTCTTGTCATCATCAATTTTTGTCAAATGTCTTGGTAATGTCTTGTTGTGCCATGTTTTCTCCACTTGATGATGACAGTCTTCAAAGTGTTCCATGGTATATTTAATGACTTTTGTAGCCTTCACTTGACTGATATCTATGAATAATGAGATACCTCTGATGCTCTGGCATCTCTTTGTGGACCATGGCTTGTGCTGAAAGATGTGGCTACAAAAATATCAGGACAAGCCTACTAGAACAGTTAAACTTTATTTGGAGTTGATCAGAGGCACTTTAATTGTTGACAGGTGTGTGCTGACTCCAATTTAAAGTGAGTTTGAAGGTTATTGGTTAAATTTGAACACAGCAACACCCCTAGTTATAAAAGGGTGTGCACACTTATGCAACCTCAATATCTCAGTTGTTTATTTTTACTTCACCTCCCTGAAAGATTTCTGTTTGTTTTTCAATTGCATTGTACAGGTTATAGGTCACATTATAGGTAGAAATTATTTGTCTTATTGTAATTTTTTTTACATCACAAAAACCTACCATTTGAACAGGGGTGTGTAGACTTTTTCTATCCACTGTATACATCTTGGCCTGGTGCTAGTTCTTTGATGCTAGTCCTGTGATTATATAACGATGATATAGTCCTGTGATGATATAATGATTATATAGTCCTGTGGCGATCAGTGTAGAGGATGGCTCAGGCATTCTTCCCACAGTGCATTGCTAAAGAACATATCAGATGCAATGTTGATGAGAATTTATGGCCAAACAGACTGCAGCGGATGGATGGCCAGGAAGGTGATGGAGAGAGGGGAGTGACACAGAGTAGTCAGAATGTTTTGTATTTGTGATGCTTGACTATTTTTTTACCTACTGTAATGTATTTTGTTTTGTTTTTGCAGGTTTTTGTAATTTGTATTCATAGTATATTTGATACATTTTCCTTAGTATTTTCTTTTCTTTCTACCTACAGTAATGTGTAAAAATGTACTTGTAAATAAAAATAGTTACAATTTCCTCAGCAGAAAGAGTGCAGTGTGTGTGGTGTGAACATTGTATTTATTTAGCTAGACCTCTGCCATAAAGACAAAACATCTAAGCATTTTGACTTGCAGTACTTACACAATGCCAAAGGGACAATGCATTTTGGGGGCACTGATGATTTGTGTGAGAAAGGAAATCAGTTTTGACACGTGGGTAAACTGTTTTTGGAGCGATATGAGCAGTGATGAGGATCCATGTAGTTTTGCTGCACCGTCCAGTTTATTTTGACAGATGGACAAAATTAATGAAAATGTGCCAAAGCAATTGAGAAGGATCTATGCCATTTTTATGGTACTGACTATTTATATGGGAGAAAGACTTCATTTTGAAGCAAGAATGAACGTTTTGGGAGACATATGACATTTTGCTGGTTATCTGAAGTGTTGTGAAGAACTGTAAGTCTGTTTGGCCAATTTACCTTTTAGTTATAGGAATGTCATCTCAGTTTCAAGAAATGAGCCAAACCAATTGAGAAAAACTGTAATATCTTTAAAATATGAAGATCATTTTTTTTTCTTTTGGTTTATGCTTTATATGGTGGCTTATGGGACTCAAGTGTAAAAATAAAATACATAATAAACTATAAAAACTAACTTTATTATAATTTCCTCTCATTATATCTGACTGGACAGCCAAGATCAATTCCCTAATAGTTTTATCTTCCATTGATGTGTCCTAAATGAGAATCGGTCTGTGTGAATTCAGTCACATCAGTGAGTTAGCTTGGCAGCTAACAGGAAGGTTAGGTTAAAGGTAAGTTGTGGTTAGCTTGCCTGCTAATGTCAGAACCTTTGTGATAATGGACTTGAATATACATCTCTGGAAAAAGTAAGAGAGCACTTCAGTTTCTGAATCAGTTTCTATAATTTTGCTATTTATAGGTTTATGTTTGAGTAAAATGAACATTGTTGTTTTATTCTATAAACTACAGACAACATTTCTCCCAAATTCCAAATACAAATATTGTCATTTAGAGCATTTATTTGTAGAAACATTAGAAATGCAGAGCTTTCAAACCTCAATTAATGCAAAGAAAACATATTCATAAAGATCAGAAAACCTTAGAAGAGTTCAGAAATCAATATTTGGTGGAATAACCCAGTTTTTTCCTGTCATCTAAGCAACAGGTGCTACTTAGAATAATCTAAAATATAAAACATATTCTGGTTTGGTAAACAATTTTTTGTTTACTAAATTATTCCATATATTTTTTGTATAGTTTGGACGACTTTAGTTTTAATCCACAATCATTTTAAAATAATGATAAAACTTTTGACTTGGCAGAGCAATGCTTCATCACTTTCTATCCTGTTTCGTGTCTCTTTTGTCTGTCTGTGTTTGTCCTGCCCTCCTGTTTGTTTATTTACTGTTATTATTTCCCACATGGCCCTGTGTGTTTCTCCATTCGCCCTAGCCCTGTAGCTCTGCCCCCTCGTTACCTGCTCCTAGGTGTTTCCTGTTTCCTTTCATGTGTGTATATAGCCCTTTTGTGGTGTTTATCACGCTAGTCAGGTTGTTTCTGTGTTTCTTTGTATTGAGTCTTATTGTATCTGAGTGTCTTTGTTATTAAGTTAAGTTTTATTTTTTATGTTTGTAAATAAATTACTTACCTGCATTTGTGTCTGGAATGTGCGTCCTCTCCCTGCACACGCTGACACATTACATCATTACAAAACAGGTAAGTACATTATTATTTTGTGTACGAACCTGCGTAACTCACATTATAAAGATTAGCATATAGTATATACCTTATAGTAACAGTGTTTAGTGTTTATGTAATTGGAACACAGCCTAGAAGTAAGCCAAGTGTCACAGTTCCCTTTTCTATTCCTGCCTCCTTTAACCTGCAAAACTCCCAGAATTCTGAGGGAATGCAGGAGACTACAGAATACATTCTGTTAAGTAATCACAGGGATGGTTGGAGATGAGTTGCACTCTGTCCTGGTGGTCAGCAAAAGCAGACAGTTGCTGTTTCTGCAGAAGAAATCCCCTTTGTTCTGCATGAAACTGCATAAAAATGAATATGATGAACAGAGATGTTTCTCTAAGAGAAGTGATTTTTAGAGAAAAGAGCAGCTAAATCTCAAAGCACTGACGACTGCATGTATTATTTAAAGAGGAAATTAATGAAGAAATAAATATTATATGAAAATGATTCAATATTCCTTCTCCTACTGTGAAATTCCTTCTCCTACATAATACTTAAATGCTTTAAAAATTTTTGGATTGCATTATCTTGTTTTATAATAATAATAATAATAATAATAATAATATTAATAATAATAATAATACATTCTTAAATGGAAACTTCTACAGAGAAATACATACATCATACATCACTGCTGTGGGCGGAGCTTCTAGCCAGTGTGTGCCTGTCTCTTAGGTTGCTCTGCTCACTAGAAGCAAATGCAGGAAGTGTCTGCAAAAGCGTAAAGCATGCAGCCGGACAAGCCTAGTAAACAGAGCTCATCAGAGATTAACATATTCTTTTTAATGCATTAGACTACAGAAAATTAGCTTTTATTCAACATACTTTTGCTCTCTGGGTCGTGAGTTCCCTAAAGATCTAATTCAAATGGAGGGAAATAACATTTTCATTATGGTATATTATGATTAGTGTTTTCAAATTTATTGTGCAGATTAATCATGTTACCAGAGCTGGTCCGTCACATGCTATAGGCAAATGCTAGGGGTGCTGTCTATCCATTAGGGGTAAAATTGTACCTTTTACTATTTTTAAAAACAAAGCCCACATCACCATAACTTAATAATCTAATAATATTCACCCTATTTTATGTTATGTTCATAGGCTGTTTGGCATCACCCTAATAAAAATACATATTCTCAAAGCACGCACACACCGGCACGGTTTCTTTCCAAGCTGTTGAATGTGGAATACGGAGCTAGTCATTGGTGTAGGAACCAGGGGGATATATCAGAAATAGGTGGAAAAAATAATAGATCCCACAAATAGTACCGCAGGAAAAGCTGAAATAGTTTTAAAATAAACTTTTATTATGAAAGCCTGTTTTGTGTGCTGTGTTTGTTGTTAGAAACTGGCTCTGGTTGTTATGGGGTCTTTTACTTTGTTTAGGCTTGAGTCCAGATGCCTGTTCAGAAATGTCCTACAGTCAACAGCAGCTTTACTGATTTGAGCTTTCACCTCACTGGACGTCTGGGACAAAATACTGCAATGAAAACAGCTTCTGGATAATGTCTGCTAATGTCTTGTTCTGCTAACAGACAAGGTGGGTTTAGGTTATCTAAAGTTTATATTAACTTCTGCCAAAAATCTCTATGAAACGTAAAGTTACATTCTTTTTTTTTTTTAAAGGACACCATCATAAGATGTGCTCTCAGTAGTGCATTGTGTTCCAGAGTGTGCTGTTCAGAACACAGCCTTACTGTCTAACATTTCATTTCATTATTTCATTTTAGCATTACGCCACCAAAAAAAAGACACGACGCAACTGAGTTTTTTTTTTTAAAGAGTGGAGTAAGTGTAAACAAACAACAGAATTGACATGCCAATACATATTGATAATAATAGTAACAATAATAATTATAATTATCATAATAATAATAATTACTAAATCTGTTATATTATTTAAAATATTGTATTATTAGGTGATAACTGATCAGTTTTTGTCATATATATATATATATATATATATATATATATATATATCCTAAGTTTGATTTAACTAATAATAAACAGAAGTACAAAAAACAAATTGTATTTTGTTTATTTATATGTTATTAACTTTCCACAAATGTTGTTCTTTAGTCATATATATATTATGGGCTATATTATGGGCCCCCCTTCCCAAATGTCAAACCCACTCTTGTGCCTTTGGAGCTAGACTTTTTATTTCCTCTCTTAAAGCTCATTTCATTACTTGTTGGGTACTAATTAAGGTAGTATTACCCACACAAAAACATATAAAAAATAGTTGTGGGCTGTATTAGGTTGGATGTTTCAATAAAAAAATTCTAAAATAAAAAATAAAAATTAGCAATAGAAGAAAACCTTGGTCATCGTTTTTTCTCTTGAAAATGTAGATGTAAGTAAAATCATTCAGCATTCAGTACTGATGGCCAGTGCAGTGAAAATCAATAGATAGAATGAATTTCAACTAACCACACTTTTCATATTTGGAACTGTTTTTAACTAAATGATTTATGATTTAAGAAAATATAATAATAATAAGATGAAGAAAAAGAAGAATTTGTGGCTTTGTGGCATTGTGATGGATTTGTACTGTGCACTTTATAGGAAGTGTCTCAGTGACTGTAGTGCTGGCAGTAGCTGTGCACTTAATCATAATGTATCATATTTGACAGAATATGCTGGATTTGCACGTGTAAATCTTCCATAAATCAAGAAACACTGGAGGAAAGCGCAGATTAAAGAAGCTGCATGTCAGCCACAGTTATGAGTGCCAGTGTTGCGAGTAATCCCCCGTGCCTGGCATGCTAATGTGCTTGTGTGTCAAATCAGGTTTTTTGCTGTCGTCTCTTGTCTCTGAGAGATTGGCATGAATAGGATTAGCCGAGATTAAACAATACAGCTTTTGCTTGTAGTTCTGGATGGTGTCAGACATTTCCTGCCCTACAGAACTTTCTATAGACCTTTATAGACACAAGATATTTGGTTATGGATTTAGATTGTTTTTATTTTTTGTAATTAATGGATTGTGCAGTGTGTTGCAAATCAGCTGCACTATACTGAGGTGTATGTACAGTATGAATGCATGACTGGGTTTACAGGACAATACCACAAGTTTAAAGGAGAACTCTGGTGTAAAATTGACTTTTGTTGCAGTAAACGTACTTACCTTTGATGAATAGCACAACTCCTTTCTCCCACAGCGTTCTGAAATCCAGAAATGTTAACAGTTTTTCTAAACACCCTTCAGACTGAGTGACATGGGGCATAATTTGCCCCGATAAATCTCTTTATCCAGCTCAAAGTAGCTCCACTCCTGCTTACTAGAATCCGGAGAGCCCTGACATTTAAAACGAGGCATTAATAACTTAGTGCACACTAATAAATAAAAGAATCATAATCAATAATTGGTATTTATTAAAGTATATGTTGTCTGATGTGTTTATCAGAATAACGGTACCACTTTAAAATAAGACTACCTTTATAAAGGGTTTATAAATGGTTTACAATTAGTTTATCAATGGTTACTAATTAGGTTGTAAATGCCTTAAAAATCATTAATAATCACTTATAACACATATGTAGAGAGGGCAACATTATAGATGGCTGTGGGTTCACTACTTGGCAAACAACAGGTCTACGTACATCTCTATGTATGTGTTATAACTGATTATTAACTGATAATCAACTTAATTAGTAACCATTAATAAACTAATTGTAAACCATTTATAAACCCTTTATAAAGGTAGTCTCATTTTAAAGTGGTACCACCAGAATAACTGTTTTGGTCCAGTTAGAAATATACTTCATCAAATATGGAGCTGGAAAATACATGACTGAATAATTCTGAACAGTAAAAAGTATATAAATAACAGGCTGGATAATAATTCTATATCTATATTTAATAAAATCTAAAATATTTTAACAAAAGTGAGGCCCATATTAAACTGGTATTAAACCAGTTAAACGAATGATCATTTCATCCACAGCGCTACAAATAACACAATAAATCCAAAGTGTCTGTTTATACACACATTGACAGAAATCCAAGGACACACCAATCACTTTAATACAGCGCTGAGTCTCAGAATAGAGCAAGTCTTAAAGGGCTTTTTGTGCTTTACTGTGTGGTAAGAGAAAGAGAGAGGGAGATAAAAAGATGTTCCCGCACTTTGACCCTGTGCAGTGTTTCAAAACCAATACCCCCTTTTTACCCTCCTCATTTTTCTTTGGAGTATAAAAATCCATTGTGTTATCTAAGAGGTTTCTTAAGTAAAAAAAAACCCATCATAAGCCCATAAATGTTCCCTTGGCATGCTCTCCACCAGTCTTTCACACTGTTTTTTTTATGTGACATTATGCCACTCCTGATCTTACTCCAGTCTTTTGCAAACTTCAGCCTGGCTCGTCTTTTTCTTCTCATTGATGAAGATCCTTTTTCTAGCTTGAGTTCTGCCTCTAAGAGATTCATTTTTAACTGTTTTTTTTCCATGCACTTCACCCCAGCTGCTATTTGCCATTCTTTTTATAGGTCACTTGATGTCATCCTGCGGTTGATGACTGACATTTGAATAAGTTGACAGTCAATGTCCAGACCTGAACCCCATATTAAAAAATGTTTGAAATGTAATCAAGAGGAAGACAGTTGGTCACAAGCCATCAAATAAAGCTGAACTGCTTGAATTTCTGTGTCACAAGTGACTTAAGGTCTCACCCAAAAGCAGTGTGAAAGACTGGTGGAGAGCATGCCAGGACGCATGAAAGATGTGATTTAAAATCAGGGTTATTCCACAAAACATTGATTTGTAAACTCTTAAAACATTAGCATTGTTGTTTCTAAATGGATATGAACTGTTTTGTTTGCATTACTTGAGGTCTGGAAGCATTTGTTTTATTACTAATATTTTGACAATTTCTCATTTTCTGCAAATAAATTCTCTAAATGACAATATTTTATTTAAAAAAATCAGTGTCAGTAGTTTATAGAATAAACAACAATGTTCATTTTACTTATCCATATACCTGTAAATAGCAAAATCAGAGAAACTGATCATTTTGAAGTGGTCTGTTTATGTTCTGAATGTCCTGAACATAAAGTATGATCAAACATTTTTAGAAACAATTTTGTCAGTAGGAAGTAATTGCTATTTGTACATAATCATTTAAAACAAACATCACTGTTCATTGAATGGTTATTAGTTGTTGTTGTGGTTACAGTGGAACCTTACCGCAGTAAAACGTCAGTCACTGCAGTAAACTGATTCTCTGTAGTTAATTACAAATTTGATTTAGCTCTTGTTGAGGGGCGGGTGGGGATCCTGTGGCACTTTCTTCTGTGTTTCTCCACATTCAGTAAATTTCATTTGCTCATTGATGGACTTGGCGTCTTTCTTGCCACTGGCTCTTCTGTGCTTCCCAGAACCTCATGGATGAAATGGTCCATGGCCTCAGAGCTGCAGTTGAGCACTAGTCCATCCCTTTATGGCATTTAGCAGATGCTCCTATCCAGATCGACCTATAATCTGCTTTGTTATTCAGTTAGAATATCTAAATGGACCCCAAATTCAAGATACAAATTATGTAGTTAATACATTACTTTAATCACAAATACAATAAAATGGGAAATACATACATTGATGAAACAAAACATTATGACCAACCACAGATACTTTAAAAAGTCTGATCATTTTTTTTCAAGCAGCTTGGGTCTAATAGGAGAACTTCTGTTTTATCTTTATTTGATAGGAGAAATGTGTGTGACATCCAGGATTTTAGTCTCAGTTTGTCATCAGGTTTGTCTGATATGAAGAGCTCCAAAATATCTGCATAAAAATAAAAATGAACATCGTGTTTTCTAAAGACTTAGCCCAGTAATATATATTTTTAATTAGTTAAATATTACTCAACTACTTTGAGTTAGATGAACATTTGCACCCACTAATACACTCAGATGGGCTCCTTGGGTAGAATCAACTTTTATTGCCACATAAACAACCTTTAGTGTTGAAAATTGGTCAAAATGATGTCAGTTGTCATTTCATTGCTGGTATAATTTTGAACTGTATAATGATACATGGTTGTGAATGAGTGATCAAAATACTTTGCCTTTGTCTTATAAATATGATCTTTATTATCATTTTATTAACAATTTTTATATTTTGATCATAAGACCTGTCACATTCTTGTCCTATTCTGTGTCCTTCCTGTTTGTTTCTGTCTCTGGTGTTCCCACATGTGTCATTTGTAACTCCGCCCCCTCGTTACCCTACCCAGATGTCTCCTGTTTCACTTCTGTGTGTATATAGCACCTTTGTTTCAAGTCGAGTCAAGATGCTTTTATTGTCATTACATCTGAGTACAGGTACACAGTGTATGAAATTACATATGACGATATAACATTTCAATAAATACAACAGACAGGACAGTGCAGTACGGATACGGTTTCTAGCATGGTGGTCAGTTCTTGTTTGTGTTTCACGTCTGTTAAATTGCTCTATTTGTTTCTCTGTCTGCAAATTATCTGCCTCGTCTCCCTGCTGCAATCTTAAGACCACTTCATATCTAAATTAAAGTTAAATTTGTGTTTGTTTTTTAGTCTTCAGTCTTAATCTTTTTTAAGGATTTTTTTAGGTGTTTTTGAGTATTGAAGGTTCTATAATGAAGCACAGTCTTAATTAAAGTTCATATTGTAACTAGATAATATAATGTAGTAATGTAGAATAAAAAGGGAAACATAGTCAATAAGTCTCAAATTTTAAGAATAAGGCATTAAAAACATATTGCAATATCAACATTGATACATTTTTCTAAATAGAAACAGTTTATTGTCGATTTAATAGATAGATTATGTTGATTCAACCATGAAAAAATGCCAATGACCGTCTCCAATAAACGTCGCCTCGCTTTGCCAAACATTCACACAAAGCAATCCAGACTGTTCAGATCAGGAGAATCTCTCACTATCTTTAATAAACTCCTGAAGACAGAGCTCTTCAAAGAGCACTTACTCTCCTAACACCTCTAACTAACTACCTTCTACTACCAGATCAGGAGAATCTCTCACTATCTTTAATAAACTCCTGAAGACAGAGCTCTTCAAAGAGCACCTACTCTCCTAACACCTCTAACACACTAACTACTTCTAACCTCATTTCCTTCGTCCCCTCCTTCACTTCTCTATCCTATTATTTCCCTTCGACCTCCTTTAAGCCCACAGAGAAGTGTGGTTTGACTGGGGTTTATATAGAGGGCTGCACAGGTGAGGGATTCTGGGAGTTGGAGTTTTGAGATAGAACTGTACCATTTCTTCTCCTATGTCTACCAGCCCCCTGCAGTGTAGCCATGCCCATCACAGTATCAGTATAATGCTTTTTTTTTTTTTAACAGACAGTAATACATGTTAACGGTCAGTCCATCTTGTGTTCTATAGTCCCTTCTGAGGAAACTGGTGCAGTCTGTAGTAAATTAATTACAAGCATTAATACGCTTTGGAAAATAACATTAATAGCATGTAATGCACATGTAGCACATTTCTCAGTAACATGTAATATTAGCGTGTCTTATAAGATATCATGCATGCTTCCTAGTGCTGGGCGGTATAACCAAAAATGTACATCACAGTATTTTTCAAGATTCGGTTTTACGGTATATCACAGGATTTTTATTTGATCTTATTTTTTTATTTTGCATGACTATATTTTTATATAGGTTTGTGACTTACTGTACTGTTAGAAGTACATATGATATAAAACACTAAGTCTTTAAATTAAGGCTTTCATTACTACTGGGTTTACTTTGTCCCACAAAATTCCACAATATATGAAGAAATCAGATTGCATTACAGAAAAAACAGATGAAGAATAAAAGAAATAGACCTAAAAAGACATACGCCCACAATTTTAACAAAACTTCCTTTTTAAATAGTTCCATAAACACTATAAATGGTCCTAAAATACTTATACTTTTTCAAAAGCTCTATTGCAGTCAGACACATGTTTAATATCAATTTATAGTGTTTTTCTGAAGCCATTAAAGGCATTACAGTATTATAATCAGCTACAGTCCTATTTTTTCTCCAGTTAACAAATACATTTAATTAAAATGATCCTTTAAGTCTACAGTATTAATATATTTAAAAGGGCTATAGCTACTTCCTCGTATCTAGAGTTTTAGTGAGTTTAATCTCTTCTGCTGAATAAATGACCGGTTCTGGGATTGGATCGTTTGGAGTACTAGAGGAACATTTATCTGAGCTGTGGATCGATTTTACTATTCCTGTCCGTATTCATGTCTATTCTCCAGTCACTGCAGTATGTTAGCTTGTTATGCTAACTGGCTAGCGTTATCTAGCGAGCTGTGTGTCTTCTTTGGCGGTGCTGTTCTACACCGCAGTGCCTCTAGTGGTATGGTGGTATAGGAAAAATCCATACCACTCAAAAGCCTCTTCTTTATAGTATACTGTATGAACTGGTATACTGCCCAGAACTAGTCCTTCCTTTCAGTATTATACTGGATTCTCATGCAAATTTACTGTGGCTTTCCAGAATGCCATTTATAGGACGTGCTTTCAACACTCGAGCCCTACTGCAAAATCTGCAGGAACTGCGTGAGAAAGGCACCTCTACAACTCCATGCCAAGATGTCTGGCATGTTGCATTACACATGCAACACACTCTTGTCACCCTTGTGCCTGGCGCTATCTTGGCTCAGGGGGATATCTGAACTTCACCCACCACCACACTTCAATTAACTCAGTCATGTGTTTCCACTCACTTTTATTTGCTCCACTTATGAGAGGGTGGAGTGGCACAACACATCCCAACAAGCCTCTTCTCCCCAACATCATATTTAGATGGCAAGGTCCACATTCACAAAAAGATGCTGTAAGGTCCACTAAATATGAAAGTACTATGCAAATGTATTGAAGTGGCTCAATAACTATGAAAAATATATGGAATTCCAGAGAACCCTTGTTTTGAGACACTATACACTATATTACTTATACACAATATTTTTAAAAGTATTGCTGTGTTTGGTGATGTGAAGTTTGGACGGAGCTTCTTAGCCATGAGCACCATTCTATGAGTCTCTCTACGCTCTACGGTTCTTGAGCTGTTCTGAAGCTACATGAAGTTTGTGTAGTGATGTAGTTACTCTGCAGAAAGTTGGTGAACTCTGTGCACTGTGCTCCTCAGCATCCGCTGACCCCGCTTTGTTATTTTACACTGACAGAGCGAGTGGCTGTCGTTCCCAGTCTCTTCCACTGTGTTATAATATCACTGACAGTTGGCTGTGGAATATTTAGTAGTGAGGAAATTTCATGACTAAAATTAAGTTTGGCTCTTATCTGAGGTGCTGTTAACTTGATGTTTCTGAGGCTGATAGCTTTGAAGAATGTATCCGATGCAACACACATTTTTTCTTAAAGTAATCTTTACTAAATTGAGTAGTTCTTGCCATAATCTGGATTAGAACATTGCTTAAATAGAGCTATTCACTGTAAAACTGTAACTCTACCTCTTCACAACTTTACAACTGATGCTCTCAAATACATTAAGAGACAAGAAATTAAAGTAATTAACTCTTAATAAATTCAGCACAGCTGTTAACTGAAAGCCTGAATTCCAGGTGACTCCACCTCATAAAGCTGACTGAGAAAATCCAGCCAAGATGGGCAAAAATGCCATTCGAGCAAGAGATTCCTACTTTTAAGAATTTAAAATCTAAAACGTATTCTAGCTTTTTTTTTGTTTGTTTACTTAATGATTCCATTCTGATGTTTTTCTTCATAGTTTGGATGTTTTTATTATTAATCCGCAATGCAGAACATTTTAAAATAATGAAAAACTACTTAATTTGAACTCCAAACTCCAAACTTTTGGCTGCTACTGTAAAAAAAAAAAAAAAAGACAAATATTGCTATTCCCTTACAAACCAGATTAACACAAAACACTTTCTGTTCTGAACTTACTTTTGTGTCTATGTTAATATCAAATCAGACATAAAATGAATGTTAATATAGCCGTTAAAGGTAAAATACAGTCCAGCTAAGCATGCAAGTGTACACTTTTGTAAGACTAGGCTCTCCATGGTAGGATATTAACTAGGTAGCTAAGCTAAGCAGGCTACTCTAAAGAGCTACAACTTGACTAGCATTACCACCTCCCCCACACACATGCTTTTTTTAATGATAACCTGAAAAAATAACCAGTTCAGGGTTAATCTGGTCATATACGGAGAGCTGGGATTAGCTAGCTAGCTGACATTTATCTGGATAGATTGGCTGGCTGGGTAATATAAACATGGCTAGCCTTAGCTAGCTAGCACAGTAACATACAGTTTAAATCTTAAATTAAAATGATGATCTTTACTGATTTTGTGAACCCATTTATGGTGAAAGACAGTATGGGAAAACTACGGAAGGTTTGACTTTTATAAGATTTCTTTCTTTTTAAAAATGTGCATTTGTAAATGAAGCAGTTTTCAGTATCTTTATGTAGAGTAGAGTAAATGTATTAGACAGTGTGGGATGCAGCACGGCAGCCGTGTCCCCGAATACAGAGTTACTGCCCACCAACCCCCAACTCAGTCTTCTGTGTTTAGTAATTCTTTCAATATGGCAAGAAATAGGAAGCAGCAGAACATTATACAGAATTATTGCTGGGCTTGTTTATTTGCCATACATCTATAAGCCTCTTAGTACATGCATTGGCTCCATCTGGCAGCTCTTTGAGCTGTGTCCTCTTGGTTTCCGACAGGAAGATAACCCAGATTCCAGTGAAAATGTAATTACACAGAAATGCAATTAATGGTTCTCCTGGGTCACAATTAACAGAAGCTTTAGAGGAGCAGAAACCAGGTACTTAAGTTCAGCGAGAGGGCTTGTGTAATAGTCAGGCGTTTGATTTATACTACTCAGAGAGGTCTACAGGATTGTAAGGTATAAATAGCAGTGCTGTCAGACTCCTGCCGTGTAGCGCTTGTTCTCCTGAGAGAGCGGAACCAGAGTGCAGTAAAGCTTTCAGGATTTGCTCATGTTTGCCAAATGTGCAAAAGGCTTCACATCAACAGGTTCAACAGAAAACACCTAAATAATTCAGATATTGTTTTGTTTAATAGGAATTTTCCAGGGAAATGTGCGATTCCCTCACTGGCAGCTCGCATCACATCTAAAATATCTCAGATATATAAAAGTGTCAGTCTGAATATGTATCTATTCCTAGCACAAACAGCAATGAACGCTGAAATGAAATTCAATGAAATGTATATACATGTTCCCTTTGACTCTTATTAGATTATTTTGGTGCATGATGTTATGAGTGACAACTGGAAGCATTTCACAGAAATAAAGATTAAATTCTTGGATGCATCAAAGAAAGGGGGATTATTAAAAATCTTTCCACCTACATATACTGTACATATACATACAGTATTAGGGCATCTTACAATATAATATTATCATGATATGTTGGTCACGATAACGTGGCACTCTCAAGATACCTCACAGCATCTGTTTTGGAGGATAAAATACTCCTTAATACCATATTTTTTGCATTGTAAAGCACACCTAAAATCCTTTAATCTCCCCAAAATTCATGTTTCTTATAATCCGGTGCGCCTCATATACGAATTTTACCAATCAGGTTGTTAGGAGCAGTAAAGCCAGTCCACTGAAGTACAGCGTTATACAAGAGTTTCGATCAGTTTAGTTCTCCAGTACCTGGGCTGAAGTAGTATTAGCATTAGCCACTAACTGCTTATTTTCCCATTCAGAGGTGAGTATTATCAGCCTGTAGCCTGCTGCTGCTAACCCCGGCTAGCACTGCTGGAGCAGTAGTAGCATTAGCCGCCAACTGCTTACTCTTTGGCCATTCAGAGGTAAGTATATTAGACTGTAATCTGCTCATTTACCTTTGTTAAAACAAGCTACGTGGGACAAACCGCTAGATAATATCGCCCTAGTTTACTGGAACACTCAGGGTTCCTCAGTGTAGCACTTTTAGGCAGTGTAGCCACTAGCAGTAAGCCACTAACGCTAATGTTCTAGCCTTAATGCTGGAGAAATTCATAAATCTAAGCTTACTGTAAATAAACGGAAGCACTGTACTTACCCAAATAAACAGTTTTCAGGAGAGAAATCTGTGTAGATTAACATCCAGCGCTGGTTTGACTTACTGGTTTGAAAGTATTTTATATTACAGTTTTGTTTACTTAGCTTAGTTTTACTTAACTTAGTTAGCTACCCCCCTTAGTTAGCAGTGAGATCTGCTATATTAGAAGTTCCATATAGTGTCTCTTAAAACGGGTTTAAGCCAGTGTGCCTTTTGTACACATTTTTTGCCTTTATTTTGGATAAACTAATTTATTTGGAATGAGAATAACTTCAGTATGTAAAGAGTTGATTTGCAGAAAGTAGATAGGAACTAATCTTTAAACATAACTATCGTTTTGCAAATTAACCCCTTTGTTCATATATACAAATATACAGCCCATACATACAGCACAAAATGCATTTAAAAATGATCAGTTTCTCTGATTTTATTATTTATAGGTATATGTTTGAGTAAAATGAACATTAATGTTTTATCAGATGAACTACTAAAAGATGAAAGATGCTTTCACACCTCAAATAATGCAAATAAAACAAGGTCATGTTTATTTAAAAACAATTATACAAATCTTTTAAGAGTTCAGAATTCAATGTTTGTTGTAATAACCCTGATTTTAAATCACAGCATGCTCTCAGGTGTCTTCGCATACTCCCCACCAGTCTTTCTCACTGCTTTTGGGTGACCTTATGCCACTACTGATGCAAAACTTCATGCAGATCAGCTTTGTTTGATGACTACATGATTCCATAGGGTTTCAATGGGGTTCAGAGCTGGAGATTGAGCTGGCCTAATGGGGTCTTGATCTGGTGGTCCTTCATCTACACCTTAATTGATCTAGCTGTGTGAAATTGAACATTGTCCTGCTGGAAAAAAAAAAAAGTCCTCAGAGTTGGGGAACATTGCCAGAGCAGAAGGAAGGAAGTTTTATTTTAGCATAACCCTTTATGTGGCTTGATTATGCGTCATTCCCAAATACCAAACTGCCTGATTCCAGGCTTTCTGAAGCACCTCCAGATCAATAACTAATTTTTGGTGATTGGAAAAAGTTCAAATTTGGCTCATCAGAGAAGATGATCATGGTCCAATCCTTTCCATGACTGCCCTGCCTCTAGTAGCCGGTTTCCTACTGTATTTCTGTGCACTTTACTCCAGCTTCCATTTGCTATTCTTTTTGTAGGTCATTTGATGTCATTCTGAGGTTAATGACTCACATTTGAATAAGTTGACAATCAATCTCCAGACCTGAACCCTATTGAAAAAAACCTTGGAATGTAATCACGAGGAAGATGGGAGTTTTGCGGCAGAAGTAGCATAAGGTCACCCAAAAGCAGTGTGAAAGACTGGTGGAGAGCATGCCAACACGCATAAAAGCTGTGATTAAAAATCAGGGTTATTCCATCAAATATTGTTTCTGTACTCTTAAAAACATTAGTATTGTACATATAATACAGTACTAATAGTATATAGTCTAGTATATGACTGTTTAATATGTAAGAAATGTTTCCTACTATGCAAATGACAACACAGATAGACAGTCATGTCTAGTAGTGAACTGTCTATGTCTTGGCAATGTCAGGAAGAATTTGTCCCTTAAATTTGGCAACAGAGACCTTTATTGTTACACTGTCATCTAAGAGAGATAGTGGGCAGCAAGAAATCAAGTCAGCATTTCTTGCATTTCAGACAGACTGCGTTATCAAACAAGCCCAACTCGGCAGAAAAAATGCAAACCTGGCAACTCTGCAGCTGATTCAATCATATCTGTCCAATACTAGATACAAGTTTGTATCTATCGATCACTCTGATGGTCAGCGATGCATCTATAGAGTTTCTCTGTGTCTCCAACATTTATTCATTAATTCAATAGCAGAACAAAACATTACAAATAGTCCATATCCTGAAACAGAATCAAGACTTTACTAGACATTTCACTCTCAGAATAAATGTAGCAAGTGAAATAAAAACTCCTCTAGAGGAAATTTGATCAGAAGGAGTTACTGAAAATACCAAAAATAACTCTGATGCGTTTTGTCGATTCCTTTTGATCAGCTCACCAGACAAATCTTAATGACATGCATGATCAGGGCCAGATTAAGAGAGTTATGTTATTTAAACATGCACGTGAAGAGAGGGTATCTGACCAGTGGAACTAGCTTCCATAGACAGTCATTGATTACACAGATGAGAACAAAGACACCCACTGATTGCTGAGATGAGACGTACCAATAATCAAAGTTGTGGCCTTTGCAGCAAGACACCCAGCAATTACCTTATATAATGCAAAGTCTAGTTCCTGTTTATGTGTCTCTCTATGGTCTGTCCCTGTTTATATTTACTCTCCTCTGCATGTGCCCTGTGTGTATCCCGTATCTCTGCCCCTGTCATCTGTGTGCTAACCTGTTTCTCTGTAGCTCCGCCCCTTTGTTACCCTGTCCTAGATGTTTCTCGTTTTCTATCCTTGTCGGTGTGTATTAATGGTGCCCTTGTACTTGTTTCCCCAGTCTGTGTCTGTGGTTGTACGTTTTATGTTAGTCAGATTCGTGTTCCCAGTTTTTTTTTTTTTTTTTATTCCTGTTTTTTTTTTTTTTCTTTAATAATTTTTTAAATAATTTACATGACCAATTACCCAACCCACTCACTAGGACTCCCCCTATCACTAGTGATGCCCCAAAACACCAGGAGGGTGAAGACTAACACATGCTTCCTCTCATGATTCCTCAGCCACCGCTTCTTTTAGAATAAAGCGCAGCAGCTCCCTAGAAGTGATGTGGGGAAAGAGCGCCATCTACCCACCCAGAGGGAGCAGGGCCAATTGTGCTTCCTCTGAACGCCGGCAGCTTGATGGCAAAGCTGCATGAGCTGGGGTTCGAACCGGCGACCTCCTGCTCATAGTGGCAGTGGTTTATTCCTGTTTCAACAAATACTCAGAACTGTGTCCTTTTTCCATGTCTTCTTCCTGCTCTCACCTGACAATTTGTATCGTACACTAATTTGAATTTACATTTTCAGGCTCTGAGTAAAGATCATGCTACTGTTATTTGACGATTACATGAATTTGAATGGAAAACATTATATTCTATTCCTTTTTTTCAAAACAAAGTATTAAATATCAGTCCAAGTTCTCAAATTAGCTTCTTAATGATTTCTCTCAAGGCTACAGTCCTCCCTGCTGCTTGTGCGCCTTTTCCTACCCCATTTTCCCCTTCCAGACCCCCCCCCCCCCCCCCCCAAATACTATACTTTACCACAGCACTCAACTCAGAGAACAGTGCTCAGAGAAAAGACTGCTTTCAGCAATGGCGTACCCTCTTCTTTGGAGGTGTCAAATGACCATCTTCTGGACAACTGTGAAGTCATCAGTCTTCCCCATAGTTGTGGCTGTGAGTAATAAACTAAACTGAGAGACTGAAGGTAGTTATACTGTTATATACTGAATAGTAATTGACTCAAAATAAATTCATTACATTATAAACAACAAAAAGTTTGGAAAACCTGCTTATTTATAGTTTCTTCTAAAATGAATGATATTAAAGTGTTGAGATCATGAAACCTATGAAAATAAATATACTGTTTACATGCACCTGTATAGTATGGACCCACATCAATAGCTGCCCAACATCAATGACTGAAACATTGGTGACACTTTATGATAAATGTTTTGTAGGTCATGGTGGTCCAGCAAAAGCAGGTTTCTCTGTCTTTGTTTTGATGTTTAACCCTTAGAACTTAACCCTTGTGTGGTGTTCGGGTCTGTGGGACCCGTTTTCATTTTTCATCAAATGATACTAAAAAAATATTTTATATAACTCAAACTCATTGGCATTGGCTCATTTTTTGTGAAAAACATATATCAAAACACATTTTTGATTAACACACACTGTACACCCCCCCCCCCCCACCCCCCCACACACACACACATTTATATTACATACAGCATGTTTGGCCAAGGGCTAATAAACATTGCTTCATTTGTAAATTTGAAACTAAACAAATTTTCTACTCATATCTTGAGTTTAATTCATTTTCTTTTACATTTTATTAAAAAAACTAATAAAAAAGAGTAGCACTTTTTGAAAGAAATGTAACATAAGAAAGGTAAAGGGCAAATATTAACCATGTAAGCTGTTTATATTGTTTGCAATTTAGGTGAAGCAAGCATGTGTAAAGCATTTTAATGTAAAATTGCTTAATTTTGCTGAATTAAATACAAGTAACAAAGTAAATGAGTAACAAAAATATGAACACCACACAAGGGTTAAGCTTAATTACTCAGGAATACCTTCACACATAAACATAATCCCTTATATGGTTAGAAAGGGTGGAACTCACTCTTTTTAAAAATAGTGATCACATCCCAGTGCGATAAAGCTAAATCTACAAGAAACTCATTGAAAAAAAAGCTAAAAAAGTGAGATCTCCTTCCCCAACCAATATTATTTACCTTTAGTGCTTCAAACATATTTATATGATGTTTCAAACCAAATAATATCAGTAAATATCAGACTCAGAAGTGTCCACAGAAAAAGTGTGAAACTACCTGCTTTACTCAAACTAAAGCACACACCAAAGAAAAAAACACACAAAAACAGGCTAGGGTTCAAAGGGTTAAGAAATGCTGATTGTCTTGGAATGCTGTGTTCTTTTTCCACCATGCATACCACCCTCCAAATAACTTTTTAGTTTTAGTTTCATTAGTCCACAGCACCTTATTCTAAAATGAAGCTGGCTTGTTCAAATGTGTTTTAGCTTTAGCATAGCATACCTCAAGACACTCTGTTTGTGGCGTGTGCTCAGAAAAGGCTCCTTCTGGTCTGTGGGTTGACTATGACTGTTCTCACCATCCTTCTCCTCTGCTTATCTGAGATTTTTCTTGTGCTGCCACTTCAGGTCTTAACTAGAACTGTGCCTGTGATCTTCCATTTCCTCAGTATGTTCCTCACAGTGGAAACTGACAGATGAAATCTCTGAGATTTGAGCTTTTTGTATCCTTCCTCTAAACCATGATGTTGAACAATCTTTGTTTTCAGGTCATTTGAGAGACGTTGTTTTGATGCCACTCTTTAGAGAAGATACAAAGAGGAGAATAACTTGCAGTTGGCTTTTTAACCCTTTCTCATAGATGGATTCACCTGTGCATGCATAAGGGTCTAAGCTTACCAAGCAAATGTATGCACCTGTCTATATATATATATCCTATAAACTTCATTTCACATCTAAATATCACTGTGTTCTTCTGATATATGATATATTTAACTGAAATTGTTGATCTGAACAACCAATGATTTATAAAGGAAAATCATGAAAATTATTAAGGGTTACCGAAACTTTTTCATACCACTGTATGTCCAAATGACATTCAACTAACATTCAACTGAATGTCTATTAAATGCAACTTAATCCTATGATGAATATAACATTCTATGATGAATTTACAACATATTACATTCAATAGAGTCATTTACTTTTACATTTCAGTTCAATTGCAATTAATAGCCGTGCAGTTGAATGTCCATCAAATGGACCAACCAAGTGTTACCAATATTAAATTACCTTTTGAAAACTTTAATTGTTTAACTAAAATAATATTGATTATTTTGTATTAACTCTTAAAGAAAATCACAGTAAAGCTGATCCAGCACTGATTCAGATGCTTCAGCTGAACACATCAGTGATAGATGGAGCGTAGATGCGTCAGTTGTAAACGTATAGTAGCGTCTGTGATCTACAGTGATGAAGATCATCATTCATAGAGCCTGATTGTGATCTTCAGTTTATGATCTTCAGCTCAGCCTCAGCTCATGCTTCATTACTTTCACTGCTCAGCCAGTTCCAGCTCTAAAGCTGCTAGAATAGAGCTGTAGGAACAGCTCACACAACTTTTGGTTGGTAGAAAATGTTTTGAATGTTTTTGCTCTTAGAACATTTAATCTGTCAAGTTTTTTTTTTTAGATGATCATCACTTGTGTAAATTCATGAGTTTTCATGTTTAGCTTTGGGAATGCTACTTTTCATCTTTTTTAAAATGTGATTACTGGTGATTTTAATCACGTAACGCTGGACTCTACCCTGCCTGCCTTTTTCCAGTTTGTGGACTGTCCCACCAGGAAAAACAGGACCATAGACTTGCTGTATGCTAATGTGAAGGATGCATACAGGGCTATTCCACTACCACCGCTGGGGAAATCAGATCACAATCTGGTGTTCCTGCAGCCTCAGTACAAACCACTGGTACTGAGGCAGCCCACTACCACACGCTCATTCAGAGTCTGGTCTCCTGAAGCAGAAGAAGCCCTAAGGGACTGCTATGACACCACTGACTGGAGCGTGCTGCTGCACCCACATGGTGAGGACATTGAGGGGGTGACTCACTGTGTTACGGACTACTTGAATTTCTGTATGGATGTTGCTGTTCCCACAAAGACTGTACGCTGCTTTCCAAACAACAAACCCTGGATTACCAGCTCCGTCAAGGACCTCCTCAACCAAAAGAAGAGGGCGTTCAAAGACGGAAACTTGGTAGAGCTGAAGCGCGTACAGGGGGAACTCAAGGTACGTCTTAAAGAGGCCAAGGAGTCTTACAGGAAGAAGGTGGAAAGAAAGCTGCAAGACAACAACATGAAGGAAGTCTGGGGTGCAATGAAAACCATCACTGGGTGCAAGAACAACAACGGCAACCCAGTAGATGGCGGTGTGGACAGAGCAAACCAGTTCAACAACTTTTACAACAGGTTTGACTGTCCTGCTCCTGCTGCCCCCTCCTCCTACCCTCCTGCAGCATCACCAACATCTTCTCCATCTCTACCATCATCACCACCATCTCCATCACCTTCAACTCCAACTCCACCATCTTCATCACCACCACCATTACCCTCACCTCCATCTTCATCAACATCATCACCATCATCATCATCACCACCACCCTCACCTCCATCATCATCTTCATCACCATCAGCACAATCACCCTCACCTCCACCATCTTCATCAGCACCATCATCACCCTCACCTCCACCATCTTCATCATCACCACCATCAACACTATCAACTGGCAGACAAATCATCTCCTCCAGTCCACCAACCTTTACTGCTGACCAGGTCAGGAGACAGCTGAGGAGACTTCACCCCAGGAAGGCAGCTGGCCCGGACAGAGTGTGCCCCAGAATGCTCAAGGCATGTGCTGTTCAACTGGGTGAGCCCCTCCAACATGTTTTTAACCTGAGTCTGCGTCTAGGGAGAGTTCCTGCCACGTGGAAGACAACCTGTCTCATTCCTGTTCCCAAGAAGGCACACCCGAAGGAGCTGAATGACTACAGGCCTGTTGCTTTGACATCTCATGTGATGAAGACCATGGAGCGACTGCTGCTGGACCAACTCAGACCTCAGGTCCACCATGCTGAGGACCCACTGCAGTTTGCGTACCGGGAAAAGGTGGGAGTGGAAGAAGCCATCCTCTATCTCCTGCACAGAGCTCACTCTCATCTGGACAAGGGGGGAGGTGCTGTGAGGGTCATGTTCTTCGACTTCTCCAGTGCCTTCAACACCATACAGCCCCTACTACTGAGAGACAAGCTGATGGAGATGGAGGTGGATATGCACCTGGTCACCTGGATCACTGACTACCTTACTGGAAGACCACAACATGTCAGGATCAGGGACTGCTCCTCTGATACAGTGATCAGCAGCACAGGAGCACCACAGGGGACTGTTCTCTCTCCAGTCCTGTTCACACTGTACACATCAGACTTCAAATACCACTCGGAGTCATGCCACATGCAGAAGTTCTCTGACGACACTGCAATTGTGGGGTGTGTGCGTAATGATGATGAGAGGGAGTACAGAAGCCTGGTTGAGGAATTTGTGATGTGGTGCAAGATGAACCATCTGCAGCTGAACATCTCCAAAACCAAGGAGATGTGCATAGACTTCCTACAAATACATTGGTGTGCACCTGGACGACAGGCTGGACTGGTCAGTGAACACTGACTCCCTCTACAGGAAGGCCCAGAGCAGACTGTACTTCCTCAGAAGGCTCAGGGCTTTCAACATCTGCCAGAAACTCCTCCTGATGTTCTACCAGTCTGTGGTAGCCAGCGTCCTCTTTTACACTGTTGTGTGTTGGGGAGGCAGCATCAGCAAGAGGGATGCTGGACGACTGGACAGGCTGGTGAGGAAAGCTGGTTCTGTGCTGGGATTAGAGCTGGAGTCCTTAACACCACTGGCAGAGAGGAGAGCCCTCAGCAAGCTGCTGAACATCATGGACAATGTTCACCACCCTCTGCACAGCACCATCACCAGGCAGAGGAGCTCATTCAGCGGCAGACTGCTGTCCCAGTCCTGCTCCACAGACAGACTCCGAAAGTCTTTTGTTCCTCAGGCCATAAGACTGTTCAACTCCTCTCAGCACAGCAAACTAAAGACTCTGTGAAACTTTTTCATTCCGGCCACTCTGGCCACACCATGGACACACCCCCAGCTATGGACACACTCTCAGACTTGCTGATGCCTAGAACACTTTTTATAGTTCTACCATATTTTGCACTAGTAGTTCATTCACTAGTTAATTCATCTACTGTTTACGTATCTTTTGCAATGTTTACGTATCTTTTGCACTGCTTAATTTAATTTAAATTATTATATAACTGTGTATTTGCACTTTCTGTTTGGCTGACATCAGTTATCCTCACATTATGCACATCAACTGGTGTTCACTGTCTATTGTGTTCAACTGCACTACCTCCATTCTCCATCTCCATTACACACACACACACGAAGACTGTACATTTACACTGTATATTCTATTTCTTATTTGATTGTATTTATATGTATCTTTATATTTTATATTTTATCTTTTTTAACTTTGTGTATTGTGTAACCTGCTGCTGGATGCCAAGAATTTCCCCCCGGGGATCAATAAAGTATCTATCTATCTATCTATCTATCTATCTATCTATCTATCTATCTATCTATCTATCTATCTATCTATCTATCTATCTATCTAAATGTTAGTATTTATCTAGCTGGTAATGTTGTATAAGAAACATTATAATAACATTTAATATGTTCTCAGGATAGTGCTAGAATAATATTTCTGTAACGTTACAGGCTGACCTATGTGGAACCTTTTCTTAACAAAGCTGACTGTTCTTAGAACGTTCTCTGTTATCTGGAGTAGAGTTTTCTATTCTATACACAGCTCTGGAAAAAATGAAGAGACCACTTCATTTTTTGAACCAGTTGCTATTTATAGGAATATGTTTGAATAAAATGAACATTATTGATTTATTCTATAAACTACTGACATTTCTCCCAAATTATAAATAAAAATATTGTCATTTAGAGCATTTATTTGTAGAAAATGAGAAATGGCTGCAGAGACCATAGAGCTTTTTGACCTTAAATAATGCAAAGAAAACAAGTTCATATTATAAAGTTTTAAGAGTTCATAAGTTTTTTTATTCAACTTGGCATCATATTCTCCTCCACCAGTCTTACACACTGCTTTTGGATAACTTTATGCCTTATCCCCGGTGCAAACATTCATGCAGTTCAGCCAGGTTTGATGGCTTGCGATCATCTTGGCTTGATCTTCTTTTTGATTATATTCCAGAGGTTTTTAATTCATCATTTATAAGTGGTCTCTTAATTTCTTCCAGAGCTGTATTTCCTCTTTCTCTCTCTTTTATCGTTTTCTCTGCTGCTTGTCTTCTTTTTTTTTGTTTCATTCTTTTTATATTATTTTTTTTACCTTTCTTTCTTTTTGCTCTTTGTTTTGCTCTGTCTTTCAGTGTTTTTCGATCTTTCTCTCTCTCTGTCTGTCAGGTGTATGTGTATGTGTGTATGTGAGTGAGGTGTGTGTGTGTGCGCGCTGGCTGCTGGAGCGGTGAGGATTTATGGCTGCTGAAAGTGAAGCTGTCATGTCGTGCTGGTGTTTGCCATCGTCCCTCCACTCTCTTTCTGCTGAGGCTGAGTTTGTTTTGGAGCCGAGCGCTACCGCATCCTAATGAAGGGCAAACAGCAGATGGGAGAGACCACACCACACCCTCGGAGACACAGTGAAGATAAAACTAACGCACTGCCGGCCATGACTACCAGCAGCACTGACGGGAGCAAAATGGCGACGGCAAGCAACAGGGTCAGCGCAATGTCACGCGCTGCGGTACCGCAAACCACGGTATTAAAAAACACTCAGCGGGATGATGAACTAACCTTTATACCGCACGGCAACAATTCACTTTTATAGCTCAAACCATACGATTCCTGCTTTTTTATTCTATCTCTCTGTTGCTCCGCAGCACTGTAGGATATTTCGTCCGTGCCTGAAATAAAATCGCAGTCAGCCAAAAAGGGCTCTATCAATCTGGCGCTGTCACATTGATTTACATTTTCCTGACAGAGGGGCGATTTACGACTTGCGGAAATCCGAGATTTTTCCGCCCCTCCCTTGTGCCCTCGCCGCCAACCGCCAGCCTTTCTTTCTTCGCACTTCTGAATCTATCGCAGATGATCTGAAGAATTACAGAGAGGGGAGAAGACACACTGAAGGGCCTCCATTGATCATCTCTCACCAGCTGCCTGACACATTCTTTATCTTAATTAGCGCACTGCTAAAGGATACTCACATTCAGCGGCTCTGCTCCAGATACCTCCATCCATCCCACATGCTCCTGCCACAGAGCATCACACCCTCCATCCAGCCTGAGTCACCAACCACTACCCAAACAAACCCAGTGGTGTGGAGTGGGGCCCTTCTGACCCTTCAGAGAAGGGGTGACAATAGGTGCATGTAAATCATTACATCATATTTAATCAGGAAATATATATTATAGTTATTGTGAACTACAAGCATATTTTTTTATAAATTAACTAAAATAAAGAAAACAGCAAATAATTCAAAGAATTACTCTGTGTTTTTCAGTTGCTATAGGACTCGTATCTGACTGACAGCGGTTCTAACCAATCAAAATGGCTTTTTAAAATGGCTTCTGCCTCCTTGTGTCTGCGTGGAGTCTTCTCCTGATTTTGAGAAGGGTGTAGTAATAACAATCTAACCAATCAGATGGGAGTGGTGGTTGTTGCAGAAGGGGTAGCCACTATATTAACTGCACGCCGCTGAAGAACCCATAGCCCAAAGAAGTTTACAATTAAATATACAGGGGTTGAACAATAAAACTGGAACACCTATCATTTTAGTGTGGGAGGTTTCATGGCTAAATTGGAGCAGCCTGGTGTCCAATCTTCATTAATTGCACATTGCACCAGTAAGAGCAGAGCGTGAAGGTTCAATTAGCAGAGTAAGAGCACAGTTTTGCTCAAAATATTGCAATGCACACAACATTATGGGTGACATACCAGAGTTCAAAAGAGGACAAATTGTTGGTGCACGTCTTGCTGGCGCATCTGTGACCAAGACAGCAAGACTTTGTGATGGAACAAGAGCCACGGTAACCAGGGTAATGTCCGCATACCACCAAGAAGGACCAACTACATCCAACAGGATTAACTGTGGACGCTGTAAGAGGAAGCTGTCTGAAAGGGATGTTCGGGTGATAACCTGGATTGTATCCAAAAAAACATAAAACCACAGCTGCCCAAATCACGCCAGAACTGTCCGTCACCACAATTAATTATTGTGGTCTAAAACCAGGTGTTTTAGTATCATTGTCCAACCCCTGTAGCACTGTTATATTTAAACAGAACGCTCAGCTCAAATAAATCCGCAGAGAATCTCCCTGTAGTGTTTAATGCAAAAACATATGGAACACGTCTATCTGAACGAAACGCCACCGAAATTAAAACATGCCAAACGAAAACAAGCTCTCTTCCAGGAGAAAAACAGAGAACAGTCAAAACAAAGCACATCAGAACTGAGCCAAACACCAATAACTGAGCCAAAAGATGTGAGATCTCACCGCTGAAGCACAGTTCTTGGAGATGAGTGAGAAATCCATCATGTGCATCATGTGCAAGAATGTTTAAATAAAATGAACAGTGATGTGGGAACTGTAGTTTTCATCTGTCACTGCTTACTCTTTCACTGTTTCAGCAGCTCACTGGATAATTTGGACAGTTTATTTAAAGATGATAAAAATTTGATTAAATAAACCAGTCCATATGGCACCCGAACAAACAGGAAAACTTTCCATCCTGTTACTATTTTTTACTATTAAATAAATAGGTAACACTTTACAACAATGGAGCAAAAACTGTACAGTACTTACAACAGAGTGTTAAGATATAAGTTGATATAATATTAATATGTATATATGATTAATAATTTTGTAACTAATTACTCAGGATGTGCAACATTCTTATGTATAACAATTTTTACAAAGTATTTAATAATGTGTTTTAACTAATGTCATTTGACTTTGGAATTAGTAGTTCAAAAAACTTACCTAGGTCTTTTGTACAAGAAGTTGTTTACGGTAAATATTTACAGTATGTCTATGTACAGGGGTTGGACAACGAAAAATTGTTGGTGCAAATCTTGCTGGCGTATCTGTGACCAAGAGCCACGGTATCCAGGGTAATGTTAGCATACCACCAAGAAGGACCAACCACATCCAACAGGATTAACTGTGGACGCTGTCTGAAAGGGATGTTCGGGTGCTAACCCGGATTGTATCCAAAAAACATAAAACCACGGATGCCCAAATCACGGCAGAATTCAATGTGCACCTCAACTCTCCTGTTTCCACCAAAAATGTAGGTTTCTACAGCAAGTAAATTAACTAGATTCAAACATAAAATTCCATGAGAATTTTCACGTGACCCATGTTTCTGTCTGGACTGGCTGTAGAAACCTTTGAAGGGGATTCCCGCCATCTTTTTTTTTATAGTTAATTGAGTGTAATGTTGTTATGTGACCACTAGGTGGTACAGGCAGTGTCGCTACATGAGGCCAAAGGTTAAAAATAATAATAATAATAAGTATCATGGTGCAGAGAAGCAGAAATGTAATGTAATTATAGGGTCTCAAGAGGTTATTAATTCGTTGAGACATGATTTAACCATTTAACAGTTATTAACTTATAAAGTGTTACCAATAAAAACCACAAGTGTGTATAGCCAGAGAAAGCACTTTAGAAATGACCTTCAATCCTGAAAATAAACAATCACGTTCCAAATGTTCTTGGTTTAATTGTTTGTAGTTTGTTCTTATCAGTAAATCTGACAGTCTGAAAGAAATGTCCTGTTTCTGCCTTAAATAAGGTTAGGTTAAATTATGGGCATATGATAAAACATATACATTTAAAGGAATATTATTTCTATCAAACATTACAAAATCTCTGTCATTTTACCTGAAACTCTTTTACCCAACAAAACCCAACAATAGACACTAACCTGCCAGCTAAACTACTCAAATCTGCACAGCACTGTGGAAATAATCCAACAGATCCTCCCAACAGGATCTCTGATGCTCAAAGTGTACATATCATGGAAACTGACCTCTTGGCGTGATAAGTAGACTATTGGCTAATTGGCTCCTATTGAGTGATTATCAAAATTGCCCAGCCACCTGCCATCACCACACCAACATGAATCCAAAACACAAACCATATCAAGCTGAAAGGAGATTTATTTCAGGTATTTTGCACAGCATTTCTCAGTGTGCTTCTGTCTGTTTTTCGGCTATTTGCAATTTATGTGCAATTGCAAATTTTGTGCAGCTCCCAACACACCTGAGCCACATCAACAGCAACAGCATACCGGATATCGTCTGTGATTATGTGAATAAAACAGACTCTGGGTAAAACAGAAGAGAACAGAAATGCTGATGGGTCCTCTCTGAGAAGCCAACCACTTTCCTACAAAAGGAAAATTAGAATGCAAAATCCATTTAAAGCAAAAGATGAGTTATTAGGAATTAGGTAACAGGAGTGAGTTCACTGACCTATGGCCCTTTTCCAAAGGTAGACATGCGAAGACATGATGCTTTGTAAAATGTGATTAAATGTACATAAAAAGAGAAATCAATGATTTGCAAATCTCATAGGCCCATATTTTTATTCACTATATTACGTAGAACAGGGGTTCCCAAGAAAACTTACCATGTTTAACTTACCCAGATTATTTTATTGGCCATTTAATATACATATTATACAGCACAAACTCATAGTGTTCTGTTCCTGTGCGTATGAAGCTAAGTGCTAGGGACTTAGGGTATAGGCTTTTTTCATGTGGCCGCCATTTTTAATTGAAAGTGAGGCTGTGGTGGGAGGAACTGGAAGTAAAACCACATTCAACAATGGCGTGGACCACAAATCTTTAGCTATTACCACGTTTTACCATAAACAATGCAGAACAAATAGGCTGAACAGGGATCTCAATTAACAAGAGCAGTTATGGTTTTAGCCACCGTTAGCTAACCTAGCTAATGCTAGCTAAGTAGCTAGTCTAGTTGGCATTTCCAAACATTAAAATACTATTATAAGCATGAATGGCTTATTAACATTATATTTGTGATACGTTATTGTTATATAGCCAAAATGGTAGGATAATGTACAAGCTCTTTTAGTGGTAATTGCTTTCAGTTTAAATTAAATTTAGCTGTTATGTGTAGTATTGAAAACAACATCGGATCATTTTATCAGCTAATATTCCTTTTTTTTCAGTCAGGACGAGTGAGGCAGGCTGTGTTGTGAGGGTCAGGTTGTATTGATCATTAAAAAAAATGAAACCCTTACAGTTTACATGTATTGAGTTAAAAATCTGTGTTCATGTTCAAGTACAAGTTGAATTTTCTTCCGGTTATTTATCGCTTTAACACATCATGGAAGAAGCTTACACATGTAGATATATATTTTTTTAATCATTAACTGACCAGACTATTTAATAAAGATGTATTCTGGTCTATATTCCATCAAGACAGAATATGTTCCAGAACAGTTAAGTGATAGCTAACTTCTATAACTATCTTAATATTTCCTTTTTTTTTAAACTGTAGTTCTTTAAACATTTTTCTAAAGCTTAAATATGCATCCAAATGAAAAACATTCACACCTTTGATAAGAATTACAGCCTCGTTTTCATGCAGGAATCAAAATGGCGACCGACATGAAATAAGCTTATTATGCATGTTTTTCTCAGTTTTCTTGGTTAGAAATACAGTGGCTACTTCACCTGCAGATGGTGCAGCTTCAGGGTCATTTGTTGTCAAAGATTCAATTTTAACTGTTTAATCACATGTCAAATTCTTACCACAGGACAACCAATTCACTCAGGCTCTCATTAACAATGTAACTATTGTGTTCATTTAGCTTGTTAAGCTAGCTATCTAGCTAGCTAGTTCTATGTGTCATGTGACTGTACCAGGCCAAACCAATCAACAAGCTTGGCTTGGCTTGTTTTGTTTTGCAAATAGATTTACTGAATTTGTCACATCTTGAATCCCTGTGCTGAACTATATATCTATATATATTAGAATATTGTTTACTTTGCAAAATAGAAAAACATTGGTCTGCAAAGCCCTTGCAGTACCATTTATGTTAAATGTAATTTATTTTTTTTTTTACCATTTTCATGAAATTAGTAGATAGCAATTTGCATCTAACTCGCATGACTGGGTATAAAAAGAACATTTTAGAGTTAAGCTGAAAAAAACTCTAACATCTAAACATCTAAACAATCTGTAACAATTTTAGAAAAAAACATTCCTCAGTGTAAAATTTGTATAAAGACTTAGGGTGTTTTCACACCTGCCTCGTTTGGTCCGTACTTTCAGACTTTTCAGTTTGGTCCGAACCAAAGTAGCAGGTGTAAAAGGGGCCGCGAACCACGGTCCGGACTAAAGGACCAGATTTTGGTCCGACCAAGAGAGGTGGTCTCGGTCCGGATCTTCTGAACAATGGTGCGGTTCGCCTGCAGTGTGAAAGAGCTTTTCTGGATGGTTCAAACTTTCGGACCAATTACAGGAAGCTGAGCAGGCATTCCTCATGATTAAAGTCGTAATATTACAAAATTAAAGCTGAAATATTATGAGATTAAAGTCATAATATTATGTCGTAATATTACGAGAATAAAGACATAATATTCTGAGATTAAAGTCATAATATTATGTCCTTTCAAATTTGGGATAAAATTGTCATTTATAAAATGATAAATAAATGGTTAAAAAAAACACTGTCTGTGAGCACAGTTCACCATTAAAGCAGTATCATGCAAAGAAGACCTCATTTGTCAACACCATCCAGAAACAGCCAAAGCTTGTTTAAAATCAGTTTTAAAACTCATACGGAATGGAAAACATTTTTTTTGGATGTGCGCAAATCTAAAACAATTCATTTAGTCCTAAAGTACACCTAATGTTTGGTGGAAACGCAGCAGGGCCATGTGCTCAGGAGCACATGGGGGAAAAATCAGAGGAGAACAGAGGAAAACGTGGAGACAGACAAGGAAAGGACATGGAACAGGACAAGAACGTGACAACAGGAACTTATTATGCATACATTATTATCCTTATTTCATCCTGTTCTTACCGTGGGCAGCTTCCTGTGGACTCTAATGAAGGCTTTGAGGAGGACCAACACAAACAGATTTAGAGCTTCTGTATCTGACTTTACTTTATTTACATGGTAGAGCAGCTATAGGTGAGAGTGTGTAATAGAGTGAAGAACAGTAAACAGTGTTTAAAACCTCCAGCAGCACTGCTGTATTAGATGCACTCGTACCATCACAACACACACTAACACCTCTCACACCACCACCATGCTGATCAGTGCTAATCACTGCAATTCTGTGAATAACTGCCCACCAACCAAATAATGGTGTTTTTCTCTCATTTAATGGTCCTGAGTTTTGAAGAACAGGGTAAAAGGTGGAGAATAATAAAGTATACAGAGAAACAGATACAGGACTACAGTGGTTAAATATAGAACTACTGATATTATCAGTAGAGCTGATAAAATGAACAGTGAGTGTAGAAGGTAGTGGTAGAGGTAGTGGTCATAACATTCTGACTGGACTGTATATCATATTTTTTTATTAGTCCCAGGCTTTGTAGATAGAAAATAACTCTGATTCTAATTTGCTATTATGTCAAAACAAGAGCACAGCATTCCCAGCAGAGAGGTCTGACATCTTTGTTAAAATAAAACCATGAATAAAAAGGTACAATAATTAGATAGAGATTTAAATAGGCTGAAAATCTGTCATTTAGCAGTGCTGCCAAGGTACTGTATCTCACATGCGCAGCCTCAAGCTATGTCTTCATGGTGCACTTTAAATAAGATTAAAAATTACAGCCTCGCAGGTTCTGATATTCCAGCCATCGCAGTCTCTACTAACATCTCAAACTTCAAATGCATATCCCCGAGTTAAAGCAATAATAGCATATAAAGAACCAACTTATAGGCCTCAGTTACTGTGTGTCTGATTCAATGCAATAAATGTGTCCTATTGCAAAAACTAATGATAGTGATTAATGGCCTCCTGTGATGTTCTGGGTCAATTTGACCCATTTTAAAGTTTGAAGATCTAGCTTACAAAAATAGTTAAAAGTATTTTTTTCAGTATGAAACGTCTTCTGCTTGCCTTAAGCTCCACTAGGTAGGATTGAGATTTTGTGCTCGTGGGCTCCCCCTACAGTTGTAGAGTGTAATAAATGTTTCAGGCGGATTCTTGTTTTCTGGCTTTCACAGACATATTCGGTCTCTTTCCAGCTTCTGCCAGAGTGTCTGTATGTTAATTTGTAAAGAATGAACCAGTAGTCCTTGTAGAACTGTTAGAACTAAAGGTCGGAAAGCAGGTTGCACTTCTCGCGAGCGTTGGTCGCGGCCGCCTCGGAAAATTTACAGAGTCTGGTTTGAGCTCAGAGGAGCTCTGGCACAGACACAAGAGCACCTCTATTCCTCCTATTACACCTCAATGCAGCGCTGCAGTGAGTTTCAAGCTGTAATTTTACTTCTTTAAAAAGATCAAAAATCAAGGATTCCTACCTAGTGTTGCTTTAATTAGTGTAATCAATATATAATATGAAAATGGTTCATCTTACCTATTTGCAACCACCCCCTGCAAAAACTACAAAAACTAAAACAAAATTGCAGTGTTATGTTTCAATTTCATGTAAAACTATTGTTTTATATGTTGGTCTTTTAAAAGTAATAAAACAGTGAAACATTAAAAAAGTTTGAACATGAAAACATGTTTTTTATTGAAAAACGAGTGAATAATCCTAATTGAACCATTACCTGTTAGAGGTAAGGAGCACCACTGCACTAAATATTAATAGAATGATTAGCAATGGAGTAAGTAAAAAATATTTAAACTGCTTGTAATGATTTTTTGGGGTTTTAGACATCTTTTGGATAATTAAACATGCACCGGTTCAAATTGACCCTGGAACACCGTTGCTGTTCCTGACAAATGAACATAATAGGAGGATTAAATTAGCTGTGTGTTTTTTATAATGGGCTTTTTATGAAAGCAGCAGTTCAGTTGTTGATGTAAACATCTTACAGTTTACTATTTACAACAGGCCTTGTGTGTTTTAGGCCATTAATGAGATTTCTCCTCTAAACCAATGCCAAACTTTTGCCAGGCCTGGACCAAATTTGGCTCAGCATATCCAGGCTTTTGGTGCCGCCAGCAGGGGCCTAAGTGGTTGAATCCAGAGTATAACTGACAAAGATGGGAAACTAGCAAAATAAATTTGAACACGGTAAAACTAAGCAGTTATGAATGGTGTATACACCTACTTATTTAAAGTTTTTCTGTCTTTTCTTACACTGTAAATTAATACAATACAAAGTAACTCTTGAGGCCCTACCATACACCATGCACAAGGCACCTAGTGATGCTTTTTGCTGTCTTACACCTTCTCAACAGTCTATTTTCACGTCTTGCACCCGCGCTGTTAAAATACTGTCAAAGTTTAAGAATGTATCTGCATTGATGGGCGTGGTGTTTTTTTTATTTTTATTAGGATTAGGAAAATACAGGTGCGGCACTGACCGATTTAAACCCTGACAATAGTCAATATCCAGCTTATCTACGCAGGTGCGCACGTGCACAAGGCACACACTCAGCATGCGCACATGCTCTAAATTCAGCTGAGAAATGTGCAATTGACTTCTCACCTACAGATCGTGTAAAATAGGGCCCTTGGTCTTCCTTTCCCTAAGAGGTCCTGATTAACACTTAAGTGTGACACTCTATCTGGATGGGTTTTTTTTAAGGTGAAAGGCTGATGTGATAACAATCTGAAATTAAATGGAGTAATGAGGTTATTTTTAAAATGTAAGAAGTAGAAAGTTCAGATAACTGTGTGAAAATGTAAGAAGCAAATGTAAAAAGTCGTTTAAAAAAATTAAACTGCAAACTGTAGAGTATAGATTACCAAAATATCTACTTAAATACAGTAGCAAAGTATCCTTACCTGGACAACTCCCACATCATAATCACCCCTGCACCAAACTCCTGGCCACTGCCAAACCCAGACTCGTCCATCTGATTCCTAGATGGAGCAGCTCGGCCATGGAAACCCATTCCATGAAGCTCTGTATGCTCTAATGTTCTTAAACTAATCTGAAGGCATCTCTTGCATTTATCTAACATCCACAATAGATACAAACAAATATATCACACCATCATATTTCCATTAGGTAAAACCAACAGCTGCTCAAATCTATTTTTTACTTTAGTATTTATCAGTTGTGTTCTAATAAAATACTAAGCTCATAATATCAAACAATCTTTCTCAGGGAACATGCTGGAACTTATGTTGGAGATATTACAGAGCATTATTCATTCTGCCCTGACATGGAACAACTCAACACGTATTAATCAGACACCCACATGACCCACGGCCATCTAATGGCCATCTACAACAAAGCCGCTTCGTTCTTTCAAACAAAAAAAAATCATTTGATTTATGCTCTTTGCTCCACATGGGGCTACATAATAAGGAAGAGCGTTCAAACTACATATCGCAGTGACATGAGGAAAATAGGGTTTTGTGTGCCGGAGACGATAAATGCCAAACTTACACTGAAATAGCTGGGTAGCTGGTCACCCATGGAGGAGGGAATTTATGAGAGAGCAATCATGTCCACTGTTCCATGAAAATACAGAGAAAAAGCTAAATATCATTCCGAACACTCCATGAGTTGGTGTATAAAGTTTACTCTGTGAAAGGTTACAGTCAAGCTTTCCTCACTACACAAAACCTCATTAAATCAGACAATATTTCACATCTCATAAAACACCAATCACTGCATTACCTTTAACCCTAAAGATACATCAAAGAAATGGAGCATCACACTGTTTATGCCCCTCCCAACAAGATCTCAGATTCATACATATACCACCAAAATTTAGTCAAATTTGTAATGTATAAACTATTTTATAAATTGATTTCTAATTCTGATCCCATTAGGACTACCCCTAGTCACTAGGTGATGCCCCAGCAAAAGTAGGGTGAGGACTAGCACATACCTCCTATTTTTGAACTGCTGCTGATGCAGCATTGCCAAGTAACATCACAGCACACTTGGAGGAAACCGCAGCGACTCGGTTCCGATACATCAGCTCACAGATGCCCTGTGCTGAGCGACATCACCCTTTGGAGTGATGTGGGGAGAAAGCAAGACCAGTTGTGCTCTCTCAGGGATCTCTCAGGGCTCCAATGGCAAGCTACATGAACAGGATTTGAACCAGTGATCTCCTGATCATAGTGGCAGCGCTTTAGACCACTGGACCACTCGGAGCCCCTTTGCACAATTTTTGCAACATATTTCACACAAATTTTACAATTCAAACAACATTTTTTCTTTTATCTGCTGGTGGTGTTTTTTTTTTTTGCCAAATACACCCAAAAAACATCCAAAGCTGGGTGTGTCTCCATTGAGTACTGCAGAGATCTACAGCTGAGGTGGGAGACTACATAAAAAGTTATGTTTAAAGTTTGCCACAAGCCACCTGGGAGACACACCAAACATGCGGAAGAAGGTGCTCTGCTCAGATGAAACCAAAATCTAACTTTTTGACCACAATGCAAAACGTTATGTTTGGCGTAAAAGCAACACAACTCATCACCCTGAACACACCATCCCCACTGTCAAACATGGTGGTGGCAGCATCATGGATTGGGCCTGCTTTTCTTCAGCAGGGACAGATTTGGGAATGTGGATGGAGCCAAATACAGAACCATTCTGGAAGAAAACCTGTTGATGTCTGCAAAAGATCTGAGACTGGGACGGAGATTTATCTTCCAACAAGACAATGATCCAAAACATAAAGCAAAATCTACAATGGAATGATTCATAAATAAACGTATCCAGGTGTTAGAATGGACAAGTCCATAAAAGTCTAGACCTGAATCGAATGGAGAATCTGTGGATAGAGCTGAAAACTGCTGTTTACAAACCAACGCTCTCCATCCAACCTCACTGAGCTCCAGCTGTTTTGAAAAGAGGAATGGGCAAAAAGTTCAGTCTCTCGATGTGAAAAACTGTTAGATACAAACCCAACCACAAAAGTGACTTGCAGCTGTAATCACAGCAAAAGGTGGCGCTACAGAGTGTTAACGCAAGGGGGGCGAATAATATCACACGCCCCACTTTTCAGTTTTTGATTTTTTTATAATATCCAATAAATTTTGTTCCACTTCACGATTGTGTCCCACCTGTTGTTGATTCTTTACAAAAATTACGATTTAATTTCTTTAGGTTTGAAGCCTGAAATATATATATATAATGAACACTGAAATAAAATAGCTAGGCTTAAATAACCCAACGTTATAATGTTCTAATGTTTAAGAAACAACAACAGAAACACTGTCTTATTTCTATACTTCTATACAAACAAACAGAAGCAGGGTTTATTCAGCAGTGATTATGACCTCCTATGAACCTATGAACTCCCACACAAACCCACACAGTATACTACAGAACAAATTCAAATAGATTAAATGTCATTCCTGGGCCTTATTCATGTTCATTCATTCATTCATTTTGCTGAATGAGATGCATTATAGAGCTTCTGCTGTGTTCTCGGCAGCAGAGGGTCACTGCGTCATCCAGGATGTAAAGTCCAGGTTGCGTCGGGCGTTTTATGCCAGCTTGTTGCCATCTGTATGGATCTCACTCCCTGGGGTCTGTACCCCATGGTGTTTCTACGGCATGCAAGCGGAGGGGTCAAACAGGACATGCTGGCTTCCACAATAATGCTGACATTTGTGTGGTCTGCTGACCATAAGGCATATGCACACACGCCCCCTGACACAGCTTTGGCGGATGCCGGCAGTGGAAGCTCTGCATGAGCCTGCAGGACAGATGAAGGAGTGTAAATGAGAAACCTGAACAAACCACTCAAGGTTTTACGTTGCAGTCTGATGCAGAGAACGTGATTTATACTATACATTAATGCTGCTGGACATATTTCTGCCTACAGATCCTTTATATGTGTATGAATACAGTATGCTCAGAGAGTGATAAAAGCTACTTATGATGATGAGCCCTCAAGATCGATAACACTTCATTTGTTAATGTGTATTAAGGAATGCTCATCCCCAACTGGAATTTAATGTATGACGTATGTCAATAGTGCTGTCTACATATATATGTTACTTATTAAGGTAATATTATTACTGTCTCACACACACACACACATCCTTATGATATATGTAGATAAAAGTCTACATATGAAATACATGTATGTATGTACATATATTGTTTCATATGTTATTATTTCCTATATGTATTAATTCCTTTATGTTAGACATACAGAAGAGAGACAAAAGAGAGTACACTCCTCACATTTTAATAAATATTTTATTATATGTTTTTATTGGACAACACTGACAATGTTACATTTTGACACAATGTAAATTTGCTGTGCCCTCAAAATAACCCAGTACACAGCCATTAATGCCCTAGTGAAAATGGCCAAATTGTGCCCAATTAGCTATTTTCTGTTAAATTTAGTGTTTTGGGTCCAATTCTCTCATACTGGCCACTGGATATTGAACTTTGCACTTAATGTGAAACAGACTTTTTGCTCTCCACAAAGATGGCCTAGGCTATAAGAAGATTCAGCACGATGTTCACGGTCATATAACAGTTTTCCAGGACCGGTTCCACCCAGAACAGATCTCTGAAGGGTCAGCTAAAGAAGTTAAGTTCATGTGTTAAGTATAATATCAAGAGGTTGGTTTTAAAAAAAAACAGACATATGAGTACTGCCAGCATTGCTGCAGAGCTTGAAAAAGTGGGAGGTCGGCCTGCAGTGCTCAGACCATACGCTACCCACACACTGCATCAACTCTGTCCCCATTAAACTGTTCTAGAAGCGAGCTTCTTCTGAAGTTGACACACAAGAAAGCCTGACTAAGTTTGCTGAAGACAAGCAGTCCAAGAGCATGGATTACTGGTCCCATACAGTTAAGCATGGTGGTGGTAGCATCCTGGTCTGGGGCTACGTGAGTGCTGCCAGTACTGGGATGCTGAAGTCCACCATGTAGTGTGCACATGGCAGTTTTTCAACACAATATCAACCCCAAACACACCTTCAAGATGACAAGTGTCTTCTAGAGGAAGTTAAAGGTAAAAGTGATGTACTGGCCAAGCATTTCTCCAGACCTGAACCCAGTTGAGCATCTGTGGGGCATCCTTAAAGGGAAGGTGGAGGAGCGCAAGGTCTTAAACATCCACCAGATCTGTGATGTAATCATGGAGGAGCTGAAGAGGACTCCAGGAGCAACCTGTGAAGCTCTGGTGAACTTCATGCCCAGGGGAGTTAAGGCAGTGCTGAAAAATTCCAGTGACTACCCAAAATATTGACCCTTTTTTACACAAAATTTGGTCATTTTCACTTACTCAGATTAATAGATGTGGGTTGAGTTATTCTGAGGGCACAGCAAATTTACACAGTTATACAAGTTGAACACTCACTACTTTACTTTGTATTAAAGTAATTTAATGTAATATATTATTCAGAAATGATAAAATGCGAGATGTCTGCTCACTGTATACAGTATATACAGCAGATGAAACCCCATAATGCTTTGCAGTGCCTCTTACAGTCTTTCTGCTGCAGTTATTGTTTTAATTGATTTAATTTGTAATGTTGTTGAGTTATGACTCTTAGTAACTGGCGATTAAGGATGTGTGCGATGACTTTTATATCACGTAGTTCATCGTGCAGTAGCTAACTATCACCAGTAGTATCATACATTTAAATTAAGGTATCCTTACATATTTTAAGGGACCAGACATCAATATCAATATATCAATATATGAAATGTTTCATATATATAGTCATGTTTACAAAAAATTAAGCGACCACTTCCGTTTCTGAATCAGTTTCTCTGATTTTGCTATTTATAGGTATATGTCACCGGGGAAAGGACGCACACCAAATGACAAAATATGTTTTTTTTTTCGGGTATTTTATTCTGATTTAAATTGTACTTAAAACAATAAAAATAAAATGAATACACTGTAAAACCCTAACTTAGAACACAGCACAGTATTTGGTAGTGGCACTAATTACAGAAAATAGATAAATAACATTAATACCACCTTAATACCATTAACAGAGCTCTTTTTATATTTGTTTTTAAGCTCACCTCGATTTACTCAGCTTTACTCAACAAGACTTGAGCATTTCATCAAGAGAACTTGGACAAACAGCTTCTGTAACCCAGAAAAATACAAGGCTTGACCACGAGGAGCACACTACCCCACTGAAACAATGCCATCTGCCCGCATCTGGTTGTGATCCAAAATACATGTTTAGAAAGGCAATATAGGCATCTACTACTGTTATAGGCCAACTAAACCTTATATTGTTCAGTATTTCCTGATTTTTACCTCTTATTTCATTAGGATGGCTCTGCATGGATCCTAAAATGGAGCACCACCATTCACTGCAGCTTGAGCCTCCTTCTCTACCATGCTCTTAGCTCCTCCCTTTCCTCTCTCAGGGTGACAACACTTCTGATTGTGTTTCTTAAAGTTACAGACACAAATTTTAAAGGTGTATTCTCAATTCACCACCTGGCTACATATATGTTTGCGTAAAATGAACATTGTCGTTTTATTCTATAAACTATGGACAACATTTCTCACACATTTTCCCCCCAAAACATTGTCATTTACAGCATTCATTTGCAGAAAATAAGAAATGGCTAAAATAAGAAAAAAGATGCAGAGCTTTCGGACCTCAAATAATGCAACGAAAACAAGTTCATATTCCTAGAGTTTTAAGAGTTCAGAAATCAATATTTGATGGAATAACCCTGGTTTTTATTACAGTCTGCCTCTTGGCATTATGTTCTCCTCCACCAGTCTTACACACTGCTTTTGAATAACATATGCTGCCACTCCTGGTGCAAAAATTCCAAGCAGTTCAGTTTGGTTTGATGGCTTGTGATCATCCATCTTCGTATTGATTATATTCCAAAGGTTTTCAATTTAGTAAA
This sequence comes from Astyanax mexicanus, assembly GCF_023375975.1. Taxonomy (NCBI): domain Eukaryota; kingdom Metazoa; phylum Chordata; class Actinopteri; order Characiformes; family Acestrorhamphidae; genus Astyanax; species Astyanax mexicanus. The sequence continues at coordinate 15,545,458 of NC_064419.1, forward strand.
ATCAAAGAAGCTCGTCATTATTAACCCTTGTGTGGTGTTCATATTTTTGTTACTCGTTAACTTTGTTACTTGTATTTAATTCAGCAAAATGTAGCTATTCTGCATTAAAATGCTTTACAAATGCTTGCTTCACCTAAATTGCAAGCAATATATAAGTAGCTTGCATGGTTAATATTTGCCTTTTACCTTTCTTATGTTACATTTCTTTCAAAAAGTGCTGCTCTTTTTTATTATTTTTTTTAATAAAATGAATTAAACTCAAGATATGAGTAGAAAATGTGTTTAGTTTCAAATTTACAAATGAAGCAATGTTTATTAGCCCTTGGCCAAACATATTGTATGTAATATAAATGTGTGTGTGTGTGGGGGGGGGGGGGGGTGGGGGGTGTACAGTGTGTGTTTATAGAAAATGTGTTTTGATATATGTTTTTCACAAAAAAATGAGTCAATGCCAATGAGTTTGAGTTAGAAAAAAATATTTTTTAGTATCATTTGATGAAAAATGAAAACGGGTCCCACAGACCCGAACACCACACAAGGGTTAAGGGGTCTCTTCTCTTCTCTTCTCTTCTTTTTTCCAGAGTTGTATAATACATGTCCAGAGGTAGGTTTAAAGCAGTCTATGCTCTAATAACACTCTACTGCAGCGTGTGGAGAGATAATACAACAAGATTTTAGCCTAGTAATGTAATGTTAATCTTAAACAGGAGTGAAGACTACTTTATCATATCTTTTGTATGCCGGTTGGGCCCCAAACTGTGCAATAGGTTTTCTTTTTATGTCTTCGCCTCCACTCTTCAAACAGCCACTGATGATAGGGTGTGCATTTCAGTTGAAGTGAGTTATTTAGATAGTGAATGATGAAAGTCCGAAGATGATAACTTTACCAGCCGAAGAAATCAAAAACACGCTGTTTGATGCATCAGAAAATGTAAAAATAAATAAATAAATAAATAAAAATCATGAGAACAGAGCACTTGCACTCCGTGAGCCTGCCGGTCTGGAGCTCCTCTCCTGCGTGTCGACTCAACAATAGAAACTCCCATCAGCTTTTGTCTGCTCAATGTCACGAGCACTTGTCCACGCAGCCAAGTTTCTGCAGATGTAAATTGATTTCATGTGTGCCATGCTGTTGCCATGGTGATTGGTAAAAGAAAGGGTTTATTTTTTTTCTCTCCCAGCAGTTTAACAGGGGGTGAAGGTCTAATCCTGGAGAATGTGAAAATGACATCACAAATGCAGCACAAACACTTCTCTACTTTTACCCTTATATTTTTTATATTTTCATGCATGTTAGGTTCATCAAACCCACCACGATCCATCAAACTACAGAATACCTGTATACCTTTTATCATGGTCAGTGACTGTACTGTGCTGTGGGCTGTATTTTGTTTTATGATTATGTATGGTTATGATTCATATGCGTGGCTCTTTTAATGTGTCAGCTTTCTTTACCATCAGCACACTATTGATTTACTTCATTTTCTACATGCATATGGAGCGGCATTAAAGGCAGACCTTTAATACCTTCAACCTAATCTTACATATAAAATCATTTGAAATCATATAAAATCAAATGAAATCATATGATCAGAGTCAAGCTGCATTGTTTCTAAAGGGAAGGATTTCGAAGATTTTAACATAAATTTTATTCTGGTGTACTTTAAGACTAAAGGCATTTTCACAGCTGTAGTTTGTTTGATTGGTCTGAATCAGATAATAAGTTAATTAACTTGGAGTGTTTAAACCCTTAATTTGGTTTGGTTTTACATAAGACCACAAGTCCAACAAAATGCATCACAACAAAACACCTGCACATTCTGTCTGCTTATTGGTCAGAGCAGTCTGAGGTGGAGCAAAGAGTAAACACACAAAAAGTCTGTTTTCCAGACTAGCATGTAAATTGGTGCAGCATTTCACACTGAATATGGAAAAATTGGCTCTGCACTTTTAAACAGTTTGTTTTCAATCGGATGCATGGCACAGATACAGCAGTCACCTCATTAAACTGAGTTGTGTGGGTGTGACCGACATTCCCTGCATATAACATGTTCAGTGTGAAAACAGCTTAGCATGGGGCAGCAGCAGACACAGCATTACTTAATAGCTGTAGTAATTATCATGACAACAAATCAGGTTAAACTGAACCTGAACAGCCATTTAGCCCAAACACAAAGAAAATATTGGACATGTTCTCACCACAAACTGCCAAACTGTAATTTGTTGGTTTTGATTTGACTCTGTTAATGAGATTAATAAGTTTGGAGAATTTGTCTGGTTTGGTCTGCTCTGGTCTGGTTGGGGCACGTCTGGATTGGTTTGGTCCGTTTGGTTTGTTCTGGTTTGGTCTGGTTGAGTTGGGTCTGGATTGGTTTGGTTCATTTGGTTTGTTCTGGTTTGGTCTGGTTGAGTGGGTTTGGATTGGTTTGGTCAGTTTAGTTTGTTCTGGTTTGGTCTGGTTGAGTTGGGTCTGGATTGGTTTGGTTCATTTGGTTTGTTCTGGTTTGGTCTGGTTGAGTTGGGTCTGGATTGGTGTGGTCCATTTGGTTTGTTCTGGTTTGGTCTGGTTGAGTTGGGTCTGGATTGGTTTGATCCGTTTGTTTTTTTCTGGTTGAGTTAGGTCTGGATTTGTTTGGCTCAGTCTGGTCTGGTCCAGTTGGTTTGGTTGTATGGTTTGGTTTGTATGGGATTGGTTTGTTCTGATCTGAATTGGTTGGATTGGTTGGGTTTGAGCTGGTGTGGTTTGATTTGGTTTGTTTTGGTTTAGTTTAATCTGGTCTGGTCAGATTTGGTCTTGTCTGGTCTGGTTTGTCCTGGATTGGTTGGGTTTGATCTGGTCTAATCTGGTCTGGTTTGGATTTGTTTGGTTAGGTGTGATCTGATCTGATCTACAAAAAGCATCACAGCAAACCATGTGAGAACATTCTTTCTGGTTATCATCTGGTTATTATTCATGTGCAATTAAGTATTATTACTCCACCACCTCACCCACATGCTTCTTTCGCTTTCAGAAACAGTTATTATCCCTCAGCTCATTCAGAAAAGCATGATTGTGTTTTTCTTACAGGGAGGTTCAGGGTGTGAATTCCCAATTACATTACATTAAATTACATTACATTTGGCAGACACTTTTGTCCAACACAACTTACAATAATGATGTACATTTAGCAATAGAAATTCAAGGTAAAAAAACAAAAAATCATTTTTATATAGGGCCTAAAGGAGGTCAAAGGGAAATAATGGGATAGAGGAGTTTAGGAGGGGATGAAGGAAATGAGGTTAGAAGTAGTTAGTGTGTTAGAGGTGTTAGGAGAGTAAGTGCTATTTGAAGAGCTCTGTCTTCAGGAGTTTATTAAAGATAGTGAGAGATTCTCCTGATCTAGTAGTGGAAGGTAGTTTGTTCCACCATTGGGGAACTCTGTATGAGAACAGTCTGGATTGCTTTGTGTGAATGTTTGTTTGGTAAAGCAAGGCGACATTCATTGGAGAAGCGCAGCGGCCGGGAGGTGGCGCAAGCCTTCAGGAGTGAGTGCAGGTAGGAAGGAGCTGATCTGTCATCACCTTGTAGGCGATTGTAAGAGCTTTGAATTTGATACGAGTAGCAACTGGTAGCCAATGGAGCTCAATGAGCAGTGGAGTGACATGTGCCCGTTTTGACTGGTTAAAATCCCAACTGTAGGAAGAGCCCAAGAGCAAGAAGACCAATTCTCCATAATGGTACTTTTAGCACTTTTCCACTGATCTGGAACCAGCACCGTTTTGAACCATTTGTCATGTTTCCACCAACAAAAGTAGGTTCCGGAACCAGGAACGTTTGTTTGCAGCAAGAACCAAAGAATATGGTGTAAACACAAGATGGTTCACTGGAAAGCACCATGGTTCTTATAAGCCTGAATGGAACTGGTTCAAGAACAAGTAGTTCTTTTTGTGGAAAAGCACTATCTAAGAACTGAAAGTGCACAGAAACAGCACAGTGATATTAATTACTATTGCTGGAATAAAACTGACTGCTTTTCTATAAATGTTAATAGTGTCATTTTAAGAATAGAGTGGTCACACATTACAATAAGGTAAAGTACATTAGTTACACTACTGTTACACTACTAACAACTGAATGGCTCAAATAATTGACATTTTGGCACATTATTATTCAGTACAAATTTAACTATTTGAAACTAGGGTCTCAATTAATTATTTTTACAGCTTTCTTAAGCATTAACATTTAGTAATGATTAATGATGACTTAACTAGTGTCAATGGATAATTAGTTAATATATTATTTAACCGTTTAACAACGCTTATTAATACTTTCCTTAGTACTCTTAATTGATGTACTCTTATTGTAAAGGATGACTGATAGGGGGAAAACAGATCTAATTTTCAATTTAATATTTGTATTAAAAAACACATAAATAAACATTAAGTAAAGACAATTATTGTTAATAACAGTAAACTTTAAAAATGCTAATTGTGATTAAAATAGTGAGATTCACATTTAGAGCTTTATTTTTATTATTCCATTATTTAAAAAAAAACGATAAATACAATAATAATGTAAAATAATTAAATACATTGGCATGTGTTGTTTTTGAGTTAACAGATAAGGTGTTTATTTAACATCTTATTGTAATGTGTGACCCCTCTATCCTTAAAATGACAATATTCACATTAATAGAAAAGCTGTTACATTCAAGCAATAGTAATTAATATCACTATGCTGTTTCTGTGCACTTTTATCTGTTAGACAGGCTTCCAAATAATTGTCTCTGATATTTAACAGAACGTCACAGACGCAGTAAATTAGCTTTGCTTGAAACACGTTGGAAGATTCCTTTAAAGCAGCTCCTCCTCAGAATAATCTTCACCCATGGCTGCGGCTCTCAGGATTGTGTGCTCTGTTGCCTGCCTGCTATTACAGTATGACAAATATAAACAGGAATTAATTTCCCCCAACAGACCATTGCCAGATTTGCTTGCTGATTAGCAGGTCCCTTGTTCTCCCACACTCATTTTACATTAATACAGTCAAAATTAATTTAGTTCCATTAGGCTGATGGGAGGAGAGGAATTAATTAATCAGCTATTCATACACAGAGAAAGGCAGACACGTGCGAACACGGCCTCTTTAAGCATTGCTTTACTGACGGAGAGATATTGTTCCAGAATGATTTGTGTTTTCCAATGGTTTTCACTTAAAGGTTTTAAGCTGTATCTACACTGGGGTGGAACAAAATATAGATATCTTGATATATCATATATAGTTTTAATATGCAAACTTACGATCAATTCATGGCATCAAATATTAATATTTTTATTGAAGCAAAACTCTAAAACTCAAGACTCGCCCCCAATTAGACTTAATGAAGCTACTGCTTCATTTTTCCACATGGTGGTGAAGAATATTGGTTGTTAAATTCTGTGAATCTGACACCAATAAATAAATAATTCCTGGTATTTAATTTAGGAGTATTTCATCCTCTTCAGTAACACAAGAATGGTCTTGTGATATATCGACTATTGCAGAATCACAGTATCACAGTATTGTTAAATCATCGTTATCGTGGCTGAAGTATTGTGATAGTATCGTACTGTCGGAACTCATTTTGTGTGCAGTTTTTGCACTATTTTTCTATTCCAATTCCAGAAAAGGTTGGGACACTGTGTAAGACGTAAAAAATGTAGTCAAAAAAAGAATATTTTATGATTTATAAATATTGTACAACCATAGTTTACTCACAATATAACCTAGAACACATCAGATTCAGAAATACTGTCGTCTTCTCTAAATGAGCCGAAGCTCATTTAAAATGGATATGATCAGGAGGATATGATCAGGAGATCGTTGGTTCGAATCCTGTTCATGTACCTTGCCATCAGCTGCCAGAGCCCTGAAAAAGCAGAATTGGCCTTGCTCTCTCTCTGGGTGGGTAGATGGCGCTCTTTCCCCACATCACAACAAAGGGTGATGTCGATCAGCACGAGTCGTCTGTGAGCTGATGTATCGAAACCGAGTCTCTCTGCTTTCCTCCTCAGCAGCAGTTTAAAAAGAAGCTGTGGCTGACTTCACATGTATCCTGGTGTTGGGGCATCACTAGTAATAGGGGAGTCCTACACTAAAAAAATTATGAGTAAAATTTACTTTGGGAGGCGGGGTTTGGACAGTCACTCGGCCCCGCCTTCCACCGCTGCTGCTGCAGTTCTGGTTCCAATAGGCTCTACTGCGCAACTTTCATTGCGCCCGTATTTTGGCTTTAAAACACCATAATGAGAGTGAACGGGGACGTCCTGTCCACACTTATATACAGTCGACACTTTAACATTTATTCATCGGTTTTTCATTTACATTTCCATTTTGTCACATCTGTATCTTATCACAGTTGATAAAGAAAAGCTGAGAACATTCTGCATTTTTCATTAATATGCTGTTCATGTGGAAAAAGCTTTTTTGCTTTTTTCTTTGGGCAATTTATTTTAGATTTGACTGTTTGTTAAATAAAATAAATGATATATTTTTTTACTTAAATTTCAATTTGGTCACATATTATCTGAGCTTGAGTAAAACATTTACTGCAAATGAAGTGATTTTATTTTATTTTTCCATGATATTTTTACACATGTGGAAAAAAAATGTCAAAAAAAGTATTTTCATTTTCATTTTAGCCCTTTCATTTCAGTTTAATTTTTGTCTGGATCTGCCTATTCCTTCATCTGGTGGTTTTGAGTGTTGATGAGAAGTTAATTATTATTTGCTCAGATTTTGACAGTAAGTTAGTTTTGCTCCCATTTCTAAAGAATTTGGTATGAGAAAAGACCCAGACTAATACACTAATTCACCACCACCATGCACACCAGTGTCACTGCAGGGCTGAGAATGACCCACCATCCAAATAACAGCGGGGCCATTCCACTGAATCTGTGCCATTTCTGTTCCCTGGAAATTACATGTATAATTGTGCACACAAAATAACTTTATGCTTAAACATTTTATTATTAAGCAAAGTGTTTTGTACATTGACCTAATTGCAAAAGTAAGATATGTAACTAAAAACATAAATAAAAAAACTACTTAGGACAATGAAAAAATAACATTAGTTACCTGTTTCCTCTAACTATAAACTTTACCATTAAACACAATGAATAAAATCTTTTAGAGGTGTCATTATTTTGCATTGTTGTGTGACTCCAAATCCCATCTATGCTTAAAAATATTTTTATGGGGGGCGCGAGTGGTCCACCGGTCTAAAGCGCTGCCACTATGAGCGGGAGGTCGCAGGTTCAAACCCCAGCTCATGCAGCTTTGCCATCAAGCTGCCGGCATTCAGAGGGAGCAAAATTGGCCCTGCTCCCTCTGGGTGGGTAGATGGCGCTCTCTCCCCACATCACTCCTAGGGTGATGTCCGCAGCACAGGGCGTCTGTGAGCTGATGTACCGGAGCCGAGTCGCTGTGCTTTCCTCCGAGCGCGCTGGCTGCTCGGTAATGCTGCATCAGCAGCAGCTCGAAAAGAAGCGGTGGCTGACTTCACATGTATCGGAGGAAGCATGTGTTAGTCTTCACCCTCCTGATATGTTGGGGCATTACTAGTGATAGGGGGAGTCCTATTATTTGAATTTTATTTCAAATTTTTACAATTTTCTCCCCAATTATTACAGCCAATTACCCAATCCAGTCATTAGGACTCCCCCTATCACTAGTAATGCCCCAACACCAGCTTCCTCATGTTAAGTCAGCCACCGCTTCTTTTCGAGCTCCTGCTGATGCAGCATTGCTAAGTAGCATCACAGCGCACTCGGTTTCGATACATCAGCTCACAGACGCCCTGTGCTGTGGACATCACCCTAGGAGTGATGTGGGGAGAGAGCGCCATCTACCCACCCGGAGGGAGCAGGGACAATTTTGCTCCCTCTGAGCGCCGGCAGCTTGATGGCAAAGCTGAATGAGCGGGGGTTCGAACCTGCGACCTCCCGCTTATAGTGGCAGCGCTTTAGACCGCACCCCCAATCCACAATATTTAAGTTACAATACACATTTTATTTGTGTCCCTGGTTTTCACTAATTCCTGTTATGGTAACACCACATCTGAAACATTTGGAATATTCTACAAGTCACATCTACAGGAAATTACATCAGTTCTTCTGAAGATCCAAAACTCATTCCTTTCCCAGCTTCACAACATGCTGGCTGAGCTTTTCTTTGTTTTATCAAAGCAAATGATTTTATGATACTATTTGCTATCCTTAGAAAACACTGCAGATCTCTCTGCTCCTGGACTCTTCTCACATTTATTTACATGAGACAACAGGATTGAAGCAGCTAAGCTGAAAGAATATGTTTGGTGTGAGTTGGGTCTTTAATGGCCTGTGTAATCTGCATATTCTTTTATAGAAATTACCATCATTTACTGTCTGTATTTCACTAGATTTTTCCTGATTTCTCTGATGTTAAATCTTGTGTTAAAAGTAAATATATGTCCCTCCTGTAATGCGTGGTTACATAAGTCTTCAAGCAGGTACAATAACTATTATTTAAAAGACTAAAGTTGAGCGTTTTGTATATCTGGTATCAGTGCTGAAATAATGCCACATAACTGAGTAGCTAATGTGTACAAACAGGACAGAGAAATAAAAGACATGAGACAAAATATAGGTGAAAAAAGAGTTTAATAATATTAATATGACAAATATATACGAACAATAACAACAAAACAGAAATCAACATTTGTTAAAGAGATGCTAATAAAATAGCTAAATCCTGAATAAATATTTAAAGGTTCAAATTAATGTTTTATAAAAACTTTACATATTAAAAATGTTTAATGTTAAAAAGCTAGACATTATTTAAAAGTGCTAATTTTAACGCTTCAAAAGCTCATTAAAAATATTTTATAAAATATAATATTATATAAAAATATTTTACCAGTTTTTTAACACTTAACGCTGATTATCATTACTACTAATGTTTCCAAATCTAATTGCACAAAAAGCTAAATGTATCAAAAATATGTTTACAAGTAAGCACAATAAAAAGTAAAAAATGAACTAAACTAACTAAAAGCTAGGGATACCCACCCAAGATGGCGGCGCGTTAACACGCAGCGGCCGCTCCGGGTCCGTTAAATGGTGCTTTTGTGTTACTATTTGTAGTTTTTTCCGTTTATTTACTGCATGTTCTACCACTGCCAGACCCTGCTACAGTGGAGAAATCAGCCAGAAAACATGCTACTGGTCGAGGTTCTGTAGACGCTACTTGAGCTTAGCCTGCTAAGAGACCCAGGCCGCCAGCCAGCGGTGTTTCCTGACGCTGGAGCCCAGCGGAAGTGCCATCGCAAGCGGTGCGAGCGTAAGCAGAAGCATTGGTGCTAAAGCTAAAGAGGCTCTGTGTGAACTCTATCGGTCTATCAGCGATCTGCAGAACAAACACCCAGACGGACTGTTTATTATCGCCGGAGATTTCAACCACGCAAATCTCAAGTCAGTGCTCCCTAAATTTCATCAACATGTGGACTTTGCAACGAGAGGAGCGAGCGCGTTGGATCTTGTTTACACAAACATCCCCAGCGCGTACCGGGCGGAGCCCCGCCCCCACCTCGCTTTCTCGGACCACATGTGTTTGGCTGACTCCAGCATACACACCACTCATCAGACGCTCCAGACCACTTCAGAAGCAGGTGAAAACCTGGCCGGCAGGCTCCATCTCTGCCCTTCAGGACTGTTTTGAGTGCACTGCATGGGACATGTTTAGGGAGGCTGCTACTGAAGGCGATTCTGTTGATTTGGAGGAGTATACAGCATCAGTCACTGGCTACATCAGCAAGTGTATTGATGATGTCACTGTCTCCAAGACCATCACTACACACCCAAACCAGAAGCCTTGGATGACTGCTGAGGTACGTGCGCTGCTGAGGACCCGCGACTCCGCCTTCAGAGTGGGTGACAAGGTGGCCCTGAGGAAAGCGAGATCCGACCTGTCAAGAGCCATCAGAGAGGCAAAGCGCGCACACACCCAGAGAATCCACAGCCACTTCAAGGACACGGGTGACGCGCGGCGTATGTGGCAGGGCATCCAGGCAATCACCAACTACAGGACAATGCCACCGTCCTGTGAACGTGATGCCTCCCTCCCTGATGCCCTGAAAAACTTTTATGCACGGTTTGAGGCACAAAACAACACGATGGCGAGAAAGACCATGCCCAAGCCGGACGAGCAGGTGTTGTGCCTGACTGCAGTGGATGTGAGGAACACTCTGCGCAGAGTCAACCCACGAAAAGCTGCAGGACCAGACAACATCCCCGGCAGAGTGCTCAGGGAGTGCGCAGACCAGCTGACAGATGTTCTCACGGACATCTTCAACATCTCCCTGTGCAGCGCCACTGTCTCAACGTGCCTCAAGTCCACCACCATCGTTCCCGTGCCGAAGAAGTCCACAGTGTCCTGCCTCAATGACTACCGTCCCGTTGCACTTACACCCATCATCATGAAGTGCTTCGAGAGGCTAGTCATGAGGAACATCAAGACACGACTGCCCTCTTCACTGGACCCCCTGTCCTGAGTCCTCTGCTGTTCACCCTGCTGACTCATGACTGTGCTGCAAAACACAGTTCTAACAGCTTTATCAAGTTCGCCGATGATACAACCGTGCTGGGTCTCATCACCAAAGGCGACGAGTCAGCATACAGAGAGGAGGTGCAGCGGCTGACAGACTGGTGTACAGTCAACAACCTTCACCTGAATGTGGACAAGACAAAGGAAATGGTTGTTGACTTCAGGAGAGCACAACACACCCACTCTCCACTCAACATCGACGGGTCCTCTGTGGAGATTGTTAAGAGCACCAAGTTCCTTGGTGTCCACTTAGCAGATAACCTCACCTGGACCCTGAACACCAGCTCTACAGCCAAGAAAGCCCAGCAGCGTCTCTACTTCCTCCGGAAGCTGAGAAAGGCCCATCTCCCTCCACCCATCCTCACACTCTTCTATAGAGGGACCATTGAGAGCATCCTGAGCAGCTGGATCACTGCCTGGTTTGGGACCTGCACCGTCTCTGACCGCAAGACCCTCCAGCGTATTGTGAGGACAGCTGAGAGGATCATCGGCGTCTCTCTCCCCTCCATCACGGACATTTACACCACCCGCAGCATCCGCAAAGCAACCAGCATTGTGAATGACCCCACCCATCCCTCACACAAACTGTTCTCCCTCCTGCCTTCGGGAAGAAGGTACCGCAGCATCCGGTCCAGCACGACCAGATTCTGCAACAGCTTCTACCCCCAAGCCATCAGACTCCTCAACTGCAGAGACTGAACTGATGGTTTTTCTGTACATGCACACACACTCTTACCCCACTTACCCCAGAAAATGGTAAGCACTAAAAACCCTACTACCTCACTGGACTCTATTGCACACTGTGTAATAGAGGTAATTACTACCTCACTGGTCTTTTTTGCACACTTTTTGCACACTGCATAATTTGCACACTGTCTTGTTATTTATTATTCTTTGTCTGTATTGTGTTGTATTGTCTGTCTGCACTTTTGTACTGTTGCACTATTGTTCTGTCTACACTGTGTTTATGTGCGCCATGGTCCCTGGAGGAACGTTGTTTCGTTTCACTGTGTACTCTGTATATAGCTGAAATGACAATAAAAAACACTTTGACTTTGACTTTGAGCTAAGCACTAATTGAATACTGTGACTGGATTAATATTAATAATATTTAAATATATAATATTTAATAATATATATATATATATATATATATATATATATATATATATATATATATATATGTTTAATGTAATATTTAAAAATATCTACATGTATTTGTAAAGCACTTTTTATACAAAATCACAAAGAATTTATAATAATAATAATTATAATTATTATTATTAATATTATTATTATTATTGTTATTATTAATTAACAGAACACCTGTAACAAGTAACGGAAACGTATTACCTCTAAACATATAAAGAAAAATTATCAAAAATGTAAAGGTAACTTATTAACTCTATAAAAATGTCAAAGAAACATATCAACCCTATAAAAAGTAAATTCATTACCTCTCTAAAAAAAAAAAAAAAAAATAAACTCTTTAAAATATAAAGATTAACTGTAAAAAGTGTAAAGGGAACAGAGGGATTTATACAGATGAATAAATAACGGATACTAAAGGATACTAAAGGTGAATCAGACGCGAAGCTTCTTGCGTGGTGGTTCCCAGTCCTCTTCTGTGAGCATGACGCAGGGGCCCTTGTGCTCGTTGTCCCTGTCTGATAGAGGATCCAGCTGTCTGCAGGCAGATGTGGCAAACCTAAAGACAAACGACAATGAATAAAAGACAAAACAAATATTATCCCTGGACCATTTTAAATGAAAAAGTATAGTAGGAAATGAAAGTTTTTTAATTTATTGTATTTAAATGTAATTTTTTATATCTATGTAATGAGGAAAATGATGGTTAATTGTTCATTGCATTATATTTTAATGTTATAATCTTTAATAAAGTCTATTTAAAAAGCAAACCTGGTCTTCTGGTAGAGTCTCCAGGTCAGTTCCACGAAGCACAGGTGTGCAGCATGGCTGCGCAGACGCCACACCCAGTACTCGAACCTGTCCTCCCACTCGATGGGAAAGAAAGAGGCGTAGAACAGGCCTGCAAAAAAACAGAAAAACACAAATAACCTCATCAGTGCTTCTCAAACCATCTAAACTCATTTACTGATCAGTCAGGTGCAGCTGCATATGAACAAAGAGAACCAGATTAAAGAAGGGAAAATAAGAAACTCACCGGTAGCTGGGAAGTAGAGGCGCTGAGACATTCCATCCGGTCCATGCACGGGAAATGATGGGCAGAGGAACACAAAAGCCACTGTTGGAGTCGATCCGGGCACTGTAAACAGCAATATCAGATATTTTACATATATTTGCAGTATTTTTGAACTGAATGTACTGAATGGATACACAGGGGGGGGGGGGGGGGGGGGGGGTCTGTTCAGTTTGGTCTTTGAACATGTGAGATTAGTGTAGAAAAGCTGTTTCTTACCGTGAAAAACAACACGACCGGTTGGTCTGGGGAAGTAGGGGTGGTGCTCCTCCAGCCAGTCCAGGTAGTCCAGCAGCTCCGGCCCTGAAAAAAAACTGGAAAAGGCATAGTGAGAAAAGCCCTGATAGAAATGAGTGAATAGAAAATGTGTAAATAATTAGTAAAAATATATGAAAACTAAATAGAAATGTGTGAAAACCAGTGAGAAATGTGTAAAAAATTGTAAAAATGTGTGAAAATGAGTGAGAAATATGTGAAAACTAGTGAGAAAGGTGTAAAAAAGGAGTATATATTAGTAAAATGTGTGAGAATTTAAATGGGTAAGAAATGTTTTAAAAATGTGTAAGAATGTGTAAAATAAGTGAAATGTAGTGAGAATGAGTAAAAATGAGTGTAAATGAGTGAAATAAGTTAAGGATAAATCGCAGATCAAAGTCTCTCGTGTTCAGCCTTGAACTTCTCAGTCCAATCTGAGCTTCAAACATTCATATCTAAACATTTTAAACCAATCGGTTGCTTAGTAACACAAGGCGTCTCAGGAGCTAAATAAACAGAATTGCCAGATTGTGAAGAGACCTATAAAATCCGTTTTATTTATTTATTTGTTTAGTTAGTTAGTAAGTTAGTTAGTTAGTTATTTTTCGTTTTTTTTTGCCAGATTTTATATTTTTAGGCTTAATGCTGTCAGGCGATTAAAAAATAATCATTAATTACATGCTCTTTATTTATCTAAATTAATCACATTTAGTAATGTTAAACTGTACAATTCAATTGAATTTTAGCTGAGGAGCAAATAAATTATTAAATAAGTGGCACAGACTTATATTCTCCCTTTATTGAACAACTACCTGTAATCAATTAGTAACAAATGCTGTAAATATTTTATATCTCTTACACGTACCAGACGTTACTATCAGGAGATTCTAGGCTAATTATATATGTCTTAAAAAGCAACTAAATTTTTTATATTAACATCTGAAATATGTTGCTATGTAATAATAAAATATACCATCCCTGCTTAAAATATTTAAAATGAGCTGCAAATATTAACAGAATTTATATATTTTACCATATATTAATCAAATGTTTACTAAGTAAGGTCAGAATAAAATAAAAAAAATCCCAAAATTTGATGTTTTTACTATATTTGTCATGGTGTGCACAGAATACAGACACTCGCGGATACAGTAAAATGGGTTATTTATTAAAATGAAGGGCAGAGAAACGGGTAGTCACACAGAAACAATCAGAGCAGCGGTAAACAGAAGCCACATAGGAAAAAACATACCATGAGTGGAAAACAGTCCAGAGTTCAAACACGAGGAAGCCAGCATCAGAGATAATCCAATAATCAATAAACGGGAAACAGTTCAGGTCATACACAGAAAAACATACACAGTAGGGTAACGCTTTGTAAAGTGGTAGAAACCAGGTAATACGCGGCACCAGTGTAATCGTGAAGCGTTCTTAAATACCCTGGGGTAATCAATACTCCGGGCTTCCTGGCGGAAGCAGGTGAGGTGTCATGTGCGTGGGTGTGTGCGTGATGTCAGCGTGTGGTGCGTTCTGGGTAGTGTAGTTGTTAGGCTGTAAACCTCCTTTGGAGCTCAGTGTGGAAGGAGCAGGAGTGCCTACAGCACCAGACGTGACATATATTATTGAATACATTCCTTGATTTTAGTCATCTTTAAATTAATATTTTCTACCCTGGGGCTTTTATTATAAAAAATATACATGGCAAATTAGCCTAACAGCTACCTTTCAAGGCTAACCGTGCATTTACACTGCTCCGACGCGAGAACGCACATGATCGCACTGCCCCCCTCCAACTGGTCCATGTGGGCGTGATAAAGGCGTTCCCTGCGTCGTCTAATTAAATCGTTTTAATAAATGGGAAATGCTTTTATATAAACTATTATTATTTCCTATAAAGTAATACATATAAATGTGTATTTATAGATATAAATGTTTGATTGAGCTTCATTACACTGTCTAGTGAGCAGTATATAAGCTAACAAAAGCAAACTTTTCCAATTAAATTACATATTAATATTTTAAAAACCCACCAGAGACCCCAACAATCTCTGCAGCCTTTCTCCTCGCTGACAGAGTCCCTGTGAATCAGCAGGGATTTTATAAAGAACAGGGAAGCCTGAAACTTGTCTTCCAGGCTTCTCTGGACGCTTGAAAGCGGAACTAAAATGTTTTCATGCGCTGCGCTGAGGACGCGTTACAGGCCAACACCTGCTCTCTGATTGGATAGACGCATCGTGTTGGACGGATTAATTTGCATAAAGTTGAGCAGAGCTCAACTTTTCATCGCATCGCATCCCCCGCTCTCGACGCGTCGGACCCATGATGCACCGCGCGGCTGCGTCTGACGGGGGCGGCGCTTCCCATTGAAAATGAATGGCATCAGTCGCTGTGCGTTGTCGCGTCGGAGCAGTGTAAATGCACCGCGACCCGCTAACTGGTGATGAGAGAGTTTTCTGAACGAATGTTTTATACCACCTTCAGACAGCCTGTACCTGTTTTATTTCATCTTATTTCTTCTTTTATTTCTTCTCTTAGTTCTTTATTTCTTTTATATTTTTTCAGTATTTTATTTTTGTTTAATTTTATCACTCTTATTTTTATTAGTTTATTTTATTATTAAATATTAGGTAACACTTTACATTAAGTGTTGACTAACTTACATGAATTGATGCATTAGTTAACATGCATAAGACATGAGGTAATACATTTACTATGCTTAGGTGATGTTATTTAAAAATGGAACTACAGCATTAATTAATGTTATTTTCACATTACAAGTGAATCATTTGTTAAGATGAACAATAAATCATATACTTTTTTATCATATACTTTACTAATGTTAGGTAAACAAGTAACAACTGCATTAGTTCATCTTATTGTCATTTGCTTGTGTACTGCAGTTATGCATATGGTAATTGTTAAATATTTATCAAGTAAATATTAGTCTGGATGGTGCTTATGCTTCATTTCATCATATATATGTGTGAGTGTTTGTTGGAATAAAACTTACATGTAGACATTGTAAATATAAACCATGATTAACCAATGATGCCTTTGTTAAGCATTATTAACATCTGTTAAACATTACTAATCACTTATACAGCTCTGTTCAGTTAAATAAATATAATTACCTGATATAAAGTGAAATTTAAATAAATCTAATTCACGTAGAGATGTATTTCATTAGAAGTAAAAATGTAAAATATATAATATTATATTAGTTAACTGAAATTAGTAAATAAAATAAGTAACTGGCTACCACTGCATACGTGTTATCACAGCCAAATATATTTATAATTAATATTTAATTAATCAATATTTAACAATGACTGTGTGCATAGCTGCATATAAAAAAATGACAAGAAGAACAGGTATTACTTGTTTACCGAACATTAGTTAACATTATTAATGAAGTGTATGATTTATTGTTCATCTTAACAAATGCTTTACTTTTAACGTTAGTTCATGTGAAAATAACATTAATTAATGCAGTAGTTCTGTGTTTAACTAACATTACCTAAGCTTTTTTAATGTATTACTTAATGTCTTATTCATGTTAACTAATGCATTAATTCATGATAGTTAGTCAACACCTAATGTAAAGTGTTACCCTGTTTTTGTACCCAGTCATTTGAGTTAGTGTAAACTGCCACTATTCCAGTTGTTTTAATTTATTTTATTATTTTTATTTGCAAATCATTCTGCTTTTCTTTACATTTATTTACATTTTACACAACGTCCAATCGGCTTTGAAATTGTATTGAATTGAAAAAATTATAACTGTCCGTCTACTAAAGCTGCACAGCAAATGTGTTTTTCAGTTCAGGAACTGCATTGATTTTACACTGCAGGGCTTCAAGGACGTGTCACCACCATGACCAGGCCTTTATCCATATCAACACCACTCAGCACAGACTTTTTAGATTAGAATCTGTGGTTATGATTACTTTAAGATTTTCAATTAATTGAAATTATAAAAATGAAATTTTATATTGATCATTTAATAGAACTAAGTGTCTTTTCATTATGATGTTAAACAAAAAATAATTACACTGTTGTTTAAATATGTGTTGTCTAGTAGTACACAGCTAATACAGTATCTGCATGTCTTCACTGGCCATCATTACATTTTCATATCATATCTTTGTGTATTTTAACTAATTTTTTAAAAAAAAAGGGGAATTCTATTTATAAAAACTGCAATTGCAACACACGCTCCTCCGTTTAATATTCAGCTCAATTACACCATTCAATTTACCCTTATAAAACTAATCAGTTTCTATAAAATCATCACTTATGAAATGATACCACACATGTCCCCTGTAGAACAGACTGCAAATAATATCAACTTTCACTTTTTTTCCTTAAATTTTGTGCTTTTTTATTGTCAGATGAACATTATCAGGCTTAACATTCCAACTCTACTACATGAATAATTATAACAACCCTGTCACACTTAACCCTGTCACATTCAGCCATGTCACACTCAATCCCGTCCCATTCAGCCCCATCACACTCAACCCCGTCCCATTCAGCCCCATCACACTCAACCCCGTCCCATTCAGCCCCATCACACTCAACCCCGTCACATTCAGCCATGTCACACTCAACCCAGTCACATTTAACCCCGTCACATTCAGCCCCGTCACACTCAGCCCTGTCACATTCAGACCCGTCACACTCAACCCCGTCACATTCAGACCTGTCACATTCAGCCCCGTCACAATCAACCCCTTCACATTCAACCCCGTCACACTCAACCCCGTCACATTCAGACCCGTCACATTCGGATCCGTCACACTCAACCCCTTCACATTCTGACCCGTCACATTCAGCCTCGTCACACTCAACCCCGTCACATTCAGACCCGTCATACTCAACCCCTATCACATTCACACCCGTCCCATTTAGCCCCTTCACATTCAGACCCATCACACTTAGCTCCGTCACATTCAGACCCGCCACACTTAACCTCTTCACATTCAGACCCACCACACTCAACCTCTTCACATTCAAACCCGTCACACTCAGACCCATCACACTCAACCCTGTCATATTTAACCCTGTCACATTCAGACCCGTCACACTCAGACCTGTCACACTCAACCCCGTCACATTCAGACCCTTCACACTCAACACCTTCACAGTTATCCCCTTTACATTCAGAACTGTTACACTCAACCCTGTCACATTCAGACCCGTCACACTCAGCCCCATTACACTCAACCCTGTCACATTCAGACCTGTCACACTCAGCCCTGTCACACTCAGCCCTGCCACACTCAGACCCGTCACACTCAACCCCGTCACATTTAGCCCCGTCACACTCAAAACAGTCACATTCAACCCCATCACATTTTTAACCCTGTCACATTTAGCCCCGTCACATTCAGACCCGTCACACTCAGACCCGTCACACTCAACCCTGTCACATTTTACCCTGTCACATTCAGATCCGTCACACTCAGACCCGTCACACTTACCCCCTTTACATTCAGACCTGTTACACTCAACCCTGTCACATTCAGACCCGTCATCCTCAGCCCCATTACACTCAACCCTATCACATTCAGACCTGTCACACTCAGCCCTGTCACACTCAGCCCTGCCACACTCAGACCCGTCACACTCAACCCCGTCACATTTAGCCCCGTCACACTCAAAACAGTCACATTCAACCCCATCACATTTTTAACCCTGTCACATTTAGCCCCGTCACATTCAGACCCGTCACACTCAGACCCGTCACACTCAACCCTGTCACATTTTACCCTGTCACATTCAGATCCGTCACACTCAGACCCGTCACACTTACCCCCTTTACATTCAGACCTGTTACACTCAACTCTGTCACATTCAGACCCGTCACACTCAGCCCCATTACACTCAACCCTATCACATTCAGACCTGTTACACTCAACCCTGTCACATTCAGACCCGTCACACTCAGCCCCATTACACTCAACCCTATCACATTCAGACCTGTTACACTCAACCCTGTCACATTCAGACCCGTCACACTCAGCCCCATTACACTCAACCCTATCACATTCAGACCCGTCACACTCAGCCCTGTCACATTTTACCCTGTTACATTCAGACCCGTCACACTCAACCCTGTCACATTCAGATCCGTCACACTCAGACCCGTCACACTTACCCCCTTTACATTCAGACCTGTTACACTCAACCCTGTCACATTCAGACCCGTCACACTCAGCCCCATTACACTCAACCCTATCACATTCAGACCCGTCACACTCAGCCCTGTCACATTTTACCCTGTTACATTCAGACCCGTCACACTCAACACCTTCACACTTACCCCTTACATTCAGACCTGTTACACTCACATTAAGTAGAGTCGCACTAGAAAGGTCTAGAGGTTTGTGTTCAGGAATAATTATTGTAAATGCTTATTAAACTATAATATCATTTTACAGGAGAATCAGAAAAATGTAAAAGTCTAATAAAAACTTAATGTTAATGCCTGATTGTGGATTATTAAGGAACAAGTTCCTAACAACCTGACAGTTATGTTGTGATCATGAGGTGGGAGAATGTATTTTCTCAGGGTTTGACCCTCTCAGAGAATTAGCTGCATACGTTTTTGGCATGTTTAACTCTTTTTACCTCTATCACACTCTAAGCTGCACTCTGAACTCTGAAATGTGAAAATCGTGCGTGAGCAATCACCAGCAGGCCTTATTTTCCCAGCGTTCTCTCAGGAGCACAGCTCACGGCTCGGAGGATTGAGCCAGGCCAGAAACTGGGCCTTATTTTCACACATCACTGAGTGCATTATAGACTTCATTAATGTGCCACGCAACACAGGAGCTAACTCTGACCTAACCTGTGTGTGTGTTTCCGGAGATGAGTAATGTAGGTCTTGCTCCTCAAGAAAATTAATTAAAATGCAGATAAAACAGACTGGCCTTAACCTCACTTTACCACTAAGAGCTGATACATGATTCTCAATCCATACATCAGTGCTACTGTCTAATTATATTTGCTACTGATGATGAGGACTTGGTTATAAATGTTTTGCCTTATTTTTCTATAGATCTCACACCTATATATATATATATCATACTTTTCTTATTGGCTTATTGGAAGAGAGAATGAACTTTAGCATAAATAAAATGTAATCTATCTTCTGAACTCAACAGTAAACATTGCTGTGTTATATCACTAAAATCTGCCAATGTGTCACCAGGTTCTGTCAATTTTATCACATGATAAATTTTCTTTAAACAAATTAATGGATCAATGTTTTCTAGTTCATTTGTAAACAGTTATGCAATAATTGTGCTTGACTGGCCTCAGTGTTGAAGGTTGTAAGAGCAAGTTACAACATACTCTGCTGCTGAGAGTGCCTGTTAGCTGAATGATAGTACCAAAAAGAGAGAACTGCCATTATTAAACTATGGTTGTTTAAAGTTTTTTTTTTTTTAGATTATTTGCCATATCTAAACTATTTGATTGCAAAGTAATTTAATTAATTTTATTATTTTTTTATTTTTTTGCCTATACTCACTGTGATATGCCTTTCTTTATGATTGGTTAATAATACACTGTAAAAGGTAACATCACTACTGTTCACTACTATAACATTTGGGAACTTTACGTATTTCAGAATATCTTAATGATTTAACTCATGCCATTTTGGTAAAGTTGTAATTTTGTGTGAAATACTTACAACTAATTAACATAAAGACTATAACTAAATACACTTAAGTAAATTACAACTTTCCACACATTAAACTTCAAAATTCAGAAGTATTATTTTTGTCTTTTGTAGGTTATGTAACTTAAACGTTAATTTATACTTTGTAACTCACAGAAGTATTTTAATTGCTGTTTAAATTAAACAATGTAGCACCATATAAACCCATGCATCTACACTATTGGTCACCTATTGGTTCCCATCATTGTGTAGCCTTGCCTATCATTGGTACCTTCCCTTGTCTAAGAGGGGGTCTAAGTTACTTTTTTCTTTAATATGAAGTGTGACTTCATGAACTGCAGTGATTCATTTTCCCATCTAAAAATGAAAATAATCTGTCAGAAAGAAAACAGGGTCATTCCATCTTCTATTAAAAAAAAAGAAGAACACAAGCTAACCTCACCTGAATGATCAATAGGGTAATGGGACACGCCTTATTATAAAAATAATTGATGCAAGGAACCAATAGTAATATTAACTTTAATCATGCAAGTTGCTAACACTTACTTTACAGTTTAAGGTGAAGAAAACTTAAATAAAATGAGTAAATGAACTGTGTTTAAGTACACTTAAATAGTAGTATAATGGAGTGACTTGCAAAAGTATTTTTCACATTTTGTCACCTTAAAACCACAAACTTTTTTAGAGATTTTAAGTGTTTAACCAACACAAAGTAGCACATTATTGTGAAGTAAAACGAAAATGATACATTTGTTTTCAATTTCAGTTACTGGAAAGTTCAGTACAGTCAACTGCCCTCAGAAGTCACTGAATAAATTAATAGAGTGCAGCTGTGTGTAATTTAGTCTCAGTATAAATTCATCTGTTTAGTATCGACCTCAGTGGTTTGTTAGAGAACAGTAGTGAACAAACAGCATCATGAAGACCAAAGAACTCACCAGACAGGTCAGAGATAAAGGTGTGGAGGTGTGTCCCAAGCTGTTCAGATCCACTGTTCAATCTATCATCCAAAAATGGAAAAAGTATTCTACAACTGCAAACCTACCAAGACATGTCCATGACCCACCCAAACTGACAGATCGAGCAAGGAGAGCACTAGTCAGAGAAGCAGACAAGAGGCCCATGGTCACTCTGGAGGAGCTGCACAAATTCACAGCTCAGGTGGAAGAATCTGCCCACAGGACAACTATATGTCATGCAATCCACAAATCTGACCTTTATGAAAGAGTGTCAAGAAAAAAAGACACTGTTGAAAAAAAGACAGGTTCTGTGGTCAAGTGAGACCAAAGTTGAACTTTTTGGCATAAATACAAAACGCTTTGTGTGGCTGAAAAGTAAAACAGCTCATCATCCTGAACACACCATCCCCACTGAGAAACATGGTGGTGGCAGTATCATGCTGTAGATGTGCTTTTCTTCAGCAGGGAAAGAGAATCTGGTCAGAGATGATGAAAAGGTTGATAGGGCTAAATACAGGACAATCCTGGAAGAAAACCTGGTGGAGGCTGCAAAAGACTTGAGTTTGGGAAGGAGATTTAAGACAATGACTCTTAAACTCTTATAACATACAGCAAGAGCTACAGTGGAATGGCTTAAATCGGAGTTCTGACCTTAATCCCACTGAGCTTCTGTGGCAAGACAAGAAAATTGCTGTTTACAGACGCTCTCCATACAACCTGGCTGAGCTTGAGCTGTTTTGTTAAGAAAATGAGCAAAAATTTCATTCTCTATATGAGCAAAGCTGGTAGAGATATACCCCAAAATACTTTCAGCTGTAATCGCAGTGAAAGATTGCTCTACAACGTCACACTTTTTTAGGTTTTATTTGATTATATTTTTTAAATCTACATATCATTTTCGTTTCACTTCACGATTATGTGCTATTTTTTGTTGGTCCATCACTTAAAACGCAATAAAATACAAGTTTGTGGTTGTAAGGTGACAAAATGTCACGTCTGGTGCTGTAGGCATTCCTGCCTCTTCCACACTGAGCTCCAACGGAGGTTTACAGCCTAACAACTACACTACCCAGAACGCACCACACGCTGACATCACGCACACACCTATGAACGTGACACCTCACCTGCTTCCGCCAGGAAGCCCGCAGTATTGATTACCCCGGGGTATTTAAGGACACTTTACAAAATCACAGGTGTCACGTATAGCCTAGTTTTTACCACTTTACAAAGCGTTACCTTTCTGTGTTTGTTTTTCTGTGTATGACCTTGCTCTTGTTTTTTCGACGCCGATTTTTTGGATTATCTCTGTTTATGGATTATTCTGTGTATGACCTGGACTGTTTCACGTTTTTCGATTTATTGGATTATCTCTGATGCTGGCTTCCTCGTGTTTGAACTCTGGACTGTTTCCCACTCAGGATATGGTTATTCCTACGTTGCTCTTGTTTACCGGGGCTCTGATTGTTTCTGTACGACTAGCCGTTTCTCTGCCCTTTAACTCAATAAACAACCCATTTGACTGTATCCGCGAGTGTCTGTATTCTGTGCACACCATGACACAGAACGTAAAAAAGTTAAAGGGGTATGAATAATTTTGCAAGCCATTGTATATTTTCTTAACCTGTGCAAGGCAAACATTTTTCCAAATTCTAAAAAAAGAAACAGTGTATCAAATATTACAGTATATGAAATCTAAAGTGAAATTGTGGTTGTGATGTCTAGTGATGAGTAGGACATTGTGACAAACAAAGAAACAGTGTTGTATTTCCCCCCTGTTCTGCGTTTTCTTATTCTTTTTTTTTTTTTCAGCCTACCTTGCACACAGAGCGCTGTGTTTAGTGCCGCAGGACACGGACTTAGATTGTCACAGAGGAACTGGCATCATTTACCACCTGGGGACCCCCTCGCCTGTCTGGCTTTCAGAAGCCCAGGAGGAAGTTGTTTGGGGGCGGTGGGGTGGGTTGTGGGGGAGGAAAGGGACTGGAACAGGGGGAACGGTTCAGCAGGGTGGAAAGATAGCGCTTTGTCCCCATCAGCTTCTTCTCAGCACAGCGCTTATCGAGGACCCGGCGCCGCTAACGTTTCCACTCGACTGGGACCAGAACCTGTGAAAGGATGTTCAGGGGGGGGGGGGGGGCGGGGGGGCGGTGTAGGGGGTGCAGGAGGGTTTAGGGTAGGTGGGGGGAGTTATCTCCAGACAAACGCTCTGCCAGATAGATTGCTGTTGTCACTTCTGTTTCATTTATTTACCCTCCGCCCTTATCACGCTCACCGCGCTACCATACACGTCCAAACACAACGCTGTCACAATTAGGGGCTCACACAGCTGCTCTAATGAGGGCAGGAGCACAGAGAAGCACTGAATCAAACGCAAGCAGGAAAGCCTAGACATGCAATCTGCCTTTCTATTGACTCTGTATGTGTCTGCTGTGTGCTGGATTACAGCAACTGTGAAGCCAGTCTTACAGATATGGTAATTCTATGCTTAACTATTGTAATGTGCATGCAACTAAATATTTAACCCCTATTTTTTTCAGCATTTAGTTGCTTCGGGTCCACACATACATTGTGTAAACCCATACATTGTTTGAACTTAAATGATTTAAGTCTGTATTACATAAAATTGGATATTTCTAAACAATAATCAACTATTTTGAGTTAGTTAAACATTTGTGGGCACATATCGTCGCTGTCCAATGAAAAACACTTTATCTCCAAAACAGCAAGAGAGGAAAAACCTTGTTTAATGTAAATAAATGTAAAAAGAGTTTATTTCCGGTCATTTTGAAGAGTTTCTATTGGTCCGTTCATCAAAAAATTTTGGCACAGTGTGAGGGACAGTTTGTCTGTTCAAATTATGTAGTAAACAAGAAATCGACAAAAATGGAGATAAGTGTTTTTCATTGGACAGCGGCGATATACATTAAAGACCCTTGAGTTGAACCAACTTATAATAATTATTAGTTATTATATTTATTATATTAAATTTTAGAGTTCAGTCTGTTGTCATTCGCAGCTTCTTTTCCATTGTCTTCTGTCACAATCTATTTGCATACTGGGTGTGTCCAATTGTTTCTGACCCTCACCATCAGTGTGTAATGATTCCCCCAGGCTACCTTACAAATCAATCAACTTCCCCTTTAGTTGTAATAACTTGATGTTTTAATTTAGTTTTAAGTTTTCATTACCTTTTACTTAACTTTTTTAACGCAACCGGTTTCCTCAATTTTTTTAAGTAAATTCTACTTATCCGGGCTTACAGTGCAGTGAATAACCTAAAATGGTACAACAATAAGTAAAAGCCAGGGCTTTTAAAAACAAAATTGTGTATTGTAAACTGTAACAATGGAAAAATGGAAATAAACAATGGAGTTTGGATTTTCAAAGCATTTTTGTAGTAAAGCAGTGCTAGAACAGATGGTTTTACTGCATTCTCTATTGCAGCATTTACACATTTACACACAGCACATTCACACTGTAATCATAATAACTAACAAAATACACAGAAAAGTAGAAGTCTTTCCATTAGAGAAACTACAGATAAAGCCAGAGAGCCAGAGACTTTTGGAGAAACTGGATTAAACTGCTACAGGAACAGTCAGGTCTGGCTGACCCACATGGAAACAGCACCTTAAGCTCTTCTTAACATTGGACCAAGTCTTAGTTTCAGCAGTGAAAATAAAAACGAGAGGTCTGACAGGTAAAGAAGTGCAGTAATAAAGTCTGAACCATTAAACATATACATTATTTACTCATGCACCCAGTAGAAAATGCTGGATTGCTGTGCTTTTCAGAATGATATTTGAAAATGACCAGGATCAATAAATGATTATATATTTAGACTGATATGGGCAATATTTATTGAGCTATTGTGTGCAGCATGTGTTATGCTGCAACATGCCAGCTCCTAATGGAGTCCTGTGATAATCCATCCCATGCAGCTCCAATATTCTCACACAGTTCCTGCTGATTTTGTGGTAGGTTGATAGCACATTCAATTACAAATAAGATCAATCC
Organism: Astyanax mexicanus; assembly: GCF_023375975.1. Classification (NCBI taxonomy): domain Eukaryota; kingdom Metazoa; phylum Chordata; class Actinopteri; order Characiformes; family Acestrorhamphidae; genus Astyanax; species Astyanax mexicanus. The sequence continues at coordinate 15,571,197 of NC_064419.1, forward strand.
AATCCAATAGCTGTATTGTAAAGTCAGCATGCTGAGGGTTAAGGTATGACGTCCTCTACAATTTAACCAGTTTAATTCACTTCATCAGCTTTTTTGGGAGAGATCGATGGAGTTACTACAATATTAACAAATGAATTACAGATGAAGACAGAGAGCAGTAAATACTGTTTCCAACATCTTCAAAAGACTCTTGGAAACTGGAGAAAGCTGCTACAGTAAAAAGTCTGGCTGACCCACATGGCAACATCTTTAGCTCAGCTTAACCCTAACAGTTTGAACTCTAGGCTGTTTTGGTGTGTTTTTTCTTCGTTTTTGTCAGTTCCTCTTTCAGGTATTATAACACAGTAATTATATCAGAGAGTCACATGCCCTGATCTCTTTTTCTCCAGAAGACATACGGCTGCTCAAAAATATAATCATTTAAAATGTAAAAGGAAACAGAATTGTTATATTTTCCTGGAACTGATCATGTTTTGGTCAAAATTTTACCAATTTTTTTTTACTTATTTATAGACTTTAAATATATTCACACCTAAGATATCTTTTCAAAAATGGTTAGTTAAAAACATAACAATATTAATAATAGATCATTACATGGCTTATTACTTTGACAAAATACATGGAGAAACAGCAACAGACGGATTTATTTTTCTTGATAATCACACCTCTAGGATACATGTAGATTATTAAAAACCTGACACTCAGAGCAGCCTATACCTTTCAGTATTTTAATCAGGACACACAAAGAAAACCATGGGCGTGGTAGTGGGGGGAAAAGTGGACCTGACTACCCAGGGCCCGAGTAGGGAGAGGGGCCCATGAAAATCCTGATTTTTTTTTCGCTCACTTTCCTTTGTTTACTGGCATGGATAGGGGCCCATTAACATAGAGGGTGTACATGGCCCAGAATTTGCTGCTACGCCCCTGAAGAAAACTATTTGCAAAAATGTAAACTTCTAAATAAGTCTAAATAAATAAATTGTTTAGTGCAAAATAGCTACTGTGTGAACTATATAAAACTATATAAACTAGTGTGCAGCATATCTAGCTTTAGTTTTTGAGAGCAGGTAGTTTCACACTTTTTCTGTGGACACATTTGAGTCATTTACTGATATTATTTGGTTTGAAACATCATATAAATATGTTTGAGGCACTAAAGGTAAATAATATTGGTTGGGGAAGGAGCTCTTACTTTTTTTAGGTGTTTTTCTCAACGGGTTTCTTGTAGATGCTTGTAGACATCGCACTGGGATGTGATCTCTATTTTTAGAAAGAGTAAGTTCCGCCCTTTCTAACCATATGTGTGTTATGTTTATGTGTTAAGGGATTCCTGAATAATTAAGCTGAGAACACAAGGTGTGATTTTGGACGGAAAATCTGTCCGTAGGGTTCTAAAGGTTAACACTGGACTAACTAACATTTTGATCAATCAACAAATAATGTGATAATATAAAAAAAAAATAATAATGTTAAATAAGTTAAATAAATAATGTTTCCATTTCTTCTCACAACACTTGTAAGACATTTTGGGTACAAAGTAATTATGTTTTTTCAGGTTCACGTAATTTTTATTTTTTTCATAAAGATTGAAACATTCTCTATTGGGAACAGGTCTGACAGCGTCAGGATCTGTATTGGTATTAGCAACAGAAAAAATGTAATTGAAAAATGTCCATGACCAATGTCTATGCAGCAGATGAAAAGCACCTGTATCTTCAAGTGAAAAAGTTGTTGAGATAGCAGCAGTATGTGGACCAGCATTGTTCTGTTGAAATAGTGTACCAGAAAAGGTAGGTGACTGGTTGCATGAGCATGTTAATGTAACAGTAAGTAAAGCAATCCTATGCTATGGCATAACGTTTTACACTTGAACCGAGATCTTTATAGTTTTAGTGGCTTAAAAATAATACACTTAGCAACAGTAGTCAAGCAGTATGAATGGTTACATGGTAACAATACAGTCATGCTCAGCTTTGAGCTGCTGAGGCTTTAAAACAAAAACTGTAAACTGATCAGAAAAATGTTCTCTTCTAGAACAGCTTAGAAAAAGCATGAGAACTGTAGAAGTGGGAGTTTTATTGTTTTATTCTTGCTGTTATGATCTGCCCTGTTTTGGAAGAAGGGACGGATGCTGCTACAGTTTATGTGATATCATAAACAATTCCCAGTATACAATTCTCCTTTTGTCAATCAGAAAGTGAATCAGTATCACATCTTTTTTATATTCCATTTTAACTAAATTCTGGCAAGACTTTACTTCTTTCTTTTTGAAGAAAACTCACATCTCTGTGAATATGAACCTTGGTGAATAATAATGTTTTATTTCATACACTGATCTTGATGTTGTATATTATTAATATTATTGTTTTATTGAGTAAACTGTTCACTGTTGTAAATACTTGACTTCAACACCAAAATTTTATATCTTCTAACTTGACTGTACTTTACTTTTGAAATCCTTTAGAATTGCTAAGAATAAGAAATGCCTTTGTCTTTAAAAAGTCTTTATGATGAGCTTTCACTGGCCTCTAATATTTCTCTATTTTTATAATATTTTTTCCCCTGATGTATATTTTTATGCTGTTTTCTATTGTGTATTATATGTATCATCTTAAATCTTTAAATTAAAGTTTTAATATATGTAAAAAAGTTTGACAGCATGATAACCGATAATTACACTTTATAACTGAATGAGATTCATACTGTATAACTGTAACTAATAAACCATGTTTATCCAGCGTTAAAAAAAAAGACACTTCCCTTTCCATTCCACTCTCGCTCAGTGTAGACACACCAATCAAAACCAAAAAAAAAAAGAATCTGCTCACTCTCAGGATCGTAATGTGTTTAATAAGAAAAAAAATCAACCCTCATTTCTATTCTATAGCTAACATACCATCCTTACAGACTTCAGAGTGGAGTAGCAGCTTACTGACATGGTACATAATAGCCGAATTGTTTTCAATAAGAGAATCACCCGTGGAAAATTATACAGCCTCCCACACATACTGAGATACTCTGAAGTGTTTTCCTAATGAATTTAATAGACAGGAAATGTGCTCTTGGGAGATTTTACACAGTGTTTAGCTGCTTTTTAGTAACCAAGACCTAAAATACCACAACAGAAAAAAAAAAAATATATATATATATATATTGCAACATTATGGAAAATGTATTTCTTTTTATTTACTTTGACAATTTATTTAATTGTATCATCCCAGGATTACGTATGTTATATCTGATCATCTTAAATTCATTTATTAATATACATTCATTGCTGTATTCTGGTCTGCAACTCATTCCAAACAGACAAATTAAATCAACCTATACCATATTTTTCCACAGCTCTGCGTTTGTAATATGTGCAGAATGTGGTTTTACATTGATTTAAAAAAAAAAAAAAAATCTTGATTGTGATTATAACATTCTTACTTGTTGTGTAATTATAAACATTTTTATTGTGCAACGGGGTTGTATTACGGGGGCGAGTAACACAAAAGTAATGCAATAGTTACTTTTAATGGTAACTAGTTACTTTTATAGTGGTGTAACTCAGTAAGTAACTCAGTTACTTTTTTGGAGAAGTAACTAGTAACTAGAACTAATTACTTTTTCAAAGTAACGTGCCCAACACTGTATGTCACACACCTGACAGCACCAGAGGAAAGTGGTGGGAAATCTCGACCCGACAAGTCCAGCCTGACGTGTCTTCGGGGTCCAACAGAGAAACTTGTGGATTCACAATTTGCACAATCAGTGGTTTAGACACTAATTACTGTGTTTGGAGTTATTTTGAGGGCACAGCAAATTTACACTGTTATACAAGACTCCTTTACACTGTATCAAAGTGTCATATCTTCAGTGTTTTCCCATGAAATTACATAACAAAACATTTACAAAAAAAATGTGAGTGATGTACTCACTTATGTGAGATACTGTGGTGTTTGAACCAGAAAAAAATAACTGTACTGTGTTAAAAAGACAACTAGTTCTAAAAATGGACATGTGACTGTATACAGAATAGAGTAAAATGGAATCTTCGGACAGTAGGTTTTATATAGGAAATGTACAGTGTAGGTGTAGGCCCTGGATTGTCAATACGAAAATAAGAACCAGAATATAAAAATAAAATAACCAACAAAATGTGTGTTTTGACCAGGGGTGCCTGAATTTTTTATATTTATATTGTGTTGGTGACCATATCCAGATAAAATACCTAAAAGACCATAAAATCCTTGTGTGTGTGTGTGTGTGTGTGTGTGTGTGTGTTTGTTCTTCACCCACACACATCCTACACTTAGATAGAGATAGAGAAGGAAGGAGGCATTAAAGATATCCAGCACAGAGAAAAAACAGCAAATCCAAACAGCTGTTAGGAATATGCTGCTCATTTAAAAGCTGTTGAAATCTGAAAGATTAAAAGTAAACTGTACAACTTTTAAAGTGGAGTTGGATTATAATTAGACTGGATATCTCAAAATTCCACACTGAATATTCCTGAATATTTTTACGGGAAATTAATAAAATGTACATCACACACTAAAAAGATTTGATTTTGTTACGGCTGCTGCACCTGCGCAGATCTCCTCATTGAGGGGGCTCTCCCAGAAGCATGCCAAACCTCTGCAGCTCTTGGCACAACCAGCACACTGATTGACTCTTTTTGTTAAACCCAGCCACTGGGTTCAGTGTTACGAGAATTCCCAGTCATTTTTCTATCAGCAACAACAGTAAAACTGACCCAAAACTAAAGAAACAAGAACACTGGCCTTAAGATTTTCCATATGGTTGAAATAACGGAATAAGAGAAGGCTTAGTGAGTGACTTAAGTTGGGTTGCCCTGAACATGTTGAAGGGATTAGCTTTAGTTAAATTTCATTTATTTAAGTTAAATGTTTATTTTGCATCCAGTTATTGCTGAATAAGTTGAATGTTTCTCTTTTTTGACTGGCTTGGTAGATCCAGTGGACATAGTCTCATCTTTCTCCTCCATTTTATCACCCACCACAATGGTTGTATTATTGCTCAGTTATACCACAGTTAGTTCCGACCCTGTAATTTGATTGGCTGAGAGGCGTTTTATGAGTGACATATTTATATTAGCCATTAATGCACTGTAACCGAAGCGCTACATGTATTACTCCACCACATACAGGTAACCTAGCAATGATGCAGCGCTTACAAAGCAGATGCGATATCATTAAACACCACTGGGAGGCGCTGGAACCTATAGGTATGGTGAAGAAACGCCATGTCTCCTGTAGGCGACGCTGAAAAAGACACGACCCCACAAATAAATAAGCCCAGCGATTCGAAAATACGCATTATTACACACATTATCATTACCACTAAAATCAGGTTAAGAGTTGTTATTATTAAAATAAAAGCTTAAGTGTTTATATTTTACAGTTAATTTAGGGTATTTTAAGCTGAATGGACGGTGGACTCTTGTAATTTCGCAGGTCTCGCCGCTGGGGGGCGCCGAAGTAAACTAAACTTTTAATTCTTAAAAAAACTTTTTCTTTCAGTCAAACGAGCGCAGGACTTTAATCTACACAGATTTCTCTCCTACAAATGTTTATTTAGATGAGTAAAGCTCTTACATTTATTTACAGTAAGCTTAGATTTCCACATTTTTGACTGAAATGGTTGATAATGCAGAGTTTACAGTGCAGCTAAAGCAGAGCAGCTATGGAACTATTTTAACTGGCGGATTGTTTATGAACAAATTGATCGCATTTTCTTGTCCTATTTAACTCAAAATCTTTCAGTAAACAGTGATAACAGAACTGTGGTATAATCGTAATAATACACTCGAGGTTCGTGCTATAACGTGTCATATTGACCGCATCACAGCAGTGCCAATACGACACGTTATAGCACTCCCTCTCGTGTATTATTGCTCGAATAACACTAGAGCAGAGCCGCCACAATGACTGTAGTGGCTGCCTGTAAAAGCCACCAGGGCTGGTGGTCAAGTCACATGATCCCGCAGTACCAATGAGAAACTGTGGTGCATGCCAGCATGGAAAAGACAGTAGAACATACAGAGTAAATCTAAATGGTACATTTAACACACAGTGAAGACAATGAACTTACCTACAGAAAAGCAGGACATTTAGAGATAATACATTTTCCTTGTTTGACTATTTAAAAAAGGACAATTCAGGTGAAATCTGTACAGGCAACAAGAGTTTGCTTCCCTTACTCTCTACTGACAAAGCCAAGCAGCACAGACTGAAAACAGACTGTCACAGAGAGAAGAGTATTTTAAATGGATTCACTTACACAGACTAGCACAAAAACAGAAGGTCAGGGGACTTTGGGGGGTCCAGTGGACTAAGACGCTGCCACTATGATCTGAAGATTGCTTCTCTATCAGCAGCCAGAGTCCGACAGAGTACAGTTGTTCATGCTCTTTCTGGGTGGGTACAGTCGTTGGTGCTCTGTCCCCTCATTACTGTGATGTTGGCTGGCACAGGCATCTTTTAGCTGATGTATCAAAGCTGGGGATGTGGTGATTTCCTCAGAGCACGGCTACACAGTGATGCTATATTAGCAGCATTTGGAAAAGAGGTGGAGTCTGATTAGCACTGATGTATCAGAGGAGATATGTGCTAGTGTTCACCCTCCTAGTGTTGGGGCATCACTAGTGATAGAGTGAGTCCAAATGAGTTGTTTTAATAATTGTTCTTTCAAATTGAGGAAAGAAGCTGAGGGCCAATAGTCTTGGGCTTAGGTTCAGTCTTGCACTGTAAGATCACCGTCTAGTGCACTTCTGTTGGGTAAAAGGGGGAATTTTGCATAATTCATTGGTTGAGATATGATATAAATAAGTCATGCAGGGTGGTCTGGTGTGAAACAGTTCATTGGTCTCCATGGGGACTATGGTGCTTAGCTTACAATGCCAGGCATATGCACTTCTCCACCCCCGAAAAAAAACATGTTCTCAAAACAGTGCCCTGATTATCAGATAGTGTACAAATGAGCAAATTGATATAATAACCGTCTGTGAAATTTGAAAAAGCTGTGAATTTCTCAGTTATTTTATGGAGTCTCAAAATAAATTTAACAAATATAATTCAAATGAACGGAAACACGAGCATTTTTTTTGTAAATAAGAATGACCAGGCTTGGTATAGTAGTGATACAGGAAGGAAGTCATTCTTTAAACATCTGTCTTATTAACCCTTTCAGGCATTCAGGCATTTCATATACATTTCGAAAGCACAATAATATTTTTAGGAGCTCAGAAATCAATATTTGGTGGAATAACCCAGATTTTTAATCATAGTTTTCATGCGTCTTTCATGCTCTCCACCAGTCTTTCACACTGCTTTTGGGTGATCTTATGCCACTACTGGTGCAAACATTTCATGCAAAGCAGTCCAGCTTTGTTTAATGCCATTCATCTTTCTCTTGATTACATTCTAGAGGTTTTCTAATGGGGTTCAGGTCTGGAGATGTCTGTGCTGGCCAATGCAGGATCTTGATCTGGTGATCCTTGATCCACACCTTAATTGATCTAGCTTTGTGAAATTGAGCATTATCCTGCTGGATAAAATAGTCCTGTTGGGAAAGCTTTGGGAAACATTGCCAAGAGAGCAGAAGGAAACAAGTGTTCTTCCAGGACAAGCTTGTATGCGGCTTGATTCATGCGTCATTCACAAAAATCAAACTTCCCAATTCCAGCCTTGCTGAAGCATCTCTAGATCATCACCGATCCTCCACCAAATCTCACAGTGGGTGTAAAACACTGTGGCTTGTACACCTCTGCAGGTCTTTATCTAACCATTAGACGGCCAGGTGTTGGGCAAAGCTAAAATTGGACTCATCAGAGAAGATCATCTATGGTTCAATCCTTATGATCTTTTGCAAACTTCAGTCTGGCTCTTCTTTGCTTCTCATTGATAAAAGGCTTATTTTCTAGCTTTACATGACTTGAGTCCTGCCTCTAGGAGCCAGTTTCAAACTGATTTTCTCTGTAAATCACACCAGCTGCCATTTGCCATTGTTTTTGTAGGTCACTTCATGCTATCCTGCAGCTTCTGGCTGATATTTGAATACATTGATGTTCAATCTCCAGACCTGAACCCCATTGGAAAACACACAGCAGAAGAGTTTGCCATGCTGTGTGTGTATGTGTGTGTTTGTTCTACTTGTTTGGTATAGAGTATTTTCCACGGTTGCCTTGATTGCATTTACGTAATTGCAGATGTCTGACGGATTTATGCAAGCTTGAAATATCAAACCAAAGCAATACACACAAACCAGCTGATTACTGAAACCTACTGAAACAGATCAGTTACAGCAATAATAAAAGGAAAGACATGTTTCATAGGAACGTGTGTGTCTGTGTAAGTGTGTGCATTTACATGTACATGTGCACAGAAGGATACATTGAAACCTATGTCTTTACACTAAAACGTATGTTCTATATTTAAAGTGTTTGTTAACACAACACTTTTTGTGAATTTTAGAAGCTACATAATCAACAATCTAATTTAGTAATACTTTTTCTATTATTAAAAAAAAATTTACAAATGTAATATTGCCATCAGTTATTTTAATGGTTGCTTTGGATTTCAGTGGAAAGGCAATCATCACTAAATAGAGCTTCTGTTACACATTACTTTATGTTTTTACACAGCTTTCTCATCTTTGATAAAATATTCACGACACAAAAATCTTGTGAAAGCTGATCAGTCGCTTTCCTTGATGCAATTTGACCTGGTGCATCATCAACAGTTTCAGTCTCTATAATGTGATGGACATGAATATAGCAGTGTGAAGTGGCACCACAACAGCACTACTCAACCCCACTAATGGTGTATTTTGTTGCCTACAGGTAAAGATCCCTCCGTCAGACGAATTCTGCTAAATAATCTTGCTGTGTATACTCTCCGTGGCTCTCAAACAGCAGACTGAAATGACGTTTCTTCAAGTGATCCAATGGGTGGGGCTCTGGTGGGGGTTTGACGGGTGAGAGGATAAGACTATATTTTCATAACACGGGAGAGTTAACTATAAAGTTGTTGTACTGCAGTGTAGTTTTTATCCACCAAGAAGTCACTTTCTACAGTAAAACAAAATAGTAACTTGAACTTGTATTATATAAAACATAGGGCAAAAACACAGGGCAAGACTATACACTGATGGTATGTTAGTGGTGGGAAATGCAAATATATGCAAATATATAAAGCCAGGAAGATGCATGGTTAATATGGTAAATCTACTAAGATACAGTTATTAAAATTTACTTCAATAAAAAAGTTCTAAATAAATCCACCAAAGAATTGTAAGCAATTTGAAGTTGAATGTGTGAAAAGTTCTCCCACACCGATCTTCTGCACATGCTCACTGAACTTTAAAGGGTCGAGTTTAGTTTATTCAAGTGTATTTAGTTAAATCATTAGGATATTATGGAATAAGTAAAGTTTACTAAGGCTATTTAGGTGTGTTGTTACCTTTTACAGCAGAGGTTGGCAATTAAGTTTATTTTTAGATATTTTTTTTTTTTAATTAAGTGTAATGGGATGGAGTGCTACAGACTAGTAGCTCTCCAGCCCAGAGGGTTGTTGAACCCAACTGCAGAACTGCAGTTGATCTTAAAGCAGGTAAACCCAAGAAGAAATCACTCTTCACGCAGGAACGATCGAAACTACCGCTGCCCCGGGTAGTGAATTGGGACACAGCCAGGAAAAACGACCTTATAAGTAGATAGGGAGCCCAAGAACAGGTGTAAAAACAAAAGTGGGTGGAAATTAAAGTCACACAGAGTGCAACAGAGAGACAGGAGTGGAATTTAAACAAAAGCTCGCCAGAGAAGCATTTTATTTATTTATTTATTTTTCATTCGTTCATTATAATTCAAACAACCTCAAGGGCCAGATGTTTCATACTTGTGGGCAGTGTTGGGAGTAACGGCGTTAAAACTAACGGCGTTACTAACGCCGTTACTTTTTTTCAGTAACGAGTAATCTAACTAATTACTATGACTGTAACTATAACGCCGTTACCATTTCCGACACCCCGTTACTGCACGTTACTTTAGCAGCTCTATGAACTTTTTTTTTTTATTTCGCTTTGCCCTGGTTAACCCCTCCTCTGTCCGGTGAACTTGAGCTTCTGGCCGCTGTGCCTGTGGTTTGGCGTGGTGAAGTGAGGCACAATTGTGACGATTTGCGTGCTCTAATCAATTCAGTGATTGCCGTGGACAACCCAAGTTCCGAATTAAGGACGTTAAGCTCTTTTTAGCTGCTCCGGTTTTTGTGCCCGAATCCCACCTGACCTGAGGACCGACCCGAAATCAGGCTCCTATTTTTATTTTATATAAAGCTCTGGTGTGATAATCACAATGTTGCTAAGTAACCAATTATTATTGTTCACTAAAGCGAATGAAATAGCGAAAATTGAAAGTGAAAAACATTTGTGTTAACTGAATCTAATAAAAACGGTAATTAAAAGGAAAAACATAACTATCTCGAACTGTATTTTGTGTTTATAAAACTAACTAAAACGAACTGAAATTACTGATAGAATACCCTCATTTTTGTGTTTAATTTATTTATAAGCGCTGTTGTACAGCGGAGTTGTACAGCGGGAGTTGTTGTGCCGAGCGCGCGGCACTCGTGGTCCGTTAGTTCTTGTGTAAAGCGCTCGCGCTAGCATGCCCACCCTAAAATGAACAGAAAAAATAAAAACAAAATAAAATTAAACTATAATAAAAATGAAAACTGTAATCACGTAGCTCTGGGCGCACGTGAACGCCTCCGCGTTTGACTTGCAGCATTGTGTGTAGCTGTTCTTAAAAATCATTTAAATTAAATAATAGTTCTATGCTTCTATGTTACAGTGTTAATTAACATAATTCTGATTATATTTCGCTCATTCAATCAGCCCGAAAACAGACAGTTTATGGGGCGGATCGGGTCGGGCTCATAATGACAGTTTATGGTTCGGGCTTGGGCAGAATGTGCACGGGCTCCGGCTGGGTCGGATTTTTTGGGCATGATCTAAGCTCTATTCTCTTTTGGTGAAGCTGTTATATTAATACCATTTTAACGGGCATTTAATTGTTGTTTTTGTCCATTATTTTGTTTTATATATACATATTTCTTTTGAGTGTGGCTTGGTTTGTTAAATTTCATCCCCAGACGCGTTTTTCCGCTTTTTTCAGTATTACAAGTTTTAGTAATTTTCTTTGGTTGTGTGGAGAATTTCGTTTTATTTTTTTGAAATTCGTTAGATTATATTTTTGTCAACATTTTGGGTTTATTTTCGTTTGTTATTTTTTGTTATTTTTCTAATAATAATAGTAAATGCATAATTGATTTCCTTTTTTTGACGGGCGAATAATAAAAAGTAACGCGATAGTTACTTTTACTGGTAACTAATTACTTTTATAGTGGAGTAACTCCGTTAGTAACTCAGTTACTTTTTTGGAGAAGTAACGAGTAACTATAACTAATTACTTTTTCAAAGTAACGTGCCCAACACTGCTTGTGGGCCACATCTGGCCCGCTGGCCGCCTATTGCCGACCCCTGTTTTACAGTGTATCAGACAAAGAGACCATTTATCCATTCAGATGCTTGTTTCTTAGTTGTCATGGTGGTGTATATCAAGCCATTGCCTCCACCCTTGAAGATTCCAGTTTGAAAGGTGTATAGTGTAGGCGTGGCATTAGTAAGCACCCTGCATAACCAGAAAAGTTTACGAAGGTGAAAAACCGACAAGTCAGCTAAAATAAAAATGTGTTTTCTGGGGAAGCGGCCAAGTTCTAAATGGAAGTCACTTCTTATTTGTCAGGATTCACCCATGAAATATTGACAGTGTAAAATCCTGAGGCCCAGTCTCCACAGAACGGATAGAAATAGCTGATCCCCCTCTCAGACAATATGATTTATCAGTTCAGGCCTACAGACAGGCTATCAATCTTTCATCAAAGGAACACTTGTCAATCAATACCTCTCTCTGCCATGGATGCTTTGTTTGCACTGTCTTTAACTTTTCCATTTCCAGGGCTCCCTCGAGTTCGTATAATACAACCTGAAGTTTTGGGCAGGTTGTTTTGCCCTGTTTCTCTCAGATTGATCCTTAATCAATTTAAAACATACAGACAGCACAGTACCTCAGAGATTCTGAAAGGTCAGGATTCAATTTTCCCTCAATTTTGCAAACCTGGTGAGAATAGTGGGTTAAGGTGGTGAAGATACTAGTGGGTCAAATACATTTTGTCATAACATCTGTGTATATGTATATATATATATATATATATATATATATATATATATATATATATATATATATATATATAGTATTGTGCAAATGTTTTAGGCACCTGTGCGAATTTCAGTAAAGTAAAAGCTTCTTATCTGTGAGGTAAGTGTTTATTAGCTCAGTAAAACACTAACATTACAATAAATACAAACAGCAAATTTACAAAAAAGCACCATTGTCCTTAAAACATCTCCTAATCTCTCCTCATCTGAGTTTAATAGAGTTATTACTTCAAGTTCTCTTCAGATCAACACCTAGTTTTGTATATAGGTAAATTTGGTAAATCAGGTGAGCTGCTGACGGAACTGAACACATACACATGCTGAATGAGGAGCATCCATGAGAAATCTGGAACTACACTTTGTTCTTCAGCTTGGCTCACAGGATATACTAGCATACTTAGTTAAAAATGAGAATTCCTTGTTACGTTTAACTGTGTTTATGTTTATTTGCATTTGTTCAAATCATATCTGGAGCTTTTTTCATGTAAAAACACTCATATTGCTGAGATTAATGGATTAATGTAATTTTCTTTGGTGCCCAAAAAATGTTAGCAGTACTATATATATATATATATATATATATATATATATATATATATATATATATATATATATATATATATATATATATATATATATATTTATATCTAAAGTTAGATATTATAAACAAAGCAATATGGAAAAGTATAGAAAAAGTGCAACATTTCAATGCATAATGAATTAAAGATGAGGAATTTAAACCTTTAAAAAGATACCAGGCATGGACCGCCTTCTAAATAGACAATAGACATATTGCACAGTGCAAATTAATCTGCTAGTTAATTTGATATTGTCAAATACTGTACAGTATTTGTTGAATGATATATCCTGTTTACTGTAAATGCCTTCTTGAATAAAATTATTTTGGTTCTATAATGACTAAACAACCAGCTTTTCAATTAATCAAATAAAATAGCTTTCACACTAACCACTGAATTCAGTCTTTATCAGACAGTATTTTATTTTAGGTTCAGCAGATACAGAACGACGATTGGCATCAGGGTTGATGTGCAACACATAAAATATGTTTATTATAATCACAATTAATTAAACATGTGTATCATTAACTTTAAGCAGTAAGTGATTAATCCCCCTCTGACTGGTTCCCTCATCGTGAAAAGCATGGTCTGTGCATTCAGGGGTCAGTTCAGCTCAGGCAGGTGCCAGATTAGCAGTGAATGCTAAGAGGCTAACAGTAAAGTCAGGACCAGACCTTATTGCATTTAAATATCCACTTTTAGAACCTTACGTCATAAAAAGAAGAAAAAAAAAATGTGATTAATCTCAATTAATCATAAAACATTGTTGTGATTAACTTTTATTTTTTTTAATCGATTGACACGTCTAGTTTAAAAGTTAAAAGCTAAAAGTTCCTAGTATATTATGTTTAATAATTATTATTTATATTATTTATTATTTATGTTAATCCCTAGTTACATGCATTTTCATTTTTATTGATACAATAAAAATGGCACCACTTTAAAATAAGGGTTTATAAATGGTTTATAAAGGTAATATAGACAAATACTTTAAAACCCATTAAAAAGCAGTTCATTAATATATAACACATACATAGAAATGGCAACAGTGAGCAGAATTTTGCAAAATAGTGATTCAACACTCATTTATACTGTCAAACCTTTTTTATCTTTCTAGATACTGATTATCAAAAGAGGACAAATTGTTGGTGCACGTCTTGCTGGAGCATCTGTGATCAAGACAGTAAGTCTTTGTGATGTATCAAGAGCAATGGTATCCAGGGTAATGTCAGCATACCACCAAAAAGGACCAACTACATCCAACAGGATTAACTGTGGACGCAGGAGGAAGCTGTCTGAAAGGGATGTTCTGGTGCTAACCGGGATTGTATTGCATTTTTTTTAATCGATTGACACATCTAGTTTAAAAGTTAAAAGATAAAAGTTCCTAGTATATTATGTTTAATAACTATTATTTATATTATTTATTATTTATTTTAATCCATATGCATTTTCATTTTTATTGATACAATAAAAATGGCACCACTTTAAAATAAGGGTTTATAAATGGTTCATAAATGGTTTATAAAGGTAATATATTTGCAAATACTTTAAAACCCATTAATAAGCAGTTCATTAATATATAACACATGAATAGAAATGGCAACAGTGAGCAGAATTTTGCAAAATAGTGATTCAACACTCATTTATACTGTCAAACCTCTTTTATCTTTCTAGATACTGATTATACTTTGTGTTTTCCGTCAATCAGCATTAGACCTGTCATATTAATATATTTATAATTATTTTTAACTAGATAGATAGATACTTAGATTAGATAGATTACTATAAATTACATGACTAAGATGAATTAAATGACTTAAAAGTAAACAATGGATTACCGTTGCCTTTTCAACTGATGTGTTTTAACTGCTTAACAATGTTTTTTAAGGCATTTACAACTCAATCAATAATAAAGAATAATCTAATGTATAAACCATTTATAAATCCTTTATAAGGGTAGTCTTATTTTAAATTAGCAACATAAAAGCCCTATGTAAGAAGATGGGAGTTTTCAGACTAGAGTCAACCAGTACAGATTTATCCGGACGGAGAATCTGGATTAAAACAGAGGCAGAATCATGTGGTGTAACACAGTGTAACCTAGTGATTCTAATCTATATAATTCAAATTTAATTCATTTAAAAGCATTGCACTTCATTCACTGTAAACACAGTGACTCAGTCTTGTGTGTAACAGCTGTTATCACATAACAACACTGAAGTCTACAGAAAAAGCTTCTGAAAACTTTTTTTTATTACACACTCATTAGACTTATAAGCTCTTACCAATTAGCTTTGATAGCATCAGAGATTCCTCTCACAAATCACGCTTGACATTAAAGTAAGACCTCGGGGGGATTTCTCTCTGAACAGCGCTTAAAATGCAGATTGCGCTGGCATTAATGAAGCTGGCGGGGGTCAGTTTTACTGGAGATATGGACAGTGAAGAAGATGAGAGGGATGCCATAAATGGGGATCGCAAGTCGTAAAATCCGAACACATGGAAAGCGACTGGTTGGCCCAAACTCCTGGGAGATTAAGTGAGATTAAAACTGCTTAATACCTGGCAGGTACGGTATTGGGCAGGTCTCCATGCAGCAGGGACAGTGGAAGGTGACTTTGATGGGGAAGGAGTCGTGCTGTCTGGATTCTCCATCACCTGGAAGACATTTCCACTCCAAGGTGAAGCATCACGCGCCTGATGAAGAGGAGGAAGAGGAGGAAAGGCAGTCTGAACTGAGGACGTTGAGAAGGATCACTGCATTCCTACACGGAAATGCAACATATGAAATATACGTCCTTATATGATGAGTGCTATTACCTATTATATGAAACACCCATAATGTGTATATTGATAGTATCACAAAAGTGAGTACACCCCTCTCACTTCTGCAGATATTCAAGTATATATTTTCATAGGACAACACTGACAAAATGACACTTTGACACAATGCAAAGTAGTCTGTGTGCAGCTTACAGGGGTTGGACAATAAAACTGAAACACCTGTCATTTTAGTGTGGGAGGTTTCATGGCTAAATTGGAGCAGCCTGGTGGCCAATCTTCATTAACTGCACATTATTGCACCAGTAAGAGCAGAGTGTGAAGGTTCAATTAGCAGGGTAAGAGCACAGTTCTGCTCAAAATATTACAATGCGCACAACATTATGGGTGACATCTCTGACCAAGACAGCAAGTCTTTGTGATGTATCAAGAGCCACGGTATCCAGGGTAATGTCAGCATACCACCTAGAAGGACAAACCACATCCAACAGGATTAACTGTGGATGCTGTAAGAGGAAGCTGTCTAAAAGGGATGTTCGGGTGCTAACCCGGATTGTATCTAAAAACATAAAACCACGGCTGATCAAATCACGGCAGAATTCAATGTGCACCTCAACTCTCCTGTTTCCACCAGAACTGACCATCACCACAATAAATTATTGTGGTCTAAAACCAGGTCATTATATCTGATTTAACAGAAAAAAGAGATTAAAACAGATTAAATCAGCGGTCTCAAAGACGCGGTTTCATACGCTTCATAAGAGTTCTAAGACACATTTGAAAATGTGATCAGTTTAGGACTAACCTCCTCCAGCACTGTATTAATCTACAATGTAGAACATTTAAAAACAAAGAAAAACCTCTGCATTTAAGGCGTGTTCAAGCTTTTCACTGGTACTGTATATGTCATCAACAGTGCAAGAACACAAGAGATGATCTTGCATTGTTCTTCTTAATAATGAATACATGATGAGAAGAAATAACAGGGTCTTGTTGTTCTGATGGCATTGTCTCAGTCTGTCACATTACAAACTACTTGAGAGAGATAAAGTATGCTTTGGCACAGTGGCTGCAAACTATACATCCTCCACAAAATGATTTCCTTGGGCGAAAATCAATAGAGTTTCTGTTATGTTTCCACCAAGGTTATAGACGATCGCGTACATGGCTAGATCAAGTCTAAAATCAATCTCTTCCAGTTGGTCTCATCTGTGGAGATGGAGAACAGAGCTCAATTTGTTCTGGAAAGTTTATTTTCTAAAAGAGTGAAGCTGACCTCCGGTCACTGACTCTTACAAACACTGTCTAAATCTTTCCTTCAGCAGAGGGTTTAAAGTCCTTTTGTTCCTGTTCTCCCTGCAGCTTTCAGCCAGACCGTCTAAAACAGGGTTTCAGGTGAGAATAGGGCGCATGTTATATAAAACATGTTCACCAGCCTAAACTGTATTCACTGGCCGATTGTGAAAAACAGAATAATATTTTGACAAAAGTTTTTTGTAGAAGATATCATTGAATTCAAGTGTTCCAATCACTTGCATGCCCACAGGTGTATAAAATGATGCAGCTTGTCATGCAGACTGCATCTACAAACATTAGTGAAAGAATAGGTTTCAGGCTCTCAGGAGCTCAGTGAACTCCAGCACTGTGGTACAGTGATAGGATGCAGCATCTGGACAACAACAAGTCCAGTTGTGAAATTTCACTATACACTGCTAAATAATCCACAGCCAACTGTCAGTGATATTACAACACAGTGGAAGCAACTGAAAACTAAATCACTACAGACCTCCAAACTTCATGTAGCTTTAGATCATATAGAGTAGGGGTGTGCCATATCGTATCGTATGCAATAATATCGCCAAAATATAAAAAATGTATATTGTGTACGATATTATACCCTGAAATATCGTTCTTATTTCCAATCATATATCTACTAGAGACAGATTATATCTGTCCAGTACCATCATTTTACTTTAATCCTGGATATATGGAAACATTTGGAGTACATTATTAGTATCATGACATTCTGTATCATTGACTTTTGTTACAAATTAATGTTACTGATTAATTTCTTGTATTTTTTAAAATCTCAGTTAGTGGTGTGCCATATCACACCATATGCAATAAAAAAAGGAAATATTCATTTTGTTGCAGTAGTGTTTTCTTGAAATAATTCAGTTTTTTGTCATATCACCAAGAGTATCGTTATCGCGAAAATACCATGAAATATTGTGATATTATTTTAGGGCCATATCGCCGACCCCTAATATAGAGTGTAGAGAACTTCACAGAATGGGGGTTTCACGGCTGAGCAGCTACATCCAAGTCTCACATCACCAAACACAATGCACAAAGTGACACCAAAGTTGTTTTTGTTATGGGAAGATTTATAATTTTATGTTTTCGCTATTTATTTAAACTAATTTAAAATCTGAGTGTCAGTCAGGACTGTGTGATTAACAGAGTTTTAACAAAATATTTTTTATGTACTTTTTTTTATATAAAACTTAGCTGCAAACAGGAACAATAAAGACACTGAATCTGATTCTTCACCATTAGTTTGTAAACGCACCCAGTTTATAAATAATTAATGCAGCGTTTGTACAAATCTACAGTTTAGTGTTCCTTAAGAATCAGTCCTAGAGCCTACAGTGTTAAACACAATCATTTTAATTTACTCAAAATGATAATTCATATAAGTAGAGTGAACTAGGCCTAAGTTGATGATACAAAATTTCAAAATAAAGCTGAATACATGCAATGCTCATGTTTTCTACATTTTATAAGGTAAAGTAAGGTAAATTAGTAAGTTACTTAGGTGCCCCCAGAGACCTGCTAAAATTAAAAGGGAAACATGGCGACAATCCTCTTCCTTCCTATTGTAAAATGTGCCTTTAATCCGGTGCACCTTGTGTATAAAAATAGACCAGAAAATAGACATTTATTGATAGTGCATCTTACAAAATTTCAATAATGCCAAATCTTTGCTACTCAGAGATTCTTGAGAAGCTTTTTGTAGGTACTGCTTTTGTACTAAATCATGATTATAATAACTTGCAAAAACTCAAATCTTTAGTTATGGTTATTTTGCCCTACACTCTAAGAAATATAAGTACAGATTTGTACTTAAAAGAGTACAAAGCTTGTCGCTGGGGCTGTACCTTATATTGAGGCACAAAAAAGTACCTTTCAGTGAAAGTCCTTTTTTGTACCCATGGTTTTTGTGGCAGTAAAGATCATAAAGATTATAAACATTATCATCAACTAAATATGGCTCAAAAACTTGATGATACAAAATTGTCTGGCTTTCAAATAAAAAATGTGCAATTTAAATATATATTGTTTATTAGTACAGTGATGCAGAATACTGAATGTACCCTTTGGCTGGTTAAATGGTACAAATTTGTACTTATTGCTGTTAGAAATGACTTTGTACTTCAGAGGGAACAAATCTGACCCCATAAAGACCAATATTGTACCTTTGAGGGTACAATTATAAAGAGTGTACCTTCGAGTACAAAAAAGTACTCATATCGTACCTCTGTTTTTTAGAGTGTATAGGTGCACCGGATTATAAGGTGCACTTTCAATAAATGTCTATTTTCTGGTCTGTTTTTATACATAAGGTGCACCAGATTAAAGGCACATTTTCCAATAGAAGGGAGGGGGGTGTCGCCATGTTTCCCTTTTAATTTTAGCAGGTCTCTGGTGGCACCTAAGTAAACAAAAACTGTAATTCTTAAAAAAAACAAAACAACATTTTTTAAAGTCAAACAAGCGATGGATGTTAATCTACACAGATTTCTCTTCTGAAAACTGTTTATTTGGGTGAGTAAAGCGCTTCCATTTATTTACAGTAAGCTTAGATTTACAGTATTTTAGCGCAGTTAGCAGCAGCACTAGCTACGGTTAGCGCTAGCGTAAGTAAACGCTGCCCCATAGTGGTAGACTGAGGAACCCTGAGGGGTGCTATCAGATCTCAGTTCATCCTATGTAGCTTGTTTTAACATGGTAAACGCACAGACTACAGTCCAATATACTGACCTCTGAACAGAGAAAGAGCTAGCGCTGCGGTAGTGCTAAAGAGAAACTTTACTGAAACTCCTGTGTAACTCTGTACTTCACTTCAGAGTGGCTTTACTGCACTTTACAACCTGACTGGTAGAATTCATACATAAGGCACACCAGATTATAAAGCGCAGTCAAGATGTTTCGGAAAATTTAAATATATTTGTTCAAATATGTTTGTTTTATACCTCATAACTAGTCATACATTTCTCCTGCACCAACTTGTTTTGTAATGTCTAGCAGGACTAAAATGCACAAATGAATGTATATTAATAAATTAAATGAAGTTAAGCAGTTAAAAGATGGTAAATATACACTGTAAACGGTAAAAGTTTCTTCTTTTGAGTTTCCAAACTGTCTCAACTTTTTGGTTACTCCTTTTACTCCCTTTTGTTCTCATGCTTGTGGATGATTAATGTTGCCCTCCCTCCGAAACGACTCAACCACCCAGGAGCCGACTGCACATGCACTTGAACCAGAAAACTCCTCAGCATGCTCCACTCATGCCCCACTTTTCTATATATTCATATTAAAATGGCCCTCATAGATCTAATCTCCATTCCTCTGATAAGAGTTTTTACTTCAAATTATTGTTTCCTGTTGGAATCTTCCATTTATTTATTTACATTATTCATTCAATAATTTACATATTATAAAATCCCGAGGGGTTGAGTAATGAGGACAGCACATAGTACTACTTAACAACTTTATTCCTCTTATTCTGAGTGGGTTTTTTCTTGGCACATAAAGCACTTTAACACTTTGTAATAAGATTCTAATCACCATACAAGCAAACTCATGTTTCAAAATCCTATGATATCATGTCAAGATACCATGCCCTTATAAAGGACTCTCCTACCTGAACTCTGTGAGCTAAAACCCTAAAACCCTCAACCATACTTTTTTAATTAGTAACTAAAAAGTGTTCCTTTGAAATTGTCAAGCAATCAACAATACCCCTGGTGACATCCAACCATCTGCATCTCACCTAAATCAGAGGCCCCTAAACCCATACATCACCCAGTGCCCCTCCAAAACTACTCCTCCCATTTTTTTCAGCATTTTTCACATTTGAGCTGAGGGTGGAGGGGGTTTAGCTACCCTTTAGGATGTAAAAGTTAAGAATTTTATTTTGTGTTAACTGTTTAAAAATTAAACTAAGTGTCAATTTAGAGGCAGCATTTAAGGTGGAACTGAAACTTTGATGAAGTCAGCTTAGCATTTGGAAAGATTGGCAGTTTTAGACAGTCAGTCTGTTTTAACTCTTCACTTTTCTGCTTTAGTGTTTGGTTGATGTATGCTTACTGTTTTACTGTGTGAAACGTTTAAGGTTGTGGAGAGCCACTACTCACCTTTAAATATTTTCCCGGCTAAAATATGTTTCCTTCACTATTATTTATTACTAATCCAACGTGTTAAAAAACAATTACAAGTTTAACTATTATGTGAACTTTTTCTCTCTTTCATGTCCTGAAGAAGAGTTTCACTTCATCTTCTGATAGATATGGGACACTAAGATTATTAATACTTGCTCTTAACTACACGTTCGCATACTCATAATGGCTGCGTCACATGTCCTGCGTCTGTTTGGTTGTTTGGTAGGTTGTGCACTTCCTTTTAGAAATGATCGTGACGTGTGCACAAGATGCAGTACACATCGATCCGAGTACAGATTCGGCAAGTTGGACTTGCGATGGTTATTTTGCGTAGTTAAGAGCGTTGCTATGAAATCTCTAAAAACGTAGAAGCATATTTTCACATAGCCACTTCCTTACCAAATAAACCCCATATCTGAAGTCTAAACCACTACATTCTTGCCTAAAAATAACTTCACATTTTATTTTATCACACGGCAGTACTATTTTGAAAACATAGTTTACAGGTTTGTATTTCTCCTCTGCCATAACCCCAATACTTGTGTGAGATGCATTCTGGGATATTGGATTATAAGAAATGTAGGAGGAACAAGAACACATCCAGCTATTTGTGGTGTACTTGGCTAAATGCCAACTTCTAAATGGAACAGTACTTGGGCTGCGACTTATGATGTTTCCCAAGTCCACAAGAAAACAATTACAGACATGAACGCAGATTGAGAAATGGCGGGCAGAGTGTGGGAGGAGCTTACAGGATAATTTGTCCAGCATTTTAAAAACGTCTCTAGTCACAAGCAGACCTCTAGTGGAGCCTCCAGTCACACATGTGGCACATGGGCAAATATGTGAACAGTTACTTTCAGAATAACGCAGCCGGTTGTCTACACAAATACATGGCCAAACAACTAATATGGCCCAATCCCATTTCACTCATTGGCCCTACCCCTTACTGTCTCGATTCTTCTTAGGCTGGAGGGGTAGGTTAGGAAGGGATAGGACTTGTTAGCCTTTCATACAGAGATTTTTTGGATGCACAAGTGACCAAAGAAGCCCACAAATGTTTCAAAAGTATTTTTCTTGTTAAAAGTGACGAATAGCACTATATTACCATAGTTTAATGTGTAGTTTCAATGTTTGATAGCCAAATTCTTCATAAAAAGCATAAGATAAGATAAGAAAAGATAAGATAAGATAAAATAAGATAAGATAAGATAAGATAAGAGCAGCAATCCTTAAGGTGGCTGAACATAAATAAAATAAAATAAAAACAGCTCTATGTACAAATACACAAAATTTACAGTGGATGTATGAAAATATAAAAAGATAGCTGTTAGTTTGTCTCAGTAGCTAGCTAGCTAGCTAACTTTCCTGTTCAACCTTAAGTGGTGCAACAGACGGCAGGGACTGCAGCATTTAAGGCGGAACAGAAAAATTAAATTAAATAATAAGCTAATAAAAGCTAAATTCAGTACACAAAAAAAAAATCTGAGCGTTAGTAAATGTAACATAATTAAATCTGTGTTATTAACAACAAAAATATGTTTCTACCTTTACATGAATATATCTAGTTTTTAATTACTCCACATTTGTTCAAAATACAAGACATTGTGTATTTTTTCCTTAATATCATTTATTTATGTAACCCCAACAAATCTTTTTAGGTACACCTGACCTGCACAACAAACAAAAGTCCTGTTATATTTACTAGGGTTTTAGTCACTACCTGTATCAATGCTCTTTCTACAGTGTTGCTTCATGCAGCTTTCCTATAGGCTCCTGGTACCATATATTTGCATATTGGGTGTGGCCTCTCCCTTACTTACCATCTTTGTGTTGTCTGTTGCCCAAAGCTATATGATCCTGGGCATGCAGTAATTATAATATACATGTTTGTTACCAGGTCTCAGTGTTGTAGATCTATAAGAGCACATTAACTTTATTCTGTGTTTCTAGTGATCACAGTAAGCTGGTTCTGAGCTACAGAGTTCACTCTTGTATTGCTCCATTATTATACCGTCAGTATTGACAGTTAAATAATAATTTACTAAATATGTTGAGAATACCCATGGTTAACTTAAAATGATGAGTTATGTGAATATTACTAAAGTTTTATTAACTTGAAAGTGTGTGTTAAAATAAAGATGAATTGTTAGTTTATTTGACTAAACAGATTTTTAAAAAGGACAATATAAACACTTGAGTTAACCCAGCTTTTTAAGTCAGCAGTGTACAAGAGAAAAATAAAGTTGACAATACTTAAATGTCCTATGTAGTGTCAATGGACTCTTTTAAGTTAACACTACCTGAAAAAGTATGTTAGCCCAACTGGAGAAAATTAAGTTGTAACTATTTGAAAAAGTATGTTAGCCCTACTGGTGAAAATTAAGTAGTAAATACAATGACTACTCTTGCTTGATCTACCTAATTATCTGATGCAAAAAGTTGACATGATTTGTAGATCAAGCACACTATATTTTTCAGTGTACAGAGAAATTAACTAGTTAATCAGCAGTTTCTAGATTACTGAACTTTAGTGCTCTCAATAACGTATCCGGTGCTTGAAGGGTTGTCCCAATTCTTCGGGGAGGATTTGTTATACTCGAAAAGAAGAGGTAGTGGTAAGTGGTAGGGCCAAGGGGTAAAATGAAATTGGGCCTATATCTCTAGCCTAACTTTCCCAAACTTGACAGTGCATTACACACTTCATAAAGTGTACATGTGCAAAGATAACTGTGTAAACATTCAGTGCAGCTAAAATAATGAAATAAATAGAGTGAATACAGCAGACGGAACAGTGCAGTGCCGACACATTACAATGTATGTATGTATGTATGTATGTGCACGTAAGGATAAGGTGCAAATGGATGTATTATGCTATGACTAATAATTCTCCTTTTAACATACATTACATGTGTGTGGGTGAGAGAAGCGTTTAACTCAAAGGCCCAGTTCACACTGACTATAATTCCCACCCTGCCATTAATACCAATATCAATGAAGCACTGACAGCGATCCTACAGCAGCGCATAGCCACAAATCAAAAATCTGCTTTAAACTGAGCAGAACTTTTGATGAAGTGTAGGCAGACGTACCTATACGCCAGGCAATAGGAGACTGGGAGTCAGTCCCGGAGATTTAAAACTAAACAGAGGAGAAACTTATCACAGCTGTCAGCTCCATCCAGAGCCGCACACTTCAGCTGTGAGACTTGGCAGGACAGCAGCCAGTCTGATTAAAACTCACAAACCTCTTTTTTGCCGCCTTTGAGGAGATTAGCAGCTGCTCACTATTTCTATTCATGAACTTTCACGTCCAAATGAGTTTCTCACTCTCATCAGTCTCTGTGTAATATTCCAAAAATAAATGAATTAATAAAGAGATTTTTAGTACCCACAACTTAAAAAACCTCCCCACATTCATTTTTTCTTAACCTTGATTAAAAAAAGCAAATAATTTATTCATGACAAATATTCCAAATATTTTCATTAATTAATTAAGAAAAATATTATGACCATGACTGTATGAAATATACTGCTGTAATATGTTTGCTTTTCTGTCTTTCTCTGTCACTGGCCTTGAATTTCAGTCAGAAAGTATCTAAAAGGCCAAAACACACAAGCCGAGTATTAAAGGCCTGACCGCAGAAATGACCTTTTACCTGAAGTATGAATAGTCAGACCAGGAGCAGCCACCACCAAACAGTGCCCTGATGACTCCAATTATGCCAGTCCGACGTGACAAAGACGAACGGCTGTTTTGGCGGGCGGTCGTAATTGCGTGGATACGACCCATTACCTGCCCTTCCCAGGTGTAATTATTAAACCAATGGTCCTGAACAAATGAGTGAAAAGCAGGGCCAAAGACACAGCCGAGAACACCCCATTCTCACCTTCCACTCATCACCACGCCTCTGCTCTACACCAACAACCGCCGACCGTCGCCCTGCAGAACTCAGAGGCTCCACAGCTGACCCAGCGTGATACTGTGCTGTTTACATGCTTCAGAATCACAGACCTTATGGACTCTTAATTGTGTGCGATTGGCAGGATAGTACACAAAATATAACATACTAACTAACATACTAACAGAATGTAACAGTGTCAATTTATTTACATTTATTTATTTATTTATTTATTTATTGTTGTTTTATTTATTTTGTATATACAAAGGTGTGAAAATTATTTACATTCATTACTCAGGTAGAAGTATAGATACTAGGGGTTTAAACTACTTCTGTAGAAGTTGAAGTATCAACTTAAGCTTTTTACTCAAGTAAAAGTGTAGTGGTGTTTAATAGTGTACTGGTTTCAATAAAATTTAAAATAATGTAAAGGAAAATGTAATTAAAGACAAGATCTTAGGCCATGTCACAGGATCCTATAGTACTAATAACAGTAGTGCAGAAATAACAACTTGAAAAGTGAACTGAAAAATGACTTTGTATGTTTTGTGTGCTGGAAGTCAGATTTGAACCACTAACCCACTGAACCAAAGTACAGCATGTTCCCATTGAACTACAGGGTAGGTGTGGAAACAGGTGGGAAAAAAGCGGGAACATCAAATAAGGGAGGCACGTAAAATAACACTCAAAATCCAACATGAAACTGTTCTCAGATTCTGGGCTGAAAATACTGCTGGAACTGAAATTATTGTGTTTAATAATAAGTTTTATAAACTTAAAAACACCCCGAGGTTCCTTCTAAATCAGGGCCTCATTTTTTTTTTTTTTTTTTTCTTTTGACTTTTCTATATTTTTCATTATTTTACTTGATTCAGTTATATATTCACTATATTACTGTATATTTACAGTATATATATATATATATATATATATATATATATATATATATATATATATTCTCCCTTTTTCTTCTTACTTTTTTTTTCATTTTTCTTTTCTTTACCTTTTTACTGGCACCCCTCTACAAGGGTGCAGAACTGAGCCACTGTTTGTTTTATTGTTATTACAGTAGCTACACTGAGGAACCATGAGTGTTTTAACATAGTAAACACTCAGGCTACAGTCCGATATACTCACATCTGAACAGCAAAAGCGCTAGTGCTTAGCGTAGTTAGTGGCTTATGCTAACGCTGATCCAGCAGTGCTGGCCAGGGTTAGCAGCAGGCTACAGTCCGATAATACTCACCTCTGGACGATGAAAGAGCTAGCAGTTAGTGGCTAATGCTAATACTGCTCCAGTATCTCTGCTGGAGAGACTGAAAAACTGAAACTCCTGTATGAAGCTGTACTTCAGCAGTGGCTTTACTGCTCTTTAGTACCTGACTGATAGAATTCATACATAAGGTGCACTGGATTATAAGGCTCACTGACAATTTTTGGGAAAAAAATAGGATTTTAAGTGCGCCTTTAGTGTGAAAAATACGATATGTATTTAAATGTGTTCAGAGATTGCCCAGGAATTATATTAAATCAAAAGAACGTATTTTTTTTAGTCTACTTCTTTTGTCTTGAAATATCTTGTTAATTTTATTCATTTGCCACTGGACACGTAAATCATCAAAAAATAATTGTGAATCGTGTCTATATTTTACACTTTTCACAAACTGAATTTCGGCTTCTTTTTATATATTTATTTGTTTATTTATTTAAGTCCTGAATACTCTATTCCTTTATCTACAATAAATAAAAATACATATTTTTATGCATCCGGAAAGGTTATACTATTTGTTTTTATACACTTAAGCAGTCACGAACCCTCAGGCACAGATAGGCCAACGACATCCTAATGATTTCTGGAGCATGAAATATTCAGTTTTATAAAACACAACAACCATACAGAACATACCGATGGACAGATGGAGGTATCAAACAGTATTGAATCCACAACACTGATACTCTAAATAGAATTATGTTTGGTGTAGTCCATCACAAACCCATCTCACCTGTATCAACACAAGTATATTTCATCACACTGCCTTGCCAAAATGAGCTGCATTCATTTTATTCCAAGATCTTGTATTGATGATGGGAGATTTAAAGAACTGTAGAAAGTCTTCTCCAGCACATACCAAAAATTCTCAATGATGTTAAGGTCTGGACTCTGTGGTGAACAATCCATGAGAGAAACCCTGCACCCTGCATTCTTTCACAATCTGAGCCCCATGAATCCTGGCATTGTTATCTTGGAATATGCTCGTGTCATCAGGGGAAAAAAAATCCATTGATGGAATAACCTGGTCTATATTCAGTATATTCAGGTATTCAGTCAGCTGACCTCATTATTTGATCACGTTACATTGCACTGCAAATATGAACTCATCAGACCACATGACATTATATCGTTTTTCTTAAGGTTACACAGCTGAATAGTCCCACTCTCTTTAGTGTGTGTGTGGAAAAGCTCTTACTTTCACTATTAAACATATCCCTGAGTTCTTGTGTTGTTTATCTACCATTTGATTTCACCAAACCTCTAAGTTATACATTTTATTCCACATTTCTTTCTGGCTGATGATGTTTCTCATTGTTCTTCGATTTTCTTTTATAATGCGAAGGACTGTTTTTAACACAATTTTAGTAGTTATTTCAGTTATCGGTAACACTTTATAATACTGTTCCATAGTTAATAGGTAACTAAGCAGGAACTAAGCAGGAACTAATTAATAGTTTATATTAACTACCAGGGAGTACTGAATAATTACTCAGTAGATAGTACTGAACTAATGATTATAGTAGTTCACTATTAACTTCACAATAATTACTGAGACTTACATATCTCCCAGAGAACTACTTACTAATGATGTCTTCTTTATAATAACTACTTATTAATTACTGCTCAAATCAACATTAATTACTGAAAACCCTTAGATGCCACCTGTGGAACTATAGATCTAAATCAGTCTAAACAAACAATTATTTGATCAGTGGTGATATTAAAGGCATATTTGAAGCCAGTGACACCATTTGTAGTAGCAGTAACATTAATTACCTTATTATCCTCATTATCTTCCAAATATTAGCAACATATAGTAAAATACTACAGTGTGTTGTAGTCTGCTTAAACCCCATTTTTGAAAGAAAATATAATTTTCTTAATATTATTACATAGTAGACATTATTTATGTTCTCCAGAAGGCATCTAAGACTCTAAGACTGACTGTACTCAATTTAGTTTTAATGGTCACTGCTTTAATATTAAGCTCCAACCATATAAACGTTCATCTTCAGCCTTGCAGCCTCACAGATTTTGAGTGCGCATTATTAGGGTAATTACAGTAATTCCACAGTGCCGGACCCTAGCCTCTATCAGTGTGTTTATCTGCTGCTGCAGGTTCTTCTATCAGTGGTGATATTAAAGTCAGTGACACCACTTATCATATATTAACCTTACTTACCTTAGTATGCTCAATATCTTCCAAATGTTAGACACACTGAAATGTGCAGTAGTCTGCTTAACCCCCATTTTTGTAATGTTCTCTCAGTGTGTTACAGGTGTTTATTCTAAACCTGTGCTCTTCTTCAGTCCTCCTGGAGATGTGATGGCTCACATACAGCTTTACTGTAGGTTGTGTCCTACATCCTTATTCTGGGGGAAATCATGTTTAAATGAATAAATATTTGTGTTAGATAACAGACTAGGCATCCCTGTGTTCTTCATAGATAATTAATTAGGTGTCCCTGTCTTCTTTTTTCGGGAGTTAACAGCACATGGTAACCCATTACTAATTACTGAGGAGTTACTGTGTTCTTCTTTAGGAGTTACTGTATATCATGTCACAGTATTATAAAGTGAGAAACATGTTAACTAATTACTAATTACTGAAGAGTTACTGTGTTCTTCTTTAGGAGTTATGGCAGATCATGTCACAGTATTATAAAGGGAAATATACATTAATAATAATGATGATAATAATAATAATAATAATAATAATAATAATAATAATAATAATAATAATAATAATAATAATAACACACATTTAACCTAGCTAACTAACACACACACATTTAACCTAGTTAACTAACACACACATTTAAACTAGCTAACACAATTAACCTAGCTAACACACACACATTTCCCCTAGCTAACTTAGCTTGCTAACTAACACACATTTAACCTAGCTAACTAACACACACACATTTAACTTGCTAACACACATATAACCTAGCTAACTAACCCACACATAAAAGTTAACTTAGCTAGCAAACTAACACACATAACCTAGCTAACTAACACACATTTAAACTAGCTAACTAACACACACATAACCTAGTTAACTTAGCCAGTTAACTAACACACACATAACCTAGCTAACTTAGCTGGCTAACGCTAACTACACACACAACTTAGCTAACTTAGCTAGCTAACACACATCCTAAAGCTGTTTAACAACCCACAAAGAGTCCTCCTCTGATCCGGGGGTAAAATAAGCTGGAAAAGATCTCAATATCTTGATTACTAGTTTATTTTCAATCAAATACAGAAATATGAAAGCAGCAGAGTTTCTCTTAATCCTCCTCCAGCAGCAGCGCAGCAGAGAATTTACACGAAGGACCTGGAGAGCTGCGTCCGCTGTGAAATTACCGTAATTGCCCTAATAGTGCGCAGTGAAATAAATCTCTGTGAGACTGCAAACGCTGAAGATGCACTTTTATAAGGCTGATACCTAATATTAAAGCAATGATTGTTACATTATTACAGTCTTACAGTCATTCTTAGAGTCTTAGATGCCTTCTGGAGAACTTTCATCAATGTCTTCTATGCAATAATATTACGTTATAATGTTGTTTTTTTCTTCCAAAAAATGATGGTTAAGCAGAGTAATAACTGTAGTATTTTACTATATGTTGCTAATATTTGGAAGGAACTGAGGATAATAAGGTAATTAAGGTTACCACTACTACAAATGGTGTCACTTGCTTAATTCAAATATGCCTTCAATTAATATGCATTTAACTCAAATATGCCTGATTTAGATCTATAGTTCCCAATATAGTTTTCAATAATTAATGTTGATTTGAGCAGTAATTAATAAGTAGTTATTATAAAGGAGACATCATTAGTAAGTAGTTCTCTGGGAGATATGTAAGTCTCAGTAATTATTGTGGAGTTAATAGTGAACTACTATAAATATTAGTTCAGTACTATCTACTGAGTAATTATTCAGTACTCCCTGGTAGTTAATAGAAAATATCTAGGTGTTAATGCAGCACTATTAATTAGTTACTGCTTAGTTACTGCTTACTTACCTATTAACTATGGAACAGTATTATAAAGTGTTACCCAGTTATCTCCTAATATGTTTTATCTGCTTAATGCATGTCAATAATTTGACTCTTCTGAAACTGATTATAAGGTGCACTATCAATAAACGTTATTTTTTTTTTCTGGTCTATTTTCATACATAAGGCGCATCAGATTATAAGGCATATTGCCACTAGTAACTAGTAACTAATAGTAGGAAAAGGGGTTTCACTATGTTTTTCTTCTAAATGAATCTTTCTTAAAAAACATTTTCTGACAAGGCAGACAAGCGCTGGATGTTATTCTACACAGATTTCTTTTCTGAAAACTGTTTATTTTGGTGAGTAAAGCCCTTTAGTTTATTTACAGTAAGCTTAGATTTACAGATTTACACTAAAGCTGGAGAATTAGCATTAGCGGCTAACAGCTAGCGGTTACCAGCTAATGCCACCTGACAGAGCTACACTGAGGAACCCTGTGTTTTCTGGTAAGACAGGGTGATATTAGTTTTAACAGAGTAAACGCGCAGGCTACAGTCCGTTATACTTACCTCTGAACAGCAAAAGAGCTAGTGCTGTGGTTAGCAGCTAATGCTAATACTGCTCCAGCTGTGCTATCCGGGGTTAGCAGCTAAAGCAATTAAGGCGTTTATTGAGTAGCTTTACTGCTCCTTACAACCTGACTGGTTCAGTTCATACATGAAGCACTATAAAGGATTATAAGGGGCACTGACAACTTTTGGGAAAATTTAAGGATTTTAAGTGCGCCTTATTATAGTGCGAAAATGCGGTAACTTTCTTTCCACGACTAAAAGATGTGTCTTTCGATGTTGTTGTTTAATAAATAAGAAGCTACTCACTGCATCAGTTAGGGTTACATACATGTAGCTTGTTGCCTGCTGAAACATAATCACTCATGAAGAAATTATCCAATGGGAGGCTCTTACCTGTTTGCTTAGTTTAAACCTGATGGTGAACTTTTTTGGCCAGGCAATGTGTCTATATATATATATATATATATATATATATATATATATATATATATATATATATATATATATATATATATTGCACAATTTGCAGGAACTGTGTGAGAATATTGGGGCTACAAGGGATGGATTTTCAAAGGACTCCATTAGGAACCTCTACAACCCCATGCTGATCCGTCTGACCCACATCAACCTGAATTTATATTGTTTATTGTTCTTCGTCATTTTGGACCTCCTACCTAAATAGCATTGCAATTTTGTTTAATGATGAACCAACCTTTTGGAGCTGTATCCAATGTAACAAAAACACCATTAGTGTGTGTTGTGTTCAGCTGTCACTAGAGGGCTGGGTTTATGCTAATTTTAAGGTGGGTAAATATAATGAGCCAAGAGTGTTATATAAAAAATGTTTTGAAGTTTTGAAATTGCCCCGTTTTACAGTTCAGAATTTATTTTTAATGAGGCATTAATGAGACATTTTTTGAGGTGCACGGTTTGTCAGTTCCAACTTTTGTTCAGGTAAATATAAACTTACTTCATTTAATAGCTATTTTAGTTTAGTTTTTCTGTGCCAATGATGTGGCATTGAAGATGTTATTGTTTATAAGAAGGTGTCATACTAAAGTGTTCTCACTCCACATCCCCCCACGTCTCATGTTTCCACTTGGCCACTCAGGCTGTGTTCAGACTGCAGGAAAATTGGATTTGTGTAGACATCACATGCGTATCTGTGTGGGTTGCTGCGGTTTGGAGGTTGGCATCAGTAACTAAACTTTGGCAGTCTTCTTGGACTTCCTTTCATTTCCTGCATTTCCTCTAGATTTGATGAGTCTGTATGTTTTGAATAAATCTGATTGTAATCACATTTTAAATCACCTACAAATGTGGTTTCTTGTGGTTTCTGACTGTCCAAGCATGTAAAAAATAATCTAAATACAATCTATGTAGCCAAAAAACTGGGCAGTGTGGACATTAGCCTGAGAGTGCTGACCTGTTTCAGCTGCGGCTCTTAACTGACCACTTGTTTCACCAGTTCCTGACTACTATATTTTTCACACTATAAAGTGCACTATATTATAAGGCACACTATCAAAAAATATCTATTTTATGTTCTATATATTTATATATAAAGCACACTGGATTATAAGGCGCATTTTAAAAGATACTACAAAGAATTTTTAATTCAGCAGGACTCGTCACTGGGTGGTGGTGGTGGGGGGTAGCTAACAATGTTAAGTAAAGTTAAGCTAAGTAAACAAAACTGTAAAAAGACTTTCTTTTAAAGTCAAACGAGCGCTGGATGTTAATCTAGACAGATTTCTCTCCTGAAAACTGTTTATTTGGGTGAGTAAATGTTTATTCACAGTAAGCTTAGATTTCCAAATTCTCCATCAATAAGGCTGGAGGATTAGCATTAGTGGCAAACTGCTAGAAGTTAGTGGCTAATGCCCTGAGAGTTCCTACCAGCCAGGGCAATACTAGCTAGCTGTTTGTCCCACGAAGCTTGTTTTAAGACAGTAATAGCGCAGGCTAGAGTCCGATATACTAGCCTCTGAATGGCAAAAGAGCTAGCGTGGTTAGCAGTTTGGGTTAGTAGCAGACTAGATGCCGATAATACTCAACTCTGAACAGCAAAAGAGCTAGCGTGGTTAACAGGTAATGCTAATGCTGCTCCAAGAGGGGGTGATTTTCCTGACGGCCGAGCTGAATTTGGCACAACACCTCCGCATTTGTTTACAGGATTGTTGCATCACTGACGTCATCTTGTTCCATGTCCAAGTGAACCATGTCCAAGTAATTTATTTCATGAGTAAATAATAAAACACTGAGATAATAGGAAGCT
This sequence comes from Astyanax mexicanus, assembly GCF_023375975.1. NCBI lineage: Eukaryota > Metazoa > Chordata > Actinopteri > Characiformes > Acestrorhamphidae > Astyanax > Astyanax mexicanus. The sequence continues at coordinate 15,604,319 of NC_064419.1, forward strand.
CTAAATATTTATTAATTCGCTAATTTACAGTGTTTACTGAATTCCTGAAGTTTGTGGTAGAATCCCAGGTATCTCATTTAAAAGACCACTGGGTCATAGAACAACAATTATGAATGTTCTAAACATACACACTTACCTATCTGGGATGTGTAACTTAAACAAATAGCTGTTTAACATTTATCATGCTTGTTATTCATATCATTAACTCATACATATAATAATACTGTTTTCTGCCTGCAATGCAATGCACACAAGGAACACTCAAAAAAGTGTTCGGAATCACATACAGTTTGTAAAAATTAGTTGTTCGTTAGCTTTGTTTGCTCTAGTGCTGCCATTCACTGCAGTTACTGTTTTTCTCCAGTGGGCAGTGGGCGGGGTTTAGCCCCTGTTACACTGGCTTTTAAACAAGTTCATTGGCTGTTAATTTTTAAAAAAGGAAATACATGACATCCATTGTAATGTATGCAGGTTCTGAAAGGGTTAACATCCCAATTTTTTTTTTTTAAGAATAATTTTGCACAGAGCTAGGTTACACACTGTTCCCTCTTTGTTTGAAGTACAATGCTGAGTAACGTCACCCAGACTCAGAGTGAAGGACAGCATGAATCCACTCTGGAGGCAATGCTCTGTTCTGTCCTTGTTTTGACACTTTGATTGTTTAAGGGGGTGAATCTGTGAGAACACCGGAGGAGCCGGTGAGGATATTCTGGACGCATGCTTGCCTGGGCCGTTACAGTACGCCGCGTCCGTCTCGGAGCTTTTGAATTGTGGTGCGGCGGTGAATGCGGCTGGGGAAATCCGGCGCGCCACGGCCTCTTAATGAATGCACAAGCCGAGGAAATCGTTTCCCTCCCTGTGCCACATGCCTCCATACCGCATTTTAAAAGGTGTCCAGTATCATTTATCTACTAATGCTGCGCCAGATTCTGGCCCATCCCAACGTATAAAAATGCATTACTCTGAACTGTATTCTAAAGACAGAGAGCAATGTCTTTTATTTGTGTTTTACAATGCAATTTTCCTTCTGCTGTGTTTGGTCTTAGTGGTGGAAGTGGATTTTATACCCCTTTAATCATTTTACTGTGCTGGCTCAGGAAGACAGGGCACTATATAGAAGCTGAGCAGTGAGTGTTACTTCCAGTAATGCTATAAATAATAGCTCCCTACAGATAATATACTAAAGCTAGAGCTGCAGTATAACACGCTGTGGAAAGAGGATAGTTTTTAGAGATAATGGTAGTCTAAATGCCTCATTAGATGTTAAAAAAATCAACTGATAAGCTGTGGGGAGACTGAAAAGTGGAGTTATGTATTATAACTAAGTTTTGGGAGTTGATCCACGCCCTCACTCCTCCCACTTCCTTCCCTATTTAAACCGTCACTTCCTCTCTACCTGCTCATTGAACAAACCTCGCACCCACCTCCTCCCCATCTTCCTCCTTCTTTAATTTTATTCTCTTCTCGTGTTTCTCTTCATGTGAGGGGGGGCTTCGGCTTCACGCTTTACAGCGAAGGTGCCCCGAACTCCACCCCAATACTCTGAGTTCGCTCCCCCTCTTTTCTTTTTCTTCTCTGCCCAGTCAAGGGCGTGGGTCAATACTAGCAAAAGATGATGTTTGCACAAATGTAGATACAGTGTACAAGTATTTGGCCCTTTCAAAATTGTATTATTTTGCCACATTTCAGGCTTCAAACATAAAGATATGAGTGGAATGAAATATATTGGATATTTTAAAATGTTTTTAGAGATAAAAAAGTGAAAAGTGGGGCGTGCAATATTATTCGGCCCCTTAACTTTCAGGCAGAATACTCACTCCAGAAGTTCAGTGAGGATCTCTGAATGATCCAATGTTGATCTAAATGACTGATGATGATGATGATGATAAATTAAATCCACCTATGTGTAATCAAGTCTCCGTATAAATGCACCTGTTCTAAGAACACTGCAAATCTACCAAGACCCGGCCTGAACACACCATCCCTACTGTCAAACATGGTGGTGGCAGCATCATGGTTTGGGCCTGCTTTTTTTCAGCAGGGACAGATTTGGGAAGATGGTTAAAATTGATGGGAAGATGGATGGAGTTAAATTCAGAACCACTCTGGAGGAAAACCTGTTGGAGTCCGCAAAAGACCTGAGCGTGGGACTGAGATGTATCTTCCAACAAGACAATGGTCCAAAACATAAAGCAAAATCTACAATGGAACGATTAATAAATAAACGTATCCAGGTGTTAGAATGGCCAAGTCAAAGTCTAGACCTGAATCCAATGGAGAATCTGTGGAAAGAGCTCAAAACTGCTGTTCACAAACCAACCCCAAACCCCAAGTGACTTGCAGCTGTAATCACAGCAAATTTGGAGCTACAAAGTATTAACTATTAACACAAGGGGGCTAAATAACATTGCACGCCTCACTTTTTAGTTTTTTTAGTTTCACTAATTTAGTTTCACTTCACAATTGTGTCCCACTTGTTGTTGATTCTTCACAAAAAAATTACAATTTCATATCTTTATGTTTAAATCCTGAAATGTGGCAAAAGTTGAGGGAGCTGCAGAGCACCGTGCAGAACAGAACCATAAGAGAAGAGAGTCAAACGCTGGTTTAGCTCCGTCCTGCAGATAATCAGAACACCTACTGCTGCTGTTTCTACTGTATGAGTGTTTTTATCCCAGTAAAATAGAGCAGTAACTACAGCCCTTTAAATATTTTAATACTTTAGCTTGAAGAATGATTTAAATGTATTTTATGACAAATAAGGCAATTGTGGCTGATTTAAAAACCTGTAGTGCCACTAATGACTTCAATAGAGCTTTTGAGAAATGTCTCTTTGAATACTATAACATTGAGTATTTTAGTGTTTATGGAACTATTTGAAATAAGTAGTTTTCTAAAGGAAGCTGTGTTAAAACTGTTTGTGTTTAGTTGTTTTTTTCTGTAATAAAGTCTGTTTTCTTCATATATTGTTTAATTTTGTGGGACAAAGTAAACCCAATACTAATCAAAACCTTAATTTAAAGCCTCAGTGTTTTATATTATATGTACTCCTAACAGTACAGTAACTCATAAATCTATATTAAAGCCCAGTCATGCAAAATATAATAATAAAAAAAATTATATACTATACCATGAGAATCTTAAACAATACAGTGATATTTATTTTTGACCATACCGCTCAGCACTAGTTAAGATATTTAATTGACACATAGAGCATATAACACATATCAGATAAAAAGGACATATTTTACAGTTTCAACGCAGCTGCAATAGTATCATACATGAGTTATGACAGTGTTATCCTCTTTTAATGCAGCAACTGCCACCCATGTATATGTGTAAAGCTGGCAGTGAGGATCTGAGGCTGCTCAGGTCACAGGGAGAGAATAGCAGCAGATTCCAGTTCCCCATGTGGAAGATCTTCCTAAGAGCAGCAGGTCAGAGACTGCATGATGTATGTTCTAGCAATCGACCTCAGGAATTCTGATCAGGGGTCAGGGGAGAGTCTGCTGCTGGATGAGAAATATAATTTGTGTGTGTGTCTGTGTGTGTCTGTGTGTGTGTGTGTTCACTAATGCTCCACACATCTGTTCAGCACCAGAGGACGTGCACGGCATAATCTCACACCTGGTGCTAGAATGAGCTCAAATACCCACTGCTGGAACAGATCAACAGTGCCACCTCGTACCGCAGTTCACCCCCATCCTGAATTAGAGCACAGTAAAATTATACCCAGTCCTCATCCTGCGTCCTTCACAATTACTGGTGTCCTTGAGAAGCAATGCACTGTGAGCTTTTCACACACTGTGAAAAGTTTCTTGTAAATTGTACAGTAAATGAACGGCAAACAAAGTTGCCAATAAAGTATTTTATAAATGTACAGTCTTGTAAAGCCTTAGCATAACTAAATACATCTCTAAAAAAAATAATGATGAGTTTCTTTGATTTTACCAAATTAAAAACCTCTGGAATATAATCAAGAGGAAGATGGATGATCCCAAGCCATCAAACCAAACTGAACTGCTTGGATTTTTGCACCAGGAGTAAAGTCATAAAGTTATCCAAAAGCAGTGTGTAAGACTGGTGGAGGAGAACATGCCACAAGATGCATTAAAACTGTGATTAAAAACAGGGTTATTCCACCAAATATTGATTTCTGAACTCTTAAAACTCTATGTATATTAACTTGTTTTCTTTGCATTATCTGAAATCTCTGTTTTTTTTTTTTATTTCAGCCATTTCTTAGTTTCTGCAAATAATTGCTCTAAATGACAATATTTTTATTAGGAATTTGGGTGAAATATTGTCTGTAGTTTATAGAATAAAACAACAGTGTTCATTTTACTCAATCATATACTTATAAATAGCAAAATCAGAGAAACTGATTCAGAAACTGAAGTGCTCTCTTATTTTTTTCTGAGCTGTACATTATAATCAGTGATGGTATAGTTACTTTGAAAAAGTAATCCGATTACTGATTACTCCTTTAAAAAGTAACTTAGTTACTTTATGGATTACTTGATTTTAAAAGTAACTAAGTTACTGTACAAGTTACTTTATTAGCTACTTTCAGCAGCTGCAGACACCACCTCCCGCCGCCTTAACATAAACATTATAACCAGTTTTGCCAATACTCCCTTTATTGGAAAATGCATTTTTAACAGCAACAATTTATCTCTATTAAGTTGAACTATTTCCTAAAAAAATAAGTTTTTTTTTTTAATAAAAATAAAAAAATTAACTTAACATAAATATATATTTTTATAAAAAATAAAATATGGTCTTTCTTGATTTTACTAAACATAAATACTTGTTTTTATAAAAAATATATAAAATAAAGAAAGTCTTTCTTGACCTGACATATTTAACACTGTAAAACTGAACATTGAACTTGTTGTTCTCTGCAGGGCAGCAAGGAGTGGTTTTATAAAACAGAACCGTGTATATGGTCTAGACCAGGGATCACATATTTGCAGACTGCGGGCCGGATCCGGACCCAGACATTGTCCAATACGGACCCATACCGGACCCAACAGATTAGAAGGATTTAATTCTGACAGTGTTCATTTAAAGCACCGGAACTTTTCTTGTCTTTACGGTATGTGCGCTCTGCGCCACAGTGAACTTCCAATCACGTGTGGTGTAAAATCTTTAAATGCTCTCCTCTGCCAATCAAATTTGTGGCAGACCGCTGCCCTGGCTAGTGAATTGGGACGCGGCCGCAAAAAAAAACGCCTTTCGCCCGAGAACTGGTGTAAAACGAAAACGGACGGAAACTAAAGACACGCCGAGTGCGAGAGAGAGAGACAGGGGAGAAAGCGAGACGCGTGTGATTGGGGAAGAGCGGAGGGGGAATGGGTGAGGGAGCGGTGTGTGTGTGTGTGTGTGTGTGTGAGGTGGAGAGAGAGAGAGAGAGAGAGAGAGAGAGAGAGAGAGTAACGCACAGTGACTTAAATAAGTAACTTTAATCTGATTCAGATTAGAGTAACGCGTTACTGACATCACTGATTATAATACATATGGGGACTTTATTTGCCAATGAAGTACTGTAAAATTATAGCTAGCCATACACTGTAAATGAACAGTAAAACACAAGCAGCAGAGAAGCTGTGAAGTTACTTTATTGCAGTTCTCAGTTCATCATAAAGTCTCACTTTACTGCATTAAATATAGTAGATAACAGTAACTCACTCTTAAAAGCCTGTATACAAGACTGTGGCCAGACAATCAACCATTATATAGAATATAACTGAATACCCATGAGAAAAAAGCCCTGGTAAGCAAGATAGTGTGAGTGATGGTGAGTTAGGGGTGGGGGGACTTACTTAATTCTATTATTTTAACTTAAAATTTTTGCTTTAGTTCATTTTTATTATTTATATATTTATTTCGAGCTATTTACTTTGAATAGTACTGTTAATATAAATTTTTAAGGTAGCTAATTTTGTAGTTTGTTTTAGGTCAATTTTAGTTTAGTTTTTGTTTAATCTTCTTTTTATCTTAACGTGCTATTAATTAAACCTTAATTTGTAATTTATATTACTTATATTTGCACTTTTATTTCTTATTTTTCTATGTTGTTTTGAATTAAGATGATTCAATTTTGTTTTTATTTTTATTTCGTCAACCCCTATTATTGTAAATGCTCACCTGCACTGAAAATAAGGGTTATTCTCATTGTAATTCAGTGTAATGTCAGAATAAAGGTTGATTTATTGATAATAATAAATAACACAGTGAAACTTAACACATAAAACAAAAAAATATGTAAGCAATAACTAAAAACAAATAGTGTACTAATGCTAATAGTAATACTAAGAATTTAAAATGTTTTTTTTTTTTATTTTAGCTAAGCTTTAGAGTTTCCTGTAGTGAATTCCAGCTTGTTGCTGCACTGTTAGTAAAAGCAGATTTTCCAGTTCAGTAAAAACTCTCAGTATGAAGTGTGATTCAATTACTAGAGCGAGTTTGGAGTTTTTATTATATTATTTTCAATAAGCATTGTTGTGATGTATGATGGCATATGGCAAGAAAGTGATTTGAGGATAAAAATAAACCAGTGCGTTTCTCAGCGAACAGAAAGAGATCACCTGACCTTTTCAGCCACACTGATGATTTAGATATTTATATTTTATGTTATGGAAGACAGATTAACTGTGCATTAGAATTTGCACCATGTTTTGTGTTGTAGTATTTAAAGAAGGACAGAGGCATTCTGGACACATAAGACGGACCGACTGACCAGAGCTTTTCCACACAGAGTCCAGCAGAGATCGATTTAAAAAATGATACAGAGTGAAAAGTGGAGAATAGGAACAGCTGATGCTGTGGCACTCTTTATTGCTATCCTTCCACCTGAGATTACTGCTCTGAGGAGAACCCCATCATTTTATCAAGCCATTTCATCTGTTCCTCCCTCCTTCTCTCCAACACGCCTCCAGTCACGGCGAGCGGGAGCATGGAGAGGGAGTCGGACAGACAGCAGGAAAGTGAGATGTTCTTCATGGAGTGGCAGTGGCACATGAAAAATGCATCTGTCCCACTTTCACAGGCCCACAATTAATCTAATGTTTCAGCTCCTAATCCCGCTCCATTACACACTACTAGCTGGGTCTTAGAGGAATAGCGGAGGATTACAGCGGCTTGTATCAGACATCCGAGTCTACCCAGCATGCCCTCACTTACCACTGGACAAACGACAGCGACAGAGTTTCCACCAATAGAGGACAACATGTGGACAGTGTGTGGAGCTGTGAAACGTAAAGGTCTCCTACTGCTAAAATCCATTTTCTTGTTTCTTGTTCTTTGTAAAATACAATAGGTCTCTCTGAGTTATGTATTCATGCTGCACATGGAACTGTTTCTTAACCTCCATTGTCTGCAGTAGCTAATAAAAGAAAATATTTAGAAAAACGGAAGATCAGGAAAAGCACCGTGTCTATGTCGACCCATGAAGTAGTATTCATGGCCCCAGAAATTCAGAGCTAAGGAACAAATGGTGGAGTTTCAACTTTTAACTAGTGTAAAGAGAAAAAAAATAAAAATAAACCTCAACCTCAAAATCTCAAATGTTTTTCGCTGGTGTTGTTCCATAGACAAATTCTAACCATTTGTTCTCTAGCTCTAAATGACTGGGCAAAGCATAGAACACTGATGTGTTATTCGCACAAATAACACAGGAACGAACTGCCATGCCGTTCCTAAAGCTGTTAGCTCCTATCTGATGAGTCACTGATGTGCCTGGCTGCCCGACTTCAGCTCTGCCTGTGGTCGGTCGCGAGCCAAGGTGGGCGAGGGCATGAATTCTAATTCACTGGTTGATGTAGACACAGTGCTTTTCCTGATCAACTCATTTTTCTGAATATTTTCTTTTACTAGTTACTGCAGACAATGAACGTTGAAGAACAGAATCATGTGCAGCATCATATACAACTCAGAGAGGCCTATTGTATTTCACAAAGAACAAGAAAAGGGATGGATTTTTACTATCAGGACCGACTACCGACCTCTGTGTACGCAACTATACGTTTACATAGGATCTCCGGTGGATTTTGCATTTTACAGAGACTCTAAGACTAAGTCTGGCTGGGTAATTTTAATATGGCTAGCCTTAGCTAGCTAGCACAGTAACATACATCTTAAACTGAAATGGTGAACTTTACTGATTTAGTGAATCCATTCACAGTGAAGTACAGGATCTTTGGGGAAACTGTGGAAGATTTCTTTGCTTGCACCCAGCGGTACAACGCTACTTTTGTCCCCTATAGCCTCGTTTTGGTAGACGTTGGTGATGTAGCTGAATAAAGCTTAAGCATATTACAGCCACTTTGACATTGCAGTGTTACTTTAATTTTTTTTGAGGTCCTGCAACCAGTGGTCCTAACAGTTCTGAACACACGCTCAGGTGCACTATTTCAACAGAGGACAGACAATGCTCGTTCACACACTGCTGCTATCTCAAGAGCTTTGAGCCTCAAAGACACAGATAGTATATCATATCCAGCTGCATCTCCAGACTTATACCTGATTAAAATGTGTGGGAAGCTATTGGATGCTCTATCAAGATTCCACCCCTATTACACAATCTGCAGGAATTGTGTAAGAGTACTGGAGGTGTATAGGATGGATTGTCACCAGACTCCATTTTATATATATATATATATATATATATATATATATACACACAAAGTTTTTTTGTTTGTTCATGTTGTTTATTTTATTAGATTGGACAAAGAAGGTGTATTTTAGAAGGTGCACTGCCAGTGTATTTTATGACGTTTTAAAAAACATATTATATAATAATATAATATACAATATTTCATATTTTATTACTAACAATTAATTTTATATCTAATAATAATTTGTTAAATGATATAAAGAAATTATAACTTAACTTCCAAAAACTTCTTTACGTTAAGTTACTACTACTTTAATGTATGCAGACTAAAACATCACAGTAAAGTTGAAAAAACATTTATAAAATATGTGTAATTCCTACGGACTGTATCCAACATGAAAATGCAATTCATTAAATATAAAATACCCAGTCTGCACTGCAATCTAAATCATTTTAAACACAATTTTTCAAAATAACACACCAGACCACAGAGGAAACATACATTTCTGTAATATATAATAGGTATATTGCTGTTTTGTATGTGTTATCATTCACACAGTACAGTAACACATGAACTCTAACACTAGATGTCAGAGTGTAGTAGCTGTATGTGATCGTATGGGATCTCACACCCATGCCTTTTCTTTCTCTGGGAGATTGTTTTTCAGTCACTTTCAGCAAAAAATGAATATATTTATGGAGAAAATGACCAGCATGCCTCAGCTGTAAAACAGGGTTTTATTTGGCATACACTAGATTGTGAAAAGTATTCGCTCAGCCATCCAAATCACTGAACTCTGGTGTTCCAATCACTTTCATGGCCACAGGTGTATAAAACCAAATACTTAGACATGCAGACTGCTTCTACAAACATTTTGGATGGATTATGTCACTCTAAGGAGCTTTTTTTTTTCTTTCACAAAAACTAGCTCGCATGGCATTCATTTATACTGGAGACCACAACTAGACATTTTAAAATGAATGAAAAAACAATGGAATGAGACCTTTAACAAATTCACCAAAGAAGCTAAAATTTGTTTAGTTGTTTAGATTTGTTGAGCTGGTGGGCAAGACTGCACACTAATTAGTGGTAAGGGACGTGTCCATTAAGCAAATAATCTGATGGATGAGTCTGAGTTTGGCATTGCCATCCAGGAGAACAGTACTAGCCTGACTGCACTTTAGAGTGTAAAGTTTGGTTGAGGGGGGATTATGGTGTGGTGTTGTTTTTTAGGAGTTGGGCTCAGACCATCATGGTCAGCAAAAAAAAATAATCACCTCAAATGCTTTATAATACCAAAGATTTTGGACAATGGCATAATAATAATAATAATAATAATAATAATAATAATAATAATAATAATAATAATAATAATAATAATAATAATAATAATAAAACTTTATTTATAAAGCACCTTTCACACATTAAAATGCAGCTGAAAGTGCTGTCCACACAGAGAGGTAATCAGAATAAAAAGGAAAATGGAAAAGTAAAATTAACAATTAAGATAAGGCAACAGAAAATAACATAAAATAGTAAAAATGTAAAAAAAAGGGCAAATAAAATAATAATATAAAGTAAAATTACAAATGGTTGTGACTGTGATATATTAAAATAAATCAAATAAAACAAAAAGATAACATAAAAACATACAACATAAAAAGAAAACATAAAAATGTAAATCGATACATATATCGTGTAATAATACAAATGGTTTAATTATTACAACAAAGTTTATAAAATATGGCTTCAGTTGCTTTTTTAAACCGTTTACTGATGCTGCTTGTCTGATCTCATCTGGTAAACTGTTCCATTTTTTTAGCATAAAAACAAAATGCTGCTTCCCCCCTTCTTCTCTTCTCATTAACTTTAGGTACTGTACTTTACGCGGACTGGAAGTGCTAGGTCTTAAGGAACGACTGGGAACATATGGAGATAGACTGTATTCTGTAATATATGATGGTGCCAATCCATTTAATGCCTTAAAAAACTAACAGCAGTACTTTAAAATCTATTCTAAATGAGACTGGAAGCCAGTGTAATGAGGCTAAAACTGGTGTAATATGTTCTCTCTACTGCAGCGCTCTGGATCAGTTGCAACTTATCAGTCATCTTTTTTGGTAGACCAGTAAATAAAGAATTACAGTAATCAATTCGTGAAAAAACAAAAGCGTGGATGAGTTTCTGAGCATCAGGGCGACTAGTGAAAGGTCTAACATGAGCAATGTTGCGTAAGTGAAAAAAAAAGGCAGATCCTGTAACAATATATGCTAAGTGCTAAGCTAAGTGGCTAAGCTCTGCCACTATAATTGGGAGATTGCTGGTTTGAAATCCGGCCATACATCTTGCCATAAGCTGTGGAGTGACGAGAGAGCACAATTGTACGGTGGCCGAGAAAGCCCAGCGCAGTGCAAATTGAAAAGCGCTGCAAAAGCACAAAACACATCCATCAAAATTACAACACAGGCGCAGCAAATAGAAAAACGCGCTGCAAAAAGAAAAACGCGCTGCAAAAAGAAAAACGCGCTGCAAATAGAAAAACGCGCTGCAAATAGAACCACAACACAAAGGAATTTTCCCGGGGGTCCTTAAAAGATGCTGTACCAGCTGTATACAAAGGACAATAAGTGGCAAACAAGCTTCTGAAAAGTAAGTTATGTTTATTACCTGTGATTACCACGGTTGTGTGCATATTATTAAAAGTTCTGCTTCACAAAACGCCTTGTTTGCCACTTATTGTCCTTTGTACACATAGTGAAGTCCGAGACGTTACTGAAGACGCAGCTTAGCTGGTACAGTATCTTTTAAGGTCCCCCGGGAAAATTCCGTTGTGTTGTGACTCACTTCCGTTGTGTTGTGGTTCTATTTGCAGCGCGTTTTTCTATTTGCAGCGCATTTTTCTAGTTGCAGCGCGTTTTTCTATTTGCTGCGCCTGTGTTGTAATTTTGATGGATGTGTTTTGTGCTTTTGCAGCGCTTTTCAATTTGCACTGCGTTGGGCTTTCTCGGCCACCATACAATTGGCCTTGCTCTCTCTCTCCAGGTGGGTAGATGGTGCTCTTTCCCCTCATCACTCCTAGGGTGATGTTGATCAGCACAAGGCTGCGTCTGTGAGCTGATGTATCGGAAACCAAGTCGCTGCATTTTACTCCAAGTGCGCTGTGATGCTACTCTGCAAAGCTGAATCAGCAGCAGTTTAAAAAGAGGAGGAGTCTGACTTCACATGTATCGAAGGAGGCATGTGTTAGTCTTCACCCTCCTTTTGTTGTACACAGCTGACTAGCAGCTAAACTGTGAGACAATTGGCCTAGCTAAATTGGGGGGGGAATGGGAGAAAATCAGAAATAAATCTTTAAAATAGTGATGATTTTAAAAATGTTTAAATAGTGATGTGTGATGAGGCTGGTAGCAATGCTGGATGAGGCCTGTATCCATCGTATGTTTACTTAATATGCAAGTATGCAAGCTAACTTTCTGCTTCTTATTAGCATCACAGCAAATGGAAAAAAGTGTATTTCGGATCCACTCCGGTGTGGATCAGTTCCACACAGCCTTGGTAATCGCTTGGCCCTGCAGTAGAGAAGTGGCCTTTGTTAACAGACAAACTGCAAGGTTTATTGTTCTGGGCTTGACAGCGATGAATGAGACTAAATAGCATCTACTGCCTCAGACAGTCTACACACACACATACACCCACACAATACACTGACTGCTGCACTAACCCCGCCCTTTCTTTTATCATCCTATCATTTCTTCTACTATTATTTATTGCAACATCCACATCTGTTACTTTTTTTTGCCTTGGAGGGAAATTTATGCATTAGAATCTCCCCACCTCCAACAATGCCGCCACTACCCCCCGCCTAGCTCATCCAGCCTTCATCTCTTTTGCTTTGCTGGCTCTTCTTTGCTGTTATATACTTTCACAGAATTCCCCAGAAGCAGCTGTAACTGTTCCACACCATCTATCTCCAAATGGTGAAGGACGTCTTCATAATTCAAAGTGAATTAATGAGCGGCCTTAGTTTAAATACTGCATTACATCTGATGTTGGATTTGGAAACAGAATTTTGATTTGTTGGGTTTTTTATTATTTTGTGAAAAAATATTCACCCCTACAGATTTCTTTTGCTTTTGCTTTTTTGTCATACATATTACATTATTATCAGACAAAGATAACCTGCGTTATCTTTAGTCTAAAAAGCAGTTTCTAAATAAAAATGTTCCTTTTCTAAAGGAAACAATTCATCCAAACTAGAGTAGACTTATGTGAAAATGTATTTGCCCCCTAAAACTAATAACTGTTTGTGCACCCTTAGTAGTAACAACTGCAATAAAGCATTTGTGATAAATAGTAATGAGTTTTTCACATCTCTGTGGAAGAATTTTGGGTCACTCTTCTTTGCAGAATTGTTTTAATTCAGCCACATTTAAGGATTTTTGAGCATAAACCACAGCATATCAATCAATCTGACTAGGCAACTCCTTAACCTTCAATTTGTTTTGAGCCATTTTTTGTGCTTTGGATCATTGCCCTGCTGCAGAACCCAAGTACAACTGAGCTTAATGTCACAAACTGAAGGCCAAACATTCTCCTTCAGGATTGTTTGGTAAAGAGCAGAATTCCTGGTTCCATCTATTACAAGAAGTTGTCCAGGCCCTAAAGCAGACCATCACACTACAACCAAAATGTTTTTTTAATATGTTTTTTTTAGACATTATGTATTAGTTTTATGTCAGATGTAATGGGACATAGACCTTCCAAAAATGTTCAACTTTGTGTCCTTTAATTATTTACATTATCTGTAAATATACCATCCCAACTCATTAGTTCTTCAATGCTCAGGATCCCACAGGATAGACCACCACAGAACAGCTATAATTGTTTGGTTATATAGGTTAGCATGTGTCGTGCTGGTAAAAGTGGATCAGATACAGCGGTGCTGCTGGAGTTTTTAAATACCTTATTGTCATTGCTGCAATGAGAATTATCCACCAACCAGAAATATCCAGTCAATATTAGTGCAAGTTGAAGATACACAAAGGTAATTTTATGGATGACGCCCCCCACAGCAGACGTGTTTGCTCGCTCTGCTCTAGTATGTCATTTTTTTCTTCTTCTTTTTTGGGCTCTTTACCCTCAATTGCAGTACACAATTGTCGTGTATTGCTAATATATGATAGACAAACTGGACATCGCATCGCACATTCATTTTGCATTTACTGGCTTTATTCAACCGGAGCTACAACTCATTGTTCCCTCCCACAGCCATCACCATCGCCACCACCAGAAAGACCCAGCAAAACCAACCCCGGGCGAGAACGTTGACCCCTGGCGAGAACCCTGTATCCAAAACTGTTAAACTGTGGTCTCTGAAGCCTGAGGGCTTCCTGCAGGACTGTTTTGCTACAACAAACTGGAATTTGTTAAAAGTTGCAGCCTCTATGGAGGACTCCTCTGTCAGCATACAGGACTATGCTGAGCATGTGTCCGGCTACATCAGCACTTGAATAGCTGTGAATAACATTGTGCCCACCATACAAGTGAAGAGATTCTTGGATCAACAGTCAGGTACGGCACATGCCGCCTGCTTGCTCTTTTGCATTTAGGTCAGGCAATAAGACCAAGTACAAAGCTGCAAAGTACAGACTGAGGAAAGCCATCAGAGCAGCCAAAAGGCAGAACAGGAAGAAACTCATTGGCTTCAACTCCATTGATGACTCCAGGCTGATGTGGCAAGGCCTGCAGCACATTACGGGCTACAGGACCAATGCCAGCAACTTCAGCTTCACAGACAGCCTAGTACGCAGGCCAGGTACCCAGAGCTCTGAGGAAGATCAACCCCTGCAAGGCAGCAGGAACAAACAAAATTCCAGAACAGGCCCTCACAACATGTGCCAATGAGCTGGCTGATGTTCTCAGCTTCATTTTCAACCTTTCCCTTAGCTAGGCCTGTCATGATAAAAAATCCCAGAAATTATTGCAGTAAACAATATTGTTGGCATTTTTTGTTGGCACTAATAAAATGATAACATAATATCCTAACAAAGGAATTAACCCTTTTAAAGACAATAAACTTTTCTGTTCCTTTTCAGTGCAGCTAATTTTGGAACTGCACCTAATTTTGGAACTGCACTTAATTTTGGAACTGCACTTAATGCAGCCCCGGTCTGTCCCAGCTGGCCCACGTTGAACCGGCATAAACAACCTGCCCCAGCCTTCACTCTAGATACACTGATGGTGAATGGAAGGCTGAGGCAACATGAACCTAAAACACTAAAGTTAAGCAACTAGAGCCACACTGGGCTGTTATTATGTTTCTTTAAGTAAGTTTTGGGTGTTGATGGAGGGCATTTTTGTTAATAAAGGTACGTTTTGAGTTAATTCACTCCCTGTGTCTGGGTCTCTCTGTGCTTTCGCACTACCAGGTCACTGCAGCCACGCCCACAGAGTGTTTTTCACAAAGTGAATTTTGTAAGTGCAAACACAATGGACGAAATCACGGTTATTAAAATGATTGAAGTCATGTCAATTTATTGAACGATAAGTTGATAATATAGTTATTGTGACAGGCCTACCCCACTTGCTACAAGCCACAATCATTGTCCCCCCTCTCCAAGGGGAATCTCCCAACCTGCCTAAATGGTTATAGGCCAGTAGCAATTGAAAGTGATTCTGGTTCACATCCAGTGCAGCATTCTGGACCCCTTGCAGTACCTCTACTGTTTCAACAGATCCACCAGATCCAGAGGCCATTGCTGCTGCCCTCTGTTACTCCCTCTCCTACCTGGAAAACAAAGACTCCTACATCAGGATGCTCTTTGTGGACTACAGTTCTGCCTTTAATAATCGATCGTTTCCCCCAAACTCACAAACTGTCCATACTCAGCCTGCACCCCACCCTTTGCAACTGGCTTCTCGACTTCCTGACTGGCAGGCCTCAGTCTGTAAGGATTGGCGATAGGATTTCAGCCAGAATCACCACCTACACAGGCACAAGCTGCCTCCATCCTTTCAGACTCTACTGAATGCCAGCATGGACTGTTCACACCTTCAGCACGAAGGTTTAGAAGTGTGAAATGCAAGACCAACAGGTTACTGACATTTATCTGAAAAACATCTTCACTTCACTACTGCAACAATGTTTATAATTGCTCTACTGAACCTTTTGCACTTTTGTCACATCTCACTGCCGTAGATAATGTTGTTTTTACTTACATATTATGATAACGCTTTATAAAACAGCTCGCGTTTTAGAGGGTAGGTACTGTGTACTTACAGAATAAGAATGGTAAAACACTGACTGTACATTACATAATACAGCCCGCTCTCTGTTGTTTTTGAGTACTTACTGAGTAAGTACTGTGTAATTATAGAGTAAGAACAGTAAATATCAGGGGAGGTGTGGGGTTTTTTAACCATTAATATAAAACCTTGTGGTCTCTGTGTATTACTGAATACATTTTCTTTAAAATCTCAGCATTCCTGAAGGTGTTATTAAAGATATATAAATATTATTGTATTTTATTCCTGCTCCACCCTGACTGTTTTTAGCTGCTCCACCCTTGGCAGTTTTAAAGTCAAATTCTCATCTTCTTTTTCAAACTAATAAAACTATAATAATAATAATAATTTCCTGAAGTGTGACTGGAATGAAGCCTTCAAAACTGCCACGAACAAGGGGCAATATGATTATATATTATTTTATATAAAAATTGCACCACAAGTTTAGAGAAATTGCAGGTTCTCCTGTGCTTTATTTGGACGTAAGTATAAGTATAAGTAGGACCCCATAAGTATATTGTATATACTGATTCACAGAGAACAGTTACACCATAAGTGATGGGAAAGTACAGGGTAAGTTTTAGAAAGTTACCTAGTTGTTCCACTCTTGCTCCTAGTTGTACTTTATTTATACCTAAAGTAAAAGTACCTGTAGTACACGGTAAGTATTTTGGATGTACCGGTTTATCCAGAGAAGTTACACCGTAAGTAAAGGGAATTTACCCTCTAAACTGTGTACATATTGCCACTCCTGATGTAAATATAACACCAATTAAATATTTATATTTAGTTTGAATCTTGAAGTGCTAAAAAAATGTCATAAGCTTGAGCTTCATTGGTATTACAGTACTGGAAATGATCAAATATTTTTTTATTATTAGGTTTAGAATGTAGGTTGAAATAAAAAAAGCAGACTATTTTTTCATGCATTTTAGCAGATCAGTTGTTTTTGCTTTTTGAGATCAGTTGCTATGAAGCCATGGTTTGGCACTAACAGCAGGAATGATTACACTGACAGTTGGCTTTATATTTACTCACCTCCTCCCTGATGTTGCACAATGCTGGCAGTGTGGAGTGGGCTGGAGGGCTTACCGGTGTAAAGCTAAGAGTAATTGTTGTGTTAGTGTGTAGGTGGGCTGGATAAAGTCAAAGCAAAGGCCATCCACCCCAACAAACATGCTGATTAAAAGCCTCAGGACGAGTCTGTTCTGTGGGTTTGTTCTTCCTCTAGAAATGTCTTCTTGCCCTGCAGGGATGATACACGATTGGGTGGGGGGTCGAAAGTCAACATACTTCAAAGTGAAGGACAGTGATAGTACATAGATGCCAGAGAATTATTGATATGGCTTTGTGTTAGGAATAGACATGTGAAGAAATAAAAAAAGGCTATGTTTTTCCCTTAGCCCCCAGCTTGCTTTGCTTGTTTATTAAATTTACTGTATTTTTTGCACTATAAGATGCATAAAAAAAAAGGTCCCAAAAATCGACAGTTTTTTTATTTATTTACCTGTTCAGAGTTGAGTATTATCAGCCAGTAGCCTGCTGCTAACCCCGGCTAGCACTGCTGGAGTAGCATTAGCATTCCCTGCTAACCATGTTAGCTATTTCCCCGTTCAGAAGGGAGTATCCTTTCCCTGTAGCCTGCTCCTAACCCCGGCTAGCACTGCTGGAGCAGTTAGCCGCTAATACTAATGCTCCAGCCTAGTGCTAAATAACATTAGTGAACTTTACATATTTCACAATATCCTAATTGTTTATCTGGTGTAAAATCAGTAAAGTTGTACTTTAGTATGAAACTCTTCTATAACTAAATACACTTAAATAAACTACACTCCACCCTTTCAGATTCTTTAGTTAGCATGTGCAGAGGAACAGTTCGGTAGAACTTTCACTTAAAATTCAGTCTTATGGTAAATCACTCAACTTAAATGCTAATTTACACTTTGTAACTCACGCTTACTTAAGTATATTTTAGTTGCTGTATCTTAGTAGATTGTACTTAAATAATGTAGCACCATATTGACTCATGCACCTTTCCTATTGTTTCCTGACAACATTTACACCATTAGCGTGTATTCTTGCTCACTAGAGCTACCTTACCATGGATATTCAGTTATATTTTATACAATAAATGACTGTCTGTCCCCAGTGTTGTAGGCTAAATGAGTAAGTTACCTTTAAGTATTCTTCATTATGACTTTATGCTGGTTAAGAAGTGCAATGACGAAACTCTGAAATTAATCAAATTTTCCTGACAGGAAGGATGCAGGGTTATCAGAGGTCACTACAGTGTACAGCTGTTTAAAATTGTTTTTTCTTTAAATATGCTTGCAATTTTGGGCACTGCTGCATATAGTCCACTGTAGTGGAAGCTATTGCATCATCCTATACAAAAAAATCCCATTGGTTGGTCATTGTAATGGGAAAAAGAAGTCAATGAAATCAAGATGGCCGGCAGACAGGGAAAACCACCAAACACCTTGGCTATTTTTGTTTCTACCTTTTATAAAATTATATCACTGCAGGTAAAAAAATATATAATTACATCAAGTAACATCTAAGGTGACATATTATGTAAAGATTTTCGAAATTTAGATTTTATATTTGAGTGAATTGTAGATTAATCATCTGTCCACTTAATTGTACATCATGCATCATTAGCTATTTTTCAACTTTAATGCAATGTCAATTACTTCCAGTGTTGTTTTTAAAATAATTCATATTGTTTAATGTTTTGGCTGTAAATCAACTTCTTTAATTGAGGAATGTCTGCCAGTACAGACAGTTGCAAGCAGAGAAGTAGGGTCAAGCAGTGATAGTGAAGGTGAGTCTGGAAATGTTACTGAGGGAGTTGAGGCTGAGGAACGGAGATGAAGGAGATGAGGCTGTTGAGACTAAGGGCACCCCAATATCCAGTATGCCCCTGGAAACCACTGGCCCCAGCTCAAGAAAGTATAAAATGCCAGCACACGAAGAACCAAGTACATCTGCATGCAGTGTCTTGTAGCTTTGTGCCCTGTATGCTTTGGCAACCATCATAGAAAATAGTCTCAGAAATTAGCCACAAGCATGATTTGACAGGAAATATGATACATGCTATAAAATACTATAAGAGAATATGCTCACTTAACAGTTAAGAGACTTGACAAGAATACAGTATGATAATACCAGTCACAATCAAGATTCTATAAGGTTCTACGGTTCAGAGACATTTTCTTGTGTCACAATATCCTCCTCAGTTCCACTATTCCAACAGAATACCATATTACAACTGTATAACTGAATTACATTTGTGTTTTTTTTACAACAAAAAAATGCATGAAGTACACTTGAGTGGACAGATAAATATTTCTTTATCGAATAAAGATAGAATATATTTTTTTTTCAAACCTTGTTTTAAATCCTGACTGAGTTTATTATAATTCATGCATGAGAGGGCTAAAACACTCAAGGGATGTTTGCTGTGTTTTAAGTGAATTAAAATAGTGGACATTAAGTTAAAAAAATTATATTTACTTCACTTGTTTCGGGGTAACTTTTACACTGTAGTTGTACAACGCCAGTTTCTAAAAAATCCAAACAGCCCTAGTTTCAGAGAATCTGGAATATTAGCTAAAAAAAAGTCAATATTTGGATGCTGGTGATCTTTGAGACCTCAGGCATCAGGCCTTTCAGTGTTTTACAAATTGGTGTACCTCTGTCTGTCTTTAGAGAGAAAACCACAGAGCACATTTTTATTATTAGTGCAGTAATTAGCACTGATCAGCATGGTGGTGGTGTATGAGGTGTTAGTGTGTGTTGTGCTGGTACAGTTAATGGATCAGATACAGCAGTGATTAACACTGATCAGCATGGTGGTGGTGTATGAGGTGTTAGTGTGTGTTGAGCTGTTACAGTGAGTGGATCAGATACAGCAGTAATTAGCACTGATCAGCATGGTGGTGGTGTATGAGGTGTTAGTGTGTGTTGAGCTGGTACAGTGAGTAAATCAGATACAGCAGTGATTAACACTGATCAGCACGGTGGTGGTGTATAAGGTGTTAGTGTGTGTTGAGCTGGTACAGTTAGTGGATCAGATACAGCAGTGATTAACACTGATCAGCATGGTGGTGGTGTATGAGGTGTTAGTGTGTGTTGAGCTGGTACAGTGAGTGGATCAGATACAGCAGTGATTAGCACTGATCAGCATGGTGGTGGTGTATGAGGTGTTAGTGTGTGTTGAGCTGGTACAGTGAGTGGATCAGATACAGCAGTGATTAGCACTGGTCAGCATGGTGGTGGTGTATGAGGTGTTAGTGTGTGTTGAGCTGTTACAGTTAGAAGATCAGATACAGCAGTGATTAGCACTGATTATCATGGTGGTGGTGTATGAGGTGTTAGTGTGTGTTGAGCTGTTACAGTTAGAAGATCAGATACAGCAGTGATTAGCACTGATCAGCATGGTGGTGGTGTATGATACAGATACAGCAGTGCTGTAGGAGTTTTTATACCGTGTCCCACAGCTGAGCCTGATCAGTGCTGATCAGCGCTGTAGATTCTTTTTATTGGCTCAGATCCACTAGCTCTGGCTATACATGGCTGGTGGTACATGCCCCTTCGTCATAACAAAGTTACTTAAAGTTCCCAGCTAGACAAAATGTACTAAGAACATCCAGAAAACAGGGACACATTGAGGGTGTTTAAATATATTATTGGTGAATTTAAGACTGTAAATTGCTTAACACTGCTATTTATGCTTCTGACTAACCGACAAAAAAAGTGTCTGGCAACAGGTTTGGTTAAAACATTATGTTTTAAACTCACTCTTTCCACATTTCTTCAAGGTGTTTTTGTAAATAAGATGCAGAATTTCACCCTGCCACTCAGAGCAGCAGAACAGCGGCACTTCATCTCAACATAAAGGTCTTTGCGGTGCTGCTCCTGGAATGAGTTATGGATTTTGTCACACGTGTGTTGCAGTAAAGCGCTAATAAGGTGACTGCTCCCTGAGTCTATTGGTGGAAACGGGTAAATGTGGAGCCTGAAACATGAGAGTCATCTTCAGCTGTAGGAGCACTTCGATTTGGAGTGGGGAAAGAGGGGAAAAAGGGGAGGATTGTGGGATGCTTCTTCATTCTGCTAAGGGGAAGATATAATTTAGATGGATTACGCCGTAGCACCTCTGTTAGATTTCTGAGGGGCATCATCGATCTCTGTCAGTTTACATAACACTGATAAACCTTTTAGTCACGCGGGTGACGCTTGTGATGTGATGAAGAGGGCGAGGAGATGATCCATCCCTGGGAAGGAGTATACATAAACATTTACCAGTCAGTGCATTTTCTCTCCCGCCGTGAAAAGAGAGCGCGCGGCCGCGCTGTCGGAGTAAGTACCTGTAGGCAGATGTGAATCATTGCTCTCTGGAGAGCGGGTCTCTAAAATCAATAAAAAGCAAGGCGACGCGCGGGAGAATCGCTGTGTTTCTGCGCTCTGGAAGGATAAAGCAGCCAGGTTTTACTGTTATCCAGCTGGGTAAAGGCACAATGGCACCTCTGTGTATTGGCGGGGTGCAGTCGTGGAGGTGTAGGTATCCTTCACGCCCCTGCGGAGGTGTCCCCGTCCTCCTGTATGACTGTTTGTAAAGCTCAGCTCCTGGATGGGGGTGGAGATGGGGTCTAGCCAGGCTTGGAGAGAGAGCAGGCAGGGTTTTGAGTGATTGCATGGAGCCTGTAGGGATCCGGGGTACTGTGTGTGTGTGTCTCTGCAGGGGTTTTAGTGGAGAGAATAGAGGAGCTTTCTGGGGCATGAGCAGTTCCCCACAGGCTCGTTCTTCTCCCCTGCGGCACTGCCGAGGTTTTGCTTCCAAATCGGGCTTTGCTTGTATTATAGGCACTGAGACTGAAAACACACCTTAGCAGAGCTTACTGCACACAAACACACACACACACATTAAATCAAACACTTCAATCAGTAACACTTCACTATGAGCCAGAATTAAAAAGACTACATGACACCGACACTCTAAATCCACAACTAGTTTAATTTCAAGTAAGTCATTACTCAACTATTTTGAGGTAGGTGAGCATTTGTAGGGGAGGCCGCATATACATTCAATATACATACATACACAGTTTTGCTCAAAATATTGCAATGCGCACAACATTATGGGAGACATACCCGAGTTCAAAAGAGGACAAATTGTTGGTGCACGTCTTGTTGGTGCATCTGTGACCAAGACAGCAAGTCTTTGTGATGTATCAAGAGCCAAGGTATCCAGGGTAATGTCAGCATACCACCAAGAAGGACGAATCACATCCAACAGGATTAACTGTGGACGCAGGAGGAAGCTGTCCAGCACCCTGTCGCACACAAGCAACAGACACGCAGAACACTCAAATTGTCCACACACTGTGCTAAAATATCATTTGTGTAGTCTCTCTCTCTCTCTCGTGCTTGCTCTGTCTCTCTCTCTCTCTCGCTTGCTCTGTCTCTTACACAGTCTTCCTCTCTCGCTCTACTATGAGATATTATAATACAGTAAAAGATTGTCTATTGTGCCTAAATTAAACCACACTACACTATTATTCAGTGTTGCCAACTCCTCAGTAAGGAAAGTAGCTATTGGCTGTCCTAAAAGTCGCTAGAAGTCGCTAAATGACGTCATCACCTAATTTGCACAATACATGTTTTTGAAGCAGTAAAGGATTAACGATGTGAGAGAGAAAAAAGTGAGTAAAAAAACACCCTAAATATGTTAGAAATGTTACAAATGAACAACTTCGGTTACTTTCTCAAAACATCTTTATTTTTGTGTAAATTACATAAATCAGTTTTTTTTCCGTGTTGTTAAATGTTATCATAAGGGCAGCAGTTAGCTGGAACCGTTATTCTATGTATTTATTTGTATTTTTTTCAGGGGTTTTATTTTTTTTTGTTTTCTTAAGTTTTCTTTATTTTCAAATCTATTATAGACAAATTGTTAAATAGCTTTTTACAAAGTGGCAGAAAGTTTTATTTTCGTGTCACACTGAAGACACTTTTATATTTATATTACTGCTCTGTAAATACGGGGCGGGGTCAGTCAGCGGCGGATCTGGGCATGCGCAGTTCATTTACAGCGGTTTGTGGAGCGGTGTGGGTCTGCTCTGAGTGTGAGAGACTATGAACGTCTTAAGACGTTCAAATTTGACGTGTTAACACGGACGTCAATGTAGACGTACATTGTACAGCGGGGCTCATGGCAGCACCCGCTGCGGACGGTAAGGAGAGGTGAGGAGCATGTGTGTTCATCTCAGAGTCGCCAAAAGTCTCCAATAACACCACAAAAACTCGCTAGATTTGTCGCTAGTCGCTTTTTTACAAAAAAAGTCGCTAGAGGGTCTGAAAAGTCGCTAAATATAGCGACAAAGTCGCTAAGTTGGCAACACTGCTATTATTACGATTCTCTCACAATAATACTGGGAAATTCCAGCAAAAATAAATAAATCACGATTTGGTAACACTTTATTATAACTTTTATTAATATTTTTGTAACTAATGATAAACAAATGTGAACAAAGAATTCGGTAATCAGAATTTAAGTATCAACAAATGTTTACACATGACAATTAGTTATCAGCATGGATATTCATATTTAGTGATTTTAGCAAATCATTAGCTCATCAGAATTTTAACATTAATACGTCCCTAGTAGTAAGACTTTAAAACCTGACAAATGTTTATCAATTGCAGTTAATGTTGTCAATGTGTTTATTAGTATTCACAAATATGTTAGCAACTTTTTAGTTCCTTAAAATGTTAAAAAATATATATTATTAATCATTAGTTAATGATATATCAATGAAAGTTATTCTAAAGTGTTACGCATGATTTTAATTCATTTTTAAGTGATTGACATCACTAATATAAAAATAAATACATTTTGGCAATATAATGCTAATATTTCTTAATAGGAACACTTTAAAACTGAAATGCATCCAGTAATATGCTTAGCAATAAATATTTGTAGTTTAATCAGTTAAAGTACCGGTAATGCTCTTGTTTTTTTTCTTAATAAAGCGCCACAACCAAGATCCAAAAGTATGGTAGCCTCTCATGATTACTCATGTCGACTATTAAATAAATCTGTTGGTTGCAATTTGGAAAAAAGGTATCGAAAAAGTATCATTTGGGTATCGGTACTGATTTAAAAGTATAATATCTGTAACAAACATTTTAAAATGATACCCAGCCCTATTCAGGAGTGAAGACAACTGAGATGTTTATTAAGTGTCAGTCTCTTTTTTTCCTTGCATCCTTCATTAGTTGTTTTTTGTAAGATTGATGGTGTTTGGGGAAACTCACCCCCGGATGCTTTTTTTTTTTATCTTATTGTAATCCAGCTGTGTGGATCAAAACTAACACAGAATTTGGGCTGTTTATAGCCCAGCACTTCTGCACGTTGATGAATCAGAGTTTGATCTGTGTGTGTGTGTGTTAATGTTCAGAAGGCTGCTGTGCTTGTTATAGGTGTTCAGTGTTTTCTGTAATTACACAGTGGAAGCTTCCTCCATGTATCTCCTCGGGCTAATGAGGGAACATGCATTCCTGCAGAGACCAACCCGATACATAAACAGGGCTGCATGCGGAGACGTAACCTTGAAGTGTTCCTGTACCAGTGTTCACAGCTGTGCAGCAGACTGGGGGGGTTTCACTGTGGTCCTGTGAATTCTACATTTCTTCTACTGGAATCAGCAAATATTATTTACATTTTATTTACATAGGATATACCACAATTAAACTGAACTGCAGTAGGCTTAAAAAACTTGTTTTTGTTTTACTATTTAATTTAATTTTATAAAAATCTGTGTGAATAGTTCATAGTTTTAAATGCCAGTAAAACAATACACAAAAAGGAGATGGTAAAATGCTTAAATAATAAAAAAAAACTGCTCTGTCTCTTTAAGAACAGGGTATCTGGAGATCTGAAAGGAGAGATGTTGTGTGTAAAGGAAATCTGTGCAAATCAAATCTACATTATACATTAAGGGCCCTATTTTACAGTCTGTGCAAGGTGCGTCACGATGCTCGTTGCTATCTTACACCCTGCAAACAGTCTATTTTCACAGCTTGCTTTAAATAGTTGTTTAAATATAGGAACTGTGCTTCTGAATATATCTACATCTATGGTCTGAAAGAGGTGAGGTGTGTTTAGGTAAATGTACGGCATATTGATATTTTGGCAATGGAAAACACATGTGCTCCACTGACTTAATACAACCTAGACAGATATCTACAGGCGGATGTTCATTGCTATCTTTGCAAAGATTACATTAACAATAAACAGAATATAAACTAAAATAGCCTTGCTGCTTCCATAAATGACATGCTCACCTTAAAGCATGAACGAGCACATCAGCTTCCTCTGCTGAGACGTGTTGGAAAAATTTCCAGGGAGCTGCAGCGTTAAAATAGCAATCCGCCAAAGTTAGAGCACACCTAGCTCTTAAAGAGAATGATAATATGATATTGATGATATGATAATCCCCAACCGGACAAAAACAATACACACAGAGGAATTACACACAGGTGAGACATATAATTAGTAATGAGTCCCAGCTGAAACAGATTCAGCACTAAGTGTTGGGACAGTTCCTGATAGGCTGACAGACCCGTTGCAACAGGACAGGCAAACCAAGCAATTGCCTGGGGCCCCCAGGCAAGGACTGGTTATGAATAAAATGCAACGACAAACTGTGTAAAAGGGTTTTTAAAATCTATGATGGCCCATGAAGAAAAGTACAACAACACTGTTATCAGAATCCCCCTAAAAGGGGCCCTCCCACTAGTTACTGACAGTGGCATATAACCAGACTGGAACATGTTCAGCAGTATCCATGCACAGCAGCTGTTCACTGTCTTTAACACCAGAGTGGATACAAATAAAGATACATTCGTTTCACTTTCAAATTATGGAATAAAAACACACCAAAACCTCAACCTATCCTTTAAATATTTGACAATATTTGATTAACTTTACATGCCCTTACTAATCATAAGGTAATTTAATTGAACTGAAGTTTTGTTTGTATCTGAGCTCTATCTGAATTCAATTCCATGCACTGTGAAAGAGACAAGGTGCAGCATATTTGCCTCAGTCTTGGTCAAATAACAATGTAACATTTCAGTAAAGATGGAGGTTAAAGTGTATTTTATGCCATCACTTTGCTGTTTAAAATACTCCTGATCCAATGTTATTTATTATAATGTTATTAATTAATATTTTAGAATCCAGATATGTTATGCTCTGGTGTATTCCTGTCTTTGGGTATCTGTAAGGGGAAGTGCTTTATATAAAATGCCATATATTTTGAAGAATATGACGGGAGCTCTAACCACATGGACAATTGTGTGATTGTGTTAAATATTAAATCATATGACATATTATATACATTTATAGTGTTTATATACATATTTAATTAATGAAGACATTGTAGCAGTAGTCAAAAATGTGCTTCAACCATTCGGAATCTTGCAGGTTAAAACTGGATTTTGTATTGTGGACTGTGTGGGCTTTATGGTAACTTACTCATTTAATTGTATTTAGGTATCATGTAATACACCTGTCTCGAGGTCAGTTTAATGCTGATGTATTTCATTAAGATCATTTGGCTCGTTTCAGTGTAGAGATTCCGGGAGTTCTTAGCCATCACCCTCAATCTGTGCTGTGAGGCGATCATTAAGCTGGATTGATTGCTTAGTTAGCTGTGTTAATTTGCTCCATTAAACTTATCCACGGTTAAAGGACAACACTGATGTATTGTGGGTTTAAGCACCTCACCATGGCCTGAGACTGACTCTGTGCTTACGGCTATTGAATAGAAACCAGAAGGTTACAGGTAAGGCCCTGGGTGAGAAGATAATTAACCTGTACCTGAGGGTGGTGGGATGCACTGTGCTGCCCTTGAGCTCACTGTTTCCAGAGAAACACAAGTCCTGCTACGTCCTCATCCTCCTCCTCCTCCTCCTCGTTCTAGAATGTAATTTCAATTTAGGTTTTATTGATCAACATTTTATTTGTTTCTTCTATCTTGCTTGATACAACTTTAACACTGAAACAGTAGCAGTATCAGACAGTCAACATGTCCAAATTGGGTCAATGTTTCACCTGGACGTCATGCGTTCTGAAGTTTTAGGTGTGAATGGGAAGTAGGCTGGTTGCATTTTTTTTTTCATATTCAACATGGCACCTCCTGCCAAAAAACAATCTGAGGATGTAAGAAATAGATTTTTTTTCTTTCCACAAAGATGGCCTAGGCTATAAGAAGATTACGAAACCATCCCACCTCAGAATCAATTTCTCCAGACTCAATTCTGTCCCATAATGCACCTCTCTCCAGCTGGATTTGATTTTTTTTTTTTTTTCAGTACTGGAGCATTCTCGGGTAAGTCCATCAGCTTCCTCTTGCTGGTGGTTCTGTAGGTGCTAACCACAGTAGCTGCAGCATATTTATGACACTGCTGTGTTTCATTATACCACACTCATTTCTGGTGATGTTACACCTCCAAGTCTGAAGATCTGAAACTGACAAAAAAGAACAGAAAAATAAAATTAGAATAAAAAAAAAACAGTAAAAAACATAAAATCTTCACCTGAAAAAACATGCACGAGAAAAAGTGAAAATGAAAACTCTTTAAATTGCCCCTTGGGGACAAATAAAAGTGATCCCGAAAATGATTAATCTTAGCAAATAACAAAAGAACTAATGAAGGACTTATACTTATATATTTGCAAGTTGACACACCCCAGAGTTTGCCCAGATGAACGGCCACAATGTTGTTCAGAAGCACCAGATTAAATATTACTTGCACATTAATCACAGAGTCCCCTTTACAACACATGTAGGTGGGATTAAAGACACCACAATCATCCCAGGGATTTTCCCAATATTATTGTAATATATTGTAGAGCTGGGCGATATGGGCCAAAAACAAAATCTTCGATTTAAAAAAAAAAAGAAATCAAATTTTCGATTTAAATCGATTTTTATCCCCTACAAAAATTTCCTAAAAGTTGCTAGAAGTCGCTAAATGACGTCATTGCCTAATTTGCATAATACATATTTTTGAAGCTGTAAAGGATTAACATTGTGAGAAAGAAAAAAGTGAGTAAAAAGCACTCTAAATATGTTATAAATGATACAAATGATGTCATGAAAGGGTGCAGGGAAGACGTGGAGGCGGAAGTAAACGCAGGTAAGAAATAAATAATTTATTAAATAAATAACAAAGATAAACAAAGAAACAAGTAAACACGTAACAAAGATAATAAACCAAAATAAACGAGGAAGACTAGAGAACATAAACAAACTAGAGATAATAATAATAATACACAAACAGGGAATATATACAAGGGAATAAATTAGAAATAAACAAGGAAATAAACTATAAACAAGAAATAAACGAGAAACAAGGGACTAAGGCTATAGGAGACAAGGAAACACTGAGAGAAGCTATGGAACACAGAGAGAGACGAAAGACAGGTGAAGGTGCAAAGACCGACTGAGAAAAAGTGCCACAGGAAGACTATATATAGAAACAGGAAACTATGAACACCTGGGGAAGGGGCGGAGCTACAATTGAGTCATGTGGTGGAAAACTACTGAGACAGGGGACACAGAGGAGCAGGGGTCACGTGGGAACAACACACAGACACGAGAACAGACAAAAACAGGGCGAGGACGTGACAAATGAACTCCAACAAATGAACAACTTCTGTTGATTTTTAAATAGGCAGTCACGTCTCAAAATAACTTTATTTTTAAGTTTTTTAGCTTTCTTAAGTTTTCTTTATTTTCAAAACCTATTATAGACAAATTGTTGAACAGCTTTTTATAAAGAGGCAGACACTGTGGAGGAGGTGAGTGACAGGCTGCGTGGTGAATGAGGTGAGTGAATGACTGAGACTGTGTGAGTTAAATTCAGTGAGTTTTTTTTTCTCATCACACTGAAGACACTTTTATATTTATATTCCTGCTCTGTAAATACGGGGCGGGGTCAGTCAGCACGCACAGTGTGTTGGTGGAGCGGTGTGTCTGTGTGCTGAGTGAGTGAGTGTTGTGGGCAGGGCTGACGGCAGCGGAGGTCAGTAACTGAGCGTGTGTTTATCCCAGAGTCGCCAAAAGTCTCCAATAACACCACAAAAACTTGCTAGATTTGTCGTTAGTCCTTTTTTTTTACAAAAAAAGTCACTAGAGGGTCTGAAATGTCGCTCCGCAGTCATGTTGTGTATGTGTGTGTGGAGGGGGGTGTGTGGCATTGGGGGGTGCGCGGGAGGGAGGGAGAGAGGGGCGGGGCTAAGCTCAGGGGAGTGTCGGTGGTGATAATTAAAACTCTGATAAAATCGATTTTCATAAAAACACATCATCCTTAACTGTAAATTTGAATTAATCGATAAAATCGATTAATCGCCCAGCTCTAATATATTGTGTTGTGCTGTAATCCCCGGTCTGGTGGGAACTGCATATAGGTGCGTGTGTGCCACAGTAACAGCCTGATTACAGAATGCACCGACTTGGAGACTTTGCAGCTTTGCATAGAGCGAGAGTACTTTAGTGATGCACAGAAACAAACTTAAGTACAAGTTAATAAAGTTCTTAGCGTTACAAAGCTTTCAGGAACCCCACCCCTGAAATGTTATTTAAAACAATTCTTGAATAAACCTAAAAGTTAAACCTAATCTAATCTAATGTTTTTTTTTTAATTACATTTTTACATTGTTCAACATTCAAGCTTTTATAAGAAACTCCAATCTTTTTTTTCTCAAATGAACAAAACATTAGTCCCTGATTTTACTCCCTACCTTTACTGCAGCCGTCCTGCAGCGTAAATGAGCTGAAGTAAGGTCTAATAGAATTCACTGCACACACTTTAGCCAGTTAGTGTGAGGAGCACAAACTTTAGCCATTTATCCTGGAATGGCCTATAAACTCTAAAGTGGGCACGGGCTCATTTCAGATGCACACCCAACAACAGACAGGTTATAATAATAAATCAGGAAATCGGCCCAGACAAATGAAATCATCTGCTGAGGCTGGAAGCGTGCCAAATTGACATAAATAAATTAGGAAACAGATTCACTTTGATTTCCCAACACCAGAAGGCAATAACTGCATATGACATTATGTTCCATGCTGAAAACTAACTCGAGCAAATTCTGGTAATGAGAGAGAGAGAGAGCACTAGCAGACCTGCATTTGCTGACCTTCTCACACTTCACAGCCAGGAACTGAGGGAAATGAAAATCCTTCTGTTCTTGTTGGCAATGTCTGGAGTGTGGGACAAGAAGCTGCAATAAAATGCTTTATTTTTAGACATTGTATTTAAGCCCAAACCTGACTTCCTTCAGAACTGCATTACTGTCATAATTAGCATACATTTTATACACCCTAAAGTAAATCTTGGTGGGATTCCATAAGATGCTAAATGTGACGGTCTGTAAGTTTTGGGGATCCAAAGATCTCTCTGCTTCTAATGTGTGATTACACCTGAGATTGTCATTCTGATATCTCCCTGTTTGTAGTAGATCTTGTATAAGAGTCATTAACAAAGCCACTGTTGCTCAAGTAGCCAGCAAAAGCTATCAAGACCAGAACAATTCCTGGGAACTGCCAGACACTCTGGTAAACGTTTCACGTGAGAAGGGTAAGAAGCTTGTTGAAGCGTATGAATGTAGGAATGATTTGTTATATGTACTGTGGTATTGTACATTACATTTTAAAGAAATATAATTATACCATATATCAGATCAGCGTGTTTCTTGCTACCTCATTGTGTTATACATGGCTTGTATTTTAAATCTGCCATTTGCTATTTTTTTTTCTTCTTATTAAGTTGACAGATGTATCTTTCTACTTTATGAATTGGTCCAGATGCTTCTCTTCCTTGCCTAAATCCCATCCTTCTGCCTCTCCTAATTAAGAGTGAAGCGGAAAGAGATGTATGACACATTTCTGTTGAATCTGTTCAGACTAAACTCTTCGTCACTTGCTTGTTACAAAACTGTGTTTGATCTTCTTTATATTTGCGTCTTTCAGCTGAAGATGTGCAGAGGTGACAGCAGAGAGGATATACAGACTGTGGTGTGTAATGTTTTTATGTCTAACACCTTTACTGGAAGATCAGCAGCACAATTAAGTGGGTATTGAGGTCTCCCTTCATCAGGAAAGTGTCTAAAATCATCTGCATTTTTGCACAAAGGATTTTTGTCATTTGATGTCAGTGCAAGAAATGAAATGGGGGTAGTTTAGACACTTAATGGCATGATGACACCCTTGAATTTCTGTGTTACTGTCTGGATAACTCAGAATAGGAACATTAGTATGGAGGCTATATCTTCTGCTAGCTAACTATCTCACTCAGGCAGCTATTTCTCAGCACACATGCACAGTAATACAGTACTTGTGAGCAATCGTTAGAAGGTTTCCCAATACTTTTGTCCTTATAGTGTTCACTAAATTCAAAAACTGGAAATTTAAGGATTACACTGCGAGTGAAGGAGGGGCAGCATGCTAGTTAGGAAAGCTTCTCTTGATTTGGAGATCTGCGCAGGTGCAGTAGCCATATAAACACGGCATGGCTTGATTTTTTTGTGCATTATGGAAACAAACACTTAAAACTAATCATGAGGTTTCTGTCAGATTTTATCAATTATTTAAAATATGTTGTTCAAATGGGAACTAAACCTACAGGTTTAGAGTATTGCGGTCTCTCCCCATTTAAACAAATGCTTTAGTGCACTAAAGTGTTCTTGTAGCCACATTATTAATCAGTATATTTAAAGAGTGCTAAAATGGAACATTTTTGTGTACTTATTTTACTTTAATTATATAAAAAATGCACAAAAGTCCTACTTACATTGTGCTAAGTGTAATAAACTGTACAAAAATGGAACTATTTTAGATAATTAAGTAACATTTAAACGTATTACTCCATGTATGTATGTATGTATATTTTAAATATACTTACAGTAAAACTATAATACATTTAATGAGTATTACTATAACTGTATCACTATTATACACCAAGTATATTAGAAATCAGAATTGCCTTTATTGTCACATGGTCACAAGTACCAGCGAAATTAGCCATCAACCCATCCATACAATAACATACAAGGGGGAAACAGGACAGGACAGGAAGACAGGGTAAGCCGCAGAGTGCACGTGCAGTAATGTATTAAGAATTGATGTTAAATATGTAATCTATTTACAATAGAGTACAAATATGTTTCTTGTTCCTGTCTTTTGTAGGTAGCACACTTCTAGTATACTGTGTTGGGTATAAAAATATATTTTAATATACTGTGCTACTATTTTATTTTGTTACAAATTTACTTACATTTTTTTTTCAATTAGTTGTAGTAATTTAATTTACTTTCTAAAATGTTACATGATTGTACTTTAAGTGAACTACTGTAACAGCTGTTTTTAACACACTTTGCTAAAAATGTACAAAAGAGTATTTGGAAATAAGTATTTTAGAACTATATTGAATTACATTAGACTAAAAGTGTACTTCATAGTAGTCTATTTTTAATACACTATATTGCACTCTTTTAAAAGTATGATTAAAGTTTACTTTCAAACATCAGAGTAAGTACATAAATCTGTTAGTGTATTTACAGCATACTGAGACATTTCTTAATATGTTTTTAAGTAAGTATATATATATATATTTTTAATCAATGTATAAACACTTTTGTACTAAATTATTTTGACGATTACATACGATTACATACGATTACATTACATATTTATATGTGTGTTTGACAATAAAATAGCACAAGAATTACAGTTAATTTGCCTTTGAATAACAAACAACTAGATAAATAAACTATAAATAAATAACAATAAAAAAATAACTGAAATAAAATAGATTCCAATAAGTCAAATTACACTCTACTGCTCGTCTGACTGTCCTCTCATTTTAACTCAAAGGGGTTAACATGGTCTCACAGTTATATAAGCTTCCATCTTTTTTTTTTGGGAAGGCTTTCCAGAATAGCATTTGTGAGATCAGACACTGATGTTGGACGAGAAGTTCTAGCTCACAGTCTCCACCCTAATTCATCCCAAAGTTGTTCTATTCGTTTGAGATCAGGACTCTGTGCAGGCCAGTCAAGTTCTTCCACACCTTCCTCTCTCATCCATATCTTTATAGATATGTCATGCTGTCATGTGGGCCAAACCAAGGAAAGATAATCACAGATACCAATTAAACAATTTATTAACAAAGGGGTAAGACTAACAGGGGTAGTCAGAGACAGGCAGGGTCAGTAGATAACAAACAACATACCAGAGTGAGCTGGCAAAAGGGTCATACATGGGGAATCCAAACAGGTAAAAGTGCTAGGACCTTTCCTATTAAAATGCTTAGTAGAAGAGCTAGTGAGTTACATTTAATATCCAGCGAGGAAACAATGGAAACAGGGGGGTATGTATACAAGACAGACCAGGTGTGTGCAATCAAAAGTTTGGGGAGTGTGAACGCCGTAGCGTCATGTGATCAGCAGGGAAGTCCGGTGTGAGTGCATGCTGGGAATTGGAGTCTTTGTTGTAAAGTTCAGAGTCCGGAGCAGGCAGACTGGTGAATGGACCAGAAAGTTGGTGATCTCTGCTGACCCCACTCTATTTGTTCCCAGTCACTTTGTTATAAACAGCTATGATAGTTGTTATAACAGTTGAGTGAGGAATATTGTTCATTTGTTGCGCAGGTGCTGCATCCTATTACAATACCATGCTGGAAATCACGGAGCACTTTAGAGTGACCCATTCTTTCACTGATGTTTATAGAAGCAGTCTGCATGTCTAGGAACTTGGTTCTGTGGTTATGGAAGTGATTGGAACCTTTGGAAAAAGTTAATATTTTTTGCAAAGAAAGTGTACATTTCCTGTCAATCTGCATTGATGTTATGCAATTCACATTCATTTTTTTAGCTTTTCTATCTCACCCTAAGAACTGAGTATTGATAAGGAAAAAGTGAATGCACTAAGCTTGGGTTTTCTGGCAGTAAACCCTATGTAATTGTTTGCTTGTGGCATGTGCTAAGTCCATGCTTATTTATCTGCAATATTCAGTTTCTTGCTTTGAGGAATATAACGGCCCACATTCACAGAACAACATATGGTTAAAGCTCAGAGCTTTTTATATCAGTGACTGACACAAGCTGAAAAACCTGTACTCTTACAGAACAGATAGAAACAGCACATCTCAACAAGAAACTAAAAAACATGTTATTGTGCAGAAGCTGCTTCCTGGAGAGGGGAGGCACAGTGAGCTGTAGAGATGACCTGCCACCTGTCCAATTATTCTGCAAACTAACTTATAAAAGCATTGAATATATTTTCCACAAATCCTCCTGCACAATAGACAATTGCTGCTGTCACAAATTAAACCTGTCTCTGAGTATTCGTACTGAAAGTTATGCATTATGAGACAATTTTCATTTTCAGACTTTTAACAATAATCACTGATTTCCAGAACTTATAAATGTGTGTCTAATATTAGGCTCAGTTTCTCATTCTTTGTTGTGCTGTTTTGCAATCCCGTGGCAACCAGAGGAGGATGGGTTCTTCTCCCGAGTCCTGCTTCCTGTCAGGATTTCTTCCTCTTGCCCTCAGAGTTTTTGGCCTCTGGCTCGCTCAGTAGGGACTCAGTAATGGATCTGAGTATAGCAGTTTTGAGACAACACAAGCACAACATAAAAATAAACAGAACAATTTAACCTCCCAAATTTAAGCACATACAGTGCCCTCCAAAAGTATTGTAACAGTGAGGTCAATACACAATACAATAGATCTGATACACAGTTCAGAAGATAGAACCCTCTGTCTGAACCCACCATATTTCTTATGAGCAAAAGTATTGGACCATGTGACTGTCAGGTGTGCTTTCTTGCCCATGTGTGTCCGGATACATCAATTATTCAAACAATAAACGTTCAGTTTTAGATTTGGCCTTTGGAGCATTATTAGCATTGTCCGCTAGCTGTGCTAAGC
The DNA here is from genome assembly GCF_023375975.1 of Astyanax mexicanus. Taxonomy (NCBI): domain Eukaryota; kingdom Metazoa; phylum Chordata; class Actinopteri; order Characiformes; family Acestrorhamphidae; genus Astyanax; species Astyanax mexicanus. Next base: position 15,639,237 of record NC_064419.1, read on the forward strand.
CCTAGCTCTTTTGCCATTCAGAGGTGAGTCTATCAGACTGAAGCCTGCCCATTTACCGTGTTAAAAAAAGCATAATGGGATGAACCACTAACTGGCTAACACTAGTAGTTAGCTGCTAATGCTAATGCTGCTGTACCCAGCCTTAGTGGAAATCTGGAAATCTAAGCTTACTGTAAATAAATGGAAGTGCTTTACTCACCCAAATAAACAGTTTTCAGGGGACAAATGTGTGTAAATTAACATCCAGCACTCATTTTACTTTTTTTTTTTAGAATTACAGTTTTGTTTCCTTAGCTTAGCTTAGCTTTACTTGACTTATTTACCACCCCACCACCACTCAGCGGCAAGACCTGCTGAATTAGAAGGACAACATGGCGATATCCTTGTTCCTTACTAGTGACACATAGTGTTCCTTATAATCCAGTGCGCCTTGCTATGAAAACAGACCAGAAAATAGACATTTATTACTTACTTATTATTTATAAAATCAACACAAAACATATTTTGTGCCACTACAAACAAATAGCACACAGAACTTTAAAACGTGTTCTCAGTATTTACAAGATATATGTCACCGGGGAAAGGATGCACACCAAATGACAAAATGTTTTTTTTCGGGTATTTTATTCTGATTAAATTGTACTCAAAACAATAAATAAAATGAATACACTGTAAAAACCCTAGTTTAGAACACAGTACAGTATTTGGTAGTGGCACTAATTACAGAAAATAGATAAATAACATTAATACCACATTAATACCATTAACAGAGCTCTTTTTATATTTGTTTTTAAGCTCACCTCGATTTACTCAGCTTTACTCAACAAGACTTGAGCATTTCATCAAGAGAACTTGGACAAACAGCTTCTGTAACCCAGAAAAATACAAGGCTTGACCACGAGGAGCACACTACCCCACAGAAACAATGCCATCTGCCCGCATCTGTTTGTGATTCATTCAAAATACATGTTTAGAAAGGCAATATAGGCATCTACTACTGTTATAGGCCAACTAAACCTTATATTGTTCAGTATTTCCTGATTTTTACCTCTTATTTCATTAGGATGGCTCTGGATGGATCCTAAAATGGAGCACCACCATTCACTGCAGCTTGAGCCTCCTTCTCTACCATGCTCTTAGCTCCTCCCTTTCCTCTCTCAGGGTGACAACACTTCTGATTGTGTTTCTTAAAGTTACAGACACACATTTTAAAGGTGTATTCTCAATTCACCACCTGGCTACACATAAGCTGATATAGTTCTGTGAATCTATACTGGGCAGTCCCTGTACTATTTAACTTGAAATTAACACAACTGGAGACTCGGTATCAAGTTCAAACAGTGTCTTTTTTACACACAGCTAGTCTTGGCCAGCTACCAGCTTATTCATTTAAGTTCTGGCAGGGTTCAGAGGCATGCGCAACCTTTGTTCTTATTCACTCAAGTCTTGAATGGCTGCTACCTCAGCAATGAAACCGTGGAAGCATTCATTTTAATGAGTCATTTATTTAATTTCATTTGTGTCTAATGTCCTCACCAGAATAGTAGCTAATATACTCCAGTACTCAACAGCAAAGCTGAAATGCTCATAAAAAGATCTGTCAGCTTGGTTGCAAAAATAAAAAAATATATAACAGTGACACTGAAGATACGTGGCTTGATGCTTGATAGGGAACAATATTTAATGTTCAAGCCTGGAGAGCACTCATCAAAAAATAGAGTTACACTCAGAAGGAAGTGTTGGATTAGAATTCTCTTTTAAAAGAAGATAAAAGTTACCAGGAACAAAAAATTGAAATTCCCCAAAGTTGTACAACAGGAGAATGCTCGTCCACATGCTGCTGTTGTCTAAAGACTTTGCTTTGAAGATACAGATACTGTATCATGTCCAGCTGCATCTCCAGACCTATCCCTGATTCAAAATGTGTGGAATGCTATTAAACGTTTTGGGAAAACCGGCCCATCATCAAGACAGGCAAAGGTATGACAAAAACTGGTGGAGTCACACAAATCAAACTGAACAAGGTGAAATTTTTAATTTCTACCAGATTTTAGGCTGTAAATCAGGTAAAGAATGGATATAACATCATACTGTACCAGTTGAAGTAGTTCCTGGAGGTGCTGAAGCTCCAGCTCAACCCAAATCACTAGACCATCTCAGTTATAGGTCAGTGGATTGTGGTGGACAAACACTTTTTTACTTAAGCAATTTTTTGTAGATCATCATCACAGCCGTGATGTTATTTATGATAACACATGACCTAGAGTGTTTAATTGCTTTTATACAACAGTTTTTCTTTTACAAAATGAATAAAGAAAAGAACTTTCAAGAAATTCAGAATGAATATGCTTTAATATGGACTGTGCCTTCTGCCAAAAAGTAGTTCCACAATAAGTGAACTGTAACAGAACTGTAACTACAAAACGGCGTATGGTCTATACAGGCTAACACCTCGAACAAAATCAAAATTGGGAATAAGAGAAGATGGTAAATTCTCCTCTCCTGCTCAGAGGAGTCGTCTTCAGGTGAAAGCTACGCGTTTGTGAGCATTTCTGCTTGCTTGATGGGTGTTGTTGATTAGCTAGCTGTGCCTGCAGGACTGTGGTTAGGTTAGCGTAGCTTGCTTTAGCTTAGCATTAGCTTACCTTTGCTTAGCCAAGCCTGGCTGGTTACTGTTTGTGCTATCAGACTGCTGTCGAGGTGTCTGATGGACTTTCTTTCCCTTTTTCCACAAAAGACGAGCCAGCGCTCCGTGCAGCAGGCAAGTGTGATGTGGCTGAGCACTAGCCTGTGCTAAGTTAATGCTGCTGATGCTGCTGCTGGTGGAAGCGCTTATTCAAAACTGTCCTGTGTGTGTATATATATATATATATATATATATATATATATATATATTGTGGCGTGAAGGTCCCGCAAGGAGGAGGTTCGCTGTCTCCCAGAGACAGATCCGGAGCTCCAGCTCCTGCAGCACCGGACAGCGCCCGAAAGCACATGGCCAGGATCAACAAAGCTCCCGCTCCTTCAGCACCAAGGACAGCGCACTGATCACCTGCTTGCTGGAGGAGCAGACGAGGCACGGCTGGCAGCCACTAATCAGGACGCTGCCAGAGAGTGGGGCTGCCCTTTAAAAGCCTCAGTATTGCTGAGGCTGGGTTGAGTATGGTTTGGCTTGTCCCCAGCTCCACACTAACACTTTTTTCTGTCTCTCCTCGACCTAGAAGGCTGACTCTGGACCCGTTGCACAAAGGGATCCCCGTCCTAAAACTCCAGTCATTGGATGGACTAACCTCTCCTGGATTGGGAAGGGATATTGGCCCCTCTAGCCTGGTGGCTCCTACAGCCTCGGTCATCTGAACCAGGGACTTTACTTTTCTCAGTTTTTCTTTTTTTCCTTTTATTAATAAACGCCCTACGGGGAGCTTTTTGTTGAACCTGCCTCTGACTCCTGCTTCAACTGGGTCCTCCTAGCTAGGTTGCTCACAATATATATATGTTGTTACTCAGCAACGCGTCGGCGGAGTGATACAGATTTAGTGTGAGAAGGCCGTGATATTATCACATATATTAGCAAATATCAGCAAGACCATCTCACATTAAATCTGTATCACTCCGCGGACGCGTTGCTGGGTAATGGCTAGAACACTTTTCAACCAATCAGATTGTGAGGTCGGAACTAACTGTTGTATAATGTTTACTACATAATTCCATGTGTTCCTTAATTGTTTAAAATAAATTAAATAAGGAAATAAAGAAAAACACTAAATGTGAACTTTTGTCTGGTACTTTATTAAACAGTTTAACTTATTAGTATCCGTGGCTAGCACAATTTTAAATTTGGCCTGCAATAAGGATAAAGATCATTAAGAACATTAAAAGTGTTGTTTCTTAGCTTCTGAAAAATACATGGAAATGATACATTTGCTATTACAGGTCATAAAATCAGTTGTACACCTGAATACTGTTTTAGGACATTTGGAATTGAGTAAGCATTATATTTCATTAAGAAAATGTCCCCTTAGTTAGGGATCATCTATGGATGATGATTTTTTTTTTTTTTATTGGAAGCTACTGGATTGTAAATCCAGAACTTAGTCTTAATGTAGAGGATTATCAGAACACATCCAGCATGATCGGAGGTCTGAGACCTGGATCCTGTCTGTGTTAGACCTGTGTGGAATCTGCTTGTTGGGATACAGCATCTAACAGGACGGATGTTACGAATGAGGAAGGGATGGACGTAAGTGCAGAATAATTATATTTATTAAATTAACAAACTAAAACAAATTAACAAACAAACAAACAAAATAAACAAAACTACAAAACACTAAACTTGAAAACAGGAATCTAAGAAACAGCATGAAACAAACCTGAACACGGACAGCAAACAAACCAACAAAAGACTAGACAAAGAAGGCTTGAAACAAAGGGGCTTATATACACATGGAGGGAACAGGAAACTGGAAACACCTGAGGATCAATCAAGAGGGGGCGGGGTTACAAATAACTAATGACAGGGTGGGGCTAGGGTGGAGACAGGACCAAAACACAACAATAGCACATGGCTGGGAAACACATGACAGGTAAACAGAGGGCAGGAGCACAAGAGACCAAATGAGGGAGAAACAAGACAGACATGGGCTAAGGTGTGACAACGGAGCAGTTTATAGATCATTTATTACTTATGAAAGATTTTAAATACTTTAGTTTATTTGTCCTGTTTGATTTTGTGTGTTTGTTTTTAAAGCCACTGGTTGCCAATTTTTTTTTTTTTTGTTGGGGTGTAAAACATGTTTTAACGACCTCCACGGATAGCTTCACATTACCAAACACAATGAAAGCACCATAGTTTGGACACCAATTATTATTAATTTTCCCTGATCTGTTTTTCCTTAAACTGATAAAAAAGTGTTTTTATTCCTTCAGCTGGAGAGGAAAAATATTGACTTTATACTTGATCATAGTGTTTATTATTGTTTTGTGTTTTATACAGTATCTGTCACAAACGGAAGAGCGAGAAGACGGATGTAAATGCAGGTATGATTTATTAAACAAACAGGATAAAAAAGCAAAACAAAAAGCAAACACAGGGAATGAAATATAAAAACAAATAAACAAGAAAAAGTAAATTTAACTAAAAAAAAAAAAAAAAAACAGACAAAGAAATCCAAACTAAGAAAACTAGATTAAGAAAACAAAACTAAGAAGACTAAACAGATTAAACTTTACAGGAAACATATCACAAGCTGCACAAAATCCCTACAGAACAGACAGAAGCACTCAAAACATACAAAAAGATACACGGCATACAATAAAGGACACCGAAACGACTCCACGGGGAACATTGAAACCAAGGTGCATATATACTCAAGGAGGGTGAGCAACACTTGGGGAAGGAAACAAGGGGGCGGGGCTACAAACTAGACACAAGCTCACCTTCTCCTCTTATTCTGTGTCCACAGGATGCTCTGTATAGGGGAGGATGGACCTGTTTATCTGATTATTCCCCCCTCAGTAACTGCTATAAAATCATGTATTACAATTTCTATAAATAAGGGCTGTAGTTTCACCTAGATGTCTTCTTGTGGATGCTCATATCTAAGCAGTCTCTTCACTCCTGAAGTCTCCTTGTGCTGAGGGGGTCACTCTACTATCCATGGAACTTCAATTACTGGAAGTGTACTCTACTATAGAGTCTTCTTCAAAAGGCTTTTTTTATCCAGCATAAAAGCATTATTATTTTTGCTCAGGAGATGTTGAGATAATCCAGGTCATGTTAGTCTTGATCTAGTTTTTGAAATGTTTATAGAAATGTAAGTATCTTGCTTTCTGAAATAGATTAAATAACTAAGATCTAGAGGAACCCAACACATGCTGATATAGTGGATTTATCTGATTTATCTGGCTAACAAAATATGTACAGCATAGGGTTAATTTCAAATTTTTATTAATGCAATGTTTGTCAAATAGACTGTCAAAAAGGGTGGTTATTTACATTAAGCCTAATAATGATGTTAACTCAATAATTTTTGAGTCACTTAGTAAAAAACTTGAGTTATTAGCTCTGGATTTTGAATAATCACAAATTCATCATCTAGTCTCTTGCACTTCTAATAACTCACTATCAACACTAATGGTGATTTCACACCAGCACTATTTGGTTCAGTTAAACTGGACTCATGTTGCGAGTCAGTTCAACAGTTGTGAAAACAGTACTTGCACTAATGTTTGAACCAAAACAATCACACCAAGACCCACAGGACCAGCTCTGGAGAGGTTAGTTTGTGGTGAGAATTTAACCCAGACTTGTTTAGACATGACTATTGATTATGCTTCCCATAGTTGTGTTAAATGGCTGTTCAGGTGCAGTTTAACCTGATTTATTACCCAGATAATTACTTCAGCTATTAAATAATGCAGCTCTGCTACTGCTGCATGCTGTTTTTACACTGAAAAACTTCAAAAATGTATGTGGTGATTTGGATTTCAGAACCCTCTTGCTATATTGTCGTTCTTGCTCTCACACCAGACATCTCTGACCAATCAGAGGAGAGAAAGTGCTCACATAGTTTTTGCATTTTAGTACGTTTAGGTTTGTGCTAGTGTGGAAACAAACAAACCAAAGGAAAAGTACTACAAGTAACCAAAATCAGCAACTGATCTGGGGTACGTTTCCCAAAAGCGTAGTTGCTAACTACGTTAGCAACTTACTTAGTCTGGACGATGCAGCTGCGACGCAGGTGTTTCCCAAAAGCGTGGTTGGAACTATGGAGGTAACCACGTTAGTAACTTACATAGTGCGAACCTTAGTTAAGCTACTCAGGTGTTTCCCAGAACCGTGGTTCCAGCGAATGTTCGCAACTACCGTGGTTCAGCTGCGTCGTTCCAACTACAGCTCTAGACCTGTCGTTAAGAGCTTAGTTCCTGGTGGTTAGTGCAGACGATGGACGGTAGGATACAGAAAGCTGATAAATCACATTAATATTGCTGCACGAGGATTTAAGATGTCAAGTGTACCTATTTTTTTGATGTTTGTGTTAATTACATTAATTACATTAATTGAGCCACTTTTACCAATGTGCGCCCAGGGAAAATAATAAAATTCAGTACTCAAATGTATTTTGAAAATGTAAGTTAATTGCCCATTTTTTAATGTATGTCTTTAACATTTAGCTTTTTTTGGCAAACATGAATTCAGTGTAGTGAAAAAAGTGCACTGAAGTGCTCTTTAGCTAAAATGTATTGTACAGTCTTGGAAAGATGTATGTTAATTATTCAAGCAGGCATCTCTTGAGTAAAGGTAACTTGTGCTGTGCACATTTATGAATTAGTTAATAAATATTTTTTAAACCCACTGTGCTATATGCACTCTGTGAATAAGGCTATTAAACTGTCACTGGGGTAATACTCTAAAATGGCTTTAACGTAAACACCTGTACCCTAAGGACCTTTGATGGTATATTTGCATTGTTTGTACCCAGTGAAACAAATTTATCCATACAGTAGGCAAGAAGGTGTCTTTTAATAATATATTCATAACAAGAAAAAACTAAGTAAAAAGTGTCTTAAAATAAATAGAGACATGCAATAAGCAGGTGTTTTGAATTACCTAATCATCCTCTGAAGGTAACAGGGCCAGACAGAGTGTGAATAAAGAAAATGTATCATTTAGCCAATACAACGTGTGTTTCTAGGCCTATACAAATGTTATCAATTAGTATTTGTTAAATAATATATTACAGGAAATAAGTAGAAATATGTAGGCTACATTAATATATATGTAAAAAATAATAACATTAATTGCCATTATGAAAAAAAAACATCAAGAGAATAAAACCACGACTAGGATTCGAAGGCTTCCATGTTCTGACGAGTTTTGCTACCCTGTCAAACCATACTACCCTAGTGCATATTTAAATTTTAAATATAAAATTGCTAGAAAAAGCCCCATATTTAAACATACTTTCGGTAGAATATTTGTAAAGCCTGAATCAAAATATCAAGAGACAGTTTAGGTTCATTAGGGTGATTATAAGCCTTATTTTTTTTTATTAGTGCTCACTTATTATTACTTTCATTATCATCAGCTGTCATTTACGCATTTGTAATACTCAGAAATAATGGCAAGGGGTTTCTGGTTGTTTAATGCACCCAAAAGAACAGAATTACCATAAAAAAAACAATAAATAAAAAAAATGTTTCCACGCATGCACCATGGTGTTAAGAAGCACATCTCGATGGGTTGCACAATTAGACAGAACACCGCGCGCTGCACCGTCGTAGGCGCCCTGCTGAACCACTGAGTAACACACATTTCTCAGGTCTCATTTTAATAAGACTTCTTCAGAATGGTGATTATTTTATTTAAAAAAAATATTGCTATAGCAAATATGTGTTTTTTTAAGTAACACTGTCTGTTACAAAAAATAATGAATATATAGCAATTATTGTCTACATTTTACTTGCAGTTCATTGTTATTTTATTAATAGTATTGTTGGACGTTATGTTCTGGTGATAATTATAATATAAATAGCCTAAATGATACATTAGAAACATATTTTTGGCATAATATTTTAAAGATTGTGAGTTTTGCACGTTTTCTGCTGGGAAAGTCTGGCCGAACACATCTGGAAACACCTTAGTTAAGACCACGGTGGTTCAAACCAACATAGTTCAGACTTCTGTGGTACCAACAAAGTACGATGGTTTCGGGAAACCGTCGTACTTCAGATGTTAGTTAGTTTAACGATGCATCGTACCACGTTAGTTTAATGCTAGGCTCCGTCGTTGTACGGGAAACGCACCCCTGGGGTGCGTTTCCCGTACAACTACAGAGCCTAGCATTGAACTAAGGTGGTATGACGCATCGTTTAACTAACTAACATCTAAATATGATCATTTCCTGAAACCATCGTACTTTGTTGGTACCACAGAAGTCTGAACTATGTTGGTTTGAACCACCGTGGTCTTAACTAAGGTGTTTCCAGACGTGCAATCTTTAAAATATTATGCCAAAAACATTTTACTAATGTATTATTTAGGCTATTTATATTGTAATCATCACCACAACAGGAACCGACAATACTATTAATAGAATAACAATGAAATGCAAGTAAAATCTACACAATAATTGCTTTTACAATTAATTATTAATTGTAAAAGACAGTTTCACCTTTAAAAACACACATATATTTGCTTTTACAATATTTTTTTTTTATGAAAAAATTATATACATCACCATTCTGAATGAGTCTTATTTATACGAGACCTGAGTAATGTGTGTTACTCAGTGGCTCGGCAGGGTAAACACCTACGACAGTGCAGCAGCCGGATGAAAGCCTAGTTCGAATCCCATTCATGGTTTTATTCTCTTAATGTTTTTTTCATAATAGCAATTAATGTTCTCATACAGCATATAGCACAGTAGGTTTAAAAAAATACACTAATTCAAAAATGTTCACAGCACAAGTTATCTTTACTCAAGAGATGCCTGCTTGAATAATTAACATGCATCTTTCCAAGACTGTAAAATACATTTTAGCTAAAGAGCACTTCAGTGCACTTTTTTTCACTACACTGAATTCATGTTTGGCAAATAAAGCTAAATCTTTATTTAGCTAAAATGAAAATGGGCAATTTTCTTAGATTTTCAAAATAAATGTTAGTACTGCATTAGATTATTTACCCTGGCTGCACATAAAGTGGCTCAATAAATGTAATAAACACAAACATTAAATAAATAATTTGGTACATGTTTAAAACACTTGACATCTTAAATCCTCGTGCAGCAATATTAATGTGATTTATCAGCTTTCTGAATCCTACCGTCCTTCGTCTGCACTAATAACCAGGAACTGAGCTCCTAACGACAGGTCTAGAGCTGTAGTTGGAACGACGCAGCTGAACCACGGTAGTTGCGAAGGTTCGCTGGAACTACGGTTTTGGGAAACACCTGAGTAGCTTAACTAAGGGTCGCACTATGTAAGTTACTAACGTGGTTACCTCCATAGTTCCAACTACGTAATTTATTTAAACATACAAAATGAACAAACAGAGAACTAAATAAAGAAACACAGAGAACTAGGAAACTAGGAAAACAAACAGAATGCATAACCTGACTAACGCTAACAAGTACAAGAACCGACAAAGAAAACAGGTAACACTGGGTTATAAATACACATAGAGGGAAACGAAAATTGGAAACACCTGAAGAACAGGTAACGAGGGGGCGGAGCTACAGATAACAGTCATGTGGGGGACCACAAAGAGCCACATGCTGGAACGCAAGGGGAAATAAACAGACTGGAGGGCCAAAATGACAGAGTGTGACATTGTAAATCTTGAGTAATTCCTCTACTACAACACACATAAATGTACAAAACCTGCAGCTCTTTTTATTTAAAACTAACCAAAGTGCATTATATGCTTTTCAATGCATCAATTATTGCACTGTAAAAAATGATGTGCTGGTTTTACTTAAAAATATAGTGCAACGTTTTTGCAAGCTTGTTTTTAAGTGTTACCCACAAATCTTTTTTGGTAACTTTCAATTAAAATATTAAACTGATATTACTTAATAATTTGCTTGCAAAAATGTTGCACTATGTTTTTACATAAACCCATAGAAACATTTTTCGTCATTTTTACAAAAAAACTTAAAAGTTAAATTACTTAATAATAAGGTTGCAAAAATGTTGCACCATATTTTTACGTAGAACCAACAAATATTTTTTGTAATTTTTAACAAAAATCTTAAACTGACAATACTTAATAATATGTTTGCAAAAATGTTGCACCATATTCTTACATAAAACTAAGAAAAGTTTTTTTGTCCATTTTTTTTTAAAGTCTTAATACTGACAGTACAAAAAAATCACTTTACGCCTTCACATAAAAAATGTCTTTGTCCAGTGAATAAACTTAATATTAACTTAACTTAATATTGTAAGATGAACATGAGCAAGACAGCAGGTTGAGCAGCTGAACATTAAATATTTAAAAGCAGTTAAAAAAGTCTTAGACCATTTCAAATGAACTCCATTTATTTTTTCAACAAACAGTCTGTAATTATAGAAATACATGTGCTTTATGCTCATCTGCAAAAACTCTGTAAAACAGTGTAGAAACAAAAATAATATTTTATCCCTTTGTCTCCCCAACCTGCAGGCCAATTACCCCATCCACTCCTTTGGACCCCACCCACAACCCCATAATGCCCCCAACGTGAAGGCTCACACATGCCTCCTCTGATTCATGTAAAGCCAGCCACCAACTCGTTTAAAACTGAGTAGGCAGCACACTAATAACAGGTTGGATCACAGTGAACGTAATTTTAATGGCTGGTGGCTGGTGACTGGTTGGTGTATATCCCCCACCTCACCAATACATAGAGCTACTGTTACAAACATTGCATAAAACATTACATGAACTTGAAAATTGGAATATCACTAACTACAGCAGCCTCTCAACCAACACCTCATTAACCTAACTTATCAATAAAAACAAATCTGAAGAACAGGGAAAAAAAAAACAGGGGCATACAACATCACAGCAGTGTTCAGATGTGTGGTGATTCTTGTGTGTTCTGGTAGAATCAGTGTGTACCATACATTCATGTCAACAGCTTGTTCTTCAATGACAGAATCTTGGGGGACATTTTCCCACTGTCAAGTTCCAGTAGCATTTTTTGAAAAAATTCAAAAGTGTACCTCAGTGACTTGGGATAGCTTAGATTGACCGCATACATCAGGCCCATGAGGATGACACAAGCAGCTGGGATATTCTTTAGTCCTGCAACTACTTGTACCCCCTCTAAAATGATCCCTGCCTCCACAGGACTGCCATCTGCAGAGCTCCCTTTGGTGACGATCATCAGTGTGTAGTCTTTTAGGTCATCAGCATTCAGCTCGCCACTGGTGCCCTAAATGAACATAAAGGACAAACCAGACAAAACATTAGTTTGGCAAACACGGCCCTCTCCTATCGGAACTCTCCTTACATGTCAGTGACACCAAATATCAAATATGTCTTATAAACCTTATTTATTACGAATATACAATAAATTGTATTTTTAATGGCTATCGCAATAGGAGTTTTAATGACAAAAACATTTAAAGACATTCAAATTTTACACATTTGATTTAGTAATAAATATGGGTGTGTTCTTAATCTTTAAGAGAAAACTTCATTTCAATTAAGTAAAATTTACTTCATAAATAAAAAAAAGGCTTCTTCTGTTTAATATGTCTAGTTATTACCCCCTTGCTCATATTGTTATGAGGAACAAATGTTTGTATGTTTAAAAAAGGTTTTCACAGGGTGTCCTAATTTCTTACATCCTTAGTGACATACAATCACAAAAAAAAACTTTTCATTAGTTTACTTAATCTAAAACAAAAAAAAAAACAAGTAAACAAAACTGAATTACCTGGTCCAGCATCAGTATTTCGTTCATTTTGCGGGCAGCATTTCCTCCCTTGGAACGAAACAAACCGAGAAGCCTGGCCGTGTATTTGTCCAGGTTAGAGAAGAATTGTGATTCCAAATCAACGGCTGTCAACCTTTTGAATTCCTCTTTCACCTAAAAATAAGATTTAATCATTATTAACAATGTTAATGTTGAGAATGGCCATTCTATGTTCAGCGATATTCAGAAAGTTAAATAAACTTTTTATAAAATCACAGAAGTCACCTGATTGGCATCTCTAGAAGGTTTTGTATAGGTGGGCTGTCCTCAACTATTTCCTGCCTGCGACAGGAAAAAGTTCTGTCCATCTTTTCAGAGATAGTTTTCCGGTTGCCCCTGATCTTGAAGTCACTGAGAAGCTCTGTGCGCACCTTCTCCAAAGACTGTTTAGTTTCACCAGGAGGGAGAGGGGGGAGGTAGTTTAGCTCTGCTTTTCGTGGCTTTTTTACTGCAGCAGGCCTCTTGTGTTGTGAAGAGTTCACAGCCAATTCAGGAAATCCAAGATGTTTTAGTTGCCTTCTGTAATTGGCCATCTTATTCTTCAATCTGGTTAACCATCCATCACACCCAGATGATGATCCGGGCTCTTTCAGACATGGATACTTTTCAACCAGTGCCTTTGCAACCTCACCGATCTGCTTGCTTGTGGGATATGCACAATGCCGGAACATTTTTTTGACTAGTGCATCAGAAACTTGAGATCTCACACTGTGATCATTCAAGTGAACCCCATTTTTAAGAAGCTCTTCATTTCCTGTCTGTAGAATCAGCTCTGTGTCAAATGGAAATTCTGGAATGTTGAATTGAGTCGGCCAATGTTGTGACCGAAATCATTGATTCTTCAGAGGGGACAGCAACACTGTGTCGTCTGATGATCCATACTGAACAGTTGAGGCATCTGAATTGTGAGAAGTTGATAGAGCATCTGATGAAGTTAATGAAGACACTGTTGATCGGGCATCTTCAGATAGAGTGGGCATATCCTGAGGGTTGTCTACCGCCGTTAAGGTGATAAACAAAGGCTCTACAAACACAACCTTAATGGTGTCTTTGTTTTTGAGAGTGGATGTAGTAGTTAAAGAAAAGAAATCTCCAAAATCTTCATCCATGTGATGAAGAGCAAAAGTTGCAGATAGATAGAGAGATAGATAGATAGATACTTTATTGATCCCCGGGGGGAAATTCTTGAACAGGTACATTAAATTCCTTTTTTACTATCCTCTCCAGTTCTTCAACTGTATCTGGAATTCCAGAGGGGAGGCTCAATTTATGTGCATCATGTTTAATCATCACACGAAGTGTTGCTGATGACATTTTGAGTCTGTTTCAAATAAGAGAAAAACTTCAATTTTACACTCAGCATATTACCTTACACATACAAGTCTGAATATTATGACCACCACCTTGTTTTTTTTTTCACTGATCATATAGGACATACTGTTACTGTAGTCCTGTATCTGTACCTTTGCATATATTTATTATTATCCTCATTTCACCCTGTTCTTCAATACTCAGAGAGAAACCACCTCAGAGCATCTATTATTATTTGGGTAGTGGGTCGTTATTTTCAGTACTGCAGTGATTAGCACTGATTATCATGGTGGTGGTGTATGAGGTGTTAGTGTGTGTTGTGCTGGTACAGTGAGTGGATCAGACACAGCAATACTAAGACTGAGAAGTCCACCAACCAGAAATGTCAACCAGAGCTTCTGTTTCCGACTTCACATCTACATGGTGGAGCAGATAGACAGGAGTGTCTAATAGAGTGAACAGTGAGTTTAATAACTTCAGCAGCACTGCTGTGTCTGATCCACTCTTCCCAGCACAACACACACTAACACCTCCATGTTAGTGTCACCGAATGACCCACCACCCTGAACATTGAAGAACAGGGTGAACAGAGGGCAATAAAGTAGAGAAACAGAAGGACTTCAGTCTGTAAATACAGAACTACAAAGTGACCTATCATTGGATCTGATGAAATGTAGAATGCATGGAAAAATAAGGAGGTGGCCATAACATTATTACAAAATTGTTACATCTTAACACTCAAAATTGATCAGCTAGAATGGAACATCAATGTGGCGCTTCAGCATAACCATACATCTTCCTCCAACATTGTATGCAGCTAATGGCACAGTGTCATTCAAGTCACTCTGGAGGAGAAACTTCAGATGCCCTGGTGTCTCCAGCTGAAATGATCTCATGTGTTCATCATACCATGCTACACGGGTCTTCACCATAAATCCAACTACATTCTCAACAAAAAAAAAAGTAACTGAGTTAGTAACTGAATTACTCTATAATAACTCGTTACCAGGGAAAGTAACTATTTGCGTTACAGTAAAAAAAAAAAAAAAAAAAGGATTTTTTTTGAAAAAGCAGTTTTACAGTCAGTTGAAACAAGTAGATCAGAAAGGTGTTTGTACATAACTTGTTATATTTATTGCACATCAGAACAGAGCAGAATAAAATCCTTGTAAAAAACTAATTTTTTTATAAAAAAAATAAATAAAGCAAAAGTAAACAGTTACAGAGACTGTAAAAACACTGGCTCTGATTGGCTACCACCTCTGTCCCGCATAACTCGCCACCTGATTGGCTGAGCCCAGACCTTTTTTTTCTCTGGCTGAAGCCCATGGAAACGCGCATGCGCACTTTATCGCTGTAGAACAAAGCGAAACTCCTAAAATAAACCGTTAAAGTTGATAATATTTTTTTCTAAAAGCACTGCTCGGATATGAGGATTACCGGAGACTGGACTGATGGATGTTCTGATGTTTGGAGGGGTTCTGAAGCCCGGACTGATATTCTCTGTTTGTGTGTGAGGTGTGTCCTGTAGTAACCCCAGGCGGATCAAAGAGCGTGTTCACAGACCGAACCGTCTAACGCACTCTTATTCAGGAACCGTACATCCGACAGTAAGAGAGAGTCAGCAGGCTGTCATTGATATATTGAGCCTATAATTATGCATAAACACAGCCAGATATTAATTATGATATTTTTCTGGCCCGCCGGCGGCCAGGGCGGGTTAAGAGGTTAAGTTAAACTGGTGTTACACCGAGAACTGTTACCTGTTTAGACCTGGAGTCACAGATCTCTATAGGTCACAGTTCTCGGTGTAACACCTGTTACTACTCACTAGCTTGGGCAGGGGTCTGCTCGGATTACTGTTAGTATATCAATATATAGTAATGCACTGCTTTTAATCACCAGTAACGTCAATGGCGTTGTAACGACAGGAAAAGTAATTAATTATTTTATCCCGTTACTGACAAAATGACGTCGTTACCTAACGCCGTTACTTATATCGCCGTTATTCCCAACACTGATCATTATAGAACTAAGTGCACCAAGCTGCTCAGTGAAAAGGAGAATGTAAAAAAGGGGTTGAAGTGGCCAATCATTGTAGCTAACATGCATATGGCACTGTATTCCAATACCTGCAACTAATATTTTAATCACTCCTACACTCTAAATACAAAAAATGTTGCTGTTCTTACCTTCACTCAGGTGAAGCCCGATGGAGCAAATGATGAACAGAAGAATCCTTGAATTAGATAGCTATCACAAACAAATACAAACATTTTATATTGCTATACCTCTAAGATATGAATCATGACAATCATGACTATAGTGGATACATTAGCTATGTTAGCTAGTTTGGGCGTATTTTGGGAGTAATGGTGATGCTTTGGGTTTAATTTATTGTGGTGTTTGCATTACACGTTGCTAACAATAAGTTGGTTAAGCCAGTTAAACCGACTCTGGCCTGCTCACTGGGGTCGCTAATGCAGTGTTAGCATTATAGCACGCTAATGCAATGTTAGCATTATAGCATGCTAACGCGGTCTTACCATTATAGCACGCTAACGCGGTCTTACCATTATAGTACGCTAACGCTGTGTTAGCCTTATAGCATGCTAACACAGTGTTAGCATTATAGCACGCGAACAATACTTTGATTAGCCAGCTAGACCGACTCTGGTCTGACGTTACTCACTGGGGTCTCTAATGCGGTGAACGCTAACGCGGTGTAAGCATTATAGCATGCTAACGCGGTCTTAGCATTATAGCACGCTAACGCTGTGTTAGCATTATAGCACGCTAATGCTGTGTTAACATTACAGCACGCTAACGCGGTGTTAGCATTATAGCACGCTAACGCGGTGTTAGCATTACGGCACGCTAACAATACGTTGATTAAGCCAGATAGACTGACTCTGGTCTACTCACCGGGATCGCTAATGCGGTGTTAGCATGACGGCCCAGCCCGGTTTGTACGCGCCCAGTGCCGGTAAAGCCACCCGGGTGGTTAGTCTACGTGCTAGCTAGCTACATTTGCCCTTTCTTTCGGTTTGATGCTTGCCTATAGCTGCAGGCCAACACAGTTCACTGTAGCACCGTGTTTCTAAAACCAACTTAAACTACACAGATAACTCACAACTGTAAATATCTCAAAAATAATCAGTCACTGTGCTCTTACCCATGCAGTCCATGCTCGCTGCCTTCCAAAAGTTCTTCATCAGTGGAGATAAGTACTTGTATCAGTGCCTTGTGCCTCGTGGTCTCCCAAGCAGCCTTAAAATATTTAGTTAGGCCTAACAAAATCTTAACATAATACACACTAAAACTATTGGGTTGTACTTATTTTTGTAATTAAGCAAAGTTCGAAAAGTATAATTTTAGGTAAAATCTCATTATAATGAGCAAACATCACTGGGCTCAAATCATGTTGATTTTACTCAAATATTTATGCAATATTTCTCCAAATTTCTAAACAAAATAAACACACAAAATATTGGGTTGTACATACTGTTTTAATTAAGCATAGTTCAAAAAGTATAATTTTAGGTCAAATCTTCTCATATTAATGAGCAAAGTTTACTGGGCTAAAGAATCTTTTTTTGCAGTGTGGGTGATTATTCAATAACATCTGCCTAAAGCAAATCCTGTGCATCAAATCACTGGACCAGATATTTAACCAAGAGCTGTGTCAAAGAACCAATCAAGTCCCATATAAATCCCAATCATAGATACCTGAGACAGACACTCCTTGGAGGAACCAGGAAAAGAGGCTGTGGAATCATGACGTGGAGATGGACCCTGAACACAGAGCTCCAAAAAGTAAAGATGTCCTGGGGAGATGCCAAACCACTGGTAACAGAGCGGGTCCGAGCTCAGGCAGCAGCCCATGTCCCAGTGGGGATAAAGAGGATTAATTAATTTACTAACCACTGTGTGATTACAGTCGTGCAAGATTAAGGAAAACCTAATTTTATGGTGAAACGCAATATGGAGATGTTTGTTGAGGAGGCTTTTTAATGTGATTTGTATAATAATAATGTAAAAAGACTTGCCTTGTCTGGGGACATGGATATTACAGAATTACTTCTGTAAAAGCTTCAGTGGTGTTATAAAATTAACACAATGTTGGGAAGAGAAACATGTCTGATGCCCTTTCTCCCAATCGAACATCCTATAAATATCTCTCAGCCTTGTTCACATCTATCTACCTTCTCAACCATCCACCACCTGTATCCTTACTTTCAGCTCTGTTATTTTTGCTTCCTGATTCCTGAGTGGGGACTGGATTCCTCCAACAAGTCGTCAATTCAAGTCAAACCAAGTTAAGATGTTTTTATTGTCCTTTCACTGAGTACAGGTACACAGTGCAATTTCAGTTCAATCCCTGTGTGAGTGTTGGTGTGTGAGTATTTGATGAGGGGGGGTTCACTTCGATCCCTGTGAGTTGAGGAGTCTGACTGCCTGGTGGATGAAGCTGTTGCAGAGTCTGGTAGTGAAGGCTCTTTGAGTTGAGGAGTCTGACTGCCTGGTGGATGAATCTGTTGCAGAGTCTGGTAGTGGAGGCTCTGTGAGTTGAGGAGTCTAACTTGCTGGTGGATGAAGCAGTTGCAGAGTCTGGTAATGGAGGCTCTGGGTGTTAAGGAGTCTGACTGCCTGGTGGATGAAGCTGTTGCAGAGTCTGGTAGTGGAGGCTCTGTGTGTTGAGGAGTCTGACTGCTTTGTGGATGAAGCTGTTGCAGAGTCTGGTAGTGGAGGCTCTGGGTGTTGAGTTGTCTGACTGCCTGGTGGATGAAGCTGTTGCAGAGTCTGGTAGTGGAGGCTCTGTGTGTTGAGGAGTCTGACTGCCTGGTAGATGAAGCTGTTTGCAGAGTCTGGTAGTGGAGGCTCTGTGTGTGTTGAGGAGTCTGACTGCCTGGTGAATGAAGCTGTTGCAGAGTCTGGTAGTGGAGGCTCTGTGAGTTGAGGAGTCTGACTGCCTGGTGGATGAAGCTGTTGCAGAGTCTGGTAGTGGAGGCTCTGTGAGTTGAGGAGTCTGACTGCCTGGTGGATGAAGCTGTTGCAGAGTCTGGTAGTGGAGGCTCTGTGCGTTGAGGAGTCTAACTTGCTGGTGGATGAAGCTCTTGCAGAGTCCTTACCTATTTCTGTTTAATGTTTGTTATTTTTTATATTCCTTTTATCTTCCACTTTAGTTGTTTGATTCCCTCCTTCTTTTTTGTTTTCTTTTTCTTTTGCGAGTATTGATTATTGATTATTTTTTGACTGGTACTGTCAATGTAAACTCACGCTTTTTATATCAGAACCTTCAAATCTATTATCTAGTCCTGAGAATTTTCATTCTTGGTAGGAGTGACATTAACTGGCCAATCAGTTTAATTAACTGTTCCCATAACGACTGTTCAGAAAGGATTCAGCAAACCAGTTCTTCATGTACTGTACATTTATTCTTCATGTACAGCAACACTCACACTTACAGAATTAGCATACCTGCATTGTGTTGGTTGAGCTAATAACTCTGTTATGATGACGGTTACTAAATGGAGCTGCTGTTGCTGAGGCAAGTGTAATTTTTAACTTGAGCAAAACCCATGCTTGTTTTACAGTGAGGAGATATTTAGAATCAGCCACAGCGCAATATTTTCACATTTCTGCAACACCCACAGTGTGAGTTTATTTTTGGTAAATACAGGGCCATTAACTCCTCGCTGCTTTTGGGTGAGAAGAAATTTCCCAGAAATGTTTTTCTGTTTTGCAGTCCTCGTTTGTACAGCTAAATCACCAAGATAATGAAATGATGTGTGCTGATGAACAAACATCAATTCAAACATCAGTTTAAAACGACATGTAAACAGCTTCCTCTTCTTCTTCCTAACATGGTACATTTACCGGAAAACACAGAGCGGTATATTAATCCATTAGAGATTTGCTTATTGAAGACAACAGTAGAAGTGCTGGACTCCAGGCCTCACCACTGTCGTGAGGAGGGCTTACACAAGTGCTCCTTCTGGGGTCATTTTACACTCAATCTCCATTCTACCTCCACATACTGTTGTTTAATGACATGGGGAATAAAGTCCATCACACAAGGCCTTTAGTTCCATGGAGTGCGGATGCCAAATTGGGTGAGTAATAGCAGGGTAGGGGGCTGGAGACACACACACACACACACACACACACACACACACACACACACACACACACACACACACACACACACACACACACACACACACAGCTGCATTCTGAGCTTCACAGCAAGAGATGCTATTTAGTTCTCAAAGTCAAACCATGAGGAGGGATTAAGTTGCACTTTTTTGGATCCTCAGTTGCACTGAGGTGCATTCAGGTTAAGGCTCGGGTAAACTACAAGACTTCTTAAGTGGTAGCAGTTTATAAATAGACTGAATATCTCATTTTTTCTTCTGATTTCTATGGTATTAAATTAGTGATATCAACACAAACACACAATTAACCTGGAAACTTTAATAACCAGAGGTGTCAGGTAAACAAGTACAAATACTCACATTACTTACCGTGTTATACCAGATTATAAGGGGCACTATCAATAAATGTCTATTTTCTGGTCTATTTTTTAATACATAAGGTGCTCCAGATTATAAGGCGCATTATGCACCACTAGTAAGGAACAGGGGTGTCGCCATGTTTTCCTTCTAATTCAGCAGGTCTAATTCTTAAAAAAATGTTTAAAGTCAAACGAGCGCTGGATGTTAATCTACACAGATTTCTATCCTGAAATTAGTTTATTACGTAAAGCGCTTCTGTTTATTTACGGTAAGCTTAGATTTCCAGATGTCCATTAAGGCTGGGTGCAGCAGCGTTAGCATTACTAACCACTAGAGCTAGCCGACATGCTGCCCGACAGCGCTACACTGAGGAACCCTGAGTGTGATCCATCACACAACACCCAACCCCCCAACCCAACCCCCCCCCCCCCCAACCCCCCCCAACACACACACACACTCCAGCAAGAACATGACAGATAGGGGTTGGACAATGAAACTGAAACACCTGTCATTTTAGTGTGGGAGGTTTAATGGCTAAATTTGAGCAGCCTGGTGGCCAATCTTCATTAATTGCACATTGCACCAATAAGAGCAGAGTGTGAAGGTTTAATTATCAGGGTAAAAGCACAGTTTTACTCAAAATATTGCAATGCACACAACATTATGGGTGACATACCAGAGTTCAAAAGAGGACAAATTGTTGGTGCACGTCTTGCTGGCGCATCTGTGACCAAGACAGCAAGTCTTTGTGATGCATCAAGAGCCACAGTATCCAGGGTAATGTCAGCATACCACCAAGAAGGACCAACCACATCCAACAGGATTAACTGTGGACGCTGTAAGAGGAAGCTGTCTGAAAGGGATGTTCGGGTGCTAACCCGGATTGTATCCAAAAAACATAAAACCACGGCTGCTCAAATCACCGCAGAATTCAATGTGCACCTCAACTCTCCTGTTTCCACCAGAACTGTCCGTCAGGACAATAAATTATTGTGGTCTAAAATCAGGTGTTTCAGTTTCATTGTCCAATCCCTGTATGTAGCCTAGTATGAAGATGATCTGTGCAGAGACTCAAGAGAACTCCAGACAAACTCCAGTCCAACTAAGCTTCTTTAATATATTTGAATTGTACTAAAATACATACATTTTCAATGGGCATATATGCAGCTGCAACAGGTAGGTACATGTGTTTTGATGGCATTTTTCCCATTACATTACTTTTACTTTTATACTTTTAGTTTTGAAAGCAGTACTTTTACACTTTTACTTGATAGATGATATTTTTAAACACTTGTATTTATACGTCTACATGAGAATGTCAATACTTTAACACCTTCGTATAACAGTTCACTGGTTTACAGAGCCTGGTGACACGTACGTTAGCGGTTTTATTTAGCAACATAAACAAGTTACTGTTGAGTAGATTACCTTTCATGTTCACATTTATTGTCTCTATTAAAGCTTCTTTATGGTTGGTACTAAGCTCCTTTGACTTTATGAGAATAATAAGAAGATTATTAGAATAATATTTAATTAAAACTACCCTTAGATATTATAATAAAGTCAAAAAGGCTCTAGTCTGCCATATATACAACACTATACAAATTCCAGCATTTACTTAACAGACCATGAGACTTTATGAAACTGATGCCACTAATATAAATATCATTCAATTTTGCCAAACTGACACTGATTATTTTCACATTTAAATACCCATTATTGAATGGTTAGTCTTAATGAGTACAGAATGTTAAATGATAAATCACACATTCTCTTGTGATAAATTTGATTTTGTTTTGTTAAATCGATTGACACCACTAATAAAAATATAATGAATAGGTATCACATACACATTTTGCTTGAGTTAGTGGTGTAAAAAGAGTCTCAACTAGACTGAGAATCAGGGCAAGGTGTAGTGTGTGTACAGGGAAATGTGTTGTCTGAGGTTTGTGCATGTACAGTTTGTGGATGGTAGATCTGTATTTTAGTGGGTGAATATGTGTATGCATGCCGTCTGCCAATGGTGCTGGCACTAACAGGATCACGCGTGGAGGGCATCACTGCTCAATAAATGTCTGAAATCGTGGTTGTTGTGTAACTATGTATTATGTTGGTCCTTCCTTCCTCTCCGATTCCCTTGAATCATTTTCGGTGTCAATCTTACACCCACCAAGTTTCATTTCTGTTGGTTGATTCCTGTTGGGTTTAAGTTTTTTTGCAGATGAGTGTATGTAATAACTCAGGGCCTCCGGCGCTCCCCACAAGCCCTTTGGCAAACTCTTTGGTTTAATAAATATATAAATAAACTGCATGTTGCTCCAGTTTCTGGGGGAATACAGAAATGCAGCATGATCAGCATTCTGACAGACTGTCTGCATAATGTAGAGCAGAGTCAACTGGAACCAGGTGAAGACCAGCTGACGCTTCTTCACTGCCATGTTCAGCTGAAACTGTTCTGGGATTATGCAAACTGATTTAACAGCACTCTCCTAAGAGACAACTTTATTATTAACGATTTCACTAGCAAATGATTCAGTGTGTGTGTGTGTGTCTGATGGGCTGATTTCCCAGTGGTCTGTTTCAAAAGCACAGCTACCCATCTCAGAATCTTCTAAGGATGATACCCCAGAATCCTCACAACAAGAAACGACAGCAAAATTTCATTTTCACCTCACGACCCAACTAATGGGCACAATGCAGAAATAAATATTGCATTATTTAGTATTTGTCATATCAGTTTAGATTAGTTGCGACCACCAAGGGGGTCCTGACACTGTCACTGGGGGGGGGGGGGGGGGGGGTCGTGAAGGTGATGTTACACTATTTATGTGACCAGAACTTTTGAAGGTCAAACTTTTGAGTGCAGTTCAAAACATGATCAACTAATTTAAACAATAACCACCATCTTTACTGAACTTTTGTTTTCCTTAACAATATGCTTATATTCTTATATTTGACCAAGATTGGGGCACGATCCTGCCACAATCCCCCACCTTCAGGGCAGAGCAGCACTTTAGGTTCACACTACACAACTTTTTGAGTCTTCAGTCATTGTGCTGTTCACACTACACGACTGGTTGTGCTGTAATTGAGAGTCCTACAGTTGTTGAGACTTTTACACTACGTGACTGATCAGCAACACAGGGTCAAAAATTACTCTATTTTTTTTGCTGTGGGAAATCGCTGACTCAAGAAAACACTTGGCAGGAGAACACACCTGAACTAAACACATGAGAAATAGTGATGCCATGCCAAAGAATCTCTATAGAGGAGAATACGCACTAACAATGAGTCCAACATGAACAGGTTCATATGGAGCAACTAAACAAAATCAGAGTTTATAAATGTCAGATCAGTTTTATACTAAAATATGTACTTATGTCCTCAACACAGAACTATATCAAACGTTTCAGCACAAAGAGACATCATTATTTATCATTTTGAACTCATACACCTTTTAAACATGCTCTACCTGTATCTCCAGGATCAGCTCACTAACCAATCAGCTCACAGTAGCAGTAATGCTAGTGCTTTACAGTGCGAAACCTGTTTTCTGTAGATAAACTGAAATATACAGGTGTAGCGGCTCAGTGGTTTAATACCTGGTGCTAATTGAGATGTTGAAATATTTTTAATTGGGCGCCAGTTATTAAATTAATTTAATTAGATTAATTAATTAATTAATTAATTAATTAATCAAATTAATTAATAACACAAGACATCTCAGGGTGTGGTTTCTACAGGTGACAGAAATTTTCATAACCAAGTTATCCAGAAAAACACACTGAAATTACAGGTTTTGTAAAATAAAAGTATTTATTAAATCACACAGATATGAGTAAATAATTCATTAAAAAGTCATAAATGTAGCCATTAGCTATCAAATCATAGTGTAGAATGATAAATGAGAAATAAAAGAACAAACACGTTATAATGCTGATATGAAAGGAATAAAGATTAATATAACTATTAAGTGAGTATTTCTAAATAAGGGTCTAAGGCATTTTAAGTCTACGAAACCAATTCTTATTTCCAACCAAGCCACTCAAAATGAGTCATCTATACTAAAGACGCTCTATTAAAGACCCGACCCAGACCATGACCAACAGAACACCATCTGCCGAAAGATTGAACCCAGCTCTGCCTTACTCTGAGTTGTTGAAGTGGGCCTTGGTGACGTCCGCCTGGGTTGGTCGTCTGATGCTTCACCCCGAAAAAGGATCACGTGAGCCTGTCTGCAGGGTGTTTGACTTCCTGTGTCAGCACGGAGCCCCATTAGAACCCACAGGGTAAATCCCCACTCTCAGCTGGCTTGCTGGTGGCCTCCGGACCGCAGGTTTCTGGGTTGGATCTGGCGGATCTCCTTTTCAGCTGTACTTTAGCTAAACTTAGATGGAATAATGCTTGGCTTCGTAGATTGTAAAATAACCTTAGATATTTTAACTAGGATAGCTAATATTAATATACTTGAAGATTAAATGCACTAGTCTAAGAAAACTAACTTAAGATGACTAAACTAACAGTCTATCCTTTCTCCATCTCTGGGCTCCCTAACCTCTCTCCTCTAACTGTTTTCCTCAACTCATCTTCTCCAACTCCTTCTCCCACTCCTTCTCTAACTGCTTCTCCTCCAACTGCTCTGACCTGAACTCCCAAAACTCAACTGGAAACTCTAAACTGGAAAACTGCCCTGTGTCTGCCCAGTTTAACTATTAGTCTCTGTGGCCTGTTTGGCCCCTGAGCTATGATTGGCTCTGTGGCCCAAGTGTCTGTGTTTTGATTGGTCTAGGAGCAATTTCAAACTTTGGTGGGGAAGATGATCTTATTCACAAAGGGCCATAAACCCCCCCTCACATGGTCAGCATGCATCAGCTAGTGGTCTATTTTTCTAATAGACCCAACCAAAAGAAAACTCAACTAAACAGTGGATCAAAATACATTTTTCAGCATATCAGTTTGTGATGATAAATTCAGGAAACACAATCTTACAATTGAATCACAATAAATGTAATATATATATATTGCCCACAAACAGTTTTGTAATACTCAAGATAATCTTAGAAATACAATGATGGATGGTACTCTGTCAGAAAGAGATCAAGAGTCATGATATTATTTAAACCCAATTAAATCACTTAAAAGAAAATACATGGTTAAACCACTGATAACCAAATAAAGCTAAATTATCAAATGCTAGTTAAACCTTGTTGATTCAGACTTGAATGTGTAGGAAAATTTAAATCAGGACACATCCAGACACATATACCATATACCAGACACATATACCATTATTTAGTAAACATTCTATAAAACACCTTTTTATATAGTCAATTTATATGTATTTTCAGCAAAATCTTCTTAGTGAGAAATTTCTCCCCCCTCTGCTGTGTTTAGATAAGCGGCTGGTCCTTGCCTGTCTGAATTTACGACGGTGGGGGAAGGAGTTCTTTCTGCACCCCACAGAATTTGAGCCTGCAATGTTGAAAATGGAATCCCAAGCTTAGAACATTTCTCTTAATTTCATTAATCTTATTTCTAAGTGATTGCAGAAATAACTAGGCACAAACCCCTAAATTGGTACAACATTTGGTGAATTAACAATTTCCAAGGCATTAATTAAGTTTTGACACTCTCTTAAGTCCGCAGTCCCGTCCTAGTGATGGTGTTGCAAATGTTCCAAATGTTTACATTAACTCCGAGGTTTATGACTTGGAGGAATGTAAACAGAATTTTACCCTAAACTCGCATTTAGGGCTCTCGAGCGAGGCTGAGTGAAGAAATAGTCAGTAAATGTCATTTTGAAATTTAAGGTTGTTTGAAAAAGATTACTCCAAGGTTTTTTTAGAGTGTTCTTCTGGGGTGATTGTAAAGTTAGAACATTCCTTTTAGACCATAAGATGGGGGTAGTGTGTGTGTGTGTCCAAGCCATGAAGAAATCCTCTGGTTAATCCACTACACAGGCATATATACATTATTCTACTTTCTAAAATTACAGAAATACTAATACTCAGAACAAGTAGCTCATACTTTTTTTGATATTAATTTAAAGTTTTCAGCTTGTAGCTCTATTCACCTTATTCACAGAAGACTCACTCGGCGGGCTCGCGGGGAGCAAATAGTGGTCAGACTCTTCATAAACAGCTCTGGTAAGGCAGAAGGTATGTTTTGGACCATTGGTTCTCTCTTTCTCCGTAATTCCATTGTCAGTATATAGCTGCTACTCCTGACTCCCAGTCGTCGACTGGGTCAGATATCTAGCATGCTAAATATTTGCCGGGTGTTTTTGATTGGCCGGAGATCAGTCAGCGATGGCTTGGCGAGCATCTTCCAGTAGTTCGTAGTATGTGACTGTGAGCAACGAGAGATTATTGATTTGCTGGGCTAAAATTGTGTAGTGCGAACCTGGCATTAGAGAGTAATGAAAAACTCTTTTTTTAACTTTCACAAAATGTGAACTTGTGGTGTCAAACCACTAGTAAAATGTATCTGTGTATTTCTATACATTTAATGTGTTGTACCGCTAATTTGGCATCACAAGGTCACATTTTTAGAAAGTTAAAAAGTTATTCATTACTCATTTAGTTTGTTATTTTTCCTACAGTCCCTAAAGCTGTAGAGCAGTGATGGTATAGTTACTTTGAAAAAGTAATCGGATTACTGATTACTGATTACTCTTTTAAACAGTAACTTAGTTACTTTATGGATTACTTGATTTTAAAAGTAATTAAGTTACTGTACAAGTTACTTTATTAGTTACTTTCAGCAGCTGCAGACACCACCTCCTGCCGCCTTAACATAAACATTATAACCAGTTTTGCCAATACTGCCTTTACTGGAAAATGCATTTTTAATAGCAACAATGTATCTCTAGACAATTAACGTTGAACTATTTCCTGGAAAAAAAATCTCCTGAATGAATTTAACATAAATAATTGTTTTTATAAAAAAATTAAATATGGTCTTTCTTGATTTCACTTAACATAAATACTTGTTTTTATAAAAAAATATATAAAATGAATAAAGTCTTTGTTGACCTGATATATTTAAACACTTTAAATCTTAACATTGAAGCTGTTGTTCTCAGCAGGGCAGCAAGGAATGGTTTTACAAAACAAAACCGTGTATATGGTCTAGGCTGACAGTAAAAAAATGGTTGTACCTAATTAACAGAAGCTTCTCAATCCTCTTGTCATAAAGTCTATTTCTTCTAGGCACTTTGTTTTCAGCACAGAGTGTACGGCGAACCCTGATATTGGAACCTTTAGCTGATACTAACTCAAAATAGTGGCTGTTTTTCCAGCTACAAAACGCGCTTCTCGCGCCTGCCTCCACGGATTCGTTTGTGTCGCTGCGTGTGATTGGCGGGGGGCGGAGCGGAGGGGTTGGGGAAGGGAGCGCGCTGTCTGCGCGCGCGCGCGTGTGTGTGTTTGTGTGTGTGAGGTGGAGAGAGAGAGAGAGTAACGCACAGTGACTTGAATAAGTAACTTTAATCTGATTACTGGATTGGAAATAGTAACGCGTTAGATTACTCGTTACTGAAAAAAAGGGTCAGATTAGAGTTACTAAGTAACACGTTACTGACATCACTGCTGTAGAGGCATGAGGCGTGGCAGGAGTGTGCCCAAAGCTTGGTCAAATATAATCATATAAGAGTTTAGAATAAAAAAGTTAATTATAAAAAGGTGTAAAATATCAGACAGTATGTTTTCCCAATGATACGAAAATGTGTGTGTGAAAATATTTGAATATAAAAAATGATTTACAGTTTACTTGCACTTTAAATCCCAGCAGAGTCCACCATAACAATGGGCTTTCTTCAGACGTTTTCAGACTGTGATATCTTTACTGAGCTTTAATTCAAGAGTGCCGTAGCCAAGGCCTACACACTAATTGTATGATTCATTTACATATCAAATAAATGTAATTTAATCAGGTTTTCATCAATTCAAACAGAAAAGAGCAGCTGCTTTTATCCTGTAATGGAATTACTTCAAGACTGTTTCAATCTGTATCCAGAAAAAAAAAAACCTTTGCTGTTTCTAAAGTGCTTTTTTTTTACTTACTGAAAAATTAATTTTCCTTGGCCATTATAATTAAACTATATCTATGGACTTGTAATGACCCTTTGGACACTGTATTTTAATGCTGTTATTATTCATAGTTGCCAAAATTAATTAATCTAAGCTAAGACTAGATAATATTCCAAATGGCCCTTCTGAAGCCGGGGGAAAGATGTCTCGCATGTTGGAGGAGAATGCGGGAGCGGCGCGGCACGCTCAGCCTACATTAGTGCTCTGCGTCTAATGAGGCAAAATAATGCTGATTTAACCAACATGCAAAACAGAGACGACATTTGAGAAACCAACCAACAAAATGCTGACGCAGAGCCTGAAAGAGAGAAAACTCGCTGCAGGAAGTATACTATAATGTATGCATGTGTGTGTGTGTGTGTCCTACAATCTCAGCCTTTCCTAATGTTTGTATAACAGAGTCTTAACATCCCTGGGGATGATTTCTCCTGTGCAGTGAGATTAGAGGATTAGCTGGGCAGATTGCTGCTGATGGTGATGAATGAAACATGGTAGTATTCGCCCTCACACACAGCGCTGATACACAATCTGAAATCCAGCACTAATAGCTTTTTAAATGCCCAGGTACCTTTCACTTAGTGTTGTTATTTAACACAATAACATATTACCATCATGTATTACTTAACAAAATGCTTTTCTCTGTACACCACAGGTACCATCATTATTTCAAGAACCATAAACAAAATCAATGGTTTAATTTACAGATGGGAATATTGTGGGGTCTGGGGTCATATATATATATATATATATATATATATATATATATATATATATATATATATATATATATATATATATATTTCTGTAGTGTTAAATTAGGATTCAACAGTTTTCAGCATTATATCAAACCTGTTTGGTTTGCGCTGTTTGATTCAATACACCCAGGTAATATTTCAGCACAGCCTAACAGAACGAGACCGGTGGTTCTTCCCAGTGCTCTCCCACTGTCCACTGCATTGGATATCAGATTCTGCCGTCTGGCCAGGGTTAAGATCCACTTTTAGCTGCTCACCACTGATGAACGTATGTAAATACACTTGTTTATGGCTTAGGAGCAGCATAAAAGCAGCGCTGTGTTTTTTTTTCTCCCTGGCTTTGTTTTTTATCATTTTTTTTTCTTTTCTCCTCATCTGTTTCACTTCCATTGAGATCTCCTTTAACCGCATGTTGTGGGTTGTGGAATCAACTCCAGATCTTTCACCTGTTTAAGTGATGATGGGAAGGGAATAGCCCATGGATATAACATAGCCCATAACATAGCTTTTAAGATATTTTGTCCCCTGAAATGAGTTTTGTAGAAAAATGGTTGCAATTGCTAAACACACTAAACCTTGAAAAACTATACCTAAACGTCTTTAGGGTGTTTTCACACCAGCACTATTTGGTCCGGTTAAAACGGACTCTGTATGCTTAGTGCGGTTCGCACTCTCATCGTGTTTAGGTCTGTGCCTGTGTGAAACCAAACCAAACAGAGGGAGAAAACGCTCCAAATAAACAAACTCATTGAGGAACTGATTTAGACCATAGAACCCAACTACAGGTTTGAAAACGCCCTTAATTTCATTTTTCATTTGTTTAGAGTTCAGAGCGCCTAAATTTCAATAAACATATTAATATTTGATGCCACGTGTTGATAATGTACTGCAAACAAAAACTGCAACATATGAAAAGAGACACATTCTTGTTTTTAGTTTATAGAGTTTTTCATATGGGTAACATCTGCAGATGTAGTGTAGAGGTGTAGCGCTATATTCTATTTCTACAGGTTGCTGATGGTTATGGGTATTGAGGACAGAGTAATACACAGTAAAGGAAATTGATTTCCTCTGGGTCATCCTTTGATAGGTACTGGCTGACTGGTGGAAGCAGCAGGCCAACTACATTGATATGCAAATGTAGGAGAGGTTCTCCTGTTAATGAGCAGAGGTCCAGTGAACAGTGTTCACTGTACTGCAGGAAGGATATGGAGCACAGGCTGAACCATAATCTGACTGGAGGAGACAAGACAATAGGTGGGTGGGTGGGTGTATGGAAATATGTAGATACCTGAGGGTGCAAGGATTTGTCTGTATGTGTATGTGTGTGTGTGTGTGTGTGTGTGTGTGTGTGTCTTACAAGCTTTACTGGAAGAGCAGTGAAGCTGGATAGCCAGGAATACAGGGATACAATCTCTCTCCTGTACGATAAGGAATACACACACACACACACACACACACACATATACTGTGTCAGGCGCCCTGAACTCAGGAGGCCTTCCCCGACGTTGATTTATTACAACACAGCTTGGCGGAACAATGAAGCACACACAAGGCGACGTTTAGAGTCTGCAGGCATCTTTTCTCTTTCTCTCTCTCTCTCTCTCTCTCTCTCTCTCTCTCTCAAACACACACACACTGTCTCTGCGTCGACCTTTTCTCTTGTGCTCGTGTTCATTTGAAAGAATGGAGACAGTTCCCTAAGTGTAAGTTATAGCTTCAAAGGCGATTGAAAATTCCGCTCGGTCCGACCCGGACTTGAACAGGAGAGATGTGGACGTTTGGGAACGCAATGAATTTTTACACAGTTCAAAGCGGTCCGCTCGTGTTCGGTCTCGCCAGACCTCGACGAGAAGCCGACTAATTAATGAATTTAAATGTAACCTTTTTTTTTAACCCTTCCTTTGCTTATCCAAGGCTTTTATTAAAATAAGTTTTAAACAAAAACGCAGGCAGGCATCTTTATTCAGACAGCCCAACAGAAATGATGGAATAACTTTGAATAAGTTTGATGAAGGTCTTTGCTTCAGTCCTTGAATCGCAGCACTCGTGTGAAGTGGTACCTGGAGGCAAGGTTGGGCTTTAACAAGCAGCACAATACACATGTGATTTTATGTAGATATTTCACGACTTTACTTTATCACTGCAGTCGGCCATGACTCGGCTCTACTTGCTCTACTCGGCAAGTGTTCCAGTTTGCACGCTTTTTTTTTTCGTCAGTTTGAATGATCACAAGAGCCATGAATTAATAGTTATAAAACCACTGTAAACTATACAATACCGATACACTCTACTGGAAAAAATGTATTCACTCATCTGCTTTTTTCACACATATGATATTAAGTGACATCCTATTCTTAATCAGTAGGGTTTAATATGATGTTGGCCCAGCTATAACAGCTTCAACTTTTCTCTGAAGGCTTTCCACAAGGTTTAGGAGTGTGTTTATGTGAATGTTTGTCCATTCTTCCAGAAGCCCTTTTGTGAGGTCAGACACTGATGTTGGACGAGAAGCTTCTGGCTCACAGTCTTTGCTCTAATTCATCCCAAAGACGTTCCATCAGGTTGAGGTCAGGATTCTTTCACACAGTTCTCGCACACTCAGCCAAGAAAGCTTATACGCACTGTTCTTAAGCTGATCTGAAGGCCACGTTAAGTTAAAAGGTCTGTAGTGATTAACTCAACATCTGCATCTTAGTATTCGCTGACCCTACCTTGTTATTTCACGTGATCTATCACTTTGTGGTTGGTTTGCTTTCCTTCCCACACTCTAAAAAACAGAGGTACGATATGAGTACTTTTTTGTACTCGAAGGTACATTCTTTATAATTGTACCCTCAAAGGTACAATATTGGTCTTTACAGGGTCAGATTTGTTCCCTCTGAAGTACAAAGTCATTTCTAACAGCAATAAGTACAAATTTGTACCATTTAACCAGCCAAAGGGTACATTCAGTATTCTGCATCACTGTACTAATGAACAATATATATTTAAATTGCACATTTTTTTATTTGAAAGCCAGACAATTTTGCATCATGAAGTTCTTGACACATATTTAGTTAATGATAATGTTTATAATCTTTATAATCTTTACTGCCACAAAAACCATGGGTACAAAAAAGGACTTTCACTGAAAGGTACTTTTTTGTGCCTCAATATAAGGTACAGCCCCAGCGACAAGCTTTGTACTCTTTTAAGTACAAATCTGTACTTACTTTTCTTAGAGTGCAGTTGCTTCCAGTTTGTTACATCACTGACAGTTGGCTGTGGAATTTTCAAGTAGTGAGGAAATTTCACGACTGGTGACTGGTGCACAGGTGCTGCATACTTTTGGCAAAAGAGAGTAAAACAAAAACTTTTTTGGCACTTTAGCACAGCACAGTTCTACCAGGAGACTGTAATGCTACGTCACATAACCTTAACCAATCAGCAACTTCCACCCGTCCTCTAAGACCTCTAATTCAGATGCTACAAAACCTGGGCCAATGACGGGGCCAACACCAACTTCAAATTATTATTGTTATTTATTTTATTTTATTTTAATTGGGTCCTATGAAGCTTGTGTCCAAAATATTAATGTGTATTAATTATTAGTTATTAATTGGTATAAAGAAATATTTCAGTACGGTCGAGTATTTGAATGCTTTTAGCCCCAGTCAGTGAAGCTGCACCACCTAACTCAGTCAATGAGCCGAGGAAGAACAGGAACTTTCCATTTATTTTTAATGCACATTTCTACTATCAAAAAGTAATGAAAGTACTTGCAGAAATGGTTTTATTAGAACGTGGTTTATTATTTATTTAGCTCGATTCACAGCCATTCATTGTGGATTCACTCGTGCATGCCCTCCAGCATTTTACAGCAGTGTGTTTGATGTAAAGGAAGGAATAGGAAGTGGCTAGACTGGGTCTGACCTTAGTCTGTTAGCTTATGCATTAATA
Organism: Astyanax mexicanus; assembly: GCF_023375975.1. NCBI lineage: Eukaryota > Metazoa > Chordata > Actinopteri > Characiformes > Acestrorhamphidae > Astyanax > Astyanax mexicanus. The sequence goes on from NC_064419.1 coordinate 15,672,317, forward strand.
ATAATCATTTTTAAAAAGCTGTTCGTACAAATGAATCTGAACACACTATCATCTTTGGCAACAAAATCAGGAGAAATGGATTCGTCTGTATCAAAGAAATCCGCAAAATGTAAGAAATAATCAGAATAATCAGAATAATGTCGGTCAGCTCATCAGTTGCAAGAGTAATTCTCTACACACCCTGAAACATGAAGAACACAGGGTCTCTTCAGCAGTGTTTTAAAATGCAGAATGCATTTCTTATGCAATTTGTGTCTGACTGCCTCTTTAAAGTAATGCTCATGACCCCCAGCTGGTCCACGGTCATTTCCTTGTCTGAAAAGATCAAGTCCCTCATTTAGTGTCCGCAACTGCACCCTCAGAATGAGTTACAAGCACTATAATTTCAGTACTTGCCAGGCAGAGAAAATCATCCAATAGCCCTGTTCAGATGAGATTAGATTTACATGGGGTCCTGGGGTAATTTTGTCCATCACAGGAGCTCCTCTGTGATTTTATTTCCTTCAGGACTGGGCATATATTCTTCCTCCTCCACCGAGAAAATTACATGCCAAATGACCCGCTGTTTTCCACACATCCCTGTGATTTTCCAGGTAGATATCACCCAGGGAAAAAAGGGGTGTTTGGCAACCAAGGGCCATATTTAGTCTCTTGAGTGCACATGCCTATCAGAAACCCGCTGCTAGAAAATACACCCTTTCTGAAATATGTATTGAATATTCTTTGCTCTTAAAACAATCTGTTTTAATTTGGCGCATAATCAATAAACTCAATCAATACATTTTGTAAGGCGCATTATGAAAAAACATCTATTTTTATACATAAGACGCATTATGTGACACTAGTAAGAAACAGGGGTGTCTCCATGTTTTTTTTTTTTCTAATTCAGCAGGTCCACCACTGGGTACTAAGCTAAGTTAAGTAAACAAAACTGTAACTCTTAAAAAGAAACATATTACTTTAAAGTTAAGTAAGTGCTGGATGTTAATCTACACAGATTTATTTCCTGAAAACTGTTTATTCAGGTGAGTACAGCGGTTCCATTCCACCAGGGCAATATTAGCTTATGGTTCGTCCCATATAGTTTGTTTGAACACAGTAAACACACAGACTACAGTCCGATATACTCGACTCTGAACGGCAAAAGAGATAGCACTTTGCACAGTTAGCAGCTAATGCTGCTACAATACTCACCTATGAATGGCAAAAGGGCTAGCGCTTAGTGTGGTTAGCATCTAATGCTAATGCTGCTCCAACAGTGCTAGCCAGGGTTAGCAGCAGGCTAAAGTCCTCAGATATACTTGCCTCAGAAAGGTGAAAGAGCTAGCGTAATGCTAATACTGCTGGAAAACTAAACTGAGACTGCTTCTTACAACCTGACTGGTAAAATTAATACATAAGGTGCACCGGATTACAAGGTGTACCGAAGATTTTTGGGAAAATTAAAGGGTTTTAAGTGCACCTTATAGTGCGAAAAATATAAAACTATTAACTCACTTATTTTGTGGTTATATTATGGCTTTTAAGAACTGAGGAAACGTCCAAAAATGTAATTTCAAATGTTCCTCCAATAAACTGATCCAGTCTAAATTGGGATTACTTTATTTTCTTCTACCATACCATCACAGTACAAGGCACATGAAACTGTTATAAAATGCTATTAAGAGTGATTATTTAATCAGTTTTAATCTAAAACATATTTATAAAATAATTATATGTTGCATTCAACATGCAACATATCAGTCAACTAGGGCATAATGTGTAACATTAGGCAGTTTATTATAACCGTATATATCTACGCTCACAGCTTATTAAACTTCCAGATTTGGAGGGTTAAAATGACTGGCCTAGGTTGCCAAGTGATCCAGAGGGCAAAGCACTGCCACTATGATTAGGAGATTGCTGGTTTGAATCCCAGTCATGCAGCTTGCCATCAGCTGCCAGAGCCATGATTGAGCACAATTTACCTTGCTCTCTCTGGGTGGATAGATGGCGCTCTTTCAAATCACCAGCTTACATCTGTCTTTAAAATAAATTGACTTATATAAATATACTACCTCTGCTGCCTGCAGATGATGAGGTTTTTGTTTTTTCCCTCCATCCTGTGGGTAGACAGGGTCTCCTCCCTGGCTTTCATGTACAGTAAGATCTGAGCTCTGTGATTGTTGGATACTTAATATATATCACAAGACCACTCACTCTCTACGATACTTAACAGGCCTCTGTGTTACTGAAGAGGATAAAATAATAAACCCCTAAATAAGTAAATACCAGGAATTATAAAGATTTATTGGTGCTGATTTCATAGAATTGGAAAAACTAAATTCTATACTTCAGGTTTACCCTATTTGTTGGATTATAGCGCCACCAGGTGGAGTAATGGAGCAGTAACTTTAGTCTAATTGGGGGCAAATCTTAGGGAGTTTAGAACGCCTGTGTTTCAATACAAATATCCATATTTGACACCATGCCACAATAATGTATCACAAGTGAAAGTGATACAATATATCGCAATACTGATATTGATAGTCCCACACCTAATCCAGACATGATAAGATCTGGGTTGATGTTAAGGCCTCCTCCAAAAACTTTATATATACTTAAAAAACAGGTGTTCTAGTAGAACTAGAGCACACCTATGATAGATATAGTACACCTGATTAAACTGCCACTGAATAAAAGCAGAATGTAAGTGTACAGTACCTTACACACTGTGTGTGTGTGTGTATATATATATGTGTGTGTGAGAGAGAGAGAGAGAGAGAGAGAGAGAGGAGGGATCCACAGCTGTCCTTGGGTGTTTTTATGTAAGAAATAAAGAACAGATAAAGCTCGCCCATGCGGAAAACAGGCCATGAAGTTTCCTCCTGATAACGTCCCCCAACCCCTGTTCACTTGCTCTTCAAATAAATGGGCCGACCTGAGGTTGTGATTATTTACCTTTGTGTCAGCCAGGGCACAGTTGTACAATCCTCTGCCCCCACACACACACACACTGATATTTTCTGTGTGCTGGCTGTATATTAGGAGCGTGTGTATGCCGGGAGAGTAATATCGGCTCTGTTGTGTAGCCCGTGGGTATTATTGAAACGACATGTATGATCTTACTCCCGATCCTGCGCGCCTGCAGCTTCCCCAACTGTCGAGTTTCAACTGCATTTTACAATGTAGAAATATCTCCTTGTTAAAAAAAACATTATTAATAAAAGCGATATGGCTGGGCTCCTGTGACCCGTTTCTTGTCAGAGCCATGATTTGATTCCACCGCTGCGCCGAGCTCAAACTCAAAAAAGACGTAAAAAAAAAACGTACCCCCGCGACAATAACTCTACATCACACTCATCCCACATGTGAAGATGGCTTATTTTTCAGCTTTGTGTTTTTGAATGGATTTAATGTTGCGCATGAAGTCCCGGGCTGGCTTCATTTTGTTCAGCCAGCCTGCTCTTGTAGCGGAACATATTTCTCATTAACTTTGCCTGCTGGAGTGGCGTCTTTGCGGGGCTCCTCATTCATCAAACAACAACAGGCCATCAGATGGGCTCCGTCTCCATGATTTGCATTCCTCAAAAGGGAAGCTCATTCCCACCTTCTTCAAATAAATCTGACCTGCAGGGGAACAGAGCAGTGCGCTAATTTATATGATGATGCAAAGAGTTCAGCTTAAATGAAAAAACACTAAATTAACTATATAAAATTATCTTGAAAATATTTAGCTTTTAATGTAAGTAAGTAATGTGGATGGAAGAATCATTTTAGGTAAGCCAGTGCTAGCCTAAAGTAAACTAGCATTTTTTATAAGTTTATTGTTAGGATCTATAGTTTAGCTTAATTAACTTGCTAATCTGGGTATTAAACATTTTAATCAACAGATAGGGAATAAATAACCTTTTTCACCTATCAACACTAGGGTTGCAGCGGTAACCGGTTTCACGGTATACCATGGTATTAAAATGCACGGTTATCATACCGTGTGTGTTTGCTTATTACCGGTCAAACGCAAGCCAGCGGAGAAACTCACCCGCGCATGCGCAACTCTGCTCCGCTTCAGCTGCTCAGCACACAGCGGTGAGAACAGCAGAAAGTGCATCAGACTAAACAAATCTCCGTCCGCCTAAAAAAAGGCTAAACTAAAATCAGCAGTGTGGGACTATTTCAGAGACCCGCCGAACGCACCCGAGGATGGTTATCCGATTTATAATCAATGTGGCCGTAAAGTCACAGCTAAAGGTGGACATACGTCAAACCTGTTCTCCCGTCTCCGAGAACACCACCCCGCCGTGCAGCGCAAAGTATGTGTTGAGTTTATAATTTTAATCTGAACATAAATAAAATCTCTTTGCAGTCGTGCACAACCCATGCGGTAAGCGCCCGCAAAAGCGCTGAGTTATCCGAAATTTGGGCACGCAGGTACAGGCGTGAAGTGCGTGCTACGACGGATTCACGTGTCCGTGTAAAGGTGCTCGCCGGACTGGATGTGAAAGACGCCATTCATTTACATGCGTTAATTTTCAAATTCTGACGTGCCTGTTTTTCATGTGTTAAAACCAGACTCAGAAATAAATCCCCTCTATCTGGTTATATACCAACTTGGCAGTAAAACGGACGTTTACAACAGTTGTTGATCAGACACTGACCCAGGCTCAGTTTATCAGATATTAAATAATTTAAACTTAAATAATTGTACTGAATAGTTTAAACACAGGATCTTTACTTCTTAGAGGACATGTAATGTGTGACACGTGTGTGTGTGTGTGTGTGTGTGTGTGTGTGTGTATATACATATATATATATAATTTTATACACCCTTAATGACCTTAAGAGTAGTGGAAAAACCTGGTTTCCTTCACCTAATGGTGTACAGTTTATTTTTTTTAAGGAGACATTATCTATATAGTTGTTCCAGGTTTCTACAATAAATAGTTAATTGAACAAAAAACCTTTGTTGTAATTTCTTTAAGGTCAGTTTAATAATATATGTAACAAACTGTGATACCGTGATAACCGTGATACCGCGGTATTTTCTGAGACGGTTATCATACCGTGAAAATCTCATACCGTTGCAACCCTAATCAACACATAATATCTGCCTGTTTTTGGAAACTTTTAAGCTAAATTTCTCAAGTAAAGATGTTGTTTAAGTTTTAAATTATTTGCTAATGATATGCAATTTACCAGTTTGGTTTAAATGTATTTCTATTTTCTATATATTTTTTATAAATCTAATAAATTGGTTGACATTTCAAGTAAAAAATACTATAACGATTTGTGTATATATATATATATATATATATATATCTGTGAAACACCATTTTGCATTCTCTTGTACAGGCGGATTTGAAAGTTCTGGGGCCCCAAGCAATGTTTTTTTCTGGGGGCCCTGAACAAATTGATCTGTTTGTATTGCAAAATGCAATATTGACTCACCTTGCACTTTTTCAATCTAGAGAGAATTGAAAAACAAGCCTATTGAGTTTCATTTTTTATTTTTTTTTTGCCACCTTTTGGCTAGCAGGGGGCCCTCTGATCCCTGGGGCCCCAGGCAATTGCGTGGTTTGCGTGGTGGTAAAATCCGTCGCTGCTCTTGTATAAATAGTGGTTTACTTAATATGGTTCTTACACTCAAATTACTCACTTACTTAATTAAAAGCTAAATATTGTCCATAAGGTGGCCTTATCAAATGATTTTATGTGCCTTAATGGAGAAGCTAGGGTTAAATAAAAATAAAACTTTTCTAGGTTTTATATAGTGCAAACAATAAGTGCAACCCACAACCAGTCATATTAAGACTATGGTTTGTGTTTTTTTCTCTTAAATCTCTTGTAATTTTACTATGCATAACCATAACCAGTCATATTAAGACTATGCTTGAAGTGCAAACAGAGACAGATTGTTTTTTTAAATACAGTACAGAGCTAAGGGATTAGTACAACTGCCTGTGAAACAGTCACGTGTAGGATTTACTTACAGTATTTATATATGCTTTGTGTCTTGTTGGTCACTCTGTTACTGTTTATTGTTTCCACTGGAGCCAGAATGCAGCCAGACATACAACTTAAAAAGGGGGTATGCAGTCTATGCGACGCATAGGGGCGCTGCACTAAAGGGGGTGCCAAATGAAAGCCCCAAATACATTTTCTCTCAGGAGAAACAGCCAATCAGCTTGCTGGTTTTGCGGAGCGCGGTGGGCTAGTAATGACAGAACGTATCTCCTCCACCCCCTCCCCCCCCCGGGGGGCGCTGATACTACTACGTTTGCATACACCACAAAAAGTACTGCTGTGTTGCCAGATCTCGCTTAAAAAGTCCACACTAAACTATTTTTTTCCCCACGAGATCTCGTCACACCCCTAATCACTACTAAATATTCCACAGCCAACTGTCAGTGATATTATAACACAGTGGAAGAGACTGGGAATGACAGTAGCATTGTTGAAAGAACGTTGGAACACTGTGTGCAGAAGTCTTCATCTTTCTTGATCAGTCCATCACTACAGACCTCCAAACTTTATGATGCTTCAGACCAGCTCAAGAACAGTAGACTGTAAAGAGCTTCATAGAATGGGGTTCCATGGCCAAGCAGCTCCACCCAAGCCTCACATTACCAAATACAATGCAGGCAAATGGATACTTTTGGTAATATATTGTAGTTAACATATATTTGGTAATATATTGTAGTTATCTTATAGTAAACTAGCATAGCTTAATTAACTAGCTAATCTGGTAAATTCCACCTACCGACACATTTTGAGTTTTGAGTCATGAAAAACATTAAATCAGCCTTTTTAATCTTATTTCCTCAGCATCTCACCTCACAACAGCTTTTTGCATGTTGATATTTTTAGTTTAAAAACAATTTCAATAAATCTGTAATGAAAGTGTATAGCAGAAGCCGACTTGATTGCTTTCATAGCTTGGAAGTGGCCAAAATGTAATTTTCTTTTCTATCATTTTTTTTTTTAGCCCTGCATCATGGAAATCATAGGACCCTCTACATGATACAATGATAGCTAATTTCGCTATACTCTGTAGGTAACTGTCAATTGGCAACTGTCATTTCTATTTTCCCTGTCAAGAGATATTCAGTTTCCCAGTGTCCCATATAAATGTGGTACTTGACCACACGCTTCAGATGCAGCACATAGAGACTGCATGCATGAGGCTGAAATAGAAAACACTACATTTAAAATGACTCCTACCTTTTAGCTGCACATATTATCATTTAAATAGTGTGCTGGTTATCTGTGGGCTCAGGAGGACAGAATCAGAGGAGATATTACTGCACTGCTGCTCGTTCATTATCCTCCCTCTGTTACATATTGAACATATGTCACCCTTCCTCTTTTGGCTCCGTTTTGAGTTCAGACCCATTTGTGAGCTTCACGGTGATATTACACGCTGGAAACATGAAGCACGCTGAACCTCTGTATCTGCTAGTCGCTGGTGCTTGCAGGCTGCCGATTAGCCGGATTGCATTAGCTAGTTGTGATATTTCCATGCTTTACCGGCAGCTTGATTCAGAACAGCGAGGCCAAGTCCACACACTCAAGCCCAATTTTGAGGGTTACAGTGTAATGGTAAACAAGGCATAGTTTAATTGGAATAATTAAGGGCCGGAATGATACTCTTCCTCCGCTTTGGCCGCTGCTCTGCACAGGGGTTTTATGTTGTAATGTGAATTATCCGCCATTTGGCCTGCGGCTAACCGTGTCAGGCTCGTTCAGCATGATGCAGCGCACAGCGCCGACCTCACTGTAATGGCTTAAAAATGTGTCACTGTTTGCCTTGTAAATAAATGTGAGTAATTGGAATTCCGCACTTCTCTGTGAATCCGTTGCTCGCGAAAATGTCAGCGATGGTCCCGAATAATTGGGTAAAGTGGCACATCTCCAGTGAAGGGTCTTTATTTATTTATTTATCTCGTCGCACACTAACTGCAGATCAAAAGGCATAATGAGCTGCGGTGGGAGACTCTGTGTGGCGATTAAAATAGTGCGGAGAGATGCCATTTCACTACAGTTTAATGCAGAATGTAAACAGAGACGAGCGTTTTGAAGTGACCGCAGGCGAACCTGACAAAAGTGCAGTAGAAGCTCCTATGAATTTATAGCAAAGACATTTAACTTGGGAGCAGAAATCTGCAAGAAATGACATAAGCAAGAGGGGCAGAGGGGAAAAAGTAGAGCTGTTAAAATTAACCACCATTGCATTAACCCATGCATTTATCATGGAAACATTAATGCAAATGAATCAAATGTTTTTCACAAAGTTTTTAGAGAAAGTTGAACAGATTAGCCATTCATTTTATTTTATTTAGAAATATAAACTTCAAATATAAGCTCACTGCCTAGTTCAAAAGGTAAAATACCTTGTAAAATATATGCTCTCATGCCTAAGCACACGCCTACACATGCACACACAGCTGATGGCACGTTTCCTTTTTTTTTTAGGTTGTTGAATGTGGAATATGGAGCTAGACTAGTGTCTGATTATCTGTTTTGTCTGTTTGACATTTCTTTAAAGCTGTTTGGGACACCATTGTTAAAAGTGGTACATAAATAAACCTGATTTGATTTGATTCATTTCATTTCATTTCATTTTCTCCATTAAAGCGCTCTGTTAAAGGGGACATGAAACACTTCAAGTATTTCGTTTAATTCACAAGATGTATTTTCACTCTAACAAATTTTATAAGTTTAACAGTTGTCAGTGAAGCGGAATTAAAATAATAAGCAATCTAAATGTCATTTTTTTAAGTAAGGGCAGCGCCATCTTGTCCCAGCGCTGAAAGTGACGTCACGAGGTTGGTTCTCGCACGCCTCACTACTATGATCTATGAGAATACTGTAATTTAGCTCCTCAATAAATAATAAAATCCAAACCAAAACTCAATGCAGAGCGGGGGGGCACTTTTGTATTGCCCCTGTGTGTAGTAATACTGGGAGTAGTGAATTTTAATAGGGTGAGGAATGAGAAATATTTACTTTCACTTTCATACCTTCAGCGGGGCTCGCAGCGCTGAAGCGTGAGAATCCTCCGGTTAGCTGCAACGCTAGGGGTTAGTGGCGAGCACTTTCTAGACCAGGACTATGTGAAGGAGAGGGGTTTGAGTCAGGAGCATTAGCGCCGGATAAATAAGCTGAAGTCCGAGGCTTTTTTCCTCCGTTTTTTATTTTTCCTCTGATCAGCTGGAATGTACAGACCGTCCGACTGATAGTAACGTTACTATGAGAGCAGCAGCTGTGAGCCGCACCAGCCAAACAACACGCCCACCCAGCAGAGCAGCGAGAGGTACCGTTACCGAAAGTCTAGATAAAATGACAATTTAAAGATAACATAGCTAGCGTTAGCTACTTAGCTAGCTATCTTATTCTAGCTAGCCAACGCTAGCTAACTAGCTAACACTAACTAGATGAAGCTAAGTAACCCAGTAAGCATTCTAACTTCTAAACTGAATGGTTTATCAACCAAACAGCGCCTGGATGTTTCAATATCCACTTAAATCATGTTCGTTTCATTCAGTCTTAATGAACTCTGGACTTTGCATGTTAAATAGCTAAATGTATATAAAATAGCTGGTTAACTGAATGGTAGTACCTGCTGTGGACGCGCTGCAGGGTTCTGCACGGACCTCCCATAGAGAGAGAATAAACACTCCCAAAACGTCTCTCTCAGAAAAGCATCTGAAAAGTCCTGCTCAGGTTTATACAGGAAAGATCTCTGAGCAAATGCTCCATGTTAGCCTAGTTCAGCTTCGTCTTCATCCATAATCTCGACAAACAATACGCTCTTTTCCTCTAGCTATATGCCTGGGATCTTAAACCAACCAACCTCGTGACGTCACCAGTGCTGCACGGGCAACATGGCGGCGCCCTAGCTCAAACATAACAAACATAAATATATTATAATTTAGTGTGTAAACATTTTATATAAAAAAATCCCCCCCAAATAAATTCCATTATATTTAATACCTTAGAAAACTTGTACAAACTGAAATGTTTCATGTCCCCTTTAAAATCAGTGACTCAGCACATTAAAATATTCACAATAAAAAAAGTAAAAAGAGATAAATAAAATGTTTTAAGTTAATTACACCACTAATATACATATCATTTCATTTTCATTGTCAATTTACCTCTGATTCTTTTATTTCCATTTAAATACTCATTATTGACAAAAAGCCGTAAGAAGAAGAAAAAATGGAGATTAATTGTGATTAATCACATCTTTTAATTGATTGACACCACTTCAAGAAGTATGAAAAAAAAGAAGCTGCAGAGGAAAGCGGTTCAGGAAGATTGACAAAAGAAAGGAGTCATTAAACGGAGGTGAGGGAGGGAGGAGAGCGAGAGAACAGAGAAAAGCAAAGAAATGAGATTGGACTGAATCCCCTTTTTATAAGAGCAGTCTCGCAGCTCAGCGGTGGTCCGTGAGGCAGACAGGGATATTAAAAAGTTGAGACATTTCGCCGTCCAGCTGACGTGTTAATCCGTTTGGAGCTGCTGCGCCGGGTCCGGGGCTCGCGGCCGCGGACGGGTCAGCACACACGGGCCCGTCTCACATGTGACGTCTGGAGCACAAAGAAACACAATCAGACCAGACTGAACATCAGAAATCCACAATGCTTTTATTTCATTTCCAGGTTACTGTCTTTTGCTCATCTTCATGGGCCAATACCACGAGAGAAGATATAATGATAAATATTTAATTTTACAAGGAGAAATCCGTACACTGGTAAGATTACTATCAGCATGACAGTAAAAGGTAGAGGTGGGGCAAATTATCAATATCGTGATATACTGTATTATTTTCATTTGTGATACATTATCGATATGTGGCATCAAATATGGATATTTTTATTGAAATATAAGTGCTCTAAACTCCCTAAGACTCACCCCTGCCCAATTTGACTTACTAAAGTTACTGCTTCATTACTCCACATGGTGGCGCTCTAATCAAGTGAATAGGCTAAACCTGCGGTGAAGAATGTTGGTTGTTAAATTCTGTGAAAACTGACACCAATAAATCCATAATTCCTGGAATTTAATTATTTAGGATTATTTATCCTCAACACTATAGCAAAAACTGGTGCAGAATTATATTTATTAAATCATATTTTGAGGACCAGGAACACGCAAAGGTCTTTTTAGCTGTGGGTGCTGATATTTAGTTGCAGTAAATACATGACATACACAGTATATTGCTGAATTAAATGTCTTTTCTTTAATAAATTATTATTTAAAGGCAAAACATGTTCTAACATGTTAGAATTTGACAAGAAATGACAATATACACAACGTATTCTTAAATACATGTCACTTAAAGTAACTTAAAAATCTGTATTTTTTTTATTTATTGTGTTCCAAAACTCAAACGCTCTGATTAAATGTTACATATTTCATATATCACCAATTCTGAAGCCCTTTCTAGATCACAATGATAAAATACAAGTTCTAAATGTACTGTTTTCTGTGACTTGTGTTACAGTGCAAATTAAAACTATTAGCAAAAAATATTAGCAGAAGTCTTACGACCATGTTAAAAATGCAAATTTTCTGCTCCATTAATTTAATGGTTTAGTTATTATTTACCCTTTGAACTCTAGGCTGTTTTGGTGTGTTTTTTCTTCGTTTTTGTCAGTTCCTCTTTCAGGTCTTATAACACAGTAATTATATCAGACAGACACATGCACTGATCTCTTTTACTCCAGAAGACATACAGCTGCTCAAAAATATAATCATTTAAAATGTAAAAGGAAGCAGAAGTGTTATATTTTTCTGGAACTGGGCACTTTGTGGTCAAAATTTTACCAAGCGCTTGTTTTTTGTTTGTTTGTTTTTTACTTATTTTTGAATGTATAGACTTCAAATATATTCACACCTAAGATATCTTTTCAAAAATGGTTAGTTTAGAGTGTGTATAAGTTAAAAGCATAAGATTATTAATGATAGTTCATTAAATGGCTTATTACTTTGATAAAATACATGGAGAGAGAGCATCAGGTGGATTTATTTTTCTTGATAATCACACCTCTAGGATACATGTAGATTATTAAAAACCTGACACTCAGAGCAGCCTATGCCTTTCAGTATTTTAATCAGGACACACAAAAAATCTATAAATAAAAATGTAAACTTTTTAGTCTAAATAAATAAAAATGTTTAGTGCAAAATAACTACTTAGTAAAAATGTGCAAGTAAAATAAAAACTATATAAAGTAGTGCGCACAACATACCTAGCTTTAGTTTGAGTAAAGCAGGTAGTTTCACACTTTTTCTGTGGACACTTTTGAGTCTTTATTTACTGATATTATTTGATTTGAAACATCATATAAATATGTTTGAAGCACTAAAGGTAAGTAATATTGGTTGGGGAAGGAGATCTCACTTTTTTAGGTGTTTTTCTCAATGGGTTTCTTGTAGATTTAGCTTTACCGCACTGGGATGTGATCGCTATTTTTAGAAAGATAGTAAGTAAGTAAGCTCTGCCCTTTCTAACAATATATGTATTATGTTTATGTGTGAAGTGATTCCTGACTAATTAAGCTGAGAACACAAGGTGCGATTTTGGACGGAAAAAACGCCCTAAGTGACATGTCTTGGCCCTGTCTCGTGTCTTTGTGTGCATTCCCCACGTGACCTGTGCTCCCCTGTGTCTTCCGTCTCAGTACTTTTCCACCTGTGTCTCATTTGTAGCTCCGCCCCTTCCCCAGGTGTTTCCAATTCTAGTGTGTTTGTGTTGCTATAAATAGCCCTGGTCTACCACTTTGTCTCTGTCGGTCTTTGCACCTTCCCCTGTTGTTTTGTCTCTCCGTGTTCTTCCGTGTTCCATAGCCCTAGTCTTTGCCCGTGTTTACCTCAGTTTATCTCTTGTATATGTTTTCTAGTTTCTTGTTTATTCCCTCGTTTCCCAGTCCTCTGCTTAGTGTTTTGTTTTCAGTAAGTTCCTTGTAGATACCCCTGCTTAGTGTTTATTTTTCTAGTTTATTTCCATTGTATATATTCCCTGTTTATTTATTGTCTTTTTCTCTAGTTGGTTTAGTTTATGTTCTTTAGTTTCTCTTGTTTGTTTTGGTTTTTTGGTTATATGTTTATCTATTTTTCGCTATTCAGTTTATTCCCCAGTTCCTTGTATATATCCCCCTGTTTTATGTTTACGTGTTTATTTGTTGCCTGTCTCTTTGTTTATCTTTGTTATTTATTTATTAAATTATTCGTTTCACCCTTACCTGCACCTGTGTCCGCCTCCTCGTCTCCCTGCCTGGGTCAATTCGTGACAGAAAGACCGACCGTAACATGGACACAGCAGGTTCTGCCTGGACTGGCACCAGAATGGCGATTCGCCGTACTCCAGGCGGGATCCCGGCACAGGAAACCTCGAGGCCTCATGGACGCCGCAGGCCTCGGGGTAGGCGCTCTAAGGGGTCCCGCCAGCCGGAAGAAGACCCCTTTTCCGGGGAGGATTTTCTTGGGGGGGCGCTAAGGGTTGGTGCGGTTAGCCTCGGTGCCTCCGTGTACCCGAGGCTAAAGGAGCGGGACCCGTGGGACTTTCTCGGGTGCGCTCCCAGCAGCTCTGAGGAGGAGGAGGACTTTCTCCCTACACCAGCTCGTCTGCCGCTGCCTCCAGGGGCTGTTCTGCCTCCAGCACACATGTGTCCACCCTGGTTCCTGGAGGAAGCGGCATCCACCCCGGGGAGAACTAAAGCAGCACCGGTTCTCCAGACGCCGACTCCCGTCCGTCCGCCTCCCAAGGCGCGCTCCGTCCCGGCGCCTCCAAAGCTAGCTCCTCCGGCGGCCAAGACTCTGTCCTCACTGGCGCTTCCAGAGCTAGCTTCTCCAGTGGCTAAGGCGCTAGCATCCCCGGCGCCTCTCAAGCTAGCGTCTTCAGCGGCTAAGCCACGCTCCGTGACTTCTGTGACGGCTGTGAAACCGCGCCCCGAGATCCCCGCGGTAGCAGCCGAACCTCGCCCCGTGTTCCTCGCGGTAGCTGCCGAACCGTGCCCCGTGATTTCCGCGGTAGCAGCCGAGCCGCGCTACAGGACCTCCGACCCAGCGAGCCAGCCGCGAGCAGAGACTTTCCCCGCGCTTGACTCAGCCGGAGAGAGTACTAATCCAGTCCGGGATTTTGTGGCAACCGCACTCTCAAGCCCCACAGCTGCAGCGCCAGCACCTCAGGCTGAGGAGCTGGCTTTCATGGCGGCTGCAGAGCTGGATTCCGCCGCTGCGATCCAGCCGCTCTCTGGGACTATCTCCGCGGCAACCCAGCCGTGCTCCGGGACTATTTTAGAAACTTTTCCCGCGCCGGTCTCTACCGGCGGCCCCGCGCTGCTTGCAATGGACTTTACCGGCGAGGCTACAAATCCAGTCCGGGTTTTTGTTTCACCCGCGGCTTCAGGCCTCACAGCAGCAGCGCTGGATCTCCACACGCCCAGCTCCGAAATTCTCTCGGCGGCCACGCCCATCTCCGAGGTGTCTTCGGCTGCTGAGCCACGCCCCCGGACTCCTGCCGTGTCTGCAGAAGCTGCGCCAGCCTCCGTCTCTGCAGAAGCTGCTCCAGCCTCAGTCTCTGCTCCAGTCTCCGTGTCTGCTGAAGCTGCTGAAGCCTCCGTGTCTGCAGAAGCTGCTCCAGCCTCCGTCTCTGCAGAAGCTGCTCCAGCCTCAGTCTCTGCTCCAGTCTCCGTGTCTGCTGAAGCTGCTGAAGCCTCCGTGTCTGCAGAAGCTGCTCCAGCCTCCGTCTCTGCTGAAGCTGTTGAAGCCTCCAAGTCTGCTCCAGCTGTTCAAGCCTTCAAGTCTGCTCCAGCTGTTCAAGCCTTCAAGTCTGCTCCAGCTGTTCAAGCCTTCAAGTCTGCTCCAGCTGTTCAAGCCTTCAAGTCTGCTCCAGCTGTTCAAGCCTTCAAGTCTGCTCCAGCTGTTCCAGTCTCAGTGTCTGCTCCAGCAGTTCCAGTCTCAGTGTCTGCTCCAGCTGCCCAAGTCTCCGTGCCAGAGCCAGCTGCCCAAGTCTCCGTGCCAGAGCCAGCTGCCCAAGTCTCCGTGCCAGAGCCAGCTGCCCAAGTCTCCGTGCCAGAGCCAGCTGCCCTAGTCTCCGTGCCAGAGCCAGCTGCCCAAGTCTCCGTGCCAGAGCCAGCTGCCCAAGTCTCCGTGCCAGCACCAGCTCCCGCTGCCAGAGTCGCCGCGCCGCCAGCACCAGCTCCCGCTGCCAGAGTCGCCGCGCCGCCAGCACCAGCTCCCGCTGCCAGAGTCACCGCGCCGCCAGCACCAGCTCCCGCTGACAGAGTCGCCGCGCCGCCAGCACCAGCTCCCGCTGCCAGAGTCGCCGCGCCGCCAGCACCAGCTCCCGCTGCCAGAGTCACTACCCCACCGGTTCCTGCTCCCAGAACTTTGTTTGGCCCCAGGTCCCACGTACCCAGGCAGGCACCGAGGTCCCCTGACTTTCATTCCAGTTATGTGCCCAGGCTATCCCCTCAGACTTTTGCCAGTCCTGGGCACCCACCCATGTTTTTGGTCCCTGTGTCTCTCCCTGTCTTGGTCCCCGTGTCTGTGTTTGTTCCTGTTCCTGTCCCTGGTCGTTTCTCCGTTCCTGTCCCAGTCACCGTGTTTGTTTCTGTCCCTGTTAATGTCTTCGTCCCTGTTCCCATGTCTAGTCCTGTCCAGTCTCCGTCTCCTGTCCAGTCTCCGTCTCCTGTCCAGTCTCACGTCCAGTCTCCGTCTCCTGTCCAGTCTCACGTCCAGTCTCCGTCTCCTGTCCAGTCTCACGTCCAGTCTCCCGTTCTGTCTCCGTTCCCCGTCCAGTCTCCCGTTCTGTCTCCGTTCCCCGTCCAGTCTCCCGTTCTGTCTCCGTTCCCCGTCCTGTCTCCATCCCCTCTCCAGTTCCCCGTTCAGTCTCCTAGCCCTGTCCGGTCTCTCGTCCAGTCTCTGTCCTCTGTCCAGTCTCTCGTCCAGTCTCTGTCCTCTGTCCTGTCTCCGTTTCAGTCCCCGGTCTCGACTCCTGTTTTCCCTGGCCTCTCCCTGCCGCCAGCCCCCGGGGTTCGTTTTTCCGCGCCTCGGGAGCTGCGCGTTTAGGGGGAGGCTTCTGTCATGTCTTGGCCCTGTCTCGTGTCTTTGTGTGCATTCCCCACGTGACCTGTGCTCCCCTGTGTCTTTTATTATTCGTCTAATTATTCGTTTCACCCTTACCTGCACCTGTGTCCGCCTCCTCGTCTCCCTGCCTGGGTCAATTCGTGACACTAAGGGTTGTAAGGGTTAATAAATATTCAGATGTTAAATGCTAACTTGATAGATATTTAAATATGCACCATTGTGCATACACTAGCAATATTGTTACATTGTTTATTGTAGAAAGTTTTTCACAGTTGAGGGATATTTAGCTCGGACTGTTGATAGTAACAGCAGTGGTGTTTTTTACACCTCATGTTAATAGCAGTATTTGTGTTGAGTTTTGGCTCCTGTAAACAGCTCCACAGGAGCTCATTAGCACATCTCTGTGCATCAGCTGGAGAGAACATCACTGACATTCATACCTCTCCGTATGAACACACTCTCTGTGGGTGGGGATGATGGGCAGCCCATAATAGTTTGAATTGTGCTTGAGCATCACATAAGAGACACTCCCCAGTGTGTGATGAGATCTGTGTGTGAATGTTAACTAGGCTGGTATGAAGTGTCCACTAGCCTGTATTACACTCGTCTCTCTCTCTCTTTTAGTAGCTGTGCTTTACATCCGTTCAGCTCTATGAACTATAAACGCAGTGTCTGTAAACGGTCAGCAGGCCACAGCAGTTTAACCTTCGCCATAAATAACGTACCTGCCCGAGGAACGACCTCTCGCACTGTCCAGCCCACGATCCGCTGACCAATGCCCGATCTGCAGAGCGGAGAGCGAGGCGTGTGTGTGAGCTGTGGAATTAGATGGGCTGAGGGGAGACGGTGGATATTAGCTACCTTTGGCACTCATAAAGACAAATGGCTCTATTGATTCCTTGGGGAAAAATCCGCTCATCCATAAAGAGACGGCGCGGGTAAATGGCAGCGGGATCGGGCCTTTCATTCGAGAGGCAATCTCAGCCGTGCGAAGCGCTTCACGTCACAAATCCCCGCTGTAATTGCACCGGTGTGACACCATCAAATTTTCTCCCAGGCGATATCACACTGATTCAGACATCTCCTACCTGAAAACTGTTTGAAGCCTTCACACGACGCATAATTAAGTCGCGCTGCCTCCTTTCACTTTAAATATAAACAGGTTAAAGACTGCCAGCAGCTGTAAGTTACTCACACCTCAGGACTACATGACAGGCATATATCCTGGCATATATATATCAATTCATAACCGGCTGTCTGTGTTTCTGTGCGCATGCATGTGTTAGTGTAATTTCACTGCGGTTTGCCATTAAGCTCAAAATTAACACCTCACATACACAATTACCGTATTTTTCACACTATAATGCACACCAGATTATAAGGCACACTATCAATAAACGTCTATTTTCTGGTCTGTTTTCATACATAATGCGCAATGGATTATAAGACGCATTATGTCTCACTTTTCTTATTTATCTTCTTTTAAATATATTGTTTTGATCATGTTTGAATCATGTTTTATTCATGCTTTATTCTAATTATTTTTTTATTTACACTTTATTCTTATTTTATTTCCATTTTTATTGATATACTCTTACATGTTTTTTTATCTTTGTATATTCTAACTTGTAAAGCACTTTGAATGACCGCTGTGTATAAAAGGTGCTATATATATATATATATATATATATATATATATATATATATATATACAGTTGTGGTCAAAAGTTTACATACACTTGTAAAAAAACATAATGTTATGGCTGTCTTGAGTTTTCAATAAGTTCTACAACTCTTATTTTTCTGTGATAGAGTGATCGGAACACATACATGTTTGTCACAAAAAACAGTCATAAAATTTGGTTCTTTCATAAATTTATTATGGGTCTGCTGAAAATGTCACCAAATCTGCTGGGTCAAAAATATACATACAGCAACAAAATTTGTCAATTTTGGTGATGTAGCGAGTTGTGTCAATCAAATTAGCTTCATGTCATGGCCTCTTCACTTCTTGTAAGTGATTCTGATTGACTACAGCTGTTGACTTCTCATGAGCCCATTTAAATAGGGCTCATTTGACCCAGTGATTAGACTCAGCTACAAAAGCTACAATGGGAAAGTCAAAGGAACTCAGTGTGGATCTGAAAAAGCGAATTATTGACTTGAACAAGTCAGGGAAGTCACTTGGAGCCATTTCAAAGCAGCTACAGGTCCCAAGAGCAACTGTGCAGACAATTATACGCAAGTATAAAGTGCATGGAACAGTTGTGTCACTGCCACGATCAGGAAGAAAACGCAAGCTATCACATGCTGCCGAGAGGAGATTGGTCAGGATGGTCAAGAGTCAACCAAGAATCACCAAGAAGCAGGTCTGCAAGGATTTGGAAGCTGATGGAACACAGGTGTCAGTCTCCACAGTCAAGCGTGTTTTACATCGCCATGGACTGAGAGGCTGCCGTGCAAGAAAGAAGCCCTTGCTCCAGAAAAGGCACCTTAAGACTCGGCTGAAGTTTGCTGCTGATCACATGGACAAAGATAAAACCTTCTGGAGGAAAGTTCTCTGGTCAGACGAAACAAAAATTGAGCTGTTTGGCCACAACACCCAGCAATATGTTTGGAGGAGAAAAGGTGAGGCCTTTAATCCCAGGAACACCATGCCTACTGTCAAGCATGGTGGTGGTAGTATTATGCTCTGGGGATGTTTTGCTGCCAGTGGAACTGGTTCTTTGCAGAAAGTAAATGGGATAATGAAGAAGGAGGATTACCTCCAAATTCTGCAGGAAAACTTAAAACCATCAGCCCGAAGGTTGGGTCTTGGGCGCAGTTGGGTGTTCCAACAAGACAATGACCCAAAACACACATCAAAAGTGGTAAAGGAATGGCTAAACCAGGCTAGAATTAAGGTTTTAGAATGGTCTTCCCAAAGTCCTGACTTAAACCCCATTGAGAACATGTGGACAGTGCTAAAGAAACGGGTTCATGCAAGAAAACCATCACATTTAGCTGAACTGCACCAATTCTGTCAAGAAGAGTGGTCAAACATTCGACCTGAAGCTTGCCAGGAGCTTGTGGATGGCTACCAAAAGCGCCTAGTTGCCGTGAAAATGGCCAAGGGACATGTAACCAAATACTAATGTTGCTGTATGTATATTTTTGACCCAGCAGATTTGGTGACATTTTCAGCAGACCCATAATAAATTTATGAAAGAACCAAATTTTATGACTGTTTTTTGTGACAAACATGTATGTGTTCCGATCACTCCATCACAGAAAAATAAGAGTTGTAGAACTTATTGAAAACTCAAGACAGCCATAACATTATGTTTTTTTACAAGTGTATGTAAACTTTT
The DNA here is from genome assembly GCF_023375975.1 of Astyanax mexicanus. NCBI lineage: Eukaryota > Metazoa > Chordata > Actinopteri > Characiformes > Acestrorhamphidae > Astyanax > Astyanax mexicanus. Next base: position 15,691,744 of record NC_064419.1, read on the forward strand.
GACCACAACTGTATATATATATATATATATAAACTTGCTTTACTTTTGACTTATACGTTTGTGCTCATCAGTGGAGGTCTGGTGACGAGCAAAACAAAATTGCAGCATCTGGATAACTACCTTTGTGTATAATTTTGTATAATTTTTCCATAAATAACTTGTGTACTTTCAAAGTTCTCAGTGCCTCATTTTTAACCAGTCTCTGATTTCTTGTTAATGGTGTAAAAAATAGCGATTTCTTTGCTTGGGCAATGCTATGCTCCTATCTCTATCATTGTAAGCCTGTTATGAGCATTGGTTAAAAGCACTGTATTTCAGAATGCTGGGAGAGAACAGAGGTGGGCTATTTGACAAAGGTTTGTACCGTTATCATGTTTCACTACAGTGCAAGTCCATTTCACACATCACACTTCCTTTATGTTTAGTCTGTTGCCATTGAAAATTGAAGAATTGACAAGACAATTTATTGTTTGGCTTAAAATCTAAAGCACAGCCGATATGCTCAGAGGATTGCTGGTTCAAATTCCAGGTCTTGCTGCTTGCCCATCAGCAGCCGAAGTCTGAGAGAGCGAAACTGGCAATGCTTTATCTGAGTGGGTCCAGTAGATTGTGTTGTTTTCCCACATCACCATCATACATCACAGGATCTGCTGCTTCCTCAGGGCTGGCTACCCAGTGATGCTACATCACTACTGAGCAGTTTAAAAAGAGGCGGGGTCTGTGTTGGGGACAGTACTAGTGATAGGGGTAGTCCTCGTGAGTTGGTTGGGTAATTGCTTTCCAATTGGGGAGAAATAGGGGATACAATTTGAAATAAACTATAAAAAATATATATAAAAAGTGTGTGCATTGTGTGTGTTGACACTGCTGATTATTTTATTGTCTAATGTATGTTTATTAGTGCATTAGTACACAGCCAAAAGCTAGTCAAAGGTTTAGAGTCAGGCAATATTCATTAAAACCTTTTGCAGTTTCAATGATGATTGGGTTCCACTTTAAAATAAGACTACTTTTATAAAGGGTATATAAATGATTAATTACAATTAGTTTATTAATGGTTACTAATTAGGTTGTAAATGCCTTAAAATCATTATATCAGTTATAAAACATATGTAGAAAGGGCAACAATGGCCTGTTGTTTGTCAAATAGTGAACCCACAGCCCTCTATATTGTTGCCCTTTCTATGTATCTGTTATAACTGATTATTAATGATTTTTAAGGCATTTACAACCTAATTAGTAACCATTAATAAACTAGTTGTAAACCATTTATATACCCTTTATAGGGGTAGTCTTATTTTAAAGTGGTACCGATGATTGAAACTGCAATCAAGAGTTTGTAAATACTGGCAACAGGATTGTGTCACAGCTTAGCCCATGTCTGCCTTGTGTTTCTCCCTCATTTGGTCTCTTGTGCTCCTGCCCCTCTGTTTACCTGTCATGTGTTTCCCAGCCATGTGCTTCTGTTGTGTTTTGGTCCTGTCTCCGCCCTAGCCCCACCCTGTCATCAGTGATTTGTAACCCCGCCCCCTCTTGATTGATCCTCAGGTGTTTCCAGTTTCCTGTTCCCTCCATGTGTATATAAGCCCCTTTGTTTCAAGCCTTCTTTGTCTAGTCTTTTGTTGGTTTGTTTGCTGTCCGTGTTCAGGTTTGTTTCATGCTGTTTCTTAGATTCCTGTTTTCAAGTTTAGTGTTTTGTAGTTTTGTATTCAGTGTAACTTTGGTTTATTTTGTTTGTTTGTTAATTTGTTTTAGTTTTTATTAATTTAATAAAATTAATTATATTCTGCACTTACGTCCATCCCCTCACTTCTGTAACATAAGACTAGACCCAAAAATATGGACGTAGCAGAATATCTTCCCAGAGGTGGGCAGGGTTTGGGGGAGGAGTACTGGACCTTCGAAAGACTGCTTGAACTGGATGAATACCTGTTCCAGGCTTCCCAAGTGCGTGGTCCATCCTCCCCAGCTCCAGCAGCACCCGCCGCCTCTGCTTCAGCGCTGCCCGCGGCACCCGCCGCGCCTGCCCAAGCTGCGCCTGCCCAAGCTGCACCCGCCGCGCCTGCCCAAGCTGCACCCGCCGCGCCTGCCCAAGCTGCACCCGCCGCGCCTGCCCAAGCTGCACCCGCCGCGCCTGCCCAAGCAGCTCCCGCTGCTACAGCTTCAGCTCCAGCTCCAGCACCAGCAGCTCCCGCTGCTACAGCCTCAGCTCCAGCACCAGCAGCTCCCGCTGCTACAGCCTCAGCTCCAGCTCCAGCACCAGCAGCTCCCGCTGCTACAGCCTCCGCTCCAGCTCCAGCACCAGCAGCTCCCGCTGCTACAGCCTCCGCTCCAGCTCCAGCACCAGCAGCTCCCGCTGCTACAGCCTCCGCTCCAGCTCCAGCACCAGCAGCTCCCGCTGCTACAGCCTCCGCTCCAGCTCCAGCACCAGCAGCTCCCGCTGCTACAGCCTCCGCTCCAGCACCAGCAGCTCCCGCTGCTACAGCCTCAGCTCCAGCACCAGCAGCTCCCGCTGCTACAGCCTCCGCTCCAGCTCCAGCACCAGCAGCTCCCACTGCTACAGCCTCAGCTCCAGCTACAGCACCAGCAACTCCCGCTGCTACAGCCTCCGCTCCAGCACCAGCAGCTCCCGCTGCTACAGCCTCAGCTCCAGCACCAGCAGCTCCCGCTGCTACAGCCTCCGCTCCAGCACCAGCAGCTCCCGCTGCTACAGCCTCCGCTCCAGCTCCAGCACCAGCAGCTCCCACTGCTACAGCCTCAGCTCCAGCACCAGCAACTCCCGCTGCTACAGCCTCCGCTCCTGCTCCTGTGTCTGCAGTGCCTGCCACCCACGTGGTACCCACTGCTTCAGCTCCAGTGCCAGCGGTGCCCGCCGCTCCTGTTTCTGCAGTGCCTGCCACCCACGTGGTACCCACTGCCTCTGACCCTGTGCCAGCGGTGCCCGCCGCTCCTGCTCCTGTTTCTGCAGTGCCTGCCACCCACGTGGTACCCACTGCTTCAGCTCCAGTGCCAGCGGTGCCCGCCGCTCCTGCTCCTGTGACTGCAGTGACTGCCACCCATGTGGTACCCACTGCCTCTGACCCTGTGCCCGCGGCTCCGGCCGCCTCTGACCCTGTGCCCGCGGCTCCGGCCGCCTCTGACCCTGTGCCCACGGCTCCGGCCGCCTCTGACCCTGTGCCCGCGGCTCCGGCCGCCCCTGTGCCTGCTCCCAGAACTAAGCACACCCCCAGGTCGTGTGCTTCCAGACCTGCTCCAAGATCTCCTGCTTCAACCCCTCGAACTCTGCCCAGGCTGGTTCCGCAGACTTTGAACTTCACCAGTCCTGGGCTCCAGTCTATGTGTGTGTTTGTACCCATGTCTCTCCCTGTCCTGGTCCCCGTGTCTGTGTTTGTTCCCGTTCCTGTCCCCAGTGTTTTTTCTATTCCCGTCCCTATCACCATATTCGTGTCAGTCCCAGTAAGTGTGTTTGTCCCAGTTCCCCTGCCCAGTCTTGTCCAGTCCCAGTTCCCGGCCACTGTCCAGTCTGTGTTTCAACCCCTTGTCCAGTCTCCGTCCCTGTGTAGTGTCCAGCCCTCTGTCCAGTCTACTGTCCACTCCTCTGTCCAGTCTCAGCCCTTTGTCCAGTCTGTGTCCCCTGTCCAGTCTATGTTTCAACCCCCTGTCCAGTCCCTGTCTAGTGTCCACTCCTCTGTCCAGTCTCAGCCCTTTGTCCAGTCCATGTCCCCTGTCCAGTCTCAGCCCCCTGTCCAGTCTTTTGCCCAGTCCATGTCCCCTGTCCAGTCTCAGCCCCTGTCCAGTCTTTTGTCCAGTCCTTGTCCCCTGTCCAGTCTCAGCCCCCTGTCCAGTCTTTTGTCCAGTCCTTGTCCCCTGTCCAGTCTCAGCCCCCTGTCCAGTCCTTGTCCCCTCTCCAGTCTTTTGTCCAGTCCTTGTCCCCTGTCCAGTCTCAGCCCCTGTCCAGTCTTTGTTACCATTCATAGTCCAGTCTCCTGTTTTGTCATGAGTTCCTTCGTCCTAGTTCTGTCGTCTTGTTCTCCGTTCCCTCTCTCGGCGCCTCTGGTAGTGGCGCCGTTGAGGGGGAGTTATGTCACAGCTTAGCCCATGTCTGCCTTGTGTTTCTCCCTCATTTGGTCTCTTGTGCTCCTGCCCCTCTGTTTACCTGTCATGTTTCCTAGCCATGTGCTTCTGTTGTGTTTTGGTCCTGTCTCCACCCTAGCCCCACCCTGTCATCAGTGATTTGTAACCCCGTCCCCTCTTGATTGATCCTCAGGTGTTTCCAGTTTCCTGTTCCCTCCATGTGTATATAAGCCCCTTTGTTTCAAGCCTTCTTTGTCTAGTCTTTTGTTTGTTTGTTTGCTGTCTGTGTTCAGGTTTGTTTCATGCTGTTTCTTAGATTCCTGTTTTCAAGTTTAGTGTTTTGTAGTTTTGTATTCAGTGTAACTTTGGTTTATTTTGTTTGTTTGTTAATTTGTTTTAGTTTTTATAAATTTAATAAAATTAATTATATTCTGCACTTACGTCCATCCCCTCACTTCTGTAACAGATTGGTTAAAATCCTTTTTACTTAATGAATTAAATCATCATTTTAAAAACTGATGGCAAGCAAAAATGTCAAAAACAGGGTCAAGCTAAAATTTGAGAATTTTTTAAACAGAGAAACACTGATTTCCAAAAGGCAGAAATGTACATACTAATTTATGTTCTTTTTAAAGAGCTTCTAAACCCTAAACATTTTTCAGTAATGGCTAAAAAGTGTTCCTTAGATGTAATAAAACATACCAGTTTAAAAGCTGCTTAAAAAATTTATAAATATCTTCTAACCTTTAAAAAAACACTTTTATTGTGGTAATTTCTGCCTCTGCAGCGCCCTCTCAGGTTCAACTGTGCTATAGATAGGTGCGGATGATTTCCAATTTGCGGTGTTTCCAGGCACTTTGATACGCAGAAACATCACAATATGCAAATCAGTCAATCAATTCTGCTGGCGTCCAACCATCTCATCTCACTGCTATCAGAAGCACACTGCTGCTGCTGCTGCTACTGCAGCTCAGCCAATCAGCTCTTCCTCCTGCCCTGCCACCTCTAAACCCATACATCACCCAGTGCCCCCTTTTTTAAAATTTGAGCTGAGGGAGGAGTCAGTTAAAACTGTGTTAAAAAAGGGGTTTAGTGCCCCTTTAACATCAGCAATACCACTTATTCATCAACCTATAAAAATGTAGGTGATCACACACATGGGGCATTTAAGGTCACAATCTGAAATTCTAAGGAGTCTTGCGAGGCCGTTGTGGTGCAGAAAAAAAAATCCTGCAACTCTAAAAAGGGTTTGGAGGTTTTATCATTCCATTTGCATAGAGAGTAGCCAGACTCATCTGATGAATTGTTAATGCCACCCCTACCATACACACAGGTTGCATTGTGGGCCTCTTGCTGCAGGGCGTGTCATTCCAGCACACTGCATTTGCTTGACACTCCAATTTCATAGAAAAACCTCCCACTTTTGTCCTGAGGCCGTGAATGACAAAACTGCCCTGTTTTTTCTGTATTTCTGTATGTACTTGTTTATTTGCTACTTTTTGTCCTGAAATAAAACTTAGAAATACCTCACATTGTTTGTCAGTTGCATACACAAGGGGCATACACAGTCAGAATGTAATAAAGTGTATACAAAAGGCAATACAAAAGTTAGAGTTTGTTTTTTGTTTTACTTTCTTTTTAGTCCTTTTTTGTTTTCAGCAATTATTAAATCAAAATTATTTTTCACAACTAAAACACATAGAAACCCCTGAGATGAAGCCGAAGTGACATTGAAAATACTTCTTCAGAGCTGAAGAGAAAAAAACACTGGGAGAAACCAAGACTCATACAGTTGCAAGAAAAAAGTATGTGAACTGTTTTGGATTAATTGGATTCCTGCATAAACTGGTCCTTAAATGTGTTCTGATCTTCATCTAAATCACAACAATAGACAAACACGGTCTGCTTATACTAATACCACACAATAAATATATATGACTGCATGGTTTTATTGAATACAACATGTTAACATTCACAGTGAGGGGGGGGGGGATGTGAACCTTTGGATTTAATAACTGGTTGATCCTCCTTTGGTAGTAATTACATCAACCAAACATTTCCTGTAGATGCAGATCAGACCTGCACAACAGTCAGGAGGAATTTTGAATCATTTCTCTTCACTAAACTGGTTCAGTTCAGCTATAATATTCTTGGGATATCTGGTGTGAATCGCTCTCTTGAGGTCATGATGCCACAGCATCTCAATTGGGTTCAGGAGGTCAGGACTCTCCAGAAGGCTCAGTATTTTCTTCTGTTAGAGTCATTCGGTTGTTGATTTACTTCTATGTTTTGGGTCGTTGTTCTGTTGCATCATCCATCCTCTCTTGAGCTTCAGTTGGCGGACAGATTAAGTTTTCCTTTAAAATGTCTTGGTAAACTTGGGAATGAATTTTTCTGTTTATGATGGCAATCCATCCAGACCCTGAGGCAGCAAAGCAGCCCTAAAACATGATGCCCCCTCCGACATATTTTACAGTTGGGATGAGGTTTTGATGATGGAGTGCTGTGCTTTTTTCTCCACACATAGAGTTGTGTGTTCCTTCCACAGTATATTTAGCCAGTACTGCTGTGGAACATCCAGGTGCTCTTTTGCAAACTTCAAACGTGCAGCAATGTTTTTTTTGGACAGCAGTGGCTTCCTCCGTGGTGTCCTCCCATGAACTCTTCTTATTCTTATTTCATATTTTCCTTATTGTAGATTTGTCAACAAAAATGTTAGCATGTGTCAGCTGACTCTCTAAGATTCTTCCTCACCTTATTGATCATTCCGCGCTGTGCTCTTGCAGTCATCTTTACAGCACGACCATGCCTAGAGAGAATAGCAACAGTGCTGAACTTTCTCCATTTGTAGAGCGTCTGTCTTACCGTGGACACATGAACATCAAGGCTTTTAGAGATACTTTTGTAACCATTTCCAGCTTTTATGTGAGGCATGATTCACATCAAGCAATGCTTCTTAAGAACAGCAAACTCAAAACTGGTGTGTGTTTTTATAGGGCAGGGCAGCTTTAACCAACACATCCAATCTCATCACATCCTGGCTCCAATTAGCTCTTAGAAAAGTCATTAGCCTAGGGGTTCACATACGTTTTCCACCCTCACTGTGAATATTAACTGGTTGTGTTCAATAAAACCATGCAAACATATACTTTTTGTGTGGTATTAGTTTAAGCAGACAGTGTTTGTCTATTGTTGTTACTTAGATGAAGATCAGAACTCATTTAATGACTAATTCATGCAGAAATCCAAGTAATCCCAAAGAGTTCACATACTTTTTCTTGCAACTGTATATAAGTGAGGACCCATCCTCCTGTAAGTCTATAATGTTCAGAACCATATGATCCTAATAGTGGTTGTAAGAAAATGTAACTAACAGCAATAGATAATGTAATAAACAGAAACTATAATAATAACTACTGCTGTCAAGCAATTTAAAAAAATCTAATTATTAAATATGCTCTGTGCTTAATTACTGTAATTTAATGCTGATGTGAGTAAGTTTTGGGATTTAACATTAGTAATCACATCAACTTGTGATTCTTTCGTTTTTATTGATCGACAGCCCAAATTTAATATTTAACACAAAACACAAAACAACCTTCTCCCTTCCCATAATCCTTCCTACAGCCTCCAGCCAAAATCTCACAGTGATGGTAGACTAGTGGGACTGGGACTAAAATACAGGAAAGCACCACATATTAAACATTTAATTCATGTCAATATTTTTAATATTAAATCAAATTAGAGAATGGAGTACTTTATACTACAAAGCTACAATTTTTTAGAATTTAAATGAATTTTAGAACTGAATTATGAATTATGATCCCACCCACCCATCACATGCACTTTTTGTCCCGCTCCCCTCAGGCCAGAGGCTGCGGAGCATCAAGTGCAAAACAACCAGACTGAGAAACAGCTTCATTCCGGAAGCTGTAAGACTCTTAAACTCCACCTAACAACACACTGCACTGACACACAAGGACAAAATACTGTTTACAAACAATGTCACTTTACCCGCACATAGACAGTTTATCTTCTACTGCTTTAATTCCATTATCATGCTGCTATAGCACACTTGCACTCTGGACTTCATGTTGCTGCTACCTGTCTACTCTCTATTTATTTTTATTTTTTTTGAGTATTTATCTTATCTATTTTGTATATTTTATTTTTATTGTATTCTTTTATTTTATCTATATATCTATTTTAATAACAGCTCTTGGGTGTAAACTGGATCGTGAGATCACAATTTGTACCACACGTGATGCGAATGACAATAAAATCTCCTTGAATCCTTGAATTAGGTCTGTTTTACAAAAAAGTTGGGTGAACATTTGTGGTCACATCTACATTGAAATGGAAATCTGTGTCTTGACTCGATTTATTATAACTTAGTTAAATCTGTTTCCATAGACCACTTCTACTCTGTTGACTTTGAACACAGTTTGTTTGCATACTGGGAGTTTCCCCAGTTTTTGACACTCACCATCAGTGGGTAAATATATATATATATATATATATATATATGAGTAAAATAAACATTGTGGTTTTATTCTATGAGCTACAAATATAAATATTGTCATTTAGAGCATTTATTTTCAGAAAATGAGAAATGGTCAAAATAAAGAAAAAGGTACAGTGCTTTCAAACCTTCAAACCTAATGCAAAGAAAACAAGATCATCTTTATACAGACACAACAAGGCTAATGTTTTATTTTAATTAGTTAAAAAATCAATATTTGGTTGAATTACCCTGATTTTTAATTACAATCATGTTTTCATGCATCTTGGCATGCTCTCCACAAGTCTTTCATGCTGCTTTTGGGTGACCTTATTCCATTCTTGGCACAAAAATTCAAGCAGACTTACAAAAAGAGACTTACAAAAAGAATGGCAAATGGCACCTGAGGTGAAGTGCACGGAAAGAACATCTTCTCTGATGAATACAATTTTCAGCTCAACAGCTGACATCCAAATGTTTAGATGGAGACCTGCAGAGGTGTATTACACACACTGTGAAATTTGGTGGAGGATCGGTGATGATCTGGAGATGCTTCAGCAAGGCTGGAACTTAGCAGTTTGGTTCTTTGTGAATGACGTATAAATCAAGCTGCATACAGGGTTTTCCTGGAAGAAAACTTTCTTTCTTTTGCTCTGGCAACGTTCCCCAACTCTGAGGACTGTTTTTTTCCAGCAGGACAATGTGTAAGTCCACACAGCTAGATCAATTAAGATGTGGATGAAGGACCACCAGTCCTTCACTGACAAGTGTCATGTTCAGCTCAATCTCCAGCCCTGAACCCCATTAAAAACCTATGGGATTTAATCAAGAAGAAGATAGATGATCACAAGCCATCAAACCAAGCTGAACTGCTTGAATTTTTGTGCCAGGAGTGGCATACGGTCACCCAAAAGCAGTGTGAAAGACTGATGGAGGAGAACATGCCAAGATGCATGAAAGCTGTATTCTACCAATTATTGATTCTAAAATCTTCCTAAGATAAAACTTTAGTAGTAGTGTTGTTGTTTCTAAATGAATATAAACTTGAATTCTTTGCATTATTTGGGATTTGAAAGGACTGCATCTTTTTTATCTCGTTTTCTGCAAATAATTGCTTTAAATTACAATATTTTTATTTGAAATTTGGAAGAAATGTCGTCAGTATTTCCTAGAATAAAACCACAATGTTCATTGTAATCAAACATATAGTTATGTAAATAGTTTAGTTAGAAACGGATTATTTTGAAGTGGTCTATTAATGTTTCCAGAGCTGCATATAGACACATAGTGAAAGTGCCATCTGAAGAAAATTTGATTTTCTCAGGAGTTGTAAAGATGTTTCTCAGAAGCTGGAGCAGAAGAGAATGGCTTTCTGAAACAGGGATGAAAATATCTTCAGTCCTCCAGTATCGGCAGTAAAATGGGAAAATGCACGGATTTGTGAAGAGAAGCCCCTTGAAGGTCAAAGGCAGAGAAAATCACGACAAAATGGCGGGCGGAGTGTCCAAACTAGATAATTAGAGAGGACGCATTCTAATAACAGACACGCATGATTGGCCGAGGGGGGGCAGCCGGGGCTGGAGTGACACACGGATCCTTAAAGACAAGAAAGGTGACATTGTTCTGCAGAGAGAGAGAGAGAGAGAGAGCGAGAGAATAAAGGTAAGGGAGAAAATGAAGCTGAGAGAGAGGGAGAGAGAGTTAGAGGGAGACAGATAGACAGAGAGAGCATGTGGGAGAGACAAAAGGTGAGAGAGAGAGAGAGTTAGAGGGAGAGACAGAGAGAGGGGGAAAAGAGAGGGATTGAAGGTGAGAGAAAGACAGACAGAGAGAGGTGGGAAGAGAGAGGGAATGAAGGTGAGAGAGAGAGACAGACAGAGGGGGAAGAGAGAGGGTGAGAATGAAGGTGAAAGAGAGTAAGAGGGAAAGACAGGCAGAAGAAAAGAGAGGGAATAAAGGTAAGAGAGAGAGACAGACAGAGAAATATGGGGGAAGAGAGACAGAATGAAGGTGAGAGGGAGGCAGACAGACAGACAGAGAGAGGAGGAAGAGAGGCAGAGAATTAAGGTGTCAGAGGGTTAGAGGGAGAGACAGTCAATGTGAAAGAGAGAGGCAATGAAGGTGAGAGAGAGAGAGAGACAGACAGAGAGAGGGGAAAGGGAGAGGGAATTAAGCTGAAAGAGAGAGATAGACAGACAGAGAGAGGGAATAAAGGTGAGAGAGAGAGAGAGAGAGAGAGAGACAGACAGAGAGAGGGGAAAGGGAGAGGGAATGAAGCTGAAAGAGAGAGATAGACAGACAGAGAGAGGGAATAAAGGTGAGAGAGAGAGAGACAGAGAGAAGGGAAAGGGAGAGGGAATGAGGCTAAAAGAGAAAGAGACAGAGAGAGGGGGAAGGGAGAGGGAATAATGGTAATAGAGAGAGAGAGAATGAAGGTGTCAGAGAGTTAGAGGGAGAGACAGACAGAGAGAAAGGGAGATGTTATAAAATCAGGTGAAAAATGAAAATGCTGTCCATTTTCCAGAGATGCGGTGAATAAGAACTGAAGTAGTCTGATTTTTTATTGCGGAGCTGCAGCTTAATTTTCTCAGGGCCATCTGTTTGGACGTCTTGAGGAAGTAATTGCTTTCCGTCTGCGCATACGGAGACTGATACATCACACGCAATCATGTACAATTAGAAGGCAGGCTGTTCCGGTTCTCAGCGCTGGTTTGAGATGCACAGCGGAGCGAGGGTGAATTCTTTACCTATCCCACATGTTCCCTCACTTCTACCTGCAATTCATTTACCAGCAAATTGTCACAATAATTACATGTTTACCAACACTGTCAGACACACTGCTTCAGTGTTAAAGTGTGGTAAACTGAGGTTATGCAATATGATGAAATATTTCTGTAAGTAAGGTAAATAACACCAGGATCTCAACGCTTAGCTCTGGTTGTTGATGTAGCTCTGGTTGGTAGGTGTGGCTCTGGTTGTTGATGTAGCTCTGGTTGGTAGATGTGGCTCTGGTTGTTGATGTAGCTCTGGTTGGTAGATGTGGCTCTGGTTGTTGATGTAGCTCTGGTTGGTAGGTGTGGCTCTGGTTGTTGGTGTAACTCTGGTTATTTGGTGAAGCTCTTGTTGTGTGTGTAGCTTTGTTTGTTTGATGTAGCCCTGGTTGTTGGTGTAGCTCTGTTTGTTAGATGTAGCTCTGGGGTACGTTTCCCAAAAGCGTAGTTGCTAACTACGTTAGCAACTTACATAGTCTGGACGATGCAGCTGCGACGCAGGTGTTTCCCAAAAGCGTGGTTGGAACTATGGAGGTAACCACGTTAGTAACTTGCATAGTGCGAACCTTAGTTAAGCTACTCAGGTGTTTCCCAGAACCGTGGTTCCAGCGAATGTTCGCAACTACCGTGCTTCAGCTGCGTCGTTCCAACTACAGCTCTAGACCTGTCGTTAAGAGCTTAGTTGCTGGTGATTAGTGCAGACGGTGGACGGTAGGATACAGAAAGCTGATAAATCACATTAATATTGCTGCACGAGGACTTAAGATATCAAGTGTACCTTTTTTTTTAATGTTTGTGTTAATTACATTAATTGAGCCACTTCACTTTTACCCATGTGCGCCCAGGTAAAATAATAAAATTCAGTCCTTTTTTTAATGTATGTCTTTAACATTTAGCTTTATTTGGCAAACATGAATTCAGTGTAGTGAAAAGAGAAGTGCTCTTTAGCTAAAATGTATTGTACAGTCTTGGAAAGATGTATGTGAATTATTCAAGCAGGCATCTCTTGAGTAAAGATAACTTGTGCTGTGAACATTTATGAAATAGTTAAACCCATTGTGCTATATGCACTCTGTGAATAAGATATGCAATAAGCAGGTGTTTTGAATTACCTAATTATCCTCTGCAGGTAACAGGGCCAGACAGAATGTGAATAAAGAAAATTTATTATTTAGCCAATACAACGTGTCTCTAGGCCTATACAAATGTTATCAATTAGTATTTGTTAAATAATATATTACAGGAAATACGTAGAAATATGTAGGCTACATTAATATATATGTAAAAAACAATAACATTAATTGCCATTATGAGAAAAAACATTAAGAGAATAAAACCACGACTGGGATTCGAACTAGGCTTCCATCCGGTGTCTGTCGAGTTTTGCTACCCTGTCAAACCGTATTATCCTAGTGCATATTTAATTTTTAAATATAAAATTGCTAGAAAAAGCCCCATATTTAAACATGCTTTCGGTAGAATATTTGGAAAGCCTGATTCAAAATATCAGGAGACAGTTTAGGGTTATTAGGGTGATTATAAACCTTATTTTTTTTATTATTGCTAACTTATCATTACTTTCATTATCATCAGCTGTCATTTACGCATTTGTAATACTCAGAAATAATGGCAAGGGGTTTCTGGTTGTTTAATGCAACCAAAAAGAACAGAATTACCATAAAAAAATAATAAATAAATAAAAAATGTTTCCACGCATGGGCGCTGGTGTTGAGAAGCACATCTCGATGGGTTGCACAATTCGACAGAACACCGCGCGCTGCACGTTGTAGGCGCTCTGCTGAACCACTGAGTAACACATTTCTCATGTCTCATTTTAATAAGACTTCTTCAGAATGGTGATTATTTTATTAAAAAAAATATTGCAATAGCAAATATGTGTATGTTTTTTTTTTTAAGTAACACTGTCTGTTACAAATGATAATTAATATATAGCAATTATTGTCTACATTTTACTTGCAGTTCATTGTTATTTTATTAATAGTATTGTTGTCCGTTATGTTCTGGTGATAATTACAATATAAATAGCCTAAATGATACATTAGTAACATATTTTTGGCATAATATTTTAAAGATTGTGAGTTTTGCACGTTTTCTGCTGGGAAAGTCTGGCCGAACACATCTGGAAACACCTTAGTTAAGACCACGGTGGTTCAAACCAACATAGTTCAGACTTCTGTGGTACCAACAAAGTACGATGGTTTCGGGAAACGGTCGTACTTCAGATGTTAGTTAGTTTAACGATGCATCGTACCACGTTAGTTCAATGCTAGGCTCCGTCGTTGTACGGGAAACGCACCCCTGGTTGATGGTGTAGCTCTGTTTGTTAGTGTAGCTCTGGTTTTTAGTGTAGCTCTGGTTGTTGGTGTAGCTTTGTTTGTTAATGTAGCTCTGTTTGTTAATGTAGCTCTGGGGTACGTTTCCCAAAAGCGTAGTTGCTAACTACATTAGCAACTTACTTAGTCTGGACGATACAGCTGCGACGCAGGTGTTTCCCAAAAGCGTGGTTGGAACTATGGAGGTAACCACGTTAGTAACTTGCATAGTGCGAACCTTAGTTAAGCTACTCAGGTGTTTCCCAGAACCGTGGTTCCAGCGAATGTTCGCAACTACCGTGGTTCAGCTGCGTCGTTCCAACTACAGCTCTAGACCTGTCGTTAGGAGCTCAGTTCCTGGTGGTTAGTGCAGACGATGGACGGTAGGATTCAGAAAGCTGATAAATCACATTAATATTGCTGCACGAGGATTTAAGATATCAAGTGTACCTATTTTTTTTTTTATGTTTGTGTTAATTACATTAATTGAGCCACTTCATTTTACCAATGTGCGCCCAGGTAAAATAATAAAATTAAGTCCTTTTTTTAATGTATGTCTTTAACATTTAGCTTTATTTGGCAAACATGAATTCAGTGTAGTGAAAAGAGAAGTGCTCTTTAGCTAAAATGTATTTTACAGTCTTGGGAAGATGTATGTCAATTATTCAAGTATTTTGGAAGTCTCAAATCTCTTGAGTAAAGATAACTTGTGCTGTGAACATTTATGAAATAGTTAATAATTATTTTTTTAAACCCACTTAAACCACATAAGCAGGTGTTTTGAATTTTTTGGTGTAGCTCTGTTTGTTCGTGTAGCTCTGTTTGTTCGTGTAGCTCTGTTTGTTAGTATAGCTCTGTTTGTTGGTGTAGCTCTGTTTGTAAGTATAGCTCTGTTTGTTGGTGTAGCTCTGTTTGTTAGTATAGCTCTGTTTGTTCGTGTAGCTCTGTTTGTTTGTGTAGCTCTGTTTGTTAGTATAGCTCTGTTTGTTCGTGTAGCTCTGTTTGTTTGTGTAGCTCTGTTTGTTAGTATAGCTCTGTTTGTTGGTGTAGCTCTGTTTGTTAGTGTAGCTCTGTTTGTTGGTGTAGCTCTGGTTGTTGGTGTAGCTCTGTTTGTTAGTGTAGCTCTGTTTGTTGGTGTAGCTCTGGTTGTTGGTGTAGCTGTTTGTTAGTGTAGCTCTGTTTGTTGGTGTAGCTCTGGTTGTTAGATGCTCTTCTTCTTCTTCCTTTTTCCTCTTATTTTTTTGCCAGATTATTACTGCATAACTCATCAAGCAGATATTATGGAATGGCTACAAGAACGCCACATGAGGCTTGGTGTGAAAAACAAGATAACACTCAGTCACCCTCACTCGAGTAAACTAATTCCATGCCAAGACCTCACCAACAACAAGAAAGGGCTGACCTCTGTGCTTTCCAACAATATACTACGTCTTATTTTTACTATAGAAGTACATATACTGTATAAAATCTCCAGAAGGGTAGATTTTGATGGGGTGCCTTTGTGCATATGTATGTTTTGTGTGGTGCTATTGTACAGGGGTTGGACAATGAAACTGAAACACCTTTCATTTTAGTGTGGGAGGTTTCATGGCTAAATTGGAGCAGCCTGGTGGCCAATCTTCATTAATTGCACATTGCACCAGTAAGAGCAGAGTGTGAAGGTTCAATTAGCAGAGTAAGAGCACAAATTTGCTTAAAATATTGTAATGCACACAACATTATGGGTGACATACCAGAGTTCAAAAGAGAACAAATTGTTGGTGCACGTCTTGCTGGAGCATCTGTGACCAAGACAGCAAGTCTTTGTGATGTATCAAGAGCCACAGAGCAACGGTATCCAGGGTAATGTCAGCATACCACCAAGAAGGACGAACCACATCCAACAGGATTAACTGTAGACGCAAGAGGAAGCTGTCTAAAAGGGATGTTTGGGTGCTAACCCGGATTGTATCCAAAAAACATAAATCCCGGCAGAATTCAATGTGCACCTCAACTCTCCTGTTTCCACCAAAACTGTCCGTCACCACAATAAATTATTGTGGTCTAAAACCAGGTGTTCCAGTTTCATTGTCCAACCTCTATATTTCAGGTTCTTTTTTGTCCATTCAAGCTGGTTTAGTAGCTTCAGAAATCCTAAATATCAGGATACCTTGTGTATTGTTTTTTGTGAAAATGTCCACAAGCACCAGGATGTTCTCCTTTTCTCATTTGTAGCGTTTGGCATTTGGAAGATGCCGTGGCACGAGGGAGCTGGGAAATGGCCTCATAATAGCTAATTCTCCAGGCTGTCTTGGGAGAAATGCTTCATGTTGGTAAATACACAGCAGAGGCATCTTTCTTCACTTGACGAACTCTGCGTTTCTGCGTTTTTGTCTCTTAAAGGCACCTCGGGTCTCCAGAGAGTCCATTGTAGCAGACAACAGCTGTGTCTCCCTGATTCTTAATTTAGTTCACTTAGGCTCCGCCTGCATTCATCTGCGACGGACCAACAAGGTTACCTCACCGCGCATCTTCATTTACAATTCCATAAAGCACTTCAACTCTTCTAATTAAGCAGTTAATATTGAATAGAGCAGGAATTAAAGCAGGGTCCACAAGAAACTGTTAGTTTTGATGTGGAGTTCCCTGGTGAGATTAGGGTGAATTATAATGAGGTGAGAAGCAATTATTTCGGTGCATTTCTTATAAGAGATTCATATCTGTCAAGCTCATTATTGAGTTTAAGTCTCTTTGATTGTTGTTGTTATTGCGTCCGTCATCTCTGTAATGACATTAAATGCATAACCAGTTTACCCGACATCGAGATGGTTTCCTTTCATTTTGTAATCTAACTTGCTTTTTCATCTCATTCATTTTAATTATGAAAGCGAGAGGGCTTAATTGTGTTTTTTGAAAGTGAGTTATCAGATATGCATCATTAGATGATATAGCAAAACTTACAGACTACTGATGAGATTTAACATTCAGGAGATTAATGGTTTAGGCCACAAAAATGATATATAGTACCAATCAAAAGTTTGCACTCACCTGTTCTCTCAGGTTTTCTTTATTTGTATTATTTTTTTACATTGTAAATTGAATATTGAAGACTATATTAAAGTTGTGAGTGGTATTAGTGAATATAGTAACTCTGTATTGTAGAGCTTGTTGGTGATAAAGGACATTGTACTGAATTATAATACAGATATAGATGTATACAGTTGTATGAAAAAGTTTAGACACCCCTAATAATTTTTATGATTTTTCTTTATAAAATCATTAGTTGTTCAGATCAGCAATTTCAGTTAAATATATCATATTTCAGATGAACACAGTGATATTTGAGAAGTTAAATGAAGTTTATAGGATTTACAGAAAGTGTGCAATAATTCCTTAAACAAAATTAGGCACGTGCATAAATTTGGGCACCTTAACAGAAAAATGACATCAATATTTAGTAGATTCTCCTTTTGCAGAAATAACAGCCTATAAACTCTTCCTATAGCTTCCAATGAGAGTCTGGCTTCTGGCTAAAAGTATTTTGGATCATTTTTCTTTACAAATCATCTCCAGTTCAGTCAGGTTTGATCATGAACAGCTGCTTTAAATCACACCATGGATTTTCAGTTATATTCAGGTCTGGGGACTGAGATGATCATTCCAGAACGTTGTACTTGTTCCTCTGTATGAATGCTTTAGTAGATGTTGAGCAGTGTTTAGTGTTTAGGGTCGTTGTCTTGTTGAAGTATCCAGCCCTGGAGCAACTTCAACTTTCTCACTTATTCTTGAACATTGTTCTCAAGAATCTGCTGATATTTACTGGAATCCATGAGACCCTCAACTTTAACAAGATCCCCAGTACCTTCACTGAACACACAGCCCCACAGCATGATGAACCACCACCAGATTTTACTGTTGGGAGCAGTAAAGTGTTTGTCTTGGAATGCTGTGTTCTTTTTCCTCCATGCATAAATAACCACCCTCCAAATAACTCTAAATTATAGTTTCATCAGTCCACAGGACCTTATTCCAACATGAAGCTGACTTGTTCAAATGTTCTTTAGCATACCTCAAGCTGTTTGTGGCGTGTGCTCAGAGAAGGCTTCATCTGCATTTCTCTCCCATGCAGCCTCTCCTTGTGTAAAGTGCACTGAATGGCTGAACGATGTACAGTGACTCCATCTGCAGCAAGATGATGATGTAGGTCTTTGGATCTGGTCAGTGGGTTGACTATGACTGTTCTCATCATCCTTCTCCTCTGATTATCTGAGATTTTTCTTGGCCTTTACTTCGGGTCTTAACTAGAACTGTTCCTGTGGTCTTCCATGTCCTCACTATGTTCCTCACAGTGAAAACTGACAGCTTTTTATATTCCTCCTCTAAACTATGATGTTAAACAGTCTTTGTTTTCAGGTTATTTGAGAGTTGTGTTTTGAGGCTTCCATGTTGCCACTCTTCAGAGTAGATGCAAAGAGGAGAAAAACTTGGAATTGGCTCCTTAACCCTTTCTCATAATTGGATTCACCTGTGCATGCATAAGGGTCAATAAGCTTACCAAACAAATGTTATGTTCTGATAATTAGTGCTAAAAGTATTCAAATCAAACAACAAGACTGCCCAAATGTATGCACCTGCCTAATTTTGTTTAAAGACTTTCTGTAAATCCTATAAACTTCATTTCACTTCTCAAATCACTGTGTTTATCTGCTATATGATATATTTAACTGAAATTGCTGATCTGAACAACCAATGACTTAAAAAGAAAAATCATGAAAATGATCAAGGGAGCCCAAACTTTTTATACCACTTTATTAACAAGCATACAAAACATATAATATTTAAGGTTCATGCTGTCTGCAATGAAATACATGTAAAAGGAAATGTGAGAAACATTATATTTATTTTTTATCTGTGCTTTTATCTTGTATATACTGCAGACATAATAGACTCAAAAAAACAACTCATGCCTCTTTTTTATCTCTTTTTTTCTTCATTCGTTAAGTTTAGGATGCATTAAAGAGCTTTTTATTACTGGAAATGATGCAGTAGTTAACTTTTATATAAATCAGGAACTTGTTTACAAATGCGGAGCAGGTTAATTAAAAGAAAGTAAATGAATATGCTGAGGAAAGGAGAAATTTTCATTTTACATTATATTACATGCCTCTAATAACTGAGCAAGTTAATCTAAAGTAACACTTAAGCTCAGAGTAACCGGAGAGGTTTTCAGCATGCTTCATTTACACAGGAAATAAGCCGGCCACAGTGGAGGGAGAGTCCTGTTCTGAGTGTGTGCTTTTCAGGATGAGATGCATATTCCCTAACTGTCCTCAGTGCTGTATTTTGACAGCCTGACAATCTCTCATCCTGGAATGTCAAACTCAATTTAGCTGAGGGAATCAGTGCTGATTTTGGGTTTTGGGTGTGATTTTGTTCAGTTACCTTAACTTATGCACTAAAATCATGTGGTCAGAATGTATTAATCCTAACTAAGTTTTTATTTATTAAATACCTTTCCTCGTAATAATCTTCTGATTGTTATTCTATTTGCGTTTTTTAAACACTACTCCACAGCTCCACAGCTTTCAACCAGAAATGCAGGATTTTGCAGGGTTGTAGGAACTATACTGACTACTATACTGCTTTTTGGAGCGAAACGTGATACGGTTTTCGTAAAACAGATCTTGGCTGGATTTTCTCAGTCAGCTTTATGAGGTAAAATCACCTGGAATTCAGGCTTTCAGTTAACAGCTGTGCCTTGTCTTAATGTGTTTGAGAGCATCATTTGTAAAGTTGTGAAGAGATAGAGATAGTATACAGTGAATAGCTTTATTTGAGTAATGTTCTAATCCTTATTATGGCAAGACTCTAAGAAGAGAAATACATGAATTTAGGGAATGAAGGTCAGTCAATCCATACTTTAAAAGTGTCCTCAGGTGCAGACGCAAAGACTATTAAAAACTCTCTTTCATCAGGACCAGCCCAGGAAAGAAAGACCAAGAGTTACCTCTGTTGCACAGAATAAGTTCATCAGAGTTTCCAGCCTCAGAAACTGTAAGTTAACAGCACCCCAGATAAGAGCACCTAAATGTTATACAGAGTATTTAGGTTTGTTTAACATGTTTAAGTTACTACATGTTTTTTTTTATGTGCTCCTTCATAGTCTTGATAACTTCAGTATTCATTTACAATGTAGTAAAAAAAAAAAAAAAAACACTGAATGAGAAGATATGTCCCAT
This sequence comes from Astyanax mexicanus, assembly GCF_023375975.1. Taxonomy (NCBI): domain Eukaryota; kingdom Metazoa; phylum Chordata; class Actinopteri; order Characiformes; family Acestrorhamphidae; genus Astyanax; species Astyanax mexicanus. The sequence continues at coordinate 15,711,641 of NC_064419.1, forward strand.
ATCATTTTATTGTTCTTATTGCAGTACATTAACGCTACTTGACTACATGGCTGAGCTGTTTGGGAAGCTGTTACTTATTTAAAATAGTTTTAAGTGGTTTGCCACACTACTAGAAAAAAGCCACAGTGTTTCCAGGCCTGTTCCTGCACTAATCGTTTGGAGTCACCAGGAGCCAACGGTGTGAAAGTGAAATATGGCTCAGACATTTTCAATTTCCTCTTTATATCGCCCACTGTCTCATCTATCAAATAAAGTCATTTGGTTTGTGGAGTTAACAGCAGCGCTGACTAATCAAATTGGACAATGACATTGCATAATCTCGTAATCTCCCATCACCCCTCCCTAATGTTCCAGGGCAGTTAATGGCTGGTATCAGTCATCTCATTTCCCTCTTTAATGAATGACTGCAACGAGAAGGGAAAGGAGCCAATTGGCTGGCTTGCTGCATGTGCCAGCCAATCAAGGCGAAGCGGAGAAAGACACGCCATGACATCATCTGGTGAAATGAGATTTTTCCATAGCCAGAAGACGGAAATGGATATGTATTCATATAAGCTGGTACGCCATCTGTCTCAACATCAGCTTGCACAACCAAGCAATCCAATAGCCAGCGCTGACCTGCCCAGACCAGCATTGGAGTTGCTGATGGAACTTCCCTGTATTTCAGGCTCCAACATTTCGGTCAGTACACTAATCATTACAGACCGCTCAGATCATTGTAGGCCACACAAATGAAAAGTGAAAAGCAATCAGACTCGAGGAACGAATGAGGCACCAGCGGAAGAAAAGAAAATAAGAACGACGCACGAACATGTCCGCACAGATTGTGATGGATGGCAATTACAATATGCACCCAATGACACTGACTCATCCTTATCTTCTGCTGAGAGCACACTTCAATTATTAGTTACTCTTCTGTAAATGAGACATGTTGTGTTTTCCTGGTTAATATCCTTATGTGTCTATTTATGACAATTCATCAGCATGACGAATGCAAGCAGGACAAATTTGATTTGTAGGTTTCTAGCAATGAATCGTCTACAGACACCATCATAACAAGCATCATGTGTCATGCTGTGCTTCACAAATTGTCACTTACCACTTCTGGAGAGTTTTATTTTTCAGAGTTAAACAGCTGAGAGTTGATTTTTACTCTCAAACTGTGATTTTAAAGAGGACATATTATACCTCTTCAGTTACTACACAAGTTAAAATAGGTCTATGGATTGTACAAAACATGTTCATGAAGATCTTTGCACAAAATCGTTCTCACTTAAAGAGATCTCACCAGCTCTGTTCTTACCAGTTTCAGTCCCTTTCAGAATGAGACATTTAAGGACACTTTTATGCAAATAAGCTGTTGCTGGCCACGCCATGTTTACACTAAGAATTTACCACATTAGTGTTAGCTTGGGCTAAATGGCAAAACACAAGCTGGTTCATGCTAAATTTATTTGAAAGTACTTACGTCTTCCTCATCTGCCGACTCATCTGCCACATACAGTAGGTACAGATCCTTCCCTCAGAAGAAGTCTGCCAGCTAATTCTGCTGTTTACTGTCTGATGTTCTCAGCCAGCAGACTGAAATAGCAGATCATCAATGTAGTTTTCCTTATTGTGAGGTCACAATAAGGGAGCATCCAAACGGCTGAAATGGTGTTCTTTTATTTATAAGCCTCCTCCAGAAATATCGCTGAGCCATAGGCCTAGAGAGTTCCAATTTAGCTGTCTTATCTTTTTTTCTCTTTTCCCCTATGGACTCTATGCATTTTCGAGTTCATGTCCAGACTACGCTAAGTGCATAAGCCACATGGGTGGAGGGCCAGCGCAGCCTATGGTACAAGGTAGCTGCTTAGAAGAGTATTTAATTGCTGATTGTTGAAACAACTGATATGAAAAATCATTTTTCAATTTTTTTTTAACTTTGAGGAAGTCTAATAGCCAATCCTAACATAGCAAACTCTTAAGCTTTTTATATTTATAGAATTTGTATGAATCAATCCGAGAGTTTTAGATTTCTGTTACAGAAATCTACAACCAGGAACATTTTAAAAGTACAGTATTAGTTTACAGAAAGTATTTAAGTATTTGCAGTATTACAGAAATAAAAAAACAACACATATGTACACTAAAATTAATACTCTTGTAACAAAATCAAATAGTCTCAATATGCTCATTAATTTAGCTGTTTTTAACATTATATTTATTGAAATGGGCAGAACCAGGAGTGAAAATAATCTTTAGATAAGCTGTAGGTTGGGATTCTTTTGGTAAATTTCATTTTATGGATAAGGGTGCCTATTAATGTACATATTCATCTGAAGATAGCACCTTCTGTCTGAACCCACACATTTTTCTTGTGAGCAAAAGTATTGAAACAGATACACTTATACAGATACACCAGGTAAATTAAAGAGAATAAGGCTTAATCTTTAGTTGCAAATCCCTTTGCTTGTAGTAACTAAATATATGTAAATATATGTGGCCCACTGACATCACTTAACTCCAGCATTCTTCTTCTGTGATGTTTTTCCAGACTGCAGTGGGTTTTGGCTCATTATCTTGCTGCACGATGATGAATATCTCAATCAGTTTGGTTTTATCTTTCTTTAAATTCACAGACAAATTGTTTTTTTAGACTTCTGAGTTCATAAACATCAATTAAGATTAAGAGAGCTTATACCAGAATAAGCCATGCAAGCTTAAGCCATGACACTACCTTCACTGTGTTTCACAGATGAGCTAGTATGTTTAATCCGTACTTTTCTCCTCACTAACACTTGTTTTAGGGTTTTTCTTTACAGCACTCACAGTGTTTCTGTCATCAGCTGCTGTGGTTTTCCTTGATCTACCTGTTTATCATCTGTTATTTAGTACACCAGATTTACACCTCTCTGGTTTTCATGTTGGTTACTCCTCTCACTATAAAAGCTCAGTCTGCACAGATAAAACCCAAAGCTGAAGACTGTAGACATTCAGCGCCACATATTCTCTGAATAATTAATGTATCAGGACACACCTGGGCAACAAAACACACCTTAGAGTCACATGTTCCAATACTTTTGCTCAAAAGAAAAATGGGTGGGTTCAGACAGAAGGTGCTGAATCTTCTGAACTGTGTATCAAATCTAGACATAAATACCTGGAAATAAAAACTGAAATATGAGACCTTTTGTCTCATTTTCCTTCTTTAAATGTCAAATTCAATTATTTTCAGTCTACAGCAGAAACAAAGGGATTGACCTCACTGTTCCAATACATTTGACGAGCACTGTATATAACCAAATATAAGATGTTTAAAGAACATTTTTATGGGTGTAGATTGCAAGCAAGTAACACTAAGGCTTTTTTAATTCCACTGTAATTCTGCACAGCTTACATCCGAACAGGAGCCTATTGAGTTCTGTACATATAGAAATACGATTAGCAATTTACACACAGAAAATGCAAGCTCAAGCACTCATGGCTACAGGGCTATTGTGTGTGTTGGGCTTCTATTGATTCATTTGTGTAATTGACTATCTGGAGACTCCTCTAACCTGGATTTCCAAACTGTAATCAGTTTGCGAGTAGTAATTACCAACACCTGCCTCTAAGGCCTTCCAGTCCCCCCTGTATATACTTACACAGATGTTGTTTAGGCGTGTTTACTCACACATTAAAATGCTCGTCTTTTGGTGTTAGCATGACCATTACGTACAGCCTCAGTTAGAACTGTGGTTTAAGGTACACAGCAAAAACTGGAAAATTAAAATATAAGAGTGGAGTTTCACTCTCAAAGTGTAATTTAAAGTCATTTACACTCTAAAAAAACAGAGGTACGATATAAGTACTTTTTTTACTTAAAGGTACACTCTTCATAATTGTACCTTCAAAAATATAATATTGGTCTTTACAGGGTCACGTGTCATTCCTAACAGCAATAAGTACAGATTTGTACCATTTAAGCAGCCAAAAGGTACATTCAATATTCTCTATCACTGCACTGAGAAACAATATATATTTTATTTTATTTTTTATATTTTTATTTTTTTTTATTTGAAAACCAGACAATTTTGGATCATCAAGTTATTGACTGTTGATAATGTTTATAATCTTATACTTTCACTGAAAGGTACTATTTTGTACCTTAATATAAGGTAAAACTCCAGCAACAAGCTTTGTACTCTTTTAAGTACAAACCTGTACTTATTTTTCTTAGTGTGTACATTTGTAAATAAAAAATTTGCACTCGCACATATTATCAGAAAATATTATCTAAATTATCTAAACAGCCAAAGCACACTAAAGAAATAAAACAAAGTAATGTCTATCCAACATTTTTCAGTATGTTGCACAAAACTTATTTTTTCCTATTGGCTCCTGGCATCATTTATTTGCATAATGTGCTCGGCCCCTCAAAAGAAACGCACCATCAGTGTGTAGTCCTTCCCACCAATGGTTGTTTACCTGGCCACAGTGTTATAGGCTATACGAGCAAGTTACCAAGTTTCCTGTACTGTAAAGTGTTGCCTATGCAGTTACAGTGTGCTGGAATAAATTCCCATATAATGTGAAAATAGAACCAGCAGAAGGGAAGCATGAAGCAGAACCTTTTCAGTCTGGAGCTAACCTTCCCTAATTGTTAGCTTAATAATTTAGGGAGTTAAGTGAACAGAACTGAATAAAAAAAAACATTATGTTAAATGTTTAACTATTTTGAAAGTATTGATTTAATTCCAAAGAGTGAGGAGCTATATAAACCCTGGTATTTGATAAACTTGACATTTTACAGTGTATAGATTGTTCTAGTTATACTGTTTGTTTCAGACTGCAAAAACTGCATTATACTAGGTTAATGTTTTCAACAATAAAGTGAATATTGTTATGACTGAGTTTCCACTAAAATGTAAAAGGTCAGAGGGCAGTACCCTGATCTGAGTTTACTGTGACCTTGAACACAAAACTGAACCTCAGGTATTAATATAGGTTTTACTAAATGTTCTACACTATATTACGGTATTTTGTAATTTCAGTTTAGCGTCTTTAGCACAGAGGCTGGAACAGTATTAGCATTAACGGCTAACCACGGCTAGCACTGCTGAATCAGCATTAGCCGCTAATTGTGCTAAGCGCTAGCTCTTTTGCCATTAGAGGTGAGTATATTGGACTGTAGTCTGCACGTTTACCATGCTAAAACAAGCTACATGGGATGAACCGCTAGCTATTATCACCCTGGCTTACCAGAAATCTGGAAGTCTAAGCTTACTGTAAATAAATGGAAGTGCTTTACTCGAACAAATAAACAGGAGAGAAACACTTTTCCTTACTTGTGTTGCTTAAAATATATTTTAATATAGTTTATTGATAATGCGCCTTAAAGTGTGAAAAATACAATATTTATGATTCCCAGCAGTGCTGAAATGTATTTTTAGCTGTCCAAAATCAGAATACATTGCATTACCTAGTTTCTAACATCAGGCTGCATCACCAGCTAATAAATCTGGTCAAAATTAATTAAAGGTACAACACAATCAGTCTAAAATAGATATGTTTTCACACAATACATTTTATTTGTGTGTAAATTATGAACAGAGTTTGTCCAACTGCAAAGACATTTAGAGTAAAGTTGAGAAGATTACGCACGGTGTATTGCATGTATACATGCAAACTTCTCTAGGGAGCAATTAGAATTAAAGAATACAACAGGTGTACAGTCAGGTACTGCAGATTCTGGGAGTCTGAAGTGCCATGGTATGGTGCTTATATTCCCCATCCAGTTGTAGATTAGATATGACCTTTAAATAATCTTTGGGGAATCATATCTCTCCTATATAAAGCTCTTTTAGGCAATTCTGTAAAGGTTTGATGTCTCAACTGTCTTAGAATGAGTTATTTATTTGTTTTGATGTAAAAATGAATTGTTGAATAATTATAGAGAATCTTACCAAAACTGATTTCTTAAAAGTACTGTAGATACCAGGGGTACAATACCTGTACCATCCAAAATTGCCAGTGAACCTTCTGAAGTCTTCTTTTCTGTAGTTTCTGTAGGCTGTTTAAATAAAATAGTGATAATTTTTTTTCAGTTCTACTAGAACAACTCCGGGTTTTATTTAAAATTGTGAAAATTATTTATCAAATAGGAGGAGGCCCTGTCATCAGCCCAGGTCCTGCTCCGTTCTTCTGTACAATAAAACCCCTAAACAAAATGCACTGTGACCAACTACCTTATCTGCATTTCAACCAATAAGGAACCTTATGAGGAAGCGCATTCAGGACAGAACTTGGAGTCCCCATACATCATCACGTCTTGCACGTTGTGCTTGTGAACTCTGCTTACAAAGTTAACCATTTTCCTCAGGATAAACCTTAAATCAGCAGCAGCTACGTCTCTTTCCTTTACTCTTCTGCAGCTCACCCAAATATTACAGATAAACTTAAATATTCATAATTTACTTTCATTTATACACTTTCCGTCACTTTATTTGGTGAACTGTAGTTATTTATTTCTGACTAAATGAAGAAATAGATGTGTAATGTAGCCATAAAATAATAGTTTGTATAAGCCAAAATCAAATCAAAGCTAACTCACCAAAATAAACTACGTTTCACACAATAGTACATTCATACACTGGCAAAAAATCTATTTTGACATTTTAGTTGCATAAAACAAACAAAAAAATCACATTACATGCTTCATAAATTTCTCATTTATTTGCAATAAAAACACAACAAACAAAATGAATAATGTTAAGAGATAAAACTTTATTAAATTGAAAGGGAAAAAAAATATTTATAAAAGGAGCTAACAAAGCCTCTTCCCCTGCCTGGTAATCACATCATTCCCGGGACAAATAATCTGAATTAGTAACAGTGCTGTAACAAGTTAATCTACAGTAAAAAACTTTTGGTACCACTTTAAAATAAGACTACCTTTATAAAGGGCTTATAAATGGTTTACAATTAGTTTATTAATGGTTACTAATTAGGTTGTAAATGCGTTAAAAATCATTAATAATCAGTTATAACGCATACGTAGAAAGGGCAACAATGACCTGTTGTTTGTCAAATAGTGAACCCACAGCCATCTATATTGTTGCCCTTTCTATGTATGTGTTATAACTGATTATTAATGATTTATAAGGCATTAACAACCTAATTAGCAACCATTAATAAACTCATTGTAAACCATTTATAAACCCTTTATAAAGGTAGTCTTATTTTAAAGTGGTACCAAACTTTTATACTGTCGACTACCAGCAAGGTTTATCTTAGCACGCTAGCGGGGTTAGCTTAGGACTCCAGTCGCATTTGAAACTCAGAAATCCAGCTAACACATTTAGCTTCCCCGGTGAATCGGCTAACATGCTAAGCTAGCGGTAGCTTTACCTGTTCAGGTCTTACTTTAAATAAAGTTCAGGAAAAAACAAAACTGGAAAACAATTTAAAACAATGTTAAATGTACTAGTTTGATGAACATAAGCAGCAAGGAGAAATTACTTACATTTGTAGAGAAACTCTGCCTCAATTTTTAAATCTGAGCGCTGGAACTCTGAGCTGGTGAAATGCATTATGGGACTGTCTCCTGTGTAAGGATACATCTCACACTGCCTTTAAAACTGGAGTAAAATGAGGAAGCTGTCTTTTCTCAGTAGCTCACATGCTGCCTAAAAATGCTGCCTAGTTGGGCATCTGCCTTCAGAATGGAACACAGCTAAAGTCATCATACCAGCAACAGGTATTTTAACTAACACTAAGCCTAAAACTTGGTTTATAATTCGCTCCCTATTGATCAGGTCTGCTGTAAAGTGTTATTAAACCACATCTTCACACACTAGAAGAGCTGAGTACTGTCTTCTGCTCTATGTGAGTGAGAACTCTGACAGCAAGTGTCAACATCTTCTTTAAATCACGACTCTGAGGACGATAGGTTCCGTCAACAGGTTTAATGACGTTTGAAGTTGTGAAACTATAAATAGAACAGATTCAAGTCACTTAAATATTAATATTATTGAGGTTTACATATACAAGTAGCTGCCAGGCTAAAATAAGAGCTGTCCTACAATGCATACAAAGTTTAACTATGTCTAACTAAGCAATATAGCTACATTATCAACAAATATGCAAGTATAAGCAAAGATACACCTTGTAATAAGATATATATACATACAGACGATGCCACGTTAAACAGATGAAGGTAGATGAAGATGGATAGAGAAGTCCATCAGCATGAGATTGGGAGCATGAATATATTTCCTTGAACTATACAACTTCCTGTGTAGTGACATCACATCCTGTATGCTAGTAACAATAAATAAAAACACCAAAATTAGCCACTAGGTGGCAGGAAAATGCTATGCCATAGGCTGTAACAGCACAAGCTGAATACAGAAAAACTGAAGGAATTATTTATTTAAATAAAGGGTGATCGTGTGTCAAAACTGCACAAAATTATCTTTCATTAACCAACACTGGGGAGAGGTGAACTATGCAGTGCCCTTGTGGTGGTGAAACTGTGCTGATATACCACCACTGAGGATTAACTGAGTACCCAGTGTCTTACAGGGGCTGATTTTAAGTTGACCAGCACTGGAGACAAGTTGACAACCTGATGCCACAGCAGCACTGAAATGAAGCTGTCAACATAGAGACAGGATTTCAACTGGATTCAGAGACATTTAGGACATGCTGGGTGATAAATAGATTCCTATTCTCCTTCCATTTGTTGAGAAAACTATACTTATTGAATATGTAAAATTTTGAATCAAGTCATTTTGGTATATGTCGTTTTGTCAATAAAATGTATATACAATATATAAACAGACTATTCAGTTTATTTACAGCAGTGCTACATTTAATGGTAAAAAAAAGTCCAGGTAGAATCATATTGACCTTTTATGAATTCACTCACTTAAAATATAATCACTCCAGAGCTGAGTGTTTTGTTTTTTATATATATCTGCTCTGCAGCAGCACATTTGCTTGTTTTCTCATCCATTCCATGTTTTCCTCTTTCTCTCCTTCTTTATTAACCTTGATGAAATAGCGTCTGTGGGCAGTGCATAAATTATGATTTACATTTTAATCAGTGGAAAGCCTGCTGAATTTATATGGAGGGAGTGTATGACATATGGATACGGACTGGCAGGAGTCCATGTTTGTGCAGCACCATAGTTTTATTTACCGGGGGAAAGGTAGTACTGCAGATCCCTCTCTCATTCTCTCTCTCTCTGTATTTGTGACTATTACAGGTCACAGCACTTTTCCCTGAGATTTTTAAATATGACTCTCTGCTACCATCTGGTGGTGGGAGTGTGCACAGCAGGCTTTTGAGACAATATAGATATATGTTTGGACACTTCATAATCCAGATTATGAAGGAACACATAAGAAATTATGTAGTAACTTTAAAGTGTTAAACCTGATTTAAACCCCATATGTTTTTAATAAGAAGAGTTTAAACTGAGCTAAAAAAAAAACATTTTGGGCTGTTTGAGCGAAATCTGTTTAGAATGACGTTAATTAACACTGCAACAGTAAAGAAGAATTGTTTAAGAAAAATGTTTATTAAGAAAAGAACAATGCGAAAAAAAAAATTCCACAGCCTTATCATTAGTAAATTAGTAAATTAGAGTTTCTCTGGTATCAAAATCAGTTGATGAGTTAATTTACTTGGAGCATTTTCTTGCTTTCTTTGATCTGGATTCACACAGGCATAAACCTAATTGCACTAAAATGCATACCAACAATCCTGTCTGGCGTGGGAGTAAATATAAATATACAAAAAAAGTAAATATAGCAAGAAGATTCTGTGTTCCAGCGCATATATCTGTGCTTTTAAACACAGTGTTTGGACGTCAGTGTTGTGCGTAAACGAGTTCAAAATAACGCATTCATTGAACACGCTCATTTTTTCGTGAACGTTGAACTGAACGCAACACATTTTTTAATAAAGAACTTGAACATGAATTAGTTGACATTATGTGTCATGAACGGCAGACATCACTGTAAATGAACGTTGGCTAGAGAGCGCGGAGCGAGAGAGAGAAAGAGAGAGAGAAAGAGAGAGAGAGACTGAGGACGAGAGCGCGAGGGCGAGAGAGATAGAGAGATACAGAGAGAGAGAGATACAGAGAGAGATACAGAGAGAGAGAGATACAGAGAGAGAGAGAGATACAGAGAGAGAGAGAGATACAGAGAGAGAGAGATACAGAGAGAGAGAGAGATACAGAGAGAGAGATAGATACAGAGAGAGAGAGAGAGATACAGAGAGAGGGAGAGATACAGAGAGAGAGAGATACAGAGAGAGAGAGAGATACGGAGAGAGAGAGATACAGAGAGAGATACAGAGAGAGAGAGAGAGATACAGAGAGAGAGATACAGAGAGCGAGAGAGATACAGAGAGAGAGAGAGATACAGAGAGAGAGAGAGAGATACAGAGAGCGAGAGATACAGAGAGCGAGAGAGAGAGATTAAGAGAGACCAATGACGGGTGTGAGAGAAAGCGCTGCACTAAACAAAAAAGGCTAGTGGAAGTGATGCACGGAGACAGACACCGATTCTCCTTATGAACATTTTCATCACCTGGTAAGAAACCCACAATTGCAGTGTCATGAGCAAATGTCTACAATGAGCAGCTTCGTATAGTGATTTCTAGCTTGTAGTGTGAAAAAAGTATTTATTTGAATATCTCACGAAAAAAGTAAAATGAACTGAACTTTGAACTAGTTCAGAATTAAAATTGTGAACTTTGAACGTGAACTGTTCACTTTGAGCATGTACGAACTGAACTTGAACTAGTTCAGAAAAACTGTGAACTGGCACAACACTGTTGGACGTGCAGCGAAGATTTACATATAGTAAACTGAGTTGTGCGTCTGTGAGCAGTAAACGCAGCACAGACTGCACGTGCATGGACACAGTGTTTGTTCATAGCTGTGGTAATTAGCGTTATCTGGCTAATATATCAGATTAAACTGCGCCTTATCAGCAGTTTAGCTCAAATAAATGGACTCTATTTAATAGCTGGGTCAGATCAAGACCGGATCACGTTCTCAGCACAAGTGAATCGCTCCAGAGTCCTTTAGTGTGGTTCGATTGAGCTGGTGTGGAAACAGTAATCACACTCGGGACCAGCTTGATCCGCACCCGAGTGTGATTACTGTTTCCACACCAGCTCAATCGAACCATACTAAAGTTACAACGGACCCGAGTTCTTTTTAACTGGACCAAATAGTACCGGTGTGAAAACGCCCTTAGGCTACAAGAATGCTGTCTGAATGACTTTCCTCTAATCCAATATAATTTAACATGGTTTAAGAATAGAAAACACTTTCTGAACACAAAAAAAAACAGCAATAAGGCTATGCACTGCAAGTCAAGTGTGTAATGCCGACTTTATAACATTCTAACATCCTAACAGCTTTTTTTTAAAACACAGTTTTAAATTCATTCATTAATTTCATATATATGATTATAACAGCTTTATTTAAAATAAAAATAACATTAAAAAACAGATGCCTACATCACAGAACATTTTCTTGAGCCTGGCCCGAGTTTGGCCCAAGCTCAGCCCAAACCTGAATGATGTGATTTTAACTGGAAACCCCGCTAAGCTTTAGTGTGATAAACTCTAGGTTCTGTGCAGAAACCCCAAAACTGCCTCCTTTTTCCTACCGATCCTCCTCCTTTCCATGATTCCTCCACCTTCCTCTGGGGTAGGAGAGGAGTAGGAATGGAGAAGGAGGAGGAAAGGTTTCTTGCCGCAGCCCTACTGTCTTCATTAAAGTATACACTTCAAATAATGAGTAATAGCGTGGCTGTTTTGAGTGTTTAAGGTGTTTAGATTTTCAGAAATTGGGACACTTTCCATCATGTATTTCAATTTAAGAGCCCCTAAATTAAATATAAAACCTATAAAACAGTATTTCTCACTCTTGATCCTGCACCCCTGATCTGAACACTTTGATTTTTCTGGTCTCAGCGCACCTGATCGTCCAATCAGCTTATTATTAAGTCCTGTCAGAGTAGCAGGGGTGAGTTAAGGCAGAGAAAGTGTGGAAAATATGCAGAACAGGAGGGAACAGGACATTGACTGAGAAACACTGATATAAACATTGTTGAACTCTGATGCTGTTTATATGTGATGTTTACCAATTGCCTTAATATAAACAAGTTTTTTTCAATGAGAATTGAAAAATTGAAAATGAGAAAATGTTTAAAAAACACTGCATTTATCAGATTGTGTTGTATTGTGATCTACAGCTCTGGAAAAAATAAGAAACCATTTAAAAAATATGAGTTTCTTTGATTTTACCAAATTAAAAACCTCTGGAATATAATCAAGAGGAAGATGGATGATCCCAAGCCATCAAACCAAGCTTATCCAAAAGCAGTGTGTAAGACTGGTGGAGGAGAACATGCCAAGATGCTTAAAACTGTGATTTAAAACCAGGGTTATTACACCAAATATTGATTTCTGAACACTTAAAACTTTATGAATATGAACTTGTTTTCTTTGCATTATTTGAGGTCTGAAAGCTCTGCATCGTTTGTTATTTCAGCCATTTCTTATTTTCTGCAATTAAAGCTCTAAATGACAAGATTTTTATTTGGAATTTTGGAAAAATGCTGTTTGTAGTTTATAGAATAAAAAAACAATGTTCATTTTACTCAAACATATTCCTATAAATAGCAAAATCAGAGAAACTGATTCAGAAACTAAAGTGATCTCTTAATTTTTTCCAGAGCTGTATATTTTCACAGTTCGGGATTTGAAGTGGCCTATATGGGGAAATTCATGTTTGCTCATATCGCACAGTCCTACTCCCAATCATATTTCATCCAGGGGATTGGTCTCCTGATTAATAACAGCTCTGGTTCTTCTCATTTCACAGTTTTAATGTAGTAATCAGGAAGAGATAATCATTAACTGAACCAGTGTAATCATTTTAAAAGTATAATCATGTGTTATTTAGAGATTTTAGAACATAAGTATTACCATTCAAATAAAACTTATATCTTGTCCTATTAATTTGATTATAAATCTGTGCACATATCCAGTCAGGGAGCACGTCCTACACAGAACATGACCAGACAGCTCATGATCTGAGCGATACTCTCTGTTCCATTAATTATTCTTTTGAGCTCTACAATCCGTACCTGACCTCTCGTCACTAATCCTAAACCCTTGTAAAACTAACTTTAAAGTTTAATTTCTTATGAATAGATTATTATATTTAACATGAGGATGTGATTAATCACTCCAGTAAAGGTTTAGCACTCCTTAACCTGAACACACTGTACAGCTGCTGTACAGGGCCATCTCAAAAAATTAGAATATCTTTGAAAAGATACTTTATTTCAGTAATTCAGTTCAAAATGTGAAACTCATATATTATATAGATGTAATACACACAGAGTGATCTATTTTAAGCGTTTATTTCTTTTAATGTTGATGATTTTGGCTTACAGAAAATTAGAATATTATATAAGACCAATGGATACTTTTGGCAGTGTGGGCAGTTTGCTAAGTCCTGCTGAAAAATGAAATCCATATCTCTATAAAAGTTGTCAGCAGAGGGAAGCATGAAGTGCTGTAAGATTTTGTGGGAAAACACTGCACTGACTTTGGACTTTAGTCTCTCCAAACCATCACTCATTGGTGGAAACTTCACACTCGACCTCAAGCAGTTTGGACTGTGTGCTCTCCACTCTTCCTCCAGACTCTGCTTCCTTGATTTACAAATGAAATGTAAAATTTACTGATAATCAGTGATGGTTTGCTTGGAGAGACATGTCATCTGCTGGTGTTGATCCACAGTGTTTTATTATCAAGTCTAAAGTCAGTGCAGTTTTGTTTTCCCACAAAATCTTACAGCACCTCATGCTTCCGTCTGCTACTGACAACTTTTATGAAGATGCAGATTTCATTTTCCAGCAGGACTTGGCACACTGCCCACACTGCAGAAAGTACCAATTGGTCTTATATAATATTCTAATTTTCTGATACACTGTTTTTCGGGTTTCATTAGCTGTAAGCCATAATCATCAACAATAAAATAAATAAACGCATAAACTAGATTACTCTGTGTGTAATACATTACATTACATTACATTACATTTGGCAGACGCTTTTGTCCAAAGCGACTTACAATAGTCAAGTACAATGTAAAATAAGTTTAAAGGTAAAACATCTTTGGATAGGGATAAAAGGAGGTCAAGGGGAATAATAGGATAGAGGAGTGAAGGAGGGGAAGAAGGAAATGAGGTTAGAAGTAGTTAGTGTGTTAGAGGTGTTAAGAGAGTAAGTGCTCTTTGAAGAGCTCTGTCTTCAGGAGTTTCTTAAAGATAGCGAGAGATTCTCCTGATCTGGTAGTGGAAGGTAGTTTGTTCCACCATTGGGGAACTCTGTATGAGAACAGTCTGGATTGCTTTGTGTGAATGTTTGGCAAAGCGAGGCGACGTTCATTGGAGGAGCGCAGCGGCCGGGAGGTAGCGTAAGCCTTCAGGAGCGAGTGCAGGTAGGAAGGAGCCTGTTCTGTCATCACCTTGTAGGCGATTGTAAGAGCTTTGAATTTGATGCGAGCATCAACTGGTAGCCAAAGGAGCTCAATGAGCAGCGGGGTGACATGTGCCCGTTTTGGCTGGTTGAAGACCAGACGTGCTGCTGCGTTCTGGATCATCTGGAGTGGTTTTACTACACAGGCCGGGAGGCCAGTTAGCAGGGCATTGCAGTAGTCGAGCGGTGAGATGACGACCGCTTGCACCAGGAGTTGGGTGGCCTGTTGCGTCAAGAACGGTCTAATTTTTCCGATGTTATAGAGCGCAAAGCGGCAGGACCGAGCAACTGAGGCCACATGGTGCGTGAAGGAGAGCTGGTCATCAACCAGAACACCCAGGTTCCTAGCAACCTTTGTCGGTGAGAGAGAGAGAGAGTCGATACTTATAGAGAAGTTGTGTTGAAAAGATGGTTTTGCTGGTATAACCAGAAGTTCAGTCTTTGAGAGATTTAATTGAAGGTGATGCTCCTTCATCCATGAGGATATGTCAGAGAGACACTGCGATATCCGTGCAGAGATTGAGTGATCTTCAGGTGAGAACGACAGGTATAGCTGGGTGTCATCAGCAAAGCAATGGTAGGAAAATCCGTGTGAGCGGACAACCTGACCAAGAGAGGTGGTGTATATGGAGAAGAGAAGGGGTCCCAGTACCGAACCTTGGGGAACCCCAGTGGATAAGGAGCGGGCTGAGGACAGCTGTCCTTGCCACGACACCTTGAACGAGCGCCCAGTGAGGTATGATCTGAACCATGACAGCACATTGTCTGCGATCCCCATGTTTGAGAGTATAGTTAGGAGGAAGTCATGGTTGACTGTGTCAAATGCGGCCGAGAGGTCCAGCAGAATGAGCACTGAGGACTGACCTGCAGCTCTGGCAGTTTTCAACACTTCAGTCACAGACAACAGAGCCGTCTCGGTAGAGTGTCCTTTTTTGAACCCAGATTGGTTCTGGTCCAGAAGGTCATTCTGGGAGAGGAAGCCAGAGACCTGATTTAGAACTGCTCTTTCTAGTGTTTTAGAGAGAAAGGGTAGCAGTGAGACCGGTCTGTAGTTGTCAACCTGGGCGGGGTTGAGAGAAGGCTTTTTAAGCTGTGGTGTCACATGTGCTTGTTTGAAAGCTGTCGGGAACACACCAGAAGTTAAAGAGGCATTGATCATGTGAGTGATAGCCGGAATGATTGCAGGTGCGATAGTTTGCAGTAGGTAATACATCTATATAATATATGAGTTTTACATTTTTAACAGAATTACAGAAATAAAGTAATTTTTCAAAGCTATTCTAATTTTTGTATATAATGTTGAGGAAGCTGATTTGGAGAAGGCAGGAACAGGCCCCTGAGAGCAGCTCTGAAGCGATGGATTACAGAAAACAGGAAAACAATACCTCTCAGCATCAATCATGCAAAACCTTTCGAAAATTAATGTATATTGAGTCATTTTGCAGCAGTTATAATAATTCACAAATCATGATATTGTAACATCATCTAAAGGATAGCCTATTCTAATTATGTCAAAGTGTAAACAAACAGATATACACTACCACTTAAGGTTTTAAAAATGTTTTTGTGTCCCACTCTATTAGACACTCCTAACTAGCTGCTCCACCTTGAAGATAAATCAGAAGCTCTGAATCTGTTGCTGCAAGATCTTTTGGTTTTTAAATATATTATATATATATATATATTATATTTTACACAATAATTTTGCATTGTGCTAAAAGCGATATTCTTGAAAACAATCTATTTTTATTTGTTTTGCTGTTTACTGTATTCACAGTAATATTGTTTATGATTGCAGTTTATATGTATGCTGTGAATATGGTAGATTTATGTGTCTGGCATATTTAGACACTTAAATCTTTATTGTTTGTAATTTTTATTTCATTACACTGATTACTAGTTTATTTTGGTTACTGTTTATGAAATAATTCCTAAATTCAAAAATGTAAATGTTTTGTCATATTGCCAAGAAAATAGATTTTTGTTGTTCATCTGTCTGATAACTGCAACCTAAAGTTAAATTAAAAAAAGAGAAATGTTTCATTAATCAGCCATTTATAATAAATTAAGGACTTTGTACTGTACATTTAAGTCATTCATTTACATTTATAAACTGATAACACCATTCATCTCCAATAAAGGTTATAAATGTCTGATCCCCTCAGGATTGCTACAATTTAACATATCAAACAAACATCTTTAAAAAAATAACATTATATATAAAAATAAAAATGTTGGCCAGAGTGCAAATGTTTTATAGGCAGAATAATGGCTCAATCAAATAAAGTCTGTGGCTGTGGAATTGTTTGCTTGGTCCAGACATTACATTTGAACAGCAGGTGTGATTTAGTGCCGCAAACCACCACTCAAACACTGTCTAACCAAAAGAGGTGGTCTGAATCTGGATCTACTGATCTATGGTCCAGTTTTTCTGCAGTGTGAAATCTCAGACATTCAGGCCAATTAATGGAAGCTATCGTTGCCCATTAAACAACTGAAGAAGAAAAAGAAGCGGCGTTTTGCTGAAATCTGGCTCCACTGGCGTGCAGGTGCATCACACAGCAGACTCTGTTACACTCACTCTGCAGAAGAGTCAGGTACTGGCAATACTGTCATATCCCCAAGAACGTAGTTATAGCAAAAACACCCTGAAATTGGTATTATTTTAAGGCTGTATCACCCACTCATAAACGTTCAACTGTCTTTTCTGGAGTTTTTTGTTGTTTATCAGCCTAATATTTGACCCCTAAAGTTAAAATAAAATAACAAATGTTTCATTATTAGCTATTTACAGTACATTTAAGGAATCTCATTTTGTTTACTATACATTTGAGACATTTATTTACAAATTGAAAACATTGAAATCATTAATCTTCAAAAGAAGTCACAAATGTCCAATCCCCACAGGTTCACTATAATTTAACATATGAAATCAACATTTCTTTGAAAACAAAAATATTATACTTAACAAATAATACATCCTGCTGCAGGATGACAGGGAGACAGAATCCATCTCTCTCTCTCACTCTCTCTCTCTAAACAGCCACTGTGTAAAAAAGTTCTTAATCCTCTTCAGTAACACATGATATCATAGTTATCGTTTGTGATGTATTGTGATTTATCAGGAGATGCCCTGTAATTGCTACCACTAGCGCATACATACATTTCCGCAAATACAAGGAGAAATTAAGGGTCCTCCCATGTATGCAGCTATTAGCTGATTGCAGAACTCAGTCTTGACCCATGCTGGCCTCAAGGCAGAGTTCCTGATTTCTCCTCTTTTTGCTGTAGCTTCAAGATCAACTCCAGTAGGTTCATCTGCATCGTCACTTCCTGTAAAATTAAAGCACAAAAAGTAAAAATGAGAAACATTCTCATTTATCAGAGAGAAAGAGACAAGACAGAATACATACACACAGTTTCCTGTTGATTAGCTACTTTTGTCTTGTATCAACATTCAGTTAACATCAGGGAACTATAAATGTGCCCTTTGTAGGTTCACAATTCTGAAAAGCTCTCCTGTTACTGCAGAATTCAGCATCAAAGTCTTCTCTATACTGTCAATAACCACAGGACCACTGCTGACCAGATATTAATCAGGAGCCTGACCATTCCCTGTAGGGCAGTATTGGCAAGTATTCTGATACAATATGTATCCTCATACAGGGTTTCAGATTCAATAATTCCATGTTAAATATTGCGAAAGGTCATGGAGGTCAGGACTTTGACCAGTCCAAAGTCTTCATTTTGTTTTTCTTCAGCCATTCAGAGGTGGACTTGCTGGTGTTTTGGATCATTGTTCTGCTGCAGAACCCAAACTCATTTTAGCTTGAGGTCACAAACAGATGGCTGGATATTCTCCTTCAGGATTGTTTGGTAGACAGCAGAATTCATGGTTCCACAGCAAATCTTCAAGTTCCTGAAGCAGCAAAACAGCCCCAGATCCTCACACTACCACCACCATGTTTTACTGTAGATATGATGTTCTTTTTCTAAAAATACAGTGTTACATTTACACCAGATATAATGGGACACACAACTTCCAAAATGTTCAAAATTTCTCTCGTCAGCCCACAGAGTATTTTCCTAAAAGTCTATGGGATTATCAAGGAGTTTTCTGGTTAAATTGAGAAGAGTTGGAGAAATTGAGATGTTCTTTTTGCTCAGAAGTGGTTTTTGCCCAGTCTCTTTCTGATGGTGGAGTCATGAACACTGACCCTATCTGAGGCAAGTGAGGCCTGCAGTTCTTTGGATGCTGTTGGATGAGTCATCCCTTCTCTCTTGGGGTAATTTAGGGTAATTTTGGTCCGCCAGCAAACATTTTTTCAAACAGGGCCATGTAAGTTTGGATATTTTTTCTCTCTTAATAATTTTTGTTTGTTTGGGTTTTGTGCCAGATCAGCAACATGTTGGCTATTTTATGGCATCAACAATGTTCATAACTTGAGCATCACAGACTTAAATCAGTGTCTTCATATGAAGGACTTCCAGAAAATTAAGTATTTTAGCTGGTGGAATCTTTTCAAACAGTTCTCTCACATTTGTAACCCTATAACAGTTATTTCTGGTGATTAAAAGTGCAGGGCAGTCTACTAAGATGTGTTTAATAGTTTAAGGAGTATCACAGAACTGGCAGGCTGGAGTCTGTTGGCCAACCAGGAGGTGGCGGTGGGTAAGAGCAGTATGTCCAATTCGGCACCTAGTCATGATTGTCTGATCTTTTCTATTAAGGAAGTCCATATTGCATTTAATATTAATGATTGGGTATATTTCATACAGTTTATTTTGTGAATTGTTGGACCATTCATTTTGTCATTTTCTTCTACAGTGAACTTTGACTAGATAGTAGGCATCCGTAATTTGGACATAGTTCCAGGTTTCTTGCTTCCCTTGATAAAATGTCCGCTTTTTCATTACCCCAAATGTCACTATGTCCAGGAACCCAGCAATAGAGAATGTAAAAATTTGGGAAAGTTTGGTAAACTGAGTCTGACTGTATTATATAAAGACAGGTAGTCAAGAGGAGACATATTCCGCTTCGACAATTTTGACAGGGCCTGTATTATGTTAGGTTTCCTCAGAGTCCAGGGAGCAGGCATAAGGAACTTGGTAGGGCTCTCCGGGATATTGAAGTCAGACAATATGGGGCCTATCCGCAGGCCAAAAGGCCTGATCAGGTTGGGTCTCATTTCATAGAGATGATCCGGTGAAACGCCAAAGACTGCTTGGTACGTTGGATTATTTCTGTTTTCTTTTATGCTGAGATCTGTTCACAAGTTGATCTGGAGTCTTCTGATAGGTAGAGGTAGTTCACCCGCTTCCAAATGCAGGCTTGAGAGAGGAGACGTTCTGAAGGCACCCAGGATGAGCCTGAGGCCTTGGTGGTAGACTGTATTTAGAGGTTTCAGGTATTATAGTCTAGCAGCTCCATAAAATGTACTACCGTAATCAAAACGGGGTCGGATGAGAGCAGTGAAGAGACATTTTAAAAGTCGTACATTTGCACCCCATCTGGTATTTGCTAAGACCTTTATAAGCTGTCGGGAGTTTAGGCACTTCTTTTTAAGGGACTGAATGTTAGTCTTAAAGTCTAGTTTGGAGTCCAGCCACAGCCCTAAAAACCGAACTGACTTGTAGACTTTCAGAAGTTCATCATCTAAGAAAAGTCGGGGTTCCGGATGTAGAGCCCTCATTGTGCAAAAATGACAACAAACAGTTTTAGATTTGGACAGCTTAAAACCATTTTGGAGAGTCAATTTCTGAATTTTATTGATGGACAACTGGAGTGATCTTTCAACAAGTGCCATATGTCGGCCTTTACTGCTAATACAGAGATCATCCACATATTGACAGATCATGACATTAGGATCCAAGTTTTGTGCAATACCATTGCTTCGAATATTGAAAAGGGTTACAGACAAAAACTCCACCCTGGGGCACGCCCTGTTCTTCATAGTGTAGGTCTGTTAATGCATTGTAGAAAGCAGAAGAGAGACATATGGGAGAGGTGTTTAAGGAACTGGTAATGGATAAGGCCTGGACCCATTGCAGAATAGTTCACAGAGTTTATGGCCAATATCAATTCTTCCAGTGTAAAGGGGTTATTATGTGATTCTTTGTTAGTGGTCTGAAAGCAAACGGACAGCTGCTCTCTAGAAAATCTGATCTTGTTAAAGTCCGTCTGATAGTTGAAATGTGCAGCAAGAGAATTAGCAATGTCCTTTTCTGAGGTTAAAAGGCGATCCTCAGTCTTGATGTGATGTAGTTTATTACTTTTTACTTTTATTCTTCATGTTTTTGACCATATTCCACACTAGTCTTGATGAAGAAGTTACTTTCAGCGTTGAAACAAAGGCCTCCCATGAAAGTCTTTTGGCCTGGTTGATGATCCTTCGAGCTTGTGCCCTGGAGATTTTTTAAAGGGTCAGGTTCTGTGCGGTAGGTTGGCTGCTAAAATTTCTCTCCGCTTTTTTTTTTCCCATACTCTTATTGCAGATTTGCAATCGTCGTTGAACCACGCATTTCTGCATTTCCTGGGCTTCCCTGAGGATTTGGATATTGAATCTGCCGCAGAGCGAAGAGGGATGTCCGAAAAATCCTGCATAGTGTTTTGTGCAGCCGGATCAAGATGCTGTAAGTTGCGTTTGCACAAATAGCTAACCAATGTCCAATATCCAACCTTTTTAAAATTCCATTTCTGTTTAGATGCTGTGCCGAGCCTGTTCTGTATGCAAATGAGTAAGGGAAAGTGATCACGTCCACAAAAGGTCGTCCCCTCTTCCCCATATCATGTCAGTATAAATCCCCAGAGAACACAAGCAGAGATTAATAGCAGAATATACCCCATGTCCTTAGTGAAGGTATGTATTGGAACCTGTATTTAATAGGGGTGTCACGATTCTCTAAATCCTCGATTCGATTTCATTTTCGATTTGAGGGTCACGATTCGATTCGATTCTCGATTTTCTTGTTTTTTTTTCTTGTTATTAGTTTATGCCTCATAAAATTTAAATAATATATTTATTATTATTATTATTATAAATATTATAAATATTATTATTATTATTTATTAAGATATATATGGTAATGCCATCTAGTGACTTTTTTTGGTAGCAACAGTGTGCACCATTAAAACAAGCAGTTTATCAGAGCTGTGTGTGGATGGCTGGTGAAACTGCTCACTTACATGAAGCTGCAGTTCTTCATCCAACCACTAGTCGGAGCTGCAGCAGCACAAGCCCCGCTCTCTTCACTCAGTCACTACTTCAGTACAGCCCAGCCACGGGCTACAGGGCTCAGCCAGTCCGTTTTTACTGTTTCTGTAAACAAATAAAGGTTTTAACCCCACTAACTGGATAATACAGCTCACTACAGTTCATCTTTCAGCCCAAGCAGCTAACAGCAGCAGGTTAGAACAGCCGACACGGAGGCACTGCTCGGATTACATTATAAACAGGTCAGTTAGCGCGCTGCTAACCTCAGGATGTTTATAACTACGGAGTTTAGTGGACACACCACGGCCGCCAGGTAAGTCTTTTAAAGGCTACTGAAGACTATTAAAGGCTATTAGAGGTTATTGAAAGCATTATTGGGGGGCAGAAATCAGTACAGGCTGGTTAGATAAGTGATGTGAAACTGTGACTAGCGCTGTCACAGTGATGTTTATTAACGTCATTAAAACAGATTTTGTCAGGTATTGTCTTATAAATATTTACACATAACTTATATCTCTCCTGAAAAGCTTTTATTTTAGTCAGAAACACGCTTGTGTTTACTTTATCTGAGAGAAAGATGTTTTTTTAATTCAATGGAAAGCAACAGGTGTAGTCAATTATAAGTTTAAGATTTTTAATCCACCTCACTGTGATCTATAGTCAGTGTTCTCAAGTCACACTGACACACGCATTTCAGCGAGTTCACACGCTCTCACCTGCGCGCACCCACCCCTCTGTTAGATACAGATACAAAACCTGCGCGCCCAACCCCCGCCCCCCTCCCCCGTTGGACAGATAAAAAACAGTGATCACACTCCCGCCGACACTCAAAACTTGAGAGCCCTGTCTATATTTCTATAAATCCGTTTTCAGTTTCTCCTCCGTGGTTGAAAGGCAGCTGTCTCTCACACAGCAGAACTGAGGGCGGGGCTGCGCTCATGCAGCGGCTCTCTCTATTTAAATGAATAGGATGCGCTGTGTTGGTGCCGCGCTATTTGCGTAGCGCGCGCGGGAGGGATCGTCGATCCTCTTTTTGACTTCGATACTCGAGACCATGACCTCATTTCAATTCGATTTCGATAAAATATCGAGATCGTGACACCCCTAGTATTTAATAAGCACAAACTGCTTGAAATAAGCAGGTGTTCCACCAATCTGTCTGTAGGATTTGTATGGCACTGCCCCATTTAGGGCTGTGGGTGTTGAAGTCCCCCAGCATAAGAATGGGTGAGGGCAATTGTTCGATAAGGTTGTTCCAATCCTGGCTTGAGCATTGGTATTTAGGAGGAAGATAAACAGAACATAAGGTTATAGTCTTGTGAAGGGAAATCCGGATAGCAGTGGCCTGGATGTTGGAAGTCAGAATAATTGCCCTTAACTAGGATAGCTGTGCCTCCCTGTGCAGGGAGAGGTCCGAGACCAGAGTAAGTTGAGTAGCCCTTTAAAGGGGGAATAAGGGATGTATTTATCTTGATTCTTGCAGGCAAAAAGCGACTGGGTCTATTTCTGCTGTCAGACATTAAATCTCTGCAAAATTAGCTTGAAGACCTCGACAGTTCCATTGAATCATCTTACTATGGGCCGTTATGTAGGGAGAATTAATGGGTTAGTCAGTTGTTTGTTCCTTGGGGACGGACTGCAGGGTTTGAGCTTTGGGGCTTCTAACATTTCAACATCTCTTACAGCAGCTTTTTTTTTTTGACGTTGTCTAGACTCGTAGAAACTTGTGTGGCTGCTTTTTTCTTTGTCTTGCCCCTTGTTTCAGTTGCATCAGTTTTACGGAATACATTTTTAACCTTTGGTTTATCAGCAGATCCCTTAATACAAGTCACACTACCTTTGGGTTGTCATTCTTGATCCATGTCAAAATTGTTCGAGTCTCCCTACTCATAACTTTTTTAACTTTGGTGATCTCTGCAAATGTTTTCTGTATCCTGAAAACTGGAAGATTCTCAATTATTCTTCTCGCTTCAACATAGCTAACTTTTTGGTGATGTCGAACTCTTTGTATCTCCTTTTCTTTTTGCCATACCGGACAGTCTTTGGCACAATTCACACTTTTTGTTGGATTTTGACATCCAGGTCCATGATCTTCCTCACCACAGTTGTAACAGATACTGCCATTTCTGCAGTTTGTGGCACCATGCCCATACTTCTGGCATTTAGAACACCGTAATGGGTTCGGGATATACAAATCAACTAAAGTTTTCAGGTATCCAATATTTATCTTATCGTATCTTGCCTTTTTATGATTACCAGCTTAACTTTAATAATTCCCTGTCCTTCCAGTTCAGCCTCCATTTCTGCTTCTTCCATCCCCTCTAGCTCTTTAGTGCAAATCACACCCCTGCTGCTGATTAAGAAGGGATGTAACTGAGCTCTGCATTTAACACCCACAAATTCTGAGATACAAAGGAAATTATCAACCTAAAGTCACATTCAACCAAGATTTGATCTGATCTCAACTTTCTCACCTTCCTAACTGTGCCTGCAATACTTTGGGTCTGACTTCTGAATTGCACCTCGGAGCCCAACTGGGGAGGGCTCCAGGACGCGGAAATCCAGCAGCTCTAGGCTATAGGAATGGTATACTCAGGCAGACATTAGATTCTTTAAAGCTACCCAATTGACCCTCAGCCAGCGCCTTCTAGAGAAACTCCAAGGCAAGTCCTGACCAGCCGATTGATTGAAGCGGGCCACTCCAACCTCCCGTCTAGGCGAAGTCAGGGCTAAAGTGTCGTGTTGGAGAAATGGCAGACGCAGCCACCAGTCCCCTCAAACACCAGGATCCCTTTCTCCGCCGACACGGGTCGCACCTCACGACAAACAAGGCGCCTCATTGCTCGCCTTTTACCAGCACCAGAGGTGGCAAGGACCTATTCCACCCCGGGTCCCCACGGGGGCTCTTAATAATTAAAACTTACATTTAAAAGCTGTATTTTGTGTTTACTTGTGTTGTGTTTGACTAATGACAAACATGCAAAAAATAAATAAAAAAAATAAATCATGAAGGGGGCTCACACTTTTTCACATAACTGTATATTTCCTACATCCCTAAAATTCACCATACCATAATTCTGACACATTATGTAAAAATCCCTCCTCTGTAATTAATTAGCAAGGCTTTAAGTTTAAACACAAGTCAGAATGGAAATCCCAGTTAAGGTGAGGCAAGGAAATATACTTAAAGCAGAATGTTTGAGTTCTTAGGACTTGAGAGTCACAAAAGTGTACTTTGTAGATTAGTAAAAAATAAAATGTTAAGTATAAACACATATCGATGGTATGAAGGATGAGAGTAAAAAGATCATTAGCGTGACATGCATTAGTTTAAGGGCATTAGGTGGTGAAACACCTTTTATTTTGCTATTTTATACTGCAATATATTCAAAAAAGGAAAAAAATAATTATCCTACATCCACTGCTCTACTTTAATCCCACTCAGAACAGATCACCATTGGATGCCTGCTTTGTGCACTAATGCAGGTAACAATGTGATGCTGAACAGTTACAGTCAGGAGGAGGTGGGAGAACAAACAATGCAGTGATTAGGACCAACTGCAGTCAGAAGGAGGTCTCAGAACAAACCACAGGGTGATTAGGAGCTGATTTGCAGCCACAGCACTGGGGTGTGAATCTCACAATACAATATTATCATATATGTTGCCACAATTAAGCAATAATACACTTGATGTTTGTGCTATAATGTGTAATATTGGCACTGCTGTGCTCCGGTCGTAGTAAATTACCACAGCAGTGCCAATATTACACGATACAGTACGAACCTCGAGTGCATTATTGTGATTATACCACAGCTCCATTATCACTGTTTATTGAAAGATTTTGCGTTAAAGAGGGCAAGAAAATCTGATCTGTTTGGTTATAAAAAGTTAAAATAGTTCCATTGCTGCTGCTTTAGAAAAACACTATTCATAAAATCTCAGAAAAAAAGGTTTACTTTTTATCCAATCAGAACAGTGGAAGTATAACACTGCTATTTAGTGGATGAGGTTTAAAGGAAACACAAAATTAACCCATCAAACATCAACTTTTACAAGTAAATTAAATAATTTATTATTAACTAGGGGTGTGCCATGTCATATTTAGACAATATATATACAGGACAGTAATATTATGATAAAAGTGATATTTGCTAATTAAGCTTCACACATGTTTGCTAATTACTCTGAAGCTTGTAGTTTTTATAATTATTTATGTGTACAGTTTATATGCATAAACTAACTATTTTAGTATGTACTATTTATAGCAGTTACATTAGTATTTGGTTAATTTTTTTAAACAAATTCATACTCTAGGAAAGTAAATGATGTTTGCAAAATGTTTCGGTATCTGCTAAATGTTTAACATTTATACTTACATGACATGAAACATTAGATTCAATATGTTCCTGTAGTATACTCTTGAAATTACTTTTATCGCAAAATACCATGAAATATTGTGATATTATTTTAGGTTATATCACATGCACCACCCCTAACTCTTTCAGTGAGCCAGGCACATCTAACAGTGGCCAGCAGCTGTACACAGTATTTATTGTATTTACAGAGTTTTTATACCTGTGGGTTGGTTGTGATGTAGAATCCAGGCACTCCTGCTTTCTCCAGTGTGTTCTGTTGGTCTATGACCTTCTGGTCAATCTCTGCTATGATCTTCTCATCCATCATTCGCTGCTCATCCTTGACACGCTGCTCCAGAGCCTGCAAAGTCAAGAGAAAGAGGATGTCTGACTAGGTGTACACAAATCCAAAATTTGACACAGGTGAGTTGTTTGTTTGGCAGGTTATGGTCAAAAAACCCTGAATCGAATTTGGTCTCAAATATGTGGTATTGAAATCCGTCGAGAAGAAAGGGAAATTGAGTGCGAGTAGATGGGGAAATGGAAATTAGCAGTGATTTGAGGAATTCAATGGCAGAAAAACAAGATAACAGAGCTCATAAATATTTGGACTGATGTGGTTTTTCCAATAATATCAAAAGGCTCATGTTGCAGCTGTGCAGTGTTCCTAATGAATTGACCAAACGCGGCTGCAGCGTCAAAGAAAAATGAAAAATAAAAAAACTTGACCGTGGGCAAATAACGTATTCTTTTCAGTGATCTGGAACAAATTCACTGTGATAAGCTCAGATGCAATCAGAACTCATTCATAACTCTAGAGATTCTGAGGATAAAACCAAAACTTTACATGAAGCGTTGATCGTTCACACGTGGGCCACTTACGAAGCATGAGTCGTTCCAACAGATGTCAGATATTATGGATCACTTTAAAAAGATAGTGTTAACAGCATAATTGAAATATTGCATTTGATGAGAAAATCAGATTTGGGTCACTATTATCTGCTGTGTGAACAGGGCCTTAGTGGCCACACTGCATTACTGATTTCTGTTCAAAAACTCATGGGATATGACTCATGGGAGTACTGAATCAAGTTAATTACTGGTCATAAGTTTTACAACACACCCAACAGAACCCTAAGTCTTATGAAATGGTACAATAGTAAGCAGTAAACAGGCAGGCCATTTGAAAAACATTTCTGACATAAAAACTAAAAAATAAATGTATATTATTATTAGGGGCGAGTTTAAAGAAATGGATTTTCGGTTCAATATGATCTTTTAAACAATCCCACGTGTTTCAACTTTATCCATCTGCAGAGCCAGATACCTAAATTAACTGAATCAATTTGGAAACCAAAATGTACTGGGACCTTGTGAATCAGAATCTAATCAATTTTCTAAAGCAATAGTGAAACTCTGCTCTTATTTTTATATGTTATTTTATTATGTATGCATAAAGGGTCTGGCTTGTCAATTACAATCAATTAAGCTTAGAAAATTTATAATACAAAATATATAGACAAAATACAAGACTAGAGTGCCACTTAACAATAAAAGACAGAAGACCTTTACAACTGAGATGGAGTCAAATTCTAAAACAGCATCAGAAGACCAGTTTTACACAGCAGGTAAAAGCATACCAAATACGATTTTCTGACCATATCCAGTATTTAATTAAGGCTGCTCACACTTTCTTTTTAATGTGATTTATAACTGACATTTGTATAAATGGTTTGTGATGTGCAAGTAACGCACACTTGTTTAACAGCTGTGCTTCTCTTGAAGTCTCGGTTTCATTCTTGTCAGAATCTCAAAAGCTCTGAATGAGTTTAGGCTGTTGGTGAACTTATGTGTTCTGTGCCTTTCACACTATCACATAAACAGGAATTTTACAATACAATATTATCACAATACACTGCCCACAATACTGATGATAACATGATACTGTGATTCTGTTTTACTCGATAGATCACTAGGGCTGCAACTAATGACTATTTAAGTAGTCGACTAATCTGCCAAACGTTTGATTGATTAGTTGATTGGTCACGATTATTTATGACATGCCCTTTATTTGTACTTCCTACTGGTAAGGAGAGCTAAACATTTAGGCCCCAAGACCAATTTTGCAGTACATTTTGGTAGTTTGACTAAAAAAAACAAACAAAAAAAATATATACAAAGTATATTATACTGAACATTCACACAAGCTGGATGTTATTTTCAGGAGATTCTAGGCTACTTTTTCTAGGATGTTTTTTTTACTCTTTTCCATGGAGATACCTTTCTAAAATGATTGTTTATCTAAGAAAATAAAGTGTTGTTAATTAAAGTCTGTAATTACTGAAACATGTAACTGACAGAGTACAGTATCTCCTAGCCAGCTAACGCTAGTTTAACTAATGTTAGTAAAGTTATTGGAGTAAAGGCTGTTTAAACTCTCCTCAGCAGTTTTCTGCAGTAATTTAACTCAGCACGGGTAATACAGAATCAGTGTTTAAACTCTACAGTGAACAGAACTAGTAAAGACAAACTGTAGAGTATTGTGAAGTCAAATATGTTTATTTGTGTTTAATGTACACAGCTCTGCTATTTTACACTGTCTGTCTGTCTTTTGATACTTGCAATTTACACAGTCCAAATCAAACAAGGCAGGTGTGAGAACATCCTTAGACTAGGCCTGCATTTAGCCTGAATTTCCCTTTTTTAAATAAGGATGGACAGAATTAACTACGTCTGTACTGCAGTTTACCTCTGTTTCTGCTTTCTGGTTTGTTTTAAGCACAGTCACGTTGTGAGATTTGCAGCTCTGCAGGGCCAGTCGGTGTTTCCGCAACAGGTCCTGTTTTAGTACTAGAGAAAGAGGGGAAAAAAAGGAAGAGAAAAAGAAAGACTTCATAACAGTTACACAGAATCAGCTTGTATTATTTATACACACAAACCAGAGTTACCTTGTTCACAATTTTTCCACCAAATTGTTTAAAAATATATAGTTGTGGCTAGGTCTGTCAAGATAAAAGAATATGTGGACAATATATTGGCCCAGAAATTATTGCGATAACCAATATTATTGTCAAATTTGACAATTAAATGCCACAAACAATAACATAAAAGTCTAACAAATAAATTACACTTTTAAAGAAAATTAAAATTTATTAAATCATAGTTTGGAAGATCTATATTCTTTCTTCACCTACAGCAATGCAGACTGTGTGCACAAGGTCATATTACTGAAGCACTGGTTCCTAAATAACTGGCAGACAAGGGAGGCTGAGAAACAGTTTTATGTGCAGCATGCTTATACAACACAGATAAATATTGTATTTCACAATGAACAAGAAAAAGTGGATTTTAGCGTGAGACCTTTTTTTTTTTTGCTTTATTTGAGGTCTGAAAGCTCTGCATCTTTTTTTATTTTAGCCATTTCTCACTTTCTGCAAATACATGTTCTAGATGACAATATTTTTTTTTGATTTGGGAGAAATGTTGTTTGTATTTTTAGAATAAAACAACAATGTTTATTTTACTCAAACATAAACCTAAAAAAAATAGCAAAATCAGAGAATCTGATCAGAGAAGTGGTCTCTTGCTGACCATAGCAAATGCTTTTTCCAAGTTTCTGCAATCAATATTATTAAAAATATAATGAAAAAAAAACAATACTAAGGTTTTAAGTGTTGTTAAAAATCCTGTTTGCTTTAAACGTCTGTGACAACCTTAGACTTTGGGTTGGTCTGATCTTGATGTAAAGGGCTGGATATCTTTGCTGGACATCTTTGCTGACCTTGAAAACCATGACACAGACTCACCTCTGTGCTCGCTGTGCAGCTTTTGCCTTTGATTGTAGAGATTCTTCTCAGTCAGGTGCTGAATGTCCAGCAGACCCTGGACGATCTCATACACGGTTCCGTCTATAAGAGCCTGAGCCAGATCACTCAGTGTAGTGTAGGACAAACGCTGCTGAAAAGAGCTGTGGGGTGGAATGGAGTTTATATATTACTCTAAAACACACTTTATACTTTATTAATTTCCAAAAAAACTCAACAGGACTTCAAGTATTCTCTAAGACTCTGCCAATTAGACTAATCTGCCAAGGAGTTACTGCTTTATTACTCTACATGTTGGCGCATGGTTCTGCAAAACTGACACCAATAAATCCGTAACTCCTGGTATTTACTAATTTAGGAGTTTTTTTAGCCTCTTTAGTAACAGATGCTGTGAAGCATCATAGAGAATTGTCTTGTAATATATCGAGTATCACAGTATAGTGATATATCATTATTGTGGGCAATGTATTCTAAAGCCCAATACGAACGGGATTAGTTTCTCAGGGGGTCCTGGGGTAATTTTCTCTTTTATGGGTGGTCCTCTATGATTTTATTCCTGTCTAGAGTGACCATGCACTTTTTTCTCAGATGTCAGAGTTGAATTACCTACTGTTTTTTGCTGAACTCCATGGTCCTCCGGTAATTTTAGTCCCTCCCGGATCCACATTTCTGAGTTTCGTCACCTTGTGTTTATTAAAATAGCTAGGCTATTTGTCCACTGTCAAAAAACGTAATTACACTTTGGGCATGCATTTTCAGGAGATCCAAATAAACACAACAGTAAGTGGAAATGGAGGGGCTACTGGACGTGATGTCATGTGACCAAAAAAAAAAAACTCACTGGTCCTCCTGTTTTTTAATTGCAGTCCAGATGCAAGAGTTTTATCACTAAGTAGAAATGTGAAATATTTTTCACAGACGTCCCCCTGAGAAACTAATCCTGTCCAAATAGGGCTTAATAAGTCATCTAAGAGCAAGTCCACATTATGAGGGTCTCTGCACAAGTCCAACACTCCTAATCACCAGGAATATCAGTTGGTATTTAAATCCTACTTCATAATTTTTGATACATACTGTACGATTCCTCCAAACACAAACAGAACACACATGATGCTGTAATACTATTTTGTTATTGTATAGTATACAGTACCTGTCAAAAGTTTGAACTTCACACCTGTTCTCATTTAATGTGTTTTTTAAATATATATTTAAATAAAATATTATTTTAAATTTAATATTGAAGACATTAAAGATTTCCAGGAACACATGCTAAATGTATGTACTATGTTTATACTTTAGAATCTTTTAAGTAGCCTCATTTAGCTTTGAGGACAGATTTGCAGACTCTTGGTATTTTAATCTCAGTGTTTTCATGAGGGAGAGTCACCTGCAATAGTTTTCTCAGCATCTTGAAGGAGTTCCTCTAGGTGCTAAACAATTCTTGCTGTTCTTCCTTCACGCTGTGAGACTCCAGCTCATCCCAAATCATTATAAATTAGATCAGGTTTAGGTCAGGGAAAGGTAGAGCCCAAACACCTTTGTTTTACTGTTTACATATGTGTCCATATGTGACTTCATTATTAATCTACAACGTTAAATCTAAATTAAATAAAGAAAACCGGTGAATGAGAAGGTGTGTCTAAACTTGTGTGGGTAAAACACAGACTCAGTTAATATAACTTAATTAATGAATTATCCTCAGTGTCTGTATGCTTTCATTCGCCTCAGTAAAAAGACATATAATACTAAAGAAGCGCTAGTTAGCATAGCTGATCTGAGGTCAGTACCTGGGCAGGTCTTTGGCCAGGCTCTGTAGTTCAGACAGCAGGTAGTAGTGTCTCTCCTGCTGTTTAGTCGGGTCTGCGGGCTCTCCGTATAAACCCGAGTACAGCTCCATTTATACTCACAAACATATAAACCCGCGCAGCGCTTTAAACACAGCACAGGCTAACCGGCTAACATGCTACACACAAACACACAGCAGCGAGGAGGAGGAGGAGGTCCTAGCGCCGATAGCTGTCCTAGTATGTGCCTGCACACACTGATACACTCGGCAGCAGCTCCACCAGGAGGCGCTCCACAGCACTGCCATTCTAACAACACTTGGCCAAGAAGAGTCCAAAACGATTTTCTGTCAAAATAAAAGTCCCCCTAACAATGAAAAAAAAATAAATAAATAAATCACATTTGAGTCCGTAAATGTAATGCTATAAACTAAAAACTAGTTTTTTTGGTAAAATCAAAGCAATTGATAACGTTAATTTTTAAGTGGTCTCTTTGTATTTATGTATATGTGTGTATGTACGTGCATATAAATGTAAAATTAATTTATACACTTACAGATATGCCATACAATAATATACAGTATTTCAGCATGAAAGCACATATTTATAATGTGTAACAGTGTTTTGTAGCATTACTACATCTCTGCTGTTTGTAACAAACCAAACCATGTGAAAATTGTTGTGATTATTGCAGCGAGTACAGGGGGTGGGTCTGTTATCTTGTGTGTTCGCCTCTGTGTGCCTTTTTGGTGTCAGAAGTGGGATCAATCTTCCACGTTACAGCGGAGAAGACGCCTGGGAGCCGTACGAAGCACAGCTGGTGGTGGTAGCCAAGCATTACGGCTGGGCACCGGCGACGATCGCTACCGGTTATGCTTAGCCCTGGAGGGCAAGGCGCTACTTACTGGTGGATTTGCCGGCAGAAGAGCACGGAGACCTGGAAGTAGGGTTGCAGCGGTAACCGGTTTCACGGTATACCATGGTATTAAAATGCACGGTTATCATACCGTGTGTGTTTGCTTATTACCGGTAAAACGCAAGCCAGCCGAGAAACTCACCCACGCATGCGCAACTCTGCTCCGCTTCAGCTTCTCAGCACACAGCGGTGAGAACAGCAGAAAGTGCATCAGACTAAACAAATCTCCGTCCGCCTAAAAAAAGGCTAAACTAAAATCAGCAGTGTGGGACTATTTCAGACACCCGCCGAACGCACCCGAGGATGGTTATCCGATTTGTGATCAATGTGGCCGTAAATTCACAGCTAAAGGTGGACATACGTCAAACCTGTTCTCCTATCTCAGAGAACACCACCCCGCTGTGCAGCGCAAAGTATGTGTTTAGTTTATAATTTTAATCTGAACCTAAATAAAACCTCTTTGTAGTCGTGCACAACCCACAAGCGCTGAGCTATAGAAATTTGGGCACGTGGGTACAGGCGTGAAGTGCGTGCTATGATGGATTCACATGTCCGTGTAAAGGTCCTGGCCGGACTGGATGTGAAAGACGCCATTCATTTACATGCGTTCATTTTCAAATTCTGACGTGCCTGTTTTTCATATGTTCAAACCAGACTCGATGTGAAAGCCTTAAAATAGACATCTCTATTGTGAGGATCATGTCAGAAATAAATCCCCTCTTTCTGCAGTATCTGGTTATATACCAACTTGGCAGTAAAACGGGCGTTTACAACAGTTGTTGATCAGACACTGACCCAGGCTCAGTTTATCAGATATTAAATAATTTAAACTTAAATAATTGTACTGAATATTTTAAATACAGAATCTTTACTTCTTAGAGGACATGTAATGTGTGTGTGTATGTGTGTGTGTGTGTGTGTGTGTGTGTGATGGTGTACACCTTATCTTTTTTTTTTAAGTAGACATTCAAATTATAATTGTTCTGTTCCAGGTTTCTACAATAAATAGTTAATTGAACAAAAAACCTTTGTTGTAATTTCTTTAAGGGTCAGTTTAATAATATATAACAAACTGTGATACCGTGATAACCGTGATACCGTGGTATTTTCTGAGACGGTTATCATACCGTGAAAATCTCATACCGTTACAACCCTACCTGGAAGTGCTCAAAACGTCCCTGCGCCAGCGCTTCGGCAAGACCCCTCCAACGCAAGTTCTTCGCCAACAATTAAGAGAGAGAAAGCGGGAAAAAGGAGAGAAGCTGAGCGTCCTCGCAGCGGAACTTCGAACGCTGGTGAGACAAGCTCTAGTGCCTGGCAGTCTCCAACGTCACGTGAGACTGTCGAAAGTGACAACGCTGAGCCAAGCAGTGGAGGAGGCAAAGAGAGTGGAGCTCATCCTCAAGAATCCGAGACCCGCGTCCTGTTATGTGGTGGAAGTGGAGGTAGCAGACGAGGTACGAGCAGCTCAAGTTCACACAGCGGAGGCCTCCCAAAGCACCCTGCGATGTTGGTGATGCAAGCGGCGCGGGCATAAAGCGAGCTGCCGCGCCGCGGAGCCGGCGGGAAACGAGAACGGGGCTCACCAGTGAGGGGTGGGGAGCTTCCAACGACAAGCACCCTCCTTACTGATACAGTGGTTGGCCGGCTGGGCACCAGGAACGGGCTGTGGCTGCGCTGCGTCATCCAAAGGCTGCCCGTGACAGCGCTAGTGGACACAGGCGCCACCGTGTGCCTGCTGCAAACTGGACTGGCCGCCAAGCTCAAGTCATCACCGTCAAGCCCCTGGGAAGAGACCGAAGTCATGCTGCGCTCTGTCACAGGAGAAAAGATTCACATGAGGGGCAAGAAAAGACTCAAGGTGGAGCTGGCACGTAAACTCCTCCAGCATGAATTCTGCCGGCATTTCTGCGTGGACTACCGCCGCCTGAATGCAGCAACGAAAGCGGACTCCTACCCTCTGCCCCGTATCGATGACGCGCTGGATAAAGTGGCCGGGTCGACTTGGTTCAGCTCGCTGGATCTGCACAGTGGATATTGGCAAGTGGAGCTGGTGCCGGAGGCGCGGGAAAAGACTGCGTTCACGCTGGGGTCTGGACTATGGCAGTTCCGCGTGATGCCATTCGGTTTGCGGAACGCGGCAGCCACCTTCGAGCGATTGATGGAGCGCGTCTTGGCCAACATCCCCAAAGAACGGTGCATCCTCTACCTGGATGACCTGCTCCCGCATGCGCCGACCTTTGACGAGGCTCTGGGCTGTTTGGAGCAAGTCATTGGCGCCATTAAAGCCGCCAACATCTGGCTGCACCCAAAGAAATGCCTTCTACTGCAGCGCAAGGTCCAGTTCCTGGGGCACATTGTCAGCAAAGACGGAGTGGCAACCGATCCCGGGAAAGTGCAAGCTGTCCGGCAGTGGCCAACGCCCCGTGACGTAAGCAAACTTCGGAGCTTCTTGGGGCTCGCCTCCTACTACAGGAGATTCGTTCAAGGCTTTGCGGACATCGCAGCGCCGCTCCACCGGCTGACAGACCAGACCAGACCACGCTCTGACCAATCACAGGACACAGCCTGCTCGCGTGTTTATTGGTGCGCATTTTGGTGCATTTACATTTATGCCTGTGTGAAACCAGACTAAACAGAGGGAGAAAACGCTCCAAGTAAACAAACTCATCAACTGATTCGGACCAGAGAAACAAACTACAGGTGTGAAAACGCCCTTAAACACCTTCCTCCGTGTAAATTCATGCACTGGGGAGCATGGTTGCCTCATGCAATGTGGTGGCCACACAATGGTTGTCAACCGTCCCGTAAAATCCAGAATCGTCCCGTATTTGGGCAGTAAAGTACACGTTCCGTATTGAATTGATCTGGGACGCGCTTTGTCCCGTATTTATGAGGTTAGTTATTAAGGCAGGTGATTTGTTTCAGAGACACCTCGCGGCGCTGCCCCCCTCCGCTGGAGAACAGCCACCCCTCCTAAACAGAGGCTGTGACTATCATTGGTCATGACACGGAGACTCACAACCAATCAGAAGCACAGCCTCTGTTCAGGAGTGGTTGTTCTCCAAGCAGAGGGGGGCAGCGAGGTGTCTTCAACTACGTTCTAAATCAATCCCTCCCTATCAGAGAACTAGTGCACTATTTACCACCGGTTAACACACAATATAGTGCACTATTCCTGTGATAGGATGTGATTTAGAAAGGAGAGACCAGTGCTAACGTACAACATTAAACAGCAGGCAGGGAGAGAAACGAGAGGCTGAAGAGAATACAGGGAGAGGGAGCAGTGTCATGGTTCCCTGTGCGACAGGCGTCTCCAGAAGCTGATATAGTATTAAATTCACATTAATAACAAAGCTTATTTGAAAGCATATATTATTTGTAAAATACCCATTTTATATATAATAAATAAAATAAATATTTATGTTATGAACAACATATTTCTGAACGAAACATACAGTACTACAAAGGTTTAAAGCACCTGGTGGAATTTCAGTAAAGAAAAAGCTTCTTATCTGTGAAGTAAGTTTTTAATAGCTCAGTAAAGCACAAGGATTACAATAAATCCAAACAGCGATATGATCTCTCTCTCTCTCTGTATATATATATATATATATATATATATATATATATATATATATTATATTATAGCGACCCTTATTTCATTTTCGAAAAGTTGGCAACCCTACGCCACACTGACACGCTGGCTCCAATATACATGGAAAGCCGTTTGGGTCTTTACGTCTACATTGACGTACGTGTTAACAAGTTTGAACATCTTAAGATGGCAAACCATGCTGTCTTTACACGTAACTTTAAACTTGGGTGCTACCACTGCATCTGCCTCTAAGGGGGGAAATACAAACACTCCAAAAAAGCCTTCCAAAGAACCACCCTGACCCCTGATCATAGCACCTTGCAAAAGAAGCTTACTCGTCTGATGCTCGTAAGTAATGCTACTGGGAGGTTTTACACATCTAAGGTAAATATATTTTAAGCTAAAGAATCTATTCAGTAGTGATTATATGCATGTCGGTTTTAATACTCTTTGTACTGAACGAAGCAGCGTGTTTTTAGTAGTTATTGCATTTGTCAGTCTGTCTGATTAAATCAATCTATAGAACTGCACAAAAGAGTAAAGATTAAGTAAAGATTTCAGAGAGCTCATTTAAATCTCCAGTTGTTTGTGTTACAAGATCTGGCAACCCTGGCCGTAGCACAAGAGTTAGCGCACAAGAAACGAATCAGCAGCGGCTCCAAGCTATAGCTGATAGATTTCAAGAGCTTGTTAATTGAGTATCTGCAACTGAAGGGGACTATGGTCGACAGGTTAGTTCAGTTTGCTTTTGATTTTGGGTTTGTGGGTCACAAAAAAACATATACATAGTATATAAAACTCAACAGAGCATCAGGTTGTATAAATATCTAGTAAATATATTTGGTGAAATTAAAATGATTTAGCGAACTGCAGTGCCGTAACCGTGAGCCAGCTGATTTGTTCTATCTGAAATAGCTTGTGTGGTTCCTCGCTTTTCTTTAAGGACCTGTGCACCGGTTGTGCTACCCTTCCGATTGTGCTACCCCAATGTATATTTATAAATAATATAACGTTATATTTAAAAATACAAAAATGAGCAAACTTTTATAAATATGCCTCCAACAGGATATTTAGATAAACTAACTAACTGACTAACTAACTCACTGTATCAAAAAGTAAAGTTAAGATAATTAGACGTTATTAGATACATATATTTTGTATTTTTATACAAAATCTACTTATCTACAATAGTGGGCACTGAACACACACAATCATAAGAAACAAAAATGCAAGCACCTATAATAGTACAATAAATTATATGCTTTATTTAACAATACGATACACAAACAGTGAGTGATAGAGGCTTAACGTTAAATGATAGAAGGTTAAGTGAGCACAGAGCTAAGACACTAACTTGGCTAACCTAAACTACAAAAACCATTTACTTATATCCTTTATTGAGTTTCGCTTGTTTGTTCCTCAATAGGTCCACGTTGGTTCTGGCAACATTGTCCTGCCTAAAGTGCGGGAAAAATGAGGAATAATAAAACCCATCCATTTTCGTAGCGGTGCTCCAAACCGGAAATAGGTTTACCCATCACATCGTCTGGAACTTGACCCCTAATTTTTGAGTGAGAAGGTGAGGCGAGATATCCCTTATTACAACCACTACCTGTGTTTCAAGGATGGAGTTTATCTATAAAGTGGAAATAGGAATAATGCATTAATCTAAAGCTAAGGTTTGTAAACTAACATTTAGCTAAATTTAAGTTTTACCCTCAAACTGAAAAATATGCGTGTATATTTTTTATTCTTCCACCATCTATACTGGTAGTTTCACTAGGCGAAGGCTGCACTATGTAGGCTTAGTTTGTTAAAAGTGAAAGAATTTGTGCTAATGAATCATGTGTACAGTCATAGTCCCTAGAAAGTCATTTTGTCTTTTTTTTTTTTTTAGACAGATAAATACTACAGTCAGGCCAAATAGCACCAATAAATAGTACGGGCAGTTTTTGAGAGTTGTCTCCTACTTTATTCCAATTTGATCTATTTATTAAATCTCATCATTTTCATCCCAACTTAATTCCATTCTTGAATATAGGATTACATCAATTCATATGGATATGTAGACACTTTAAGTGCAAGTACAATAAGTTGATATAAGGTGATGTAATCATATATCATAGATCAGAGACTGTAAAAAAGATGGACGGTGTATTGCTGTTCCCATTCATTCAATGAAAATTAAGCCATAATCTTCCGCCATGTTGGCGATCCTGAAACCCGAGTCTGCGCAGTAGAGACCAGAGGAGGGAGAAAGACTGTGGAGAGACAGCCTACTCATTTAAATAAACCCGCCCCTGAGGGCTGCCTCCACAGAGCTCACACAGTCTATGGTCTCACCCATAGTCATTGGTCCCACACCGGCTAGGTGTAATCCAGCCCTTTTACAATAACCACACATTTTTGAATAGCAAATAACGTTTTAAAAAATGAATTCTGTTGAGATATAAAAATTTGACAATATAAGCAAACGTTACACTGGCTGTTGCATTTAAATAATTTATTTATTTAAATTACAGTATATTGGAAAAAAAACGTGATTGAAAATTGTCTGTTTTGCCATTGAAACTATGGGGATGGGTGGGGTTAAACAGCTTTCTGCAACCGAACAACAGGGGGTGCCCGACCTGTGGTGGCTTCACTTTTGAGAGATGCTCTTTCCAGCTATACACAGTCTATGCATCATTTTGTACGCCATGTTGTTTATGCCCATATTTGGGGTTCCGTGTCTAAAAGGTCCAAGTAAATACGGAATTTGAATAGGCTTTTCAAAAACTGGCCTCTGCCACATTCTGTGATGAATAAATATGTTCAGAACCCTGTATGTTTTATTCTGTGTACATTTTACTCCTAAATATCACTGGATTCTCTGAATTTCGAGATTGTTTAAGGGGAGTAATTAGAAAAATGTTAAAGCTAATGCTTTACTGACTTCACAGCACAGCGGCTAGAAATGACCCCGGACTGGATTCTGCATAACAACAGCAACTCCGGTCAGATCACGTTTTGGATTATTATGCTTCTTCACAGAGGATCATTAAAGCATTTAAACAGGTGAAAACTCTTCCAGTAATGCTGAGCAGTGTGATGTTGAGCAGTGTATTCTGTGTTAGAGCTTTAAAAGACAGATAATAAGAGAAAGTGGTTCTAAGTTCAGGATCAGCGCTTCACTGAAGGGTTTAGTATTTAATTACGGTCATTAGTTTATACTAATTACAACACCTGACCCAAATAATCAACTAACAACTAACTAATTAACTAATTACCTGCCCTCACTGAGGCCATAACGAATCAGAAACACCAATTTATTTCACTGCATAATAAAGACGGTAAATGTTAAAACGCTTTACAGCAGGTTCTGGAGTATTACTGACCTGTTTTAGTGATTTTATGCTGTGACACTCTCAGCTCTCCTCAGTAAGGGCAGTTAGTTCATTAGTTGGCTCAGCTGCGTTTAATACGCTGTATAGTTACGTCTGGAGTTAGCAGGAATAACTGAGTTAGTTAGCTCACAAGCTAACAGCAGCAGCTAACAACTGCATGAATAATGGAGTTAGTTAGCTCACAAGCTAACAACACCAGGAATAACGGAGTTAGTTAGCTAACAACAGCAGGAATAATGGAGTTAGTTAGCTCACTTGGCTAACAGCAGCAGGAAGAGTCACAGAGGAATATATTTCCGTTTTTAGAGCTAGATATGCGGACGTTTTCGTTTGTTTCCACCCTGAATAACCTCAGAATTATAACTACGTGGTTTAGTGGACACGGCTGCCAGGTAAGACTGTTGAAGGCTACTGAAGACTGTTAAAGGCTATTGGAGGTTATTGAAAGAGTTATTGGGGGCAGAAATCAGTACAGGCAGGTTAGATAAGTGAGCATATTTACGTCCTCTCTGCGTAGAATATGCAGCGCTGTCACATTTTCATAAAAGAAAACAGGCTTCTTCCCTGTTGTACTGTTTATTAACATTATTAAAACAGATTTTGCTCATTCCATTTAATTAAAAGCTCTGTTTTATTACTGTAACGTAACTTACTAAAAAAAATTGGAGTTTAAATCAGGTCCGGGCTTAAATTAAATGTTATGTTATTAAATGTTAAATTAAATATGAGGGCGGACAGGGTCAGGCTGGATTTTTTAGCCCAATATAAGCTCTAGCTTACGACGGCGTTTTAGGGCCATACAAAAAATAAATAAAAACTGTTCACTTCGAGAATAAAGACGTAATATTACGAGAATAATCTCGTAATATTACGAGAAAAAAGGCGTAATATTACGAGAAAAAATACGTAATATAACAAGAAAAAAAGTCATAATATTACGAGAATAATCTCGTAATATTACGAGAAAAAAGACGTAATATTACTAGATTAAAGTGGCATTACAGCCAGGAAAGTCGCATTATTATGGACAAAGCAATGTCCTCCTGTTAAAATGAGGGACGTTGAGGATTTGGTAAAGTTATACTTTCGTATGGGTTTCACCAATAAAGAAATACTCAATCTGCTGGCCCATCACGACAGGATTGTTATTAGTATTAGAACACTGAAACGTTTGTGCAAGAAACTGTTTTTATTCAGAAGAAAGAACCAGACGGACTTGGAGGAAATAATCTCCTTTGTTGAAGGAGAACTCGCAGGCAGTGGCCGACTACAGGGCTATCGGTGGTTACATCTCCGTGCCATTCGAAGAGGGTATGTAGTTTCACAGGAGATGATGAGAATGGTAATCAAGATGATTGATCCTGAAGGAGTGGAGCTGCGGCGTGCTCGGCGTCTTCGTCGCCGGCAGTACAGCAACCGAGGCCCTAACGCTTTATGGCATATGGACTCGTATGATAAACTAAAACCATATGGAATCGCTATAAATGGTTGCATTGACGGATTTAGTCGGTATGTCATGTGGATGGAAGCGTACAATACAAACAGCGACCCAAAGGTAATTGCGGACTACTTCATAGCCACAGTAGCACGGGTTGGAGGATGCCCCGAGCGCATGCGGGCCGACCCAGGCACCGAAAATAGTCATGTGAGGGATATGCAGCTGTTCCTGCGCAGGAATCACTCGGACCATTACGCCAGTGAGAGAAGTTTTGTTTATGGATGCAGCACGGCAAACCAACGCATCGAATCCTGGTGGGGAATTCTGCGAAAGCAAGCTGGACAATTCTGGATGGATATTTTTCAGACACTCAGAGATGATGGACATTTTTCTGGAGACTTCTTGGACAAGAATTTGATACAATTCTGCTTCCTAAACCTAATTCAGGTAGGCTTTAGTCAAAATATATACTTTCTGTATACATATATTTGCAATCTTTATGAATAGCTGCACACCCCATCTAAGTGACCCTGTCTAATCAATAAATACACACCAGAAATTAATACATTATTTAATATTATGTATAAATTATGTATAATAATACTGAAAAATAAGACGAGAGTTTGGAGTCCAATAGTACATAAACATCACACACAGTTCTTATTAAATAACTGCTTAAAATGTGAATTGTTTATTGAATTAATAGAGCAATTTATTAAAAATGGGAATCATTTATTAAATTAATAGAGCAATTTATTAAAAACAGGGAATTGTTTGTTTAGTTTAACAGAAGAATTTATTAAAACTGACTGCATTATTTATTAAATTATTACATTAAGAGAATCTTTGTTTATTAAATCAAGAGTATGATTTACTATATTTAAGTAAATATATTCATTATATCCAAGGAATGATTTATTATATTGAGGTAACATTTTTTTAAATTATGGAAATATATATGTTTTTGAATTAAGGGAATGATCTCCATAGCAGCGCCGAGGTCTTTCCGCTCTCCGTGGCTAAAGAGAGCGGAGCGGTCTGCGTTTAGCCACGGAGAGCGGAGAGACCTCGGCGCTGCTATGGAGATAATTCCCTTAATTCAAAAACATATATATTTCCATAATTTAATTTTTTTACCTCAATATAATAAATCATTCTTTGGATATAGTTTTAATAAATTATTCTGTTAAACTGAATAAATGATTCCCTGTTATATTTTTTTCTGTTAAATTGAGTAAATAATTCCTAGTTTTAGTAAATTCTTCTGTTAAACTGAACAAACAATTCCCTATTTTTCTAAATTGTTCTGTTAATTTAATAAATAATTCACAGTTTTAATAAATTGTTCTGTTAATTTAATATTTTATATATTTTATAAAATTTTATACTTAGTATAATTCCCTCAGTTTACATAAATTGTTCTATTAATTTAATAAACAATTCCCATTTATATAAGAAGCAGTTATTTAATAAGAACTGTGCGTCTCAAGAGGCCTATTATTTTCTATAGCTGATCTGATCTGATCCTGAACTCTTTGACTCGAACCCTCAAAGTCCCACCTTATATGCTCAAAACTCTCACATCTGGAAACGTAACATGAGCTCATATATAGCGCACATACATTGCTGTATTCGAAATGGCATACTACTATACTACATACTGCATACTGAGTATGTACTGCATACTACACACTGCCCAGTATGCCGTATGCATTACGGCAACACTTTTGATCACCCTACACAGTCACGTGACACACCACAGTCACATCCGAATTGCTCAGAGTGAATTATAAACAGAAAGAACATGAAAAATATCCTACCTTCCCATTATTAAACTAGGAGGACAACAAAGAGGTCTGCACTGCCATCCAGAACAGCAATTGCTGCTTTTATTCAATGTAAATGCATTTAACAAAATTATAACAACCATTTAGCAGCAGCCCCCAACCCAAGTATGTCCACTTATATTTAAATACGTTTTCATATTTATTTTAATAGATTACTATTTTCATCCATGTAAATACCAACAAGATTTAAACAAACTCTCATTCATATTTACACAACCTCAGCAAAAAAAGAAACACATTGCATAATTGAAACTATTTTATTTATTTGTATTCGAATTTATTAATCCATTAAATATGTACTTATGAATAATTAATAATAATTTATGAATTAATAATGAATTATGAATAATTCAATAATAAACACATGGTATGGTATGAACAAGCGAAAAACACAAATAATCTGTTTGGTTTAAAAGCCACATTTATTCAATGTTCATTGAATTATTTATTCAATGAACAGAACTATTTATTAAAACTAATGGAATTATTTATTCAGTGAACAGAACTATTTATTAAAACTAATGGAATTATTTATTCAATGGACAGAACTATTTATTAAAACGAAGGGAATTATTTATTCAATGAACAGAACTATTTATTAAAACGAAGGGAATTATTTATTCAATGGACAGAACTATTTATTAAAACGAAGGGAATTATTTATTCAATGAACAGAACTATTTATTAAAACGAAGGGAATTATTTATTCAATGAACAGAACTATTTATTAAAACGAAGGGAATTATTTATTCAATGGACAGAACTATTTATTAAAACGAAGGGAATTATTTATTCAATGAACATATTCGAATATTCGCTACCAATCAGTGCCGAATATCGGGAGCTCAAAAAACGCTATTCGGGCCAGCCCTAATTTGTTCATGATATATTGGTCATTGAATGGAAGTACAATAGAGGTGTACCTAAAACACACAGTGGTGCATAAGAATCAAAACTGACCACACATTTGACCTCAAATGATTTTAATGAACTTTTTTTTATCAAAAAATAAAAATTGAAGTTTTTGAGTGACAAACATCAAACTGCTGCAGGTAAAATTTTTTGTATAGGCTTTTTTGACCCAGGTTGTCTTACATTCTACATATTTATGTTTATGCAGGAGGAACTTGATGAAGTTGTAAGAACATGGAATTCCCATCTAATCAGACCAAGACGGGGACAAGGGACGCACAGGGGACGCCCAATTCTGATGTTCTGCATGCCACAGATTTACAGTTCCGGGGAAGACAAAATTAAGTCTGTTCTTCCAGAAGAGGTAGCTGTTTGCAAAGAGGAATGCACCCCAAAGGACCAGTACCCCTGTGATGAAACAATCTTTGAGCTATGTGCTCTTCTTATAGATGAAAATGGTTGGGATGCTCCTGTTGATGCATACCATGCAGCTGAACTTTACACTCTCTTAAGAACTGAAATACTAGAGAACATATAGAAGTTCTCAACACCAGCATTCTACTGCCCTGTAGAGTTCATTTCAGTCCAAACAAAACACTCCATAGCATGGACAGATTGATGATTTGCTGTGTGCTGAAGCTGCCTGAAACTGAAAGACTGTTGTGTGCTATCTTAAAAAAAATCTCTTCAATATAAAATGTCAAGGTAACTGTAAAAATAAAATATAAAACTGCATTTAAGCCATTTTTTCTTTTTTAGTAGTTATTACTGACAGAACAAGTGCAACATAATACTGTATCAAACTAAACATATTAAACAATTCAACAATGCATGACATTAGTGTGTAAGAACATCTAATTGGAGAATGTTTGCATAACATTTTGCAATACATTATTATGTATCTATAACAATGCATGTGTTTGCATTCTTACTGCAAAAGTAACACATGTATTTATGACTGTTAGAACTATGTTTGTAGAAAAAGAC
Organism: Astyanax mexicanus; assembly: GCF_023375975.1. Lineage (NCBI taxonomy): Eukaryota > Metazoa > Chordata > Actinopteri > Characiformes > Acestrorhamphidae > Astyanax > Astyanax mexicanus. The sequence goes on from NC_064419.1 coordinate 15,756,446, forward strand.
GCCCAGGCTTTAAAAAAAAAATATTTGGCATCAAATTTCATTACTACACAATGTCCATCACCCAGATGTTGCTTTCTAGAACAGCATTGAATTCAGCGCGGAAGTCGGGAAAATGATCGTAGCTCTCAGAGAGATGTATGAGCATCCCACATGTACGCCCAATAGGCCTCCTTGTGAAATCACTCTGGTGAATGAAGTCTACGCCGATAGTACTTGACACCACCAAATCAGAGCCTGTGCAGAACCTCAGAAATCTTCCAAGCTTGTCTTCATCAAGTTCTCTGACATATCTTCTCAAGTGTGTGGCAACCTCTGCTTGCTTTGACGTCATTTCTGTTGGAAACATTAACATTTTTGCCACTTTTTTTGGAGTTGGTTTCAGGTCACTGTACATCTTGGTCAGTTCCTCGCAACTAAGAGTTGTCTGTAGCTGTGTTACCTCCCTCCAGCAGTCAATGACAAACATTGGTTTTTGCACAAGTTCCTTATGAGAGATCTCATTGAGTATTTCAGCCAAAGTGGCAGCAGTGACATGCCTTCTGCATTCAAAAGTGTTGAGAATTTCCAAAAGGTCATCAAGATCGACAGAAGTGAAGTCATCTAGTGCTCGACATAGGATATCTCGATCTTGGCAGCTCACAAACTGCAGAAAATGTGCCCTCAGATCACTACACACAGTCCCAAAAAAGACCTCTTCAAGAAAAGGTAGAGCCAGCTTGACTGGTATGTATTTGCAATCTTGAAATCCTTTGAGAAGAATTCGCCCAACTGCCTTCCACTTCTCAGCAGTGAAATCATGCCTGAGGAAAGGCACCTTCAGGGTTGTTCCAAGGGTACAGCGTTCATAGAATTCTGTCCAGAAGCAACTGTAGACATCCCTAAGAACACCTGACCCAGCACCAGCTTCCAATGAGCTGTCAGGAAGCAGGCGTTTCACTGTCAATGATGCATTCATAATCTCAGGATCAGAAAATGCCTCTATCATCTCAGCAAAACTGTTTGAGTAGTGTAAGACCAAAATCCTAGGAGACAAGGCTTGAGGGGAGCTGTGAGGTAACTCTTCAGGCTGATAGGGCAATGTGTCACTGAGAGAATCATTGTCAACTATTTGTTGTGCACCAAAAGAGATCTCAGGGTCATACACATCTGCTCTAATGGCATGTGAAACGGTTTCTTCGACAGAATATTCTAGTTCCACAGACAAAGTAATGGGATCCCTGATGTCATCAACAAATGTGTTTGCAACATGATCAGTGCTAGCATGTAAGTGTGTATTCACTGAGGATTGTGTGGCCTCAATTTGCTCAGAAACAAAAAACACCTCTGGGAATGAATCTTCAGATCCTCCTCTTTGATCTTGCACATCTCTCTCTGGTGTGGACCTTAGTCTATCACTATGTGTCAATTGATCAGACTCTAAAAGGGCACTAGCTTGGTCACAGTTTTTGACAGACTCTTCATTCAGCACTGCTTTGGGTTGAGTTGCTATGTAAAAGCGCAGGATGGGGAGTTTGACAGTATTATATATCATTTCAACAGAATTATCCTTGGGAAAGGGATTTTGCTTGAAGTCCCAAACATCAAAGTCAAAGTTGGATTCGTGACCTTTGCTAGACTTGCCATCTGGAAAAAATAAGGCCTTTCCTTCTTTCAGTATGTCACTGAAGCCTGACTGAACATTCATTGGCACTTTTCTTGTTCCTCCACCTTGTTTTGCTCTGATCTGTTTTGTGATATTACTGTCCGTGTGAACCCATCCGATTTCAACCATGCGTTTTGACTTTTTTGCTCGATGCACTTTGTTTGAACTTTGTGGCTCCTCCTCACCTTGGTCTTTTTCCTTCCTAACTTTGAGTTTTTCCCTCAGTTTTTCAAAAAGACCCAACTTTCGTTTTGAGGAGGTTGTCTTCCGCCTGCAAAAATTGAACAAAGCAATTCGGTCTCCATATGAGGGGAGGTAATCGGCCAGTTCTGCATCTTCCATTAGAATGATGACATCTCTGTCAATCTGTAAGAGAGTTAAGGAATTAAAAAAAATGATGTCACATATAAGATCAAAAACAAAATGTATTTTCAAGTTGAATGGATATATATTTAATTTTTACCATTTTTAAACTTAAAGAACTAATTTCCAGATGTTGATGCAGCTTTCTGTACCTGATATATTCTATATGAGGAATACTAGGTTATATTATATATCATAGGTCGGCAATAGGCGGCCGGCAGTCCAGATGTGGCCCGTGCATTATTATTATATTATATTATATTATATTATATTATATTATATTATATTATATTATATTATATCTTATTTATTTTATAGCTTTAGTTCATAAATCAGAAACATGTGAAGATTTTATGGGATGTTTTTGAGGTAAATATCAGCCACCTTGTGAACACAATGACAAACGCCCTGAAACAGTGGTAAACCAGCTTGGGGAAGGAAACTCCGCTCATCATGGAAACGATTTTTTGTGCTTTGTAATATGAATTTTATATCAATGTCATACTAAAATATGCACCAGTATAGTAAACGGTTTATGACAAAGCTGGGATATCTAAAAAATTAAATGTTTAAAATTCATAATAAAAAAACAAACTTTCTAGAGTTAAAATATTGTTATGCACAGTGTTTATGTTTTATTAAACTCATCAAAATATACAACATTTCTGGTATGCCGTGCTTGGTTCGCAACCACAAAGTAAAACGTAGAGATTTGACTGTAGTTAGAGTTTCTCTTCCTGAGCCCGACCCAACGCCCGGCCGATGCCCGACCCGCAGCTCCCCGTGTTTAAATGAAAAACTTGCACGTGCACTGCATATCTGGCGGGGATGAGGATGTGTGCCAGGCAAGATTATGGACACTTTTGGGGGCAGAAATGATGAAGTACAGCTCCTACAGCTCAGAATTGTAGTTAAAAGGTCAGTTTTAAAGTTCTACCTACTAAATTAATGTCGCATCTAAATCTAAGTGTTCTTGATTTGACAAAAAACATGTATTTAGTCTTAAAACGGTGTCGTTCAGCTGCAGACAGCAGAGTGGTCGGCGTTTAGTTTTAATAAATTGTTCTGTTAAATTGAATAAATAATTCCCAGTTTAATAAATTCTTCTGTTAAACAGAATAAATAATTCCCTCAGTTTACATGAATTGTTCTATTAATTTAATCAACAATTACCAGTTTTAATAAAATGTTTTATTTTAATAAATAATTATTTATTAAGAACTGTGTGTCTCAAGAGGCCTATCATTTTCAATAGCACTGCTTTAAATTAAGCGTTGAAACTGAGAGAAATAGCAGCATAAACATAAACAAATTAGCCTGTTTAAAGCCTATAAAACCAGATGCGGTAATCGCTCAGTGCTGCACAATGCGTTCAAATATGTCGCGGTGGTAACGCGGCGGTAACGTGCCTGTGAAGTGCAAACATTCATATTTGGTATATTTTGAAGTATTTCATTCTAGTGCTTTGAATGCACAACACAGATGCAGTATGTTCAATGTAAAAATAAAAATAACAGCACTGATTTAGCAGAAGCACTGACTTTGTACAATACTGTATCATACACAATGTTCATTGTTCAAAGACAACTTTATATACTATGACCAGCTGGATCTAAAGCTGCTGGACCCAAATGTAAGTACTTAGTCTATTTAAATTCAACAACAGTAATCTATATGTACACAGAAACTGCGCTGCTTCTAGTCTGAAATGAGCTTAAGCCCCGCGGTAACGTCATGGTGACATTTGTTCACACAAATAAAACAAGTAAAAATCAAGAATCAACTTCGTCCCCGCTTCCTTTTTTAAAAATTCCTTTTTAATTGGACCATTAAATAAAAAGCACAAAATACAAGCCGTTATTTGTTTTTTTGGTATTATATATATATATTTTTAATTTTCTGATTTTGATTCTCAATTGAATATCAAATGAACGAATGACACACGGATTGTTATTGAGTAACGGAAATTGTTCTATGTAGAACTATTAACACTCAAAGAACCATTGGTTATTTGCATGAAACTTTTTTTCCTGCATGTTGATGTAAAATGTGTTGTATATGTAAAATTGCCTATTGGTTTAATCTTACAAACACAACAGTACCTTTTGCTTTTCCATTAATTCAATGACTTCTTCTGAGACGCCTCTCTGCCTCAAAAAGGTAATAACTTCAGTAAGTGTCTCTGCCATCATGCAACTGCAGAATAAAATACAAATACAAGTTGGAAAAGACTGCAAGTAACACCACATGAAATGAAATAATGACGTTTTACTATCAATTTTCTATTTTCGCATTTCTGCACAGAAGAGCAGAATAAGAATTATAATTAGACTTTTTTAAAATTTACAAAGAACAACAGATTACAACAAAGAACTACACATTATAAAAACCTTAAAAATTCTAAAATAAAATCTAAAAAGCTCCTAAACACTGAAATAATGTCCACATTGTCTTATGTGAAAAAAATATAATCACTGTAATTTTTCTACACTTCAGTGCCATTACTCATTGTATCTAAATTAACAGCAATGCAGTCAGTTTCCCAATACAAACAGATAACTGTCATTTATCAGCATAATGTAGTATTTTCTGTCAAACTGCCTACTCATCTAAGTGAGTGTTATCATATCAGACCAGCATATTCAGGTGTACAAATAATTTAAGACCTTAAATAAACTACAGCACACTGTAAAACCTAACTGCATTTCTTACTGAACTAATTAAGTTAAGAAAACTTAAATATTACAGAAACCTGGCATCACTTATATTGATAAAGTTAAACTAACACAAAAATGATTTGTTCCCATAAAAAACTTTATTGATTTAAGTTAATATGGATTTATTCAAAAACTTAATGTTTACTGTTTTCTAATAAGTATTGTCAACTAAGGTCATTTTGACGCAAAGTTAGAAATGGTCTAGAAATACATGCATTTTATTTAAACTGCAAATATGTTTTTGGTTATAACACAAAAAGGACAGTACACAAATATCACTCAAACAGCAAAAGCAAAGGACAATTATCTGGGGTTCTGTCCTAATTAACTAATTTGTTGGCTATTTGGTTAATATTGAAAACAAAACTAACTTTACTGTGGTACAAGTAACATCAGATAATCTTGGATTAATCGAACCACTGGGATAACATTACCCTGAAATGATGTGGCTTAACAGCAGGTTACCGTAGACCCCACTCCAGCTAACCTGCTGAGCTCTGCATTCGCGCCATGTAAAATACCTAGGCTACCGGTGGCGACGCCAGCACAGTAAAATCTGGACACTGTCTTAGTTAACTGTAAGAAAAGAGCATCAAGCAGCAGGTTAGAAATATACCTACCTCTTAATTGATGGTAAACACAGCAGGCCTCATGACAACTCATGAGCGGAAAAGGCTCATTTCTGTCCTGGCTTCTAAACAGGCAGCCCTCTGCAACTAACTACTTCACCTACTTTTCCCTCAAAATACTAGATTTTTTTTTAATATTACGTCTTTTTTCTCGTAATATTACGAGATTATTCTCGTAATATTATGACTTTTTTTCTTGTTATATTACGTATTTTTTCTCGTAATATTACGCCTTTATTCTCGAAGTGAACAGTTTTTATTTATTTTTTGTATGGCCCTAAAACGCCGTCGTACTAGCTGGAGCGCTAGAGTACTTTTTTTCTTATTAAAATAATATTTTATTAGTTATATATTAACAGTAAATATGAGCTATTTTAAGCTGTAAGCTGACTCTGAAGAACAGACCGTGAGGCGGCTGATGTTGGGACACATTCTTGCGTTGTTGTCTTATAACTATTTACACACAACTTCTATCTCCTAAAGTGTAAATTACCAGTGTTTGCTTAGGCGTGGATGTAATTAGGGGGGAATCTGTACCAGGGTTGCCTAGCACCTGTGTGACATTAATGTGGCATTTGGCGCCGCCTAAGATCGGTATCGGCGATCGCCCGGAGATTAAAGACGATCTGCGACCAAAATTGGTCCCAAAAAGACTGATCAGTCTATCTCTACTTAAAATTTAAATTGTTTAAAAGGAAACCTTAATGCTGAGACATATAGGCCCCATATGGTATAACGTTTAATACTAGTTAGATGTTGAATTAACTGACAACCTGTTCAAGTAAGGAACAGCATCTTTATTTAGAAAAAAAATGTTGCCGATTTCTTTTTCATTTATTCAGCATTCCAATTTGCTTTATATGTCACATTTTAATAATTGAACATATGTAATGCTTTGAGTCTTAACAGCCAGGATTCTCTTTAGCATCGTAAAGTAGCTTTTATTTTTTAAGGAACTTGTTGCATTTCTGTCTTATTTTTCTGATCACCATTGCTACTATGTTTATAGATTTATTTAAAAACAATAAACTTTATTGTGTATTAGTCTTGTTGTAGTCTTAAATTTAAACATCAGCTTTCTAATATGCAAGAGACAATATACACTATGATAAATGAGTAAAGGAAATGTAAAATGTTTTCAATCTTTATATTTTTATCTTCTCCTCAACAGCGGGATCATCAGTGAAAATAGTTGTGGTGCCAGAGGCTGCTTTTATTGGAAAAAAGAAGAGCAGAATTCCCTGCTTTCAGAGTAGAATCCACCAATTGGAGCTTATTTCTGTCTGTCCAGCTGCTATAAAAGCCTGTTCTGTGCTAAGAAGATCAGCCGTTTACATCAGAAAAATGGTATGCTACTGTCACTTTAGTAAAATTTAAACTTAACCTAATTTCATGTTTTTATCAACTAATTTTTAATACACACCATTGCTGCACCTCAACCCTGCAACACATTTTAAAAATGATTGGGACAATAAAAAAAATTCCACTTTGCTTGTTGAAGGTAATAGTTATTTCAGGCCATTGCAGAAGACATCGTAATAGAATGATCAGGCTATAAATCCAGTATATCAGGATTTGTACATTGAGAAGAGGTGGTACATGTCTTGTTTGAATCAATAATATGATTCTCCCAGCAGTGGCCAAAACATGAAACTGATTGACAGGGTCCATTGGTGAGTTTTAAGCCTTGCTGCATGGTATGCAGTGTTCTTTCAGAAATTGATTGTGAAGGACCTGCATTTACTTCTAGAAGCAATTCTTGCCTAAAAGTAAAGCAGTTTTGGTCCACAAGCTGTTAAATCCGTCAGTGGTCTCTGCAGATTGGGATTTTTGCCACTGCATCATGCCATTCAATACACCTGCATACTCTACATCTGCTTTGTGAAGTATTTTACACACAAACAAGATGCAAGGTACACTGTGCTGCTTCTTTTCAATCTACAAAACCTCACACCTTCAGGCATTTAAATTTGTCCTCATATAATTTTATTTGCAAAGTCCTGAAGTTACTGCTACTTTAAACACACAAGTTTGACCTTATTAACCACTTTGTAATGGTGCCATTTGTTATCACAACACTTAAAGGATGAAATTGTTTCATGTGTTGTACTGTCCCATTCTTTCTGCAAACACCTCCTAATGTGTGCAACATTGTCTGTTGGGGACAGATCAGGCCAGTCAAGTGCTTATACTCTCTTTTCTGCAGCCATGCCTTTGAAATGTGTGCAACATTTTTTGTATTGTCTGCATAACTATATAAATGTCAAAGTAAATGTAAAAACACATTTGACTTATTATTTTGGATTGTATTACTTCATTGTTAATCTAACAGGAAAGTGGGGAAAAAGAGGTCAGGAATATCCACGATGTGTAACAACACTTGGAGGTGGAGGAGGAGGATGAGCAAAATGTGTTTGATGAGGAGGAGCAAGACAGATCAGGGAATGTATGTGAAGGGTCTTGGGTTAAAACCCACACTATGACAGACTGATAGTAAGCTCTTTCACAGTTAACATCAGTAAGAGGGTGTTCTTTTAAGGTTACATGTTAAGGCGTAATAAGGTAATGACATCAAACCCAAGCATTTTACCAAACAGGCTCGGCATGACCTCTGTCTAATGCTTATTTTCAACTAATACTGTATTAAATATATTAAACAGCATTTAGTAATATATTTTGTCTAAATCAGTTTGAAGCCTTATTTTGAGAATTGGGGATCAAACAGCATAACAGTATAATTTTTGTTTTTCCTTACATAAGCTATCCCCTTTATAATTTCAGGACATTTTCATAGATCAGGATGACAATCAACCAGTTGCAAGAGAGAGTACAGTCTTGCTGCATTGGCGTGCCCTGCGTTTCCAACAGGATGAAGAGTATCAATGTTATCTGCTAATAGACAGAGAAAGGGTAAGAAACTTCAGACATTTATATAACCAACTTGCACTCTTAACTTACACTCTTCTAAATATGCAAAATGAAGTTTGGACAGCGAGAATCCCTTCTTGTTCAGGTAGATTGGATTGAGCTGTTGAATAGCACTTAAATTTAAGTTTCATTTTACATTAGGAGAGAAGGTAAAGGCAACTCCAGGAGTGTGAACTAAAAAAAAATACATGTCAGTTCGCTAAGTAATAGTTATTGCCCTATAAAAACTAAAACCCTAAATCAATCACTTACATTTACAAGCATTAGTGTTTAGTAATAAATACAAGAAATGAATTGATTGATTCCATACCACAGCCTGAAAATGGGTTGGTCATTCAGTTTAAATATCCTGATGGTGGCTTAAAAAGGAGCTTCCTGCCCAGTGAGCTATTTCAGGTATTTCCATGTTTCCCTTATTATACTTCTCTTCAGAGTTCACAGCTGTTTGCATGTTTATAAGTAATAAATGTAGATACTTTTTTGCAGGATTCAGTTGCCTTTGCCTTTATCTCAATCCTAAGTACCTACAGAGGTTCACTAGCAGACAATGGAATCACTGCACAGTGTACTTTGTACATTCTGTGGATGTCAGGGGATGGAGGTGAGTTCCCATTGTATGTAATTCTCTGTAAGGGGATTATTATGTTTACTGTATTCTCTGCATTGTTTTTTGCCAGTTTAGATTGACTTTCTCCAAATCTCTTTGGTAATTCCTTGCCAGCTCAAATTTGTGTGTATACCACAATCACCACCTGTTCTCCTGCTCCCTCTTCACCCATCGCAGCCCCCATATCTTCTCCTGCTCCTTCATTCAGTCCATCATGCCCAGACCAGTAGGATATTGAAGAGTAAGTACTTGAACAAAACATCTTGTACATTAATTTTCAGAGTTTGATTTCATTTAGTATTAAAAATATAATAGTATAGCAATATATATTTTCATATTACCCAGCCCTGCTGATATTAAATATCACATGTCCTTTATTATGTGCCACTTTATATGTTATTCTGCTTTATAGAAAAACAATTTTTACAATGAATACATTATGCCTGCATTAAATTCATATAGCATTTTACGGTTGTTTGTCTGCACCCCCACCCCCCCTTGCAGAAATTTTGAAGGCAAGGGTTTACCATCTTGCTCCTTCTGTCAATCAAATAAACGTTCTTCGTGATAAAAGTTTGAATGTGCTCTGAAAGCTTTCAAGAGGCCAACCTTTGACCCAGAGTCAAAACTAGTCATCGTCTTTATTGATGAGGATGGTCAAGGAGAAGGGGTCGTAGATGATAGTGGGCCTACCAGAGAATTTTTTAGACTGCTTATGGGAAAACTACAAGGACACACAATATTTGAGGGGCCTCCAGAAGAACGCACCCTTTGGTTGGGGATGTTGCTGCCGTTCTCCTTTAGTTGTTCACCGACGTGTGTTTCAAAACTTTCGATTCAGACAGTTCTTCGCGCCTGACACTCTGGCTGAAACTCCACCCTCTTTGACTAGGTCTGCCTAACAACAGAGTGATCTATATTCTGATTGGCTCAACGAGAGTACATTATAATATACAGCCGATGGATTGGCAAGCGTGAGAAATACCATCTGTGGCGTGTGAACTCGCTCAAAGCGTGAGACTTGAGAACACTGTCCTTGGAGCACAGGAAGGAGTTGATGGAAGCTGTTCTTCAGTTTTACTGTGAAGGCCGAATAAATGTAGCCCTCACACAGTAAGTTTTAATACAATTTTTTATACAAGCACACTCAGTTTTAATACAAGCACACTCAGTGCTTGTATTAAAACTGCAATAAAAAAATATATATATATTTAAATATTACAAGACATTTTAGATATTGAAACTTAAGTTGTGGATAGTACAGTGTATATTATACTATATATAAATATATAAATTATTTAATAAGAGCTCTAATGCTGCAATCCTTTTTTGTTTAATTTGTAAAGAGTGAGTAAGATGATTTGGTAGCATCTCACAGAGAGACTGGGATGAGAGTCTTTCAGAATTAAAGACTGAGAGGAATTAAACACACTGAAAGGCTGTATGGGCGGTTAATTTTAACTTGCCTTTGGGGATAAAGAAGGCTGTGAATGCAAACATTGGATTGGATGGCTTCTGGCTTTGTTTCTAACATTCAAATGTTTTTCCAAAATCTTTTAATGGTGGTTGGTTCCACATATGCTAAAATTTTATTTACTACTTTACATTACATTTCTTGAGCTGTTGCTCTATTTTCCCATGCAAATAGTTAGCTATAATGTTTGTGTGACCTATTACCTACAGTGAGGAAATAAGTATTTGAACACCCAGCAACTTTGCAAGTTCTCCCACTTAGAAATCATGGAGGGGTCTGAATTTTTCAGCTTAGGTGCATGTCCACTGTGAGAGACATAATGTAAAAAAAAAAATCTGGAAATCACAATGTGTGACAATTTAAAAATAACCCCGAATTTGGTTCGAATCTTATACATGCTGCTTCCTATCAGCAGCTGGAGCCTCAGAGAGCACAGTTGTTTATGTTTATGTCCATGGACACTTCACTCCTGAAGGTGATTTTGTTAGTCAACACAGGCGTCTGTTAGCGGATGTATTGGAACTGAGTTGCTGCGCTTTCCTCCAAAAGCTGTGATGCTACCTGGTAATGCTGCATCACCAGCAGTTAGAAAAGAGCAGAGGTGGAAAAAGTACGGAAAAATTGTAATTAAGTAAAATTACTTTTACTTAGTAAAAGTAAAAGTACCCTTCTAAAAATCTACTCAAGTAAAAGTAAAAAAGTACTCAATTTAAAATGTACTTTGAGTACAAGTTATATAGTTACTTTTAATTATGTGATGTAAAAAAGTTTAAGTTAAAATGATTTAAAAACTATTATTCCACATAATAATTTGGACCTAGTATTTGTTCAGACCACCCCATAAAACCTTTTCAAGAACAAGTGGCATAGGTTTCTATAATCAATTTTTTTTTTCTTTACTGTTAAAAAGTTATGGTCCTAAAGGTGACTATAAACCGTATTTTTAAAGTTTTAATGTTCATTATTATTTTTATTTTAACTTGCCATTGGGTGATTCTCACGAAAAACAGATTTAAAAGGGTTCACACTTGAAAAATTTCAAAAGGCATTTAAATATAAAATTTCTTTTTGTTATGCAAGACTAGGGTCTGAACTTTTTAGAAATACTTTTTTTTTTTAATTTTATAATTTTTTTCTGTATATTTTGCACCATTTTAGTCAGTCAGAGCACACACATTCTCAGTACCGCAACATGATAACACAGAACAGATATGGTTTAAAAGTTACACATTTGTTACTTTTTAAATAGATATTATTAACAGTTGTGCTCATATGTGTATATAACCCAGAAAATATTATATTTATAAGTTTCCCATTTTT